>NC_089844.1:54424635-55049010 GCF_035609145.1 Eleutherodactylus coqui | reverse complement strand
CTAATCTGCACCCCTTCCATGCTTTGCATCTGTTCCTAGTTTTAGCTCACAAATAGTGATGCAAAATACTGACCAGAATGCTATCATGTGAAAGGCTGGGATCACGCATGCAGTTAGCGTGACAGTTTTGTTAGCCAAAGCCAGAGGTGTATCCACACAGTAGGAGGAGAATGAAGACTAGATCAGTCTCTCCTCTGTTCCCACTTCTGGTTTTGGCTCAAAAAATGTATCTAAAGGCTCTTTCACGCGGCCATATGCATTTTTATGTTGTTTTGGCCACGTCGTGAAATTCCATGAACAGCCATTTTTTTGCGTTTACAGCCGTTTTCTCGCCCATTTACACAACTGTAAGCAACGTTTTTAGCGAAAAAATACATTGCACCCTGGAAAACCCTCGCTCTGCCAAAATCCTCAGGATGCCTTCCAGTGCCTATATAGAGACACCTGTAAGCTTTTCGCAGCATTGGACGCTGCATAAATTAGGCCATCAATATCAGATTAGTTGCTGATCGACTGATTGAAGAGGCCGTTGTGTTTGGCCAAGTGCTATGACTTCTTCATTGTTTCCTAGGCACAGCTCTATGCATCCTGTAGTGGCTGAAACTGGTACTGCAGATCAGTCCCATAAAATTTGAACAGGACTGAGCTGCAGTAAGTTGAGCCAGCTACAAATACAACAAAATATACATAGCTGTGCCTGAGAAACAATTAAGAGACTGCAGAACTGATCTGAGTTCCAGGGTCCCTTTAATTGAAATTGGATCCTCATTGATTTGATATTGATGGCCTATTCTAAGGATAGGTCATCAGTAGTTAATAGCCAGGGACCCGCTGCTGGAGATCCCTGGTGAGGAGCTGATTACCCCGCCCTGATGAACTTACAGGGCATCTGAATATCAATGGGAGCGAAAGATGTCTATTACCTTTCTGCCGCTTCCGCCTCTGACATCAGGCTTGGACGCGGACGTGTTATAGCAGCTTCAGCTCCCATTGATTTGCCCACTGCCATCCCTTAAGACGTCATCTACTATGCAGGCCAGGCAATCAGCTCATCGCCAGGGCTCCTGAGCCGCGGATCCCTGGCAATGAATTGATGACCTATCTTGAAGATGGGTCAATAGGTTTTGCCCAGAAAATCCCTGGAAAACCTATTTAAGCCCCTTTAAAATGGCAATATTTTAGGCTTCCCTATCATGTCATATACAACTATGTAAACTGCCAAAACATTGCGATATATACTTGTTTCTGTTTATTAGGACCATAATAGCTAATAAGCATTTAGTAAAAGGGGTTGTCCAGGATTTACAATGTGGCTACTTTCTTTCAAAAACACCTGTCCACAGGTTGTTTGATGGAAAGGAGCTGCAATACTAGACACAACCCGTGGACAGGCGTGGCACTGTTCTGCAAGAAACAGACACGTTTTTCTTATCCTGCGCAACCTCTTAGATAGATGATTAAGGCTGGGCTCACACGACGGGTCGGATTCCGCAGCGGATTCCGGCTGTGAGCCCGGTCGGTGACCCTGCATACCTCACTGAACTGTTTTGCGTATGACCGCGGAGGCTCTCAGGCGATCATGCGCAGTACAGGGTTTTATTGCTATTGTTTAGCAATGACGTGGGTACCCACAGCCCATACACAATGTTAATTGCGCATGGGCTGCGGGTCGGATGCCTCCATGGACTTTTTACCTGTGGAAAGTCCGTGCAGACATGGATCACAGAATCCACAATTCAAATCTGGTCGTGTGGCCTAATTAAGATCTTAAATTATCTGGTAGTGCAACCGTAACGGCGTACATGAGTGTATTTGCATGCGCGAGAATAGAACCCATTGATTCCAATGGATTCATTCACATTTCCGCTTTTCGCACGCACATTTGGTCATCCGAAAAAAATAGAACATGCCCTATTTTTGCAGACCAAAGGTTCCCATAGAAGTCAATGGGGAGTGCGCAAATGCAAGTGCAATATGCAAGGAGATACGTGAAACATCGCATGATTGTGCTGGAAAAAGAACACATCTGAAACTAATTAGACATTTCAATGGATGCGTTTGTTTGCTGCGCGTAGATGAACATGCCTCGAGGGGGCAAAACGTACAATACGCCAATATGTGTGCACAAAAAGTATTGTTCATTCCACAAAAACGCAGCACTCAAGCATATGCAAATACGCATAAGCTTGTGTGATGAGGGCCTAAGGCTGGGTTCACATCAGCATTTTGTGTTCCGTTTTTCTGTTCTGTCCTCAGAGCAGAAAAATGGGAATCAATGGATCCAGCAAAATCTCCATTGATTTTAGTGGGACTGATTTCGTTTCAGTTTTTGTCCAAAAAAACCCAGAAATTGAAGCATTGCACCTTTCATTTTTTTTTAACATTTGTAAAGCAGCAAAAAAAGTCTCATCTCGTCTTATCCACTTCAGCTTGCAGCATACATTTCACATGTAGGAGTATACTCACATACTTCATTAATCACTCGATCCGGTGGTATTTATACGTAATGCAGAATCAAACAGGTGGGAACTTGAAGTGCTGTGAATAAAAACTCCTTTTATTGTAATCTGTGCATATAAAAATCACAGGTCCAGAGATTGGGCCTGTGATTTTTACATGCATAGATTACAATAAAAGGAGTTTTTATTCACGGCACTTCAAGTTCCCACCTGTTTGATACTGCATTTTTTTTTTACACTGTACCCTGTTGTGGACGGACACAAATGGAAGCTATTCTGTTTCACTGATCCGTAGAAGAACTGCACGTGTTCAGCTGTAAGACAGCGGTACGACTCATACACACAAACTGATCAGAACGGATGTCTAGGGGCTCATTCATACCAGGGTTCAGCCTGCGTTCCTGCTGTCTTCTCTGTTTTTGGAGCAGAGAGGTGGAATAAATAGTTCCATTTTCCTCCATTGATTTCAATGCGTTTAAAAAGAAGCGGAAAGCTAACAGAAAGCTTTGAATTTGCTTCCGCAAAGAGCCCCACAGAGGTCTATGCAAGGTGCGCAAAAACGTACATCTGCAGTGCAGGTATGCACTAAACACAGCGTTTGCGCATGCATGAGCACAAAATACACTCATTCACTGCACAAAAACAATTGGGCAGGAGCGAGCGTATTGCATAACACTCATCTGTCAAAGGCCTCAGATACACAAATGCACATGGGCGTATTTGCACACGCAAAATTTGCGTGCGCAATACGCAGAGAATAGAGCTCGATGATTTCAGTTGGTTAGTTCACATGCGCATATTTTTCTTGTGCATTTCGGTCATAACTCCGCAGTTCACGCTACTGTCCTGTGCATTTGCGCACCAAAAGTCCTGCTGATGTGTTCGCAAAAAAGCAATGTTCGTTCCACAAAAACACTACAGATCTGACAATAACGGATAAAAGAACTCCGCTTAAGGGTGGATACAGACGGACGTGTTTGCGGAGGCATTTCTGCTTGTGAAAATCTAGCCCGTATAATGCGACAAAGTGAGGCCTTCGATTTCAATAGATTCGTTCAGGCGAATGTGTTTTTTCCCCGCAAAACCCTTGTCATGAAAAGATAGGTCGTGCCCCATGTTTGTCCGTGTTAGGGCTCTTTCACACAAGCGTATATCGGCTGTGTTTTCATGGCCGGCCGATATACGCTACCATCTGTAGCATTGGTTTCCAATGCATCAGTTCAGATGGGTGCATTCCCGAAGTGTAAAACCGTCCTGCCGGCAAAAATAGTGCATTCAGTACGCATTCCATCTGGACGATTTTACACCGGCCAGAAAAGATAGTTCTGGAACTATCTTTGGCCGTAATACGGCGACCGCTGCTGTAGACTACTATGGGAGTCTATGACAGCTGCTGGAGAAGGGAGGTGGGAGGGAGTTCAGCAGCGTAACTGCTAAACTCCCTACCCCTTTTCTCCCCCCTCTCCGCCCCCTGCTGGCTGTGTGCAAAGGGAGGGGACGGGACAAGGTGGGGGCTAGTATGTTAAAGTCCCGCCCTCTTCCCCCTTGCCGGCAGCTTCCATAGCCTGGGGAGGGAAGGGACTAGCTCTGCTAAGCTCCTGCCTCCTCCACTTGTCGTAAGCCCGCAAGGGGCGGGAAGGGGGTTGAAGTTTAGCAGAACTAAACTCCCCCCTCCACCTGGCTGACAGTATCCCAGGGCTGCGGTAGCGGCTCAGCCGCCTGCATGGTCTTTAAAACGGGAGTTTCAGCCGTGACTTGGTCACGGCTGCGTCTCGTTCACGCGAAAATCATCGTGCCCGTGTAAATAAAGCTTTACACAGAAAGCTGCCATGGACTTCTATGGAACCTCAAAAAAAAAGGGAGGGGAAGGAGTTACCCTGCGCACAACAGAGGGAAAAGAAAACCACTCGCCCTAAGTAGGCATTTCATTGCCATTCTATTCCACGAGAAGTGTGTGACATGTGAGCGCATGACCGGGCATTGTGATTGCATAAAAAATAAACGATTGACCTGCGGCACAGACGTATCAGCCTGCTTCTTGCCATCCCCCAACTTCGGTCATGTGAACATACGTCACATACAGGCCTATGGTATACACAGGTCTGAATAGGCTTGGTAATGCATGCAGCTTGTTTCCGTGTATAACAAGGAGTGAATAGAACCTATTTATTACACGTACTTATTTTGCAGCATGTCTTATGATGTGTATTACGCACCGAAATATAGCGCACTGAACTCGAAAGGAATGAGCAAGTATGCAGGGAAAACACATGATGTATGTGCCTACAATCAAGGGGCCCTGCTGGCGGTTTTCTTCTTTGCACGTGTAATTAGGGCTTCTCCACACAACCGTCTTTGCGTATGAGAATAGAACGCATTGATTGCAATACACGCGTAGAAAAAGGTAAGACCTGCTCCATCTTTCTCAGTTTTGCGCATCATAGGACCCATAGAAGTCTACGGGAGGTGCGCAAATACACAAGGGGATGCGTGAAACACTGCGCAAAACTACGAGGAAAAGAACACATCTGGCCCTCATTAGGCTAAATAGCCTTTTAATCCATGGCAGGAGTGTGTCGGCGTGTGTGTGTGAACTGGCCCCGATTGCACAGAAAGTACAGTACTATGCGAGTGCAAGACAACCTCACCAAACCTCATTCATGCGCAAACACCGAGGCGAGCGTTTTTGCGCAGTTGTGTGAAGAAACTCAGTGAATATGCGCACAAAAAAACGCAACCAGAGCCACGTGTGAACGGAATCTGCATATGCCCTAAGGCCTCATTCACATGGGGGACAAATACTCACTGTATTATGCCAGGCTCAATTGAACGCGCAAAAGATGCGGACGCATTGCGCGGAGAATAGAACCCATTGTTTTAATGGGTTTATTCTCATTGTTCTTTTTTGCGCGTGTGAAAAACTAAACTGCCTTAGGGCGCCTCACACAGATGTATATGCACATACAAAAAAAGAACAGCATGCTCCATTTCAGTACGCCTTTGCACACCAAAAGACCCCATAGGAGGCAGCGCCATGTTTGAGTAGTCAGCTGAGTTGGTAGACCCAGGTGTTATCGTTTAACCCAGCGATAACTGCGCAGTTCAGTGCATGATTTCAGGCAAACGGGGCCTACGGTGCGCAATTGCATACTAAAATGGAGCATGCCGTGTTTGTTTCCCTGCGCTTGAAAAGTGCGTGGAAAAAAAACACGCGTGAAGGAACCCATTGAAATCACAGTGCATTTACTGCGCATGCGGCGGGCAGGATTTGCGTCCACAAATGCAAATGTGCCTGTGTACGGCCGCCCTAGTTCCTAGAATTTGCAATTTGGCCTTAAGTATTTGGTATTTGCTTTAAAATACCTTTAAAATGTAAGAATGTAATCATAGGATGTAAGGCATCGCATATTGAATTAGGTGGTTAGACAGGTTGGTGCGCCGGTTGTAATAATGGCGCGTCATACTGATGTTCAACAGACATTATCTTGTCATATATATACATACATTGCAGAAGAAAATGGCTTAAAGTTGCCTAATTTTGTTCAATAATTGCCCTAAAAGCTACAGAAATCCACCAAAGTCTGAATCATATAGGGTCGGTCACGGAAAATGACCCCAGCACCACACCACAGATGTCAAAAAGAAAATCTGTGTTGCCCATAGCAACCAATCACAGCACAGCATTCATTTTACCTCAGCAGTATAAGAAATAAAAGCTGCTCTGTGATTGGTTGCTATGGGCAACAGAGGCAGATTTTCCTGTGTGGTGCCGGCCTACTTGTCTGTGACCCAGCCTGTATAAATAATATTTAAAAATTGGATTTATGGACAGTACATGGTATAGAGCTCTATGTTAGATAGCTCTTCTAAGGCTGCCTGTCCACGGGCGTTTTTGAATTGCATTCCTCGCGGCGATAATCCGGCCGCAGGGAACGCAGTGCACACTTTCCATAGTGTTGCTATGGAAAGCAAAGCCCCCCTGTCCACGAGTGGAGAATCATAGCCATTCTCCGCTCGCGGGTGGCAAATCGCAGCATGCTGCGAATTGCCGCGATTCTTTGTGGTGAGCCTGTCTGTCAGATTGGCTCCCTGTGGAGATCCATGAGCTGCCTCCTTCTCCCGGCTGCGGCTCCCGCGGCGGGATATTGCCACACCCGTGGACAGGCAGCCTTAGTCCTTCAGCTCTGAGAGCAGGGCGCATGGCTGAATATGATAGAATTTAGTTTGTATGCATTTGTCTGCAAATGAAAGCCAGTAACATTTCATGGGTTGCTATAAGCAAAACCAATTTTTTTTTTTTGAATCATTATTTATAAATTGCACTTTATGGCGTGGGAGTAAAGCAAAGTAGCAGAAGCAGGCTGGGGCCCCAGCTGTCAGTCACTGAGCGCTATGAAGTGAAGAGAGAAAGCAGAAGTGCCACTTCCACTATTCAACCAGCGGACCACCGGGTGTCCCCTGCTACAGTAGAGCTGCAGGGTCCCAGCAGACCCACACCAGTTCTGCCAGTGACTGCTCTCACTACAGGGGGATGTTTTCCCCTGTAACTAGGACTCCTATGGATGCCCCAGCTTGTGGGAAAGTGTGAAATTAAAAAAAGACCATATGACTGACCCTCAGAGGTCTTTTTATTATTTCGTGGGGGACATAGATTTAATTTTAAAAAATCTAAGAATAAGTAAAGAAAAATAACAATAAAATAAAAAAAATGATATAACTCCTCATCAACATGGGTTCATGAGGGGTCGATCATGTCAGACCAATCTGATCAGATTCTACAATGAAGTAAGTTCTAGGCTGGACCTCGGAGAGTCTATTGATCTCGTATATCTGGATTTCTCTGAAGCATTTGACACCGTGCCGCATAATAGGCTGATATATAAAATGAGACAGCTCTGGGCGAAAATGTGTGTATCTGGGTAAAGAACTGGCTCAGAGATAGAAAACAGAGGGTGGTAATAAATGAATCATACTCTGATTGGGCCACCGACGGTAACAAGAGGGCCCAATCAGAGTACGATTCATTCATCAGGACTGCGATGATAACAAGAGGGCATCCTCTATGTCTAGAGGAAAGAAGGTTTCATCACCAACACAGAAGGGGGTTCTTTACTGTAAGAGCAGTGAGGAAGTGGTGATGGCGAAATCAATGGAGGAGTTTAAGAGAGGACTAAACATCTTTTTGGAGTGCTATGATATTACAGGATATAGACAATAAATAACCAGCGGGCTGTTGCTCCGGGTTTTGGAGTCAGGTAGGAACTTTCAAACATTAATCCAGGGATTATTCTGACTGCCATTATGGAGTCAAGAAGGATTTTCCCCCCCAAAATACGGTAAATTGGCTTCAGCCTCATTGTTTGTTTTTTTTTGCCTTACTCTGGATCAACAAGGTGGGGTGGAAACAGGCTGAACTGGATGGGCATTTGTCTCTTTTCAGCCTAACATACTACGTTACTATGTGTATAAATATCTGTATAAAAAAGAAAAAAAAATCCCCGCAGACACAAACCTAAACTGTCGCCATACGCACGCTTTAATCCGAGACTTTACAAGTTATATATCAAAACGTCCTAAACAAAATGAGGAACCCATTCCTGCTCTTTATTGTATCTTAAATATACAAATTGCAAATATAAACAACTATAAATTAAAAAAATCTTTTTTATTTTAGCTTTTTACCCCTAATAAAAATAAAAAAACAAAAAAACTATTCTGTGAAAAACGATTCTAAAAAATAGTCCTATATGTCACAGGAAAAAAAACACAGCAAACATTATTTTGGTAGCTGAATGAAAAAATAGAGCTGTCAACCACCACATGGGTAAAATGCGGTGTCCTTTTGGGCCCAAATACCCTGGTCCTTAAGGGGTTAAAGTGTATAAGTAAAATATACCTTGAAGTATATAACCGGTCAGTAAGGAACACTTGGAGTCACATGATCGTATGTCCAAAATGACACTTGCCCACTAAGGCATCTGAAGGTTGCAGACTAATTGTACATGGAATGAGCTATAAATAAAGTGTAATACCAACCATTATACCAGGGGGCACATGTCCTATGTCTTAGCTGGTCTACTATAGGACGTATCTGTGAAAGTGCTTTAACTCTAGTGATTCCAATATACACAGTCTAACTTTTGTAACTGCAATATGTATTTGGATAGACCATCCTATTAAAGGGAACCTTTCACTAGACTCATGCTGCCTGAACTATGGGCAACATGAACCCAGAACAGGGATACCTATTACCTCCACGTATATATTTCAAAATGAACACGCTTTGAAGTTTGACTCGAAACTGAGGTCTAAGTTACGGAGCTGGGGTGTGCTCGCCTCTCCACCTGCATCATCCACACTGACAGCTTCCTCCCTATACACAAGGGGAGAAGGCTGTCAATCATGATGCCGTGGTCGAGAAGAGGCCGGTGCGTCACACCTTCACGATTTGGAGCTCAGGTCCAAGTGAAACTTCGAAGTGCATTTCTTCTGTAACACAGCAGCATTTCTGAATAATACATACATGGGGCAATAGCCAAGCCTGTCCTTGGTTCATGGTGCCCATATTTTGGGCAGCATGAATTTGGTGGTAGCTTCCCTTTAACAACAGAGAAAATGTTCCTGTGGATATAAGGAATATCTATCATCTCAGCACATTCTGTCAATGCATTGCCACCATTAAATTCTTACGTTACTGTTATCCTTTGTTTCCGAACCTGCAGGCTTCCATCAGCGCATATTGGTCTGGCAAGTGTCCACATTGCAACACTTCACACAAGAGCATACATTAAACAAACACTGAAACAATTATATCATGCTGTATAAGATACATGCGTAAAAACACTAAAAAACAAGAATTCATACTGTAGTTGTGTATTTTACCCGAACCCTAAAAATAATGCTAAATAATTAATTTACTCCCAATGGTTATATACTAAATGTACATTCAAATATACTAGGCTAGAGTGAGGAATAGGAATTTAATATGCTATGACTCAAAAAATGAAGATAATGAATAGTGATGACGAGTAAACTTCTGAAAAGTTTTGAAAACTTTTGCAAAAAGTTATGTTCGGTCCAAATTAGTTTGAACCGAACCAGAAGTTCACCAAAACCCCTAAAACTGGTGTCTAAGAGCCGTGAAAGCCTCTCAGAGTGTTATACTGGGCTTTTATCCTTCTTAGACCATGTCATACATCAATGTTGAGGACTAGGGTTAAGCAAACTGAACCAGTAGAAACTTGCTTTGGTACAACTTTTAGCCAAACTTGATCCAAAACAGGATTCTACTAGATTGGTACGCTCAAAACTAATAATGAATTTAGTACAGTATTACTATTTATCAGAGAATGTGATATGCTAGCCGCAGTGCAGGGACATGGCCAACAGATGGCGATCACTGCACACAGCAATCCTTATGATTTAATTGGATCATGGAGCCCTTAGATAATAATGCAGAAACCGAAGTAACAGCTGCTAAACGACAACACTTACAAACATTGATGTTTTATTAGCTCCTTAAGTATTTTAATGTATCACTGAACACATAACCTTTGCAGTCAAGTGAAATATATTGTTCCACGTTTCCTGAAAGGGCACCCTTGATGTCTAATTAAGAAGGCAATTCTCATCAAACCTGCTATTATAACTAAGCACATATAGCAGCTTGTACTCTACAGGACAGTTAAAGTCTTTGAAGCAAATACGGAAGATTAGTTAGATAAACAATTTAAGAATGAGCTTAGTGACATTCACGTTATTTTATCACCCGACCAATTACTGATTAATTTATGTGACCTGAGTGTCGAAAAAGTTGTCCTGTAGGATAAAGTTCTTGATGTAAAGAATAACTTGCTCATATTTTCTTACTTTAAATCTATTAGCTCATGCGATGTACTATAGATATTATGTTAGGTCTACACGACACAATTAGTCATTGAAGCAAATGAATGGAAAGCGTCACAGGAAAACATCACCGCAAAAACTGAATCTCAAAAACATTGCTCCTTCATGATACTGAAAAGATTTCAGAGATTAGTGACTAATCATACAAGATGCCAGTAAGTTGCTAACCCTAAACTTCGACTACTTACATTATATACATCATCATTAGTTAACGTCAACAGCAATAAACCTAAAATCCACAACTTCTAAAAGCAAAGCCAATAAAGACATAATTCATTGTCATTCATTCGAATGCTAATTCATTGTCTGTTATCTCACAGCTAGAGATATGTGAGATAAAGAAGAGATCATGGTATTAACATCTTTATGGATTGATCCCAATGAAGAACACTACAATGAGCCTCTCCCCAGCCTAAATCGACTAGCTATACACAACAGTAGACCGCATGACGAATGTACATCACAGGTTTTTAGTGTCCCTTCACCAGCAAGAAGAGAAACGCCCCATTATGCATTAGTCCTAATTATAATGGAAGTCAAGCCTTTTTCCTCCATATTAGGGCATCCTCCTTCTGATCCACATTTACAGACCAATTAGCTGCTAGGAAGGCGGAGAAGCATTGAAAAGACTGCAACTATCTAGGCACCTGTCTGTCCTACCACTCCAAGGAGCAATCTTAGTGAGGACACATCACACTTCACACTGCATTCATTGACAGCACACAAAGTAAAGAGATGGCTTGTGTAGAGTCACTGGAAATACTAAAGTTTTGTTCATAAACCCCAATTCAAGAATAACTATTAGATCTTGCCAGATGAGGGCAGACCAGCAAGTATATGGCTAATATGTTACTATAAGTGGTAAGTAAAAGGAATATATAAGACACAAGTTTTGCATGATTAATGATAACATAGGGCAGAAGTTCTAAATAACTTACATATACATGGGTGAAATTAGGGGAGTTAAATATACTGTGTCTTATTCCCTTGTGTATGTTTCGATGTAAAACACTTCAAAAGTTACAAGTGATATCAAAAATTAAACGTTATCCCTAATTCCCCCAAAAAGTACTCATCAAGGAAGCCACAAAAACATCCACAACATAAAGAAGAACACTCTGAGATGTGGGATTTAGTCTTCCGTGTTCTCAGAATAACGCATTTCTAAAGAGTACAATCTATAGAAAGCAGCATCTCGCTATTCCCCTAAGTTTCCAGTGACCAAAACACATTACATCCCATTGCAGCCCAGTTACCTTGATACTGGACAGGTCAATTGCTGGTTCTTTGGGTTTAGCTGGTTCTGGGGCTGGGGCTGGGGCTGGAGCTGGTGCCGCTGCGGCAGCTGGTTTCTTCACATCCTTCTTGGGTGCCATTGTGCTTTAGTTTAAACAGGGGAGGTAGTTAAGGATCCAAAAAGAACCCAGCCCAAGTGTTTTCTTGAGGGAGAAGGTAATATCAGGACGATCCTCCGTCCAGAGCCTAGAAGTGGGACCCAGTGTCTTTTTCACTATTAGGGCATATTTATATTTCGCTTAGTACCTAACACAATCTCCATGCATGCTGCTGGATTGGACAGTTCCCCAGGCAAGGAGGATGTCATAAGGACTAAGACTATAAATGGAATATAAGGGGGTCAGGGCTACATCAAGCCACGGGACTTCTATTTTTTTTAGCCTGCCTGGATTTTTAGGATAAGTGTAAAGGACAAACACACATGAATAAGCTGCCTGGAAAGCTCTTGTTGACATGCAGTTGCAGGTGGGAACATTTTGGCCCCAATTCCTTGAAGGAATTTCATTTTGTTCTTATGCAGTAAATCATACAAGCACTTCCCCCTCCTTATAGATTCCAAGGTGTCTCCAAGGAGGTGATTTCAGGCTGGAATGTTGTGTTTAGAAGGAACGGGGTACACAAAAAATTCTCTGCCCCCCCTTCCCCTCACACTTCCCACCACCCCCCTTTTAACATAGTCATATTTGCCCTCCCCCAATTCTCTTCTTTTCATTTGCAGAAAAGTGTTGATCAAGCAGTGTGCAGCCGAGGGTTTAAAAATAAAAGCAGACGTATATGGCCAGTCGTCCTTGTCACCTCCTCCGGTTTCAGAGAGAATGTACTGTACGCACATGCCCCCATCCTCCCTGCTTTTGTATATTAATTACCTTCTGAAGGGGAGCTAACAACTCTTGACACAGAGACCGCTTAGAATTCACAATACAAGCCTCGAAGAAACGAGTTGACTAATGGAAACCATTATTTCTATACATTCCATTAACCTATTCCAAGTAGTGCCTACATTATGATGCAAACGTTCTGCGCCCAGATGGGTGTTAGTGTCTACAGAACACACATGTATGTTTGTATATCCCAATATATATGTCTGTCTATGTACATGTGTTTGTCTTTTGATCAATTACATAACATATGCATGTGAAAAGACTAAGTATTCCAAGATGTCCTACATTCTGTACAGCTATATCCAATAGATACAGAAGTAGCAGAGCTAAAATTGTTGTTTTACCATTTGCATTCTACATCCATTCTCACAGAAGACTTAGCTCTGATACATCTGTGCAATCATCAATAATGTATCCAATCGCCATGCACCTATTAGCTACAGTAACACAACTTGGAAATATCCCACAGTGCACAAATAATATTCTAAGCTATAAATAATGCAAGTTATGTGCTGATCATAAAGCTGTACCCTGCATGTCAATTCTATCCCAGCCTTATTATCGAAGACAAATGTCTTGAAGTCCGCCAACCCCACACTGCCAGATCATTTCTTCTCTGCAGATGAACACAGAGGTTTACAAAGAGCCCAAGTTCCTTCCTCTGAGATGGAAGATTTTCTGGTCACTTTAGGACAAAATCGGACTCTTAAATAGGGCTGTAGGGTCCAGCTGTTTACCACTGATATGTGCATAGCAATCACAGCCTTAATTCATGACCTTGTAAATCCGTGCTGCGAAAGGCTTTATATTTAGCAAACACCTTTGGCATCTTTAGGCAACATCTTGTTTCACAGCACTCTTTTATTCCCCTATTACTCTTTTCTAGCACAGGGACAAACTTTATAATGACTGTAGATGCTGCCCAAGTCCACCGAAAACTTCAGGGGGATAGAGTGGTTTAAATGCATTTATTACTAGACTTTCTAAGTCTATGGTGCTTTTCAGAAATGACACTGTACTGGCTATTAAAATGCATATAGATTACGGGAGCTGCTATTTATAACATGGCTGGCGGTTCAGCTGCCTATATATGTGAAGTTTTCTGCCTCTACCCATTTAATCGATATGATAAGAATACAATTAATCCTCCTTAAAGTGGTTTTCGGGTTAAGAACGCAGATTGTTAAATTATATTAGAATTTATGTAGTGCCTGAGCAATCGGGGTCATTTAGTACATAGATTTTTTTTTTGGGGGGGGGGGGAGAGATGCAGTTTTGTGGCAGTTTTTCATGCACTTCTTGAGCTAAAACCTGAAATGGATTTCAAAGGAATGGGAGTTAAAAAGCTGGACCACTTCTGGCTTTGACTTGTCTCTAAAAACTGCATCAAAAGTGCAGTGGTGTTTTTTTTGTTTTTTTTTAAACTATGTGTGTGAAACCACCCTTATAGCGTTCATAGAGGGTAGTTATGAATAGTTTCTTAATCTGGAAGACCATGACATATCTGTGCATTGCATGGCAAGAGTCGGACGATCAGGAGCATGGTGACGTCATATCGTCAGCCCTGGCCTTCATGCTTAGGGTAATTTTGGTGCTGGACGCCAATGGGGACACTTCTCTGCTAGTATGTGAATGGAATGGTTGGCTGGGAGGTTTGCATGCCAGCTGGCCCATCAGCATTAGTTTGTAGCCATTTATTCCAGCTCCTCCTTTCAGAGGACATTGGTTAAACTCTCAGTCTGAAGGTGCTTCTGGTGAAATTGGGGGTTGATGGTCCAGTCCTGCATCTCAGCTCAGACAAGTCTGTCTGGTGATTTCCTTATTCTGGGGTGCTGTTGTATCTTATCTCCTGTCCATTTGTGGTCCATATTCTTGTGTAACATTATTTTTGCAACTTTCGCTGTCATCATCCACTGAGCTACAGGTTATTCTGGGCAGCTTGTTTGCTGAATCTATTGTCTAGTTTCTTGCTTCTTACAATTCCTTGCCTTGACTGCTAAATTAGCCCACCCTTGGACTTCTTATATAACCCTGATCCTAGCACTTCCTCCTATTTAAATTATTGTGTTTCCTGTCTTAAATTACTTTGACATGGGAAGCTTTCACACAGGAGCAATAGTCTTTTAGTTAATCATGGTGGAGCGCGCGGAAGATCTCTACTGGCCGCCAGCCTCCATCCACTGTGAACAGGTAGTTGTTGAAAGATGAACAGCTGCCTGTTTATAGAGAGCGGGAAGTAGTGACTAATGAGGGATTTCTCACTCAGTACCCTGTCAGTCCTGCATTTACACGGGATAACTATTGCTCAAAATTGGAAATATTTTATTTCAGTTATGGCCAGAAGTGTAGCTAAGCTTCCCTTCACCCGGGGCAAAAGGTTAGTTCAGCCCTTACCCAAATAGAGTTTTGACAAACTGTCTAAAAATAATGCGGATTCACAATTTCACCTCATCTGTGTGCTTGTGTTGGGGAGTGGGTATTCAAAAAAACAATGCTTGTCTTAAAAGACCCTTTGATTGTAGGGCTTTCCGACTCTCTGTTTCAACTATCAGGAGGAGATGGTTTTAGGGGAGGGACTCAAAATTTTAACAACACATTCCCTACCTGGGTTATTAAATTATGCATGTCAAATGCCTACAAGTCGCAGAAATTTATCCCTAAACTATAGTCCAATCAAATAATTACAATACTCCATATATTATTGTAAACATTAACCCTTTCCAATCCACTGTCTGACGTCTGAAGACATTCTGATTGAAGGCTGTACAGCTCCGATGTCAGAAGACGTCCGGCAGGGTATTCTTACTGTATATTACTGGTCGCTCTGTTGTCGGGGGCCTCTCCATAACGCCCCTTACCGCAGTACTGGCTCTAGCCAGTAGATGGTGCCATTGTATAATGGCAGACAGAGAAAGCCCCCCAGGAACCATGAATCCAAAACTGGATTGCAAAGGGTTAATAGTAGGACAGTTAATTACATAAAGTATAACACCAGAATCAACATCATAACATAAATACAGCACCAGAATCAAACGCATAACATAAATAAATCTTCAGAACCAAGATCATCAAAGGAATAAACTGTAAAGTCAAACCAGCCCTTGCTATGACCTGAACAATGGTAAAGCATTAACAAAGAAGAATGCTACTAGCCATCATCACTCTACAGACCATACAGTGACTACAGGACTATTTAGAGGCAGCCAGTGGCAGAATAAACAATGACATTCTGATATGTGACTCACCCGTGATGTCATCTCTAATTTAGCGTTGTGGTTTTCTTCTCCATCCAGTCCAGATCAACATGACAACTTATCTTGGACAGAACTTGTCTCTTCAGAGGTTGCCACTCAGATATCTTTGCTTTTTCATATCCGTAATACCTATATTAAGATATACTTTTAACAGTGTCACACATGGTTTCCTCTAAATAATGTATAATAGTGCAACTCACAGCGATTTCTGAGTAATGAACAACAAACCGCACTGTCCCTTTTAAGTAAATAAGGAGCCATACTCTCTCCCGTAGTAATAAAAAAATCCACACTCTCCCCTGTAGTAATGTATAACCATGATGTCCCACTATAAGATTATTTGTAGCCATACTGGGCGTTCTGTAGTAATATATAGCTGAATTGACCCCCTGTAGGAATATATAGTCAAAATGTCCCCTTGTAGTAATAAATAGCCATAATGTCCCCCTGTAAGAATATATAGTCATAATGTCTCCCTGTAGGAATATACAATAAAACCTCTACTAACATTGGTAATCCGTCTGAAAGCAATTGGCTTTACCTGAAACCGTTGCTACTCGAGGTAATTATTTTCATAGGAATCAATGTAAATCCAATTAATTCATTCTAAACATTCAAAAAACACACCAAACCACAAATTAATGGAGAAATAACAATTATAAATGAATATAAAAGACTACTGTAAAGAATAAATGAGCATTTAACATGTTATTGCACGTTATTGTGTCTTATCTGTGGTGTTACATAGGACTGTAGGTCACATCTACTACATCATCTGTCCTCACGTTATCACTGTGTTCTCTGTGCTGTTACATAGGACTGCAGGTGGCATCTGCTGTACTACAGTACATCATCTGTCCTCAGCATTATCACTGTGTTCTCTGTGCTGTTACATAAGCCTGCAGGTGGCATCTGCTGTACTACAGTACATCATCTGTCCTCAGCATTATCACTGTGTTCTCTGTGCTGTTACATAAGACTGCAGGTGACATCATTATCTTTCCTCAGCGTTATCACTGTGTTCTCTGTGGTGTTACATAGGACTGCAGGCTACATCTTCTGTACTACAGTATATAATTTGTCCACAGCGTTATCACTGTGTTCTCTGTGGTGTTACATAGGACTGCAGGTGACATCTGCTGTACTACAGTACATCATCTGTCCTCAGCGTTATCACTGTGTTCTCTGTGGTGTTACATAGGACTGCAGGTGACATCTGCTGTACTACAGTACATCATCTGTCCTCAGCGTTATCACTGTGTTCTCTGTGGTGTTACATAGGACTGCAGGTGACATCTGCTGTACTGCAGTACATCATCTGTCCTCAGCGTTATTACTGTGTTCTCTGTGCTGTTATATTGGAGTGCAAATGTACAGTACTGTACTGTACTAGTGTATAACCCATCGCTGATGATGGAGCAGGGTGGGTTGCATTAGCAGCAGGAGGAGGAGGAGGAGACGCTGAGCAGGAGATCACATGGGTTCAGCATCAAGGTCACGTGGGCCGGCACATGCCAGTGTTATTAAAGGCAACCAATGTTACTAGAGACAAAATTTTGGCTAAAAAAAAAACGACCTTACCCGAAATTGGCCTTAGTACATGGCAATGCTAGTAGACGTTTTACTGTATAGTCATAAAGCCCCCCGCCCCTCGTAGTAATGTATAGCCATAATGTCCCCTTGTAGAAATAAATAGCCATACTGTCCCCTGAAGGAATATATAGCTGTACTTTCCCCTCTGTATTAATATATAGCCATACTGTCTCCCTTTTGTAATATATATTCACACTGCCTCCTGTGACCATAATGTCACCCTCTAGAAATATACAGCCATACTGTCCCCCTGTAGTCATATATAGCTATACTGTCCCCCTGTAGTAATATATAGCTATACTGTCCCCCTGTAGTAATTTATAGCTATACTGCCTCTTGTAGTAATATATAGCTATACTGCCTCTTGTAGCCATAATATTCTTCTGTAGTAGTATAAAGTCATTCTGCCCTCTGTAGTAATATACAGCCATACTGTCCGCTATGCTAATATAGGGCCATAGTGTCTCCCTGCAAGAACATATAGTCATACTTTCCTCCATGTAAAAATAATAAACATGCTCACCCCAGCACCATAGACACTTTCACCCGTCTTGCTGTCAATGAGATCATGAAAATCTGACCGAGAAGGAACTTGATACACTCTAATCTCTGCATGGATGAAAGACTGTCATTGGAGGATTTACGCAATAATAATGCCTCCTTATTGGATGAAACCATGTATGTGATCTCTTTGGAGGTCGGATCGTTTGTCCCGGCTATTTGCCATTTAAAGGCTACTATTGCGGCAATGTTTTCATTATAGGCCCTTTCTTTCCCCTGATGACGCCTAGTTAGGCGAAACATGTCGGTGGGGCTAGTGGTTACATTGTAGCTCAAGGCTTCACTGCTGCTCTGTAAATACATGTGAAGGATTGTGGTCGGCATTCAATCCCTCCATATTCTAGCATGATAGGAGTCAGCTTGGTGACCTCCCAATTTCTATGCCTTTGTCGTATGATCCATGAATTCTTTAGTCTATAAGAGCGGCAAGAGTCCTGGAATTTTAATATGTTAATAAGCGCTTTATTTCACTTATATAATTAAGGTTATGTTTTATGTTGGTGAGGGTCAAAACCAACAGGCTTTTGGTTGCCCCATGGCAGCGTTGTTTCATACCCTGGTGTGATCCTGGGCAATTCTTGGACTATTCTTGGACCTTTCAGCAGGATCACGACTCAAAGGATACCTCCAAATCAACAAAAGAATGGCTTTGCCTAAAGAAGATCAAAGCTTTGAAAAGGCCCAGCCAGTGCACAGACCTGAATGCCATTGCTGATCTGTGGGTTGACCTGAAGATGGCGCTGTACATGAGATGCCCATGCAGTCTGACAGATTTGGAGCGCTCCTACAAGGAAGAGTGGACAAAGATTGTCAAGTCAAGATGTGACATTGATATAGTCACCTACCTAAAAAAACTGAATGTTTTCATAAAGTCAAAGGGTAGGTAATAGAGATGAGCGAGTATACTCGCTAAGGCACATTACTCGAGCGAGTAGTGCCTTAGCCGAGTATCTCCCCGCTCGTCTCTAAAGATTCAGGGGCCGGCGGGGGCCGGGGAGTGGCGGGGGAGAGCGGGGGGGGGGGGGGAGTAGGGGAGATCTTTCTCTCCCTCTCTTTCCCCTGCTCCCCGCCGCAACTCACCTGTCACCCACGCCGGCTTCCGAATCTTTAGAGACAAGCGGGGAGATACTCGGCTAAGGCACTGCTCGATCGAGTAATGTGCCTTAGCGAGTATACTCGCTCATCTCTAGTAGGTACCGTATATACCGGCGTATAAGACGACTTTTGAACCCCGAAAAATCTGCTCTGAAGTCGGGGGTCGTCTTATACGCCGGTAATACAAAAAAAAGTGTCAAAAAAAAAAATCAGTACTCACCTCCCCCGGCGTTGTGTCGCGCTCCGGCAGTACACTGCACACGACCGCGTAACGCATGCACACTGTCATGCGCAGTGTGACTTTATCCTGTTTTTTTAATGTTCCACTGTGTTGCATATGAAGCCCATAGAAAAGAATAGGGCTGTTCGTATGCGATACACGTTGAAAGAGAGCAGGCTGCGATCTTTTTCTCACACATATGCTGTGTTTAAGGGGAAGTGTAACAGTTTGCCTTACTTTTACAATATAAGCCTAACTGTTACACTTACCCCTCACCCTAACCCTCGATCTCTGCCACAAATTGCCACACGGTGCTTTTCCCCTGCCGGACCGTTCCTCCACTGACAGCCCCCCTCCCCCTTGTACCGGCTCCACCTGCGGCCATAGCAGGCGGGAGCACTGTGAGTTGCATCCCCGCTGCTGTCTCTAGCTCCAGTTCAACTTGCACTGAAACTCTCAGCTCCCGTTGCCGCTCCCCCTGCGGCCAAAGCAGGCGGGAGCACTGCGAGTGGTGTCCCCGCTGCTGTCCCTGACTCCTGCTCACCCTGCACCGGCACTCTCAGCTCCTGCTCCTCCTGCACCTCACACACTCACCCTGTAGTAGCCCTCAATGGCTGCGGCAGCAGGGTGGTGGCCAGGGGGGAGTACACAGCATGGCACTCAGGCAGATGAAGCAGCTTGCCAGGCAGAGAACCTATCATCCAATCGGGAGCTAGGGGTGTGACAGGCCCCTCCCTCCTTGTAAGGGCTGTCAGCCCCCTAGCTTCCGGTGGCGTCAAGGTACAACAGTACCGACGTGATTTCCAGACAGAGCCGTGGCACCCTGGTTGGAAATCACTGCTGTATACCCAATCAGGGGAAAGTTGCATCTTCCTCACCTTCCAGTATGCAGTTGCCAACTCTCTTCAGAAACCTCCATAGTCTACGATGAATGGGATCAAGAAGGGGGAGACAGCGGTTTGGTCAGAGTACACCACACGAGTATGTCCACTCTGTATGTCAGAAGATATAAGAAGTATATTAACAGAAGGATGGGAAAATAGTCAAAATATGAAGGTATAGAACTTGCATTTCTGGCTGCATCTAATCTTCATATACAGCTGTCTAAGGGGTGATTGTGATTACAGCCGCTAGTCTATAAATAAAATGGAAATCAAGAATCTTCAAAATATTAACCTATTAAAGTTTCATAACTTGAAGCCTGACATGATCTGCAGAGTTTTTATTTCTTTGGCATCCAACAAAAACACATGCAATATTTTATTTCATATAAATGTCCTATTTTTAGTTTAGCTAGGGTCATGCCATTTCATCCCAACAGATGATGTGCCTGAGTATTTTAGGCAGGTACTGCATGTCACCTTTGTGTAACCATATGGTAAATAAATACCTGAGCATAGACACATGTGTATTGTAACGTTTGTGATAGTTTGTGCTCCTGGGTCTTGTTGTGCTATGCACTTTCAGGACATCACTGCAGTTTGGGGGCTGATTTGGCTGGCTGTTGGAAAGATTGCTCCAGCCAGCCAATCATCTGGGGACTGGGGGCATAAACCTGAACTGACGCTCCCTTACCAAAACAAACTTACCTATAGACTTCTTGCTGGAAAATGTCGGGTAGGCCACAGCTTTATTAAACAATTTAAACATATAATAATACTTTAACTACCTTTAACTCGATGACTCTTCCCATGCTAAAACTGGCTTAACTTTAACTGTGAATTCCAATGGACGTTCGTAAGCCAGCCGCTTTTCCTTGGGCTTGTAAACCTTCCTCCTTTTCCTTTAGCCAGCATGGAAAGCTCCAGGCCTAACTCCTAGCTGTGACAACTTCCAAAGTCATGCACTGCCGTATCAATGTCCATCCTAGTCCTCTCCCAACAGGGCGGGTGGGTGGGCGTCTTGTCCGGCTCTGTCCTCTTCCTCCCTCGTGTAGCTTCTTCTGGTCTTCTTCCTGTCTTCTCCTCTTCTGTTCCTGTCTTAACTCCACCCCCAGCTAGTCTCGCTATTACCCTATTAGTACCCCGCCCCCAGTCCCATGCAGCTGCGTTAGTCACTATACTGCATAAGAGACTGGGGGCATAAACCTGAACTGACGCTCCCTTACCAAAACAAACTTACCCATAGACTTCTTGCTGGAAAATGTGGGGTAGGCCACAGCTTTATTAAACAATTTAAAAATATAATAATACTTTAACTACCTCTAACTCGATGACTCTTCCCATGCTAAAACCCGCTTAACTTTAACTGTGCATTCCAATGGACGTTTGTAAGCCCCGCTTTTCCTTGGGCTTGTAAACCTTCCTCCTTTTCCTTTAGCCAGCATGGAAAGCTCCAGGCCACACGGCATGCGCCGTATTACCTACGGCGCATTCCGCCCCACCCCACCGACCCGAGCTAATGCCGCTTCCACTCCATCTTGCAGTCCCAATAAGAACGTGTCAAGACCCACCTCGTTGAGGTGCACTCCATCGTCTCTCAAAGCACCTCTTTCTTTGTCCTCCAACTCCCAGTGGCGGATCGCAATCCCCCCAAGGGATTGTACAAACTTGGACATCCTCAGGTTAACCACCTTTCGCACGTTGTCAGTCGCTTCCGGGTCTCTGGCTCCTCTCCAACATCTCCTAGCGACAATGTCGGACCAAACCAAAATGGATTCCTGAAAACACTCCCTGAATCGAAGCATATCCTGTTTCCTCAAGACGAGCAAGTCGCCCATTTTTATCTTGCCTAGGTCGTTCCCCCCGGCGTGCACGACCAGGATAACTTCCCGGGGGTTCCACCTGCTGATCCTCGTCACGATTTGCAGCAACCTGGGCCATTGCAGAGCTCGAACTCCGTGCCAATTCACCACTGTTCCTGCCATCCCTAAGTTTTTTCCTAATGGCCGAGTTGCTGCCCTCTTTTCCACCCAATAAACGAAAGAATGTCCAATAATCCACACTTTCCACGGTTCCGTAACTGAAACAAAGGAAAAACAAGGAAAAAACCCCGTACCAGGGAAAATAACCGAAAAACCACGCAACAAACATAGACTGTACTGCAACACAACAACGGATCACTCTAATATTAGGTCAGGCCTAACATACGACTTATAGGCCTGTGACTTCCACCTGCCCAGCCGTTTCAGCTCGTCCTCGTGCATGCCATGCGCTTCGGCCATGGTCGTAGCACCTATTCTGAAAGAATGCGTTCCAAACTCGGACGCGTTCATACCTGCCTTGCGTAATGCTGAACGGAAAACCGCCGTAAACTGGAAGCGCGTGAGAGGGAGTCCCGATGAGTGTACCAAAAATTGTTCGCAAGGGTTGCGCGTGCTCATATAAGACAGGACCATGTCGACCGGGCACCACTTGGAGCCCAGCCTACTGATAGCTAACCATTCGCCTCTGCCATAAAAATCAGTTTTTGATTTCCTAACACATATCCGCAGGGATCCGTCCGCAAAAATTACGTCATCATGGCGCAAGCCTCCGGTTTTATTTTTACTGGCTGGAACTAGCTCTCCAATCCTTTAAGCTGCAAAAAAGGCTAACAAAAACGCCGTTCTGAACAATAGCATCTCCGAACTGTTTAAGTTTCATTAATAGGGCAAAAGTAATGGGGCGCCGCGTGTCGACCCGAGTCTTGTCCTTTTTGCAACCCCGGATTATCTGCCGAAAAACGAAATCCTTAGTGATGTCCGCTTTACCGTGTAATTTTAATAAGAAGGCTACTCCCGATAAGTGTTAACATGTCTAACGTGGCCGAACGCGCCCTCCGCCACGCGTCCTCCTGCCAATGTTAACCAAGATGACCAAATTGAGTTGTAACTCTTCCAGGTCGCAACCGTGACCGATGCCTCCACCAGCTTCAGCAACTCTGTTCTGCCAGACTCCATAAGAAAGGAGGGCACCGTACCCTCTCGGCATCGGCCTGTGGGTGCCGTTCCCTGAACAAATCCATCTGTGAACGAGAGAGTGCATCAGCCGCTCCATTGTCACAACCTGGCACATGTCTAGCTTGTAAATAAATATTATTTTGAAGGCATCTCAAAACCACATGTTGCAACAATGCCAATACTGGCGGGGAAGCCGAGGACTGTTGGATAATCGTTTGAACCATCGCCGCGTTATCCGACCAAAAACAAATCTTACAGTCCTGAAACTCTGAACTCCATACTTCCAATGCAACGACCAAAGGAAAAAATTCCAAAAGTGTAATATTTTTAGTCCATTCTTTTTCCAACCATGTCCCTGGCCAGGGTTCCCTGCACCAGTGATTGTTAAAAATAACTCCGAAGCCTCCCGAACCGGCCGCATCCGCGAACAAGCTGATGTCGCTGCCTACCACATCCTCCTTCGGGCACACGACCTGCCCGTTGAAAGAGTGCAAAAACACTTTCCATATATGCAGGTCTGCTCTCATCCCTTGCGTCACTCGAACGAAATGGTGGGGTTCACGGACCCCCACAGTCGCCAGAGTTAGTCTTCTGGAGAAGACCCGACCCATGGGAATGACCTTACACACAAAATTGAGCAGGCCTGACAGCACTTGAATCTGGCGCAGAGTGACCTTCTTGCAACTAGCCACTTCATTGACTGACTGCTGCAATCGGGCCACTTTGTCCGTAGGCAATCTGAAAAGTCGATCCCAAGAAAGGTGATTCGCATTACTGGGCCCATGGTTTTCTCTTCAGATAACGGGACCCCCGCCCGACGCATGAGGGACCGAAAAGTGTTGAGCAAAAAACCGCAATCACCCGATGTCTCAGTGCCAACGAACAGGAAATCATCCAAGTAATGTATCACCGATGGGATGCCCGTCTCATACTTGAGTAACCACTCCAAGAAAGAACTAAACAATTCAAAATAATAGCATGATATTGAGCATCCCATGAGCAGGCACATATCGATGAAAAATTGGTTGTCGACACGACAACCAAGCAGATGAAAACAATCGGGGTGGACTGGCAACAAGCGAAAAGAGGACTCGATATCCGTTTTCGCTAGCTGCACTCCCCTTCCTGCCGATCAAACTAAGCGAACGCGCAATCAAAAGACGTGTAAGCGACCGCCACCTGTTCTTTTGATATGCCATCATTGACGGAACCTCCGACTGGAAAAGATAGATGGTTGATCAAGCGGAGCTTACCGGTTTCCTTCTTAGGTACCAAACCCAAGGGGGACACCCGCAGGTTCGTAAATGGTGGTTCCTCGAAAGGGCCGGCCATACGGCCCAGTTCAACTTCGTTAAGCAGTTTTTCTTTCACTAGCTCTATGTTATCTAATGCCGATTTTAGGTTGGGGGATAACATTGTTGCGGGGTGGAACGAAAACGGTATAACAAAACCCTTGGAAAAACCGAACTTAAGGATTTTTGCCTCCTGTTTCATGTGGTACTTGTCGAGCCACAGATCCAGGTACCGACTTCTCACTGGTGTTTGGCGCTCCACTGGCACCACCCACTGAGGCAGACGATCTTTGTTTCCGGAAGCAGCGAATTGCTGCGTGCTGTCCCTCTCAAACCGAGCACTCATGCCTAAATTTGCAGGTGGCATAAAATCTGCAATGCCCCTCGTTGTATAGCCAACAAGAGCCATTCGGTCTCTGTGCGGCCGCGGGGGGCTGTTGACTGCCCCCCGCGCCTCCCACTGGAAAGGACGATCTGGCGGGCCGCTGCGCTAGAATAAGCTGAATCCACACATCCGTGGCTTTTGAAGCCCAGCTTATGTGGCTCAGTCCCGATACCCGCCGCCTAAAATCTTCATCGTAGTGCCACCAAGCCGACCCTCCATGCAGCTTGTAGGCGCTGTAAATGGTGTTCAAATACACCATGAGCTCTGGGCCCTTGCTGGGCTGATGCTGGCATGCCATGTGTGCCAATAACAGGTACGCTTGTAACCAGTTACCGAACGACCAAATATCTACATATATACCTTTTCTGATCTTATCCGCTAGATCATTCGCCAAACCTACCCCCAAGGGGGCGACACCACAGAACAAAGAATCAGCATATTTTAGACCTTCCGATGGGTCACCCTCTGCACTCGCTGTTGAGCCACCACCAACATTACTCACAGGTGTGCCTGCGCCCCCTGGTGAAACACAGGACACTAAAAGCCCTTCTTGCGAATTAACCTTGCTCAACAACGATTTCAAAACCGTGACCAAATCTTGTTTGTCCGCGCCTCTTGCGGGATCCATAACATTTTGCCAAGCATTGTAAAATGAAGACTCACCAGCTCGACCGACCTCCAGCGATGCCAATGGTGTTGTCCTCACTGCGTCCCTCCTGCGGATCCTGTGTTTGGGCGTGGGCTGCCGACCGACCATCTGCGGACCCTCTCTCGCCCCCCGTGGCTGCGACAAACCAGGCTGGTCCCTCTCTGACCGTCCCTGCGAATGAAACTGTCTCCTGCTGTTCCTGTGCTCCTTGCTGCGTTGCTGTGGTCGCGGGGCTGGCAGCTGGCGCTGGCCTTCTGCGTGAACTAGCTCTTCCTCGCTGCTGCTCCTATCTGCCCTACTAACTTCTCGCACCCTGTAGCTACTGCTGCTAGAAGCTATACTTGCCTGCTCTGTCTGCCTAAAACGCCTGGCGTCCTGCCTTAAAAGTCTGGCCCTATCTCTCTGCCTGCACCTGGCGCCTTGGCCCTGGCGGCTGCCGCTGGCGCGATTGGATGAGGTCTGGGAAGAGTAACCCGCCGTGTCTTGCAGCGAGGGGTTAAGATAGAGGGGGTTGACAAAGCAACGGCGCTGTAAGCCAGAAATGGAGGGGGGGATTGATGAGGGGGTAAGACTGCCGTTGGGAGAGGCTGGGTAACTGTGAGGTGGCTTAGAGAATGGGCGGAAGCAGCCCTGGGAGGGGGGTTATAATAAATGGGATTAATGTGACTATGAGCTGGGAGACTAAAGCTGGAGGGCTCAGGGGTTGGGCTGCCAGACCCTGTAATGGAGCTTGCTCCCCCTCGCTCACTCCTCTGTGGCGTTAATGCCGCGATGTCGGGCCTGATCGATGAACTGCAAGTGGGGCTGCCCGGGAGACCCGCTGCCTGTGGCCTGTATCTTGCTGCCTTAGTGCCCCCTCCCCGCTGCACTATCTCCTGCCTTGTCTTGGTACCGCTGTGCACTGCATAGTTGCGGTGGCACGGCGATCCGCCATCTTGTTGAAGTACGCGCCCTTCCCGCGTGTTCCCCCGATCCTCTCCTTCTCTCCTTAGTCGCTCACCTCTCCCCGACTGTGGTGTCCTGCGCCTGGACGCTCGCTGTTCGGATGGCTTGGAGCTTGCTGCTATCGCCGCTGCCGCACGCCTTCCCTTTGACTGCAGACCGCTGCTTCGTGGCGGGCTGTTTTCCTGCCGCCTGTATAAACTCCGGCGCCATCTTGCCTTTGTCGCTTACGGTTCCCGCCGCTCCCTTGCCTCTCCGGCTTGATCTTCGGCCATGGCGCTTGGTGGCTGGGCTAGGGCTAAGTCTTGCCGGAGGTTGCTTCCTACGCTGCGGCCTGCCCCACGAGCATTCCTGTTCCTCGGTGATGTCTTCGCCGGCTCTACTCTGCAGCGCATTGGCTTCCGCTGGCCCCGCCGCATTCCCGGCCAACCTGCAACTTGCTAGAAGGTCCTCGAGCCACCCGGTGCCGTCTTGTAACACTGCCGCCTGGATTTTTGCCCGCAGATCCTCCATCTTGACTCGCTTTCTCTTGCCGATCCTTCCCCCGCTCGTATCCGTCTTGCGATCTTCGCTCCTCGTTCTGTCTTCTGCTGGTCTGTCACACGATTTTCTTCTCTTTTCTTCTCTTTCGCTCTTGATCTCTCAGCTCCTTTCACTGTGCTCCTCACTCCGTCTTGTCCAGCTCCGTCCTCTTCCTCCCTCGTGTAGCTTCTTCTGGTCTTCTTCCTGTCTTCTCTTCCTGTCTTAACTCCACCCCCCAGCTAATCTCGCTATTACCCTATTAGTACCCCGCCCCCAGTCCCATGCAGCTGCGTTAGCCACTATACTGCATAACAATCTGTACATAAATACTAGCCCCTCCTGCTAGAGGGTGCTGGTCATTATACCTCATCGTCTCCTTTCTGAACACTGGTAATAGCATGCAGGCGGTTCTGTCTTAATCCCTTCCGTCCTGAGGTGCGTGGACGCCTAAATACCCCTCTGTCTGTAGGTGTGCCGACACCCGGTCTAAGCTATGTCCTGTTTGATTATGTCTGAATCCCCTCCATACGTAGGTGTACAGATTACTGGTCTGAACCATGTCTTGTCTGATCTGTTCCCTGGTCTTGCGGGTTTGCCTGTATTTGTTCATGCAGCTCTATTTGCTGGAGTTTATATCCTGTCCCATCTATTCCACTGCTGCCTGCTACCTTTTAGGCCGGGTTCACACGAGAAGGTCAGATTCCGCATGCGGGAGGCCTGCAGTGGATTCTGGTTGCGAGTCCCGTCGGTGACCCTGCATACTGCACTTAACTGTATTGTGGATGACTGTGGAGGCTCGCAAGTGGTCATGCGCAATACCCTTTTTTTTTGTTCTATTTCCCATGCCATCGCATAGTAATGACGCAGGCACCCGCAGCCCATACATAATGTTAATTGTGTATGGGCTGCGGATCTGACACCTTTATTGACATCAATGGAGGCCATCCACGTGGATTCTGCGGTAAAATAGAACATGCTGCAATTTTTCTTCCGCTTGCGGAATACACAATTTGTGTCTGCAAGTGTTAAGGAAAATTTGAAAATGCATGCCTTTCAATGCCCACGTTTTACCGTGGAAAGTCCACATGGACGCCAATCGTGGAATCCGCAATTCAAATATGGTCATGTGAGCCCGGCCTTAGGGAGAATCAGTTCGACCCTAGGTTCCTGATATGGGGCCATGCTTACTCCATTTATAGGCAGGTTTCCCCTCTTGGTGTACACCAGGGTCAGATGTTTCCTTGGTGTTCCTATGACAATGTATTTACCGTATTTTTCGCTTTATAAGACGCACCTGATGATAAGACGCACCTAGGTTTTAGAGAGAGGAAAGTAGGAAAAAAATATTTTGAACCAAAAAGTGGGCTTAAATATTTAATAAAATAACAGAATAATATGTAAACATGAACAGCAGTCAGTCAACAGCTGCATTAAGAACTATTATTACTGTAATTAACAGATGAGCAGAGATTTTTATTTTAGAACAATACACCTCTAGTCATCAGGAAACCCCAAAAACTCCTCACTGCTGTCTGAACTTATCAAGCTCAGTGACTCCCTATCACTGGTGTCAGCATCTTCATAAAGGATTCCATCCTCAGAACCGCCCAAGGCATTACTGATACCACATTTTTTGAAGGATCCTACAACAATTTCCTCCTTCACAGCCAGCCACGATGTTTTCACCCACTCACAAACCTGAGGGATAGTGGGCCTTTTCATGCGTCCAGTGGGTGTCAGGTCATGATTCCCAGCAAACATCCACTTGTTCCTCTCGCATGAAAACTTTAAATGGCTTGTTAATAGAAACATCCAGAGGCTGCAACTGGCTGGTAAGCCCCCCAGGAATTACAGCTAAATGGGTCTTTGCTTCTTTAAATTTTTTTTTTGTGTTTTCACTGATATGTGCCCTAAACTGGTCAAGTACTAGCAGGGCAGGTTTCTTCAGAAGCCCTCCAGGGCGTCTGGACCACACTTTTTCGATCCATATTTTCATTCCACCTTCATCCATCCATTCTTTCTCATGAACATGTACAATAACTCCTCGTGGGATCACCTCTTTTGGCATGCTTCTTCTTTTGAAGATTAGCATTGGTGGAAGTTGGGTGCCATCTGCACAGCAGGACAACACGACCGTGTAATGCATTTTCTCATGTCCTGAGGTTTTCACAGTTATGGATTTTGCACCTTTCAAATCAACAGTTCTGTTTGATGGAACATCAAACGTTAATGGGACTTCATCCATATTCCCAATCTGGCCTATTTCAAAGCCATTTTTCTTTCTTGCATCAATTACAAATTTATGAAAAGACACAATCTTGGATTCATATTCTTTAGGCATTTTTTGCGCAATCCTAGTTTTGGTGCGCATAGCAAGGCCACATCTCCTCATGAACCTGTAGCACCACGATGCTGATCCAGTGAAGTCCTCAATGCCTTTCTCTGCAGCAAGACGCTTGGCTTCAAAGATGATCATTTTTGTAGAGACTAAAAATCCATTGTTCCTGTGACATATTATCCACTCTTTCATTTCCACGTCTATCTGTGGCCATTTTGCAGTACGCCCACGAAAAGTGTGCTTACTTTTATCTGCTTTCTGCAGCTCCTCCTCCTGTTTCCTCCATTCACGTATCATTTTTTCTGTTGGAGGTGGCCCAAAATGTCTCTCAGCTGCTCTGTTCCCATGTTCTTTGGCGTATTTCACTACCTCCAGTTTAAAAGGGATTTTATATGCTAGTCGTTTCTGCTTTGACATCTTTCTAAAATTGGATGGATGCAGCAGGAGACTAAGGTAGCGTTGTCATGCAATAATGAAAGAACTGTAAGCACTTCCTCATAGGAGGAAGGGGTCAAGCTGATTGGTGGAGGAAGGGGAGCAACAGTTGTTCCCGCCGGCGCTCACCACCAATCAGTGGGCAGCAGTGCAAAGGAGAGAGAATTGATTCTTTGGCCGAATGTTCGCATAATTGCGCGTTAAACTCGCGATCGCGTGAATAAGCCGCACGTTCGCTCTATAAGACGCACTGACTTTTCTCCCCCACTTTGGGGGGAAGAAAAGTGCGTCTAATAAAGCGAAAAATACGGGTATGTTACTTGTGTTAACTACCCTGTTTCCCCAAAAATAAGACGCGTCTTATATTAATTTTTGCTCCCAAATATGCGCTACGTCTTATTTTCTTGGGGTGTCTTATTTCGCCACGGCAAATCCGTCTGTGGCCGCTAATCCCTTAATTGGCCAGCTTTGTGGACAAAATTTCTCAGAAATCTCGTCCACATAGGACAGCAAATCTGTCACGGCAAAGCTAGGAGAAGCCGGTGCTGTGGTGCGGATTCACCAGCCACAGAAACGGAAAAGTTTGCAGCCAGGTCGCTTCAAGACAAGCGTCTGAGTGCCGTGGGTTTTGAAGCAGCGCTTTCCCAGCTGAGATCTCGCTGTTTATCGCTGTGGCCAAACTGCGAGATTTCCGCTGGAAATACGCTCTGTGAGAACCCAGCCTTAAGAATCACACACAGGTTGCCTGACTCACACACAGAGCCATAACAAAATAAGGGCTGTAAAGTAAGGTACCTGTCTGCAGACAGAAGTTCCTGTACCACTTGTAAGCAGGGATGGTATTGCAGCTTCCGGCCACCAGGGGGAGCTTATCACAGCAGACATGTACAGCAGGAACAGAACGTACAGTATGGACTTTTCCAGCCAGCAAGGGGAGCTCACAACAGCACACTTGTACAGCAGAACAGGTACAGGATAACAGCAGACTGTCTGCAGATCTAGCTATACATCTGGAGGTAGGAGACAATGGGGATGGCAGCAGGGGACAGGCCTCTTGACTTGCCTGCACACTTTACTATGCCTTACTATCGGGGGTGCCTTATATTTGGGACTTCCGCAAAATTCGGGGTGCGCCTTATTTTCAGGGGGTGCCTTATTTTCGGGGAAACACGGTAATAAAACTATTATGTGTTTGGTATACCTAAGTGGTGTCAATGTCCAGATACTTAATGTTCAGTTAGGAATTATGAAGTTGTTGTAGGCAAAGTGAATAAACCCTCAGATGAACGTAACACATATCTACTATTACGAAACTTAGCAGCAGAATACAAGGATACTGGGTAATGGGATTAACAATGAGATTGCTGTCTCTTACACTCATGGCAATATTGTTACTTATAAAAGTAATGATGTCCAGGAGCTCCACTTTAAAACTACTAACAAATCGGCTACTACTATCAGAATTTCCAGATCACAGTGAGTATTAAAACTATTAAAGCCTTAATGCAGCCTCCTAGGCTCAGGAGGACATTGATGATGACTGTAGGGGTTCTGAGCCTAGGAGGCTGCATTAAGGATAGGTTTTAATATTCACTATGATATGGAAAATTGGACTGTAGTTGTTACTACTTCTAAAGTGGAGCTTTGAGATATAATTAATTTTATGCCCGAACTTGCTATTTGGAAATTCTGCATTTTGGAGGTCTCTGATGTGTGTCCTTCAATTTTTTTCAAATAGCGTTGCAGTCAACATTATTCCTGCAGTTTTGTATAGTTGAGAGAAAGGCCTCATGTCCACGGTAAAAAGCAGATCTAAAATCCGAAGCGTTTTTCCCGCACGCGGATCCGCGCCCCATAGGGATGCATTGGACACCTGCAGGTAGTTAAATACCTGTGGATGTCATTTTCCCCTTGAGGCGCGGATTGCATGTGCGGGGAAAAAAAACGCGGCATGTTCCATTTTAGTGCAGGTCTCCCGCTGGGACGGCTCCCGCAGGCTTCTATTGAGGCCTATGGAACTCGTCTGGATCCACGGTACACCCGCGCCTGAATTTCTGCTCTCCGCGCGCGGGATCGCGGGAGAGCAGGAGTTAAAAAAAACTGGAGTGCCCGGCGCATGCGCGCGGCACGCATCCGGCATGCCGAGCACATCTGCCGGGCCAAAGAAAGAAGATCCGGCTGCGACGGAGGGCAGGTCCGCATCGTCCGGACAGGTGAGTAAATTCCTCTTTTTAGCCTCATGTCCCCGGGAAACGAGAGACCTACTGCAGGATTCTCCATAAAGAATCCGTGGCGGGCCTGATTTTCCCCGTGGACATGAGGCCAAAAAAGTGATGGGTGTAGGCGCAGCTGACCGAAATATAAAACTCAATGCAATGCAAGAAGTGAGCTAAGCTTCTCTGTTTTATTTTATACCAGAATAAAAAGATGCAACGTCCCTTCCTCAGTTATAACTGGGGATACACCTTATGTTAGCTGTTGGTATGTGCATGGAGCCCCTCTGCCTGGTACACCAGCACCTATACCCATCACATTTTACTCCTCACTCATTCATCAGAATTGTCTCAGCTGCCAGTGCGACTATCATTGGGTTGGCTGCACCCGAACAACCAGGTCTTTTCCATGACCCACGATCTTAACGAGAGAGAAGAATCACATCTTCTGCCTGTTCCTCTACTTATATTTATCCAAATCACCCACTCATTCAGGTAGCTCCACCCCTATATATTTTTTTCCCACCTCCCTACCTACTTTTGTATAGTTGGAAAATTAAAAACATATCTACAAGGATTCATTTCCTTGTAGCCACATTGACATTAGTGAGGTTTTGCACTGAGATTTGACCAATGAAGTCTGACTCATACATAGCATTTAATTTTAACCCAAAAGTGTTTGAGGTCGCTGCGTCCATGTCAGACAAGTGATATACCTTGACATAGCACTTACTTGTTCATGTGGGCAGGGATATTGAAATGCTAATGTAAAAAAGTGCCTTAGGGCAGGTTTACACATTACGACCATCATCTGAATAATCGCTTGAAAGAGCAAATGCAAACAACAGACTTCTGGTGCAAACATGGCCGCCAACAGGGGGATGAGCGGTAATTCACTCACCAGCTGCTAGTCGTTTTGTTTCAGCTCGCCTAAAAAATAGTCGCTGCTGGATCTAAAATCATCTGGTGTAAAGTCACAGTCATTCGTATTTGAAGAACTTGCAAACCAATTTGCATGGAGATTCCACCTAAAAACGATATTTTACTAAACAACTAATGAAAAAGAAAACTTTCTGACAGATATCTGAACGATAGTTGCACAGTGTAAAGGAGCCATTACCCAACCTGTTCAAAGAATGCTGGAAGCAGAAAGTGTCCCCCTATCATTTGCACTTGTGTGTGGTTGTTCCACCATGAAAAACAAATGCATTAAGGCCTTTACAAATTGTTCTTGTGCTGTTTTTAGAGATAGTTTGAAAGTTAACAGCGAATGTTTCAGCCGATAATGATTTTAATGTACCACCAACTTCAGGAGTTGGTGATCAGGTTCTGACAGCAGGTATGGCTTAATGTTCCATGGGTTTTAGATGTTTCTTCACCAGATTAGCAGTGATACTTGTAACGTCTTACTGGCGCTGGATAGGAGCCATGGGTGTAGTAGCAGCGTGGAACCAAAGTAGGAGCAAGCTGGAGGTTGTCAGCAGGTAGTTACAGTTGCAGTACAATGGATGAGGTGTAAAGCATAGTCAGATGGAAGCCAGGAGTTGTTATTGGGTAGTCACAGTTGCAGTATAAATGGGTGAGGCAGGAAGCGTAGTCAGATGGAAGCCAGGAGTTGTTATTGGGTAGTCATTCAGAAATGGTGGAGGAGCAGGTAACATGAAGCTTGAACAAACAGTGCTGTGAAGCAGAATAATCATGCAAAGAGGCAGTGGCATGGCCAGGCTTTTATAGAGAGTCCCAATCAGAGGCAGGGTGGAGCCAGGACAGAGGGGCAGGAACTAAATCAAGAAGAATATACAACAAGGCTAGGTTTCAGCAAAGGAACTATGCAAGTCCTGGATGGCTGAGTGCAGAGAGCTGCCTACTGGAGTGCAGGAGGTTGTGGGTTCAAGCCCTGACAGTACTCTTTACAGGTAGAGCTTTAGCAGGACACAAAATTGGACAAACCACATAACCTCATCGGTTTCTTCAATACCAATCATTCTACAGTTAGTGTTTGTCTACAAAAGATGGCATGGCTGCATTATGAATAGTATGCATTTGTTATCAATGGGTGCCAGTAGAAGACGTGTTCACATATATTCAACATATTGTGTATGTACTACACCACTTGTTTTGTGCTCTTGTACACAGCCTACATATATCAAAAAGGCTGTGACTTTTTAAGCCCAGTATGAACAGTCCAGCTGGGGGTAGAAGAGGATGAAAAACAAATATCAGTCATGACTGCAAAATGTTGCATGCCAAGAATTTCGTAGAAAATTGAAGAAAAAAATTTTTTAAAAATTGTTATTTCCTCAAGACCATCCATGACTGAGCACTAGTCCAAAGGCTTTACTATTAAAATTAATTGTGAACACTAAAAACCTTTTTACATGGACCACCACTTAGGGAGAGGGGTTGTAGGCTGAAATCCTGGAGGAAATTCTACCCTAAAACCTTTCGACCTTTAGGTAAAGCCAGTAGACATAACCTGAAGCCTTTTTGGCTATAACCCCAAATACACAGTGAATAAAGGTTATCATCACACTTAACTGGTCTGGTAGCGGCAATAATAGCGGCATACATGAATGACTGTGGAACTAAGGCAAAGTCTAATTTCAGCACAGACTGTGTAATGCATATTGGAGACTTGATAGTTTTGGAATTTTTACTGAAGTGTTGTACAGTGGTATCATTGCCCAGAATTTAGAACTCTACATAGAGCTTCTAAAACGTCTACTTGTTTTTCCATTGAGGGACAATACTGAGTCACCTAAATCTATGAGATATAATGGCTTCACTTTGGGGTTCTAGAGGACTAAGTGCCACATCATTTACTACAACTGTGACTAGTGTTAAGGCCCAACAGTAGAGTAAACCACCAAAGACGTCCTAGTAGGTTTAGCTGGGTCTGAAGATAGCAAAATATTCCAAATTACTGATCCTTTGTCACGTTAGTCTTTGGATGTAAACCGCAGACTGACATTTATGACTTTTAATTTATCTCCATTTAAGGGGTTGTCCATCAAGTAAATATTGACTTCCTCTTTTAGATCACAAAAAAAATGACAAATTTTAAATTGTAACCATTTAACCCCTTCAGTGGTGTGTTTCTTACCACCCTGTCAGACCCACCAGGGCAGGTTTTTAAATGGGCTAATCATTTAATTTTAACTAATTTTGCAGTCGCGTTCCAAGAGCTATAACTTTTTCATTTTTCCATTGACATGGCCATATGAGGGCTTGTTTTTTGTGGGACAAGTTGTACTTTTTGACGGCATCATTTTTGGGTATATATAATGTATTGCATAACTTTTGTAAAAAATTGGGGGGAAAAAAAGAAATTCTGCCATTCGTTTTTTTTATTTCATTTTTACGGCGTTCAGCGTGCAGAATAAATAGTGTGATAACATTAGTCAACACGATTCCGGCGATACCACGTTTATACAGTTTTTTTATGTTTCCTTATTTTTGTACATTTAAAACAAATTTTTTTCTTAAAGGTTTGCTTTTGTGTCGTCGCATTCCAAGAGCCGTATTAATTTTATTTTTCCATTGCCAGAGCCCTAGAAGGCCTTGTTATTTTGTAGGATGAACTTTAGTCTTCATTTATTTAATTTTTAGGAATGTGTGAAATTTTGATCACTTTTTATTCCTTTTTTTCTAGGGGCAAGATTAACAAAATCTGTAATTCTGGCATGTTTTTTATTTTTATTTTTCACTGCATTCTCTGAGCAGTATAAATAATATATTAAAGTAATTCTACAGGCCGGTACGATTATGCCAATACCAAATTGCAATAGTTTTTTTCTTTCTCGTGACTTTTTCACAGTTAAAAAAAAAAGAAGTAATAAAAGTTTAAATAACCCTCCTTTTTCATATCTATAATAAAAAAATCTAAATCATAAAAGGAAAATACATATTTGGTATCGCCGCGTTCATAAAAGTTCGATCTATCAAAATAGTGCATTATTTACCCCGCACGGTGAACGTAGTTCGAAAAAAAAATAAAGAACGCCAGAAATGCACTTTTTTAGTCACCGTCTCACAGAAAAAATGCAATAAAAAGCGATCAAAAAGTTGTATGTATTCCGAATTAGTACTAACGTAAACTACAGGACATCCCACAAAAAATGAGGCCTTGCTCAACTACGTCGATGGAAAAATACAAAAGTTATTGCGCGCAGAAGATGCAGCAGAAAATAATTTTAAAAATTAAATGTCTTTGCAAAAAATACAAGTAGTACAGCAAAAAAAAACTATACAAGTTTGGTATCATAGCAATCGTACTGACTAGAGATGAGCGAACACGTTCGGCTCCGCCCCTTTTTCGCCCGAACACCGAACTTTGCGAACACTTCAGTGTTCGGGCGAAAAAGTTCGGGGGCCGCCGTGGCAGCGCGGGGGGGTGCGGCGGGGAGTGGGGGGGAGAGGGAGAGAGAGAGGGCTCCCCCCTGTTCCCCGCTACTGCCGCCCGCGCCGCCGCGCATCTCCCCGCCCCCCGGCGGCACCCGGACACTTACGCGCGAACACTGCAGTGTTCGGCAAAGCCGGTGTCCGGGTGCGGATGTGTCCGTAACGGACACGTTCGCTCATCCCTAGTACTGACCCATAGAATAAAGTTATTAGGTTGTTTTTGTTGCAGTTTATGTGCCGTGGAAGCTAAATGCACTGAAAGATGGCGGAATGTCAATTTTTTTTCACTTTACTCCATTTAGAATTTTGTAAAAGTTTTTCAGTACATTATATGGTACTTTAAATAGCACCATTAAAAAAGACAACTCGTCCTGCAAAAAAACAAGCCCTCATACAGTGACGTCGATTAATAAATAAAGGAGTTATGATTTTTTTTAAAAGGGGGGAGGAAAAAACGATAACGGGGGGGGGGGGGGGGGAAGGAGCCGCGTCATTAAGGGGTTAAATAATGTACTAACCTCCTTCTCTGGGTCATTACGAACACAGGGATACCACATGTGTATTTTGTTCTTAATTTTTTACAAAGTAACGAGAGAAAGGTGTTTTTATTTTTTTATAATTTTTTTACTTTTTTTTTTTTTTAACTTTAAAAAAAAAACTTTTGTCACTTTAGGGGACTTCCACAGAGACCCATCAGGACCCCCTGATCACATTGCGGGGGTCCGATGGTGTCAGCCCTTTACATGCTGCAGTCACATAGACTGTGGCATGTAAAGGGTTAAACAGCAGAGATTGAAGGTTTTCTCCATTCTCTGCTGTGTAAGAGCTGGTGCCCTGCTATCCTCTGACAGCCAAGCACCAGCTCTCCTTGCCACAGAGACTTTCGGCTGGCTTCTGACAAGCCAATGGTCTCCATGACTTCTGTAAACAAAGAAGTGCAGGAGTTTAAAAATAAAAGCGGGAAGTTGCTGACAGATCTATAATATCTTCCTGCTTCTTTGTTTAAAGTCCTGCACTGTTCTGTGTGGGACTGTGCAGGCAGAGCAAAATGCCACAGCTTATGGCATTGTGCTCTGCAGGTTCCATAGTGTAACATAGCCTGGAAATCTTCCGGGCTATATCACTATGGGCAGTGGAGCTCGTCCCGGAAAACTTCCGGGTTCGCCATTCAAGGGATTAAAGAGATGTTCCTGTGTCTAGATATTGCTGTTACATTTTTTGTTATAGCGCCCCCTGGTCTTGTTTTGATTTCCTTTCAGAACGTACAGCTAATGCATCTAGTTCTGGTGGTCGCACATACCTAATAAATCCAATCCCATGGCCTGGATCCTGTTGTACAGGGGCAGTGGAGTGATTCCTACTATTGTACAAGCCAGCCTATAAGGATCAGAGTGCTTGAAGTGTCTTCTTGTCACCAGCACTGGCCTCATTAGGTGGACGTTGTGAGAGGGAGGCCAACCATGGCCAAACAAGAGGTTTTACCGGATAACAATATACATTGAACAGGAATTTCCCTCTCTCCAGATCGCCACTACAATTGTCCAGTTAGATATATATTGTTCAGTTCCTCCAGAGATCTTCAAAACTGTCTCCAATACTAGAGTAGTAATCCAATCCTCTACATATACAGTATGTACCAAGTTGCTTAATATAATTGTACAGCTGACTAATACATATAGAGATGAGAAAGGCCTTATTATAAAGGGATTAGTATATTTCGAAAAATGCAATTTACCCACAATTTACTGAAATATCTGTTTCTCAGAAGACAATTCCCCTAAATTACTACAGTCAGGCCTTAGTCAGACGGGCGATTTTTCGCGCGATTTGCGGATCGCATGACGGATGCGCATCCGCAAATCGCGTGACCGTTGCACGCAAGTCGCCCGCAAATTGCCCGAAAATCTGCTCCTAGCCGCGTTTCATTAGAAACGGGCCGGAGCTGTCCAGCGCATTGCATTCAATGGAGACGGCAATAGAGCCGCCTCCATTTAAAGCAATGCGCTGCGGGCGAGCCCGGGATGAATTGTCGGTAAGGGCTTAAATATATAAGCCCTTCCCTGCAATTCATCCTAAAATGTGTTAAAATAAAAATAAAATTGTATACTCACCTTCTCCCGGCAGCCGGAGCTCCGCGCAGCCGTCCTGCAGTGGGTGTGAAGGGGGTGTGAGTCAGACCTGCCCCCTGATTGGCTCAGCGCTGAGCCAATCAGAGGCATGCCTCACTCACACCCATTCATGAATTCATGAATGGATGTGAGTCAGACCTGCCCCTGATTGGCTCAGCGCTGAGAGGCAGCAGTCACTCACCCATTCATGAATTCATGAATGGGTGTGTGAGTGAAACCGGCCTCTGATTGGTCAGGGCTGTGACCAATCAGAGGCAGATCATTCAGCAGGCGGGGATTTTAAAGCCCCGCCGGCTGAATAGTGCCGAGAAGCAGTTCAGGAGAACTGACAGCGGCCGCGGCTGGACTCCGGCTGCAGCTGAAAGGTGAGTATACAAATTTTTTTTATTTTAACACATTTTAGGATGAATTGCAGGGAAGGGCTTATATATTTAACCCCTTCCCGACAATTCACCCCGCGCACGCCGGCAGCCGATTGCTTTCAATGGAGCGGCTGTATTGCCGCTCCATTGAATTCAATGGGCAAACATCGTTCTTCTCTGCCACAGCTGTTACAGCTGTGGCAGAGAAGAATGATTTGTCTTCTATATGTTCTCAATGGGGTCGGCGCTGCTGCCACCGGCCCCATTGAGCGCATATAGAGAAGAGAACAGGAATCGCAGATAGGTGCGATCTGCGATTTTTTGTTCTATAATTTATCGGACGAGCGCATAAAAAGCGCTCATGTGTCCGATACCATTGCAAAGCAATGGTTTTATAAAATTGCCGGACGCATGCGCATGCGCAAATCGTGGCTAAAAACGCCCGTCTGACTAAGGCCTCAGGTGGAATATAATAAGGTTTGACCATCTGTGCTTTCCAGGCTCTAAGGTCTTTGATGTCCACATTGCCATTTTGCAGTTGAGCACTGATATCAGATATTACTACAGAGATAAATTGCACTTTGCTTGGGTTTTTTTTTTGTTTAGGAAACAAAAAAAGGACCAAAAAGGAACAGGAAGCAGAGGAGCAGTCAAGCAAAAGACTTAGAAACACTACTGTCTGCCCAGACATACATAAATATCATCGGCGCACTTTCTTAGCCTTTATAAAATTACACCAGACTTTCCATTAATCGAGTTTTCTAGGATTAAAATAAAAAAAAAAAATAAAATATGTAAAAAATTGGGTGTAAAATAAAAAAAATTGGTTATACCCATCAGATGTTCCCCAGCCACTCTAATCCAAGAAGAAGCAGCAGAGGCTAGCGTGGTTCATTGTACACGTGGCTACTCAGTCAACCACTGGCTGCAGTGAAGATACTGCCATGACTGGCACGTGATTGCAGAAGCCTCTGATTGGCCGAGTGGTCATGTGTACAATGAACAACGCATGGCCACTGTGGCATCTTCCGGGACCACAGCGGCAGGAACCTGAGCTCCTGAGCTGCACTAGAGGAGACATCTGACAACTGACTATGGCTTATTTTATCTTATTCTACATCAGCCCTGCCGGTACAATTTTATTTTAAGCCCAGAAAACCCATTTAAGAATACTATAATGGTGCTGACTTTAGACATTCCAGCATAGATCATTGCTGGACGTCTTGTGATGACAATGCTTTCTCCTAATGGCATCTTCTAGGATCACAGTGGAATTATCACTGCTGCCTGGATCAGTAGACACTTAGACTCAGCAGCTGCATGTTTTACAATGTCTAAATAATGACATTCAACTATGTGAGACCTGCAAGATACTCTAATTGAGGATTATGAGAATGCACAATTAATTCTGTTGTCAACCATAAACATTTAACTGCTTATTTGGGGACAGGGACTGATGTAACAGATAGTAATTAGTGTACAGTATTGCATAAGGTTAATAATAATTGCATGGTTAATGGGAAATTCGGGATACAGATGTAGAAAAGTTTAACCCAAAGCTTTGCAACAAGTTATCTTAACAAAGGCTATTGAAAAGGCAAGAAATAGCTGTGTGCCACAGAGGAGTAGCTAAAGGCTCATGGGCCAGAGTGCAAAAGTTTATCTTGGGGCCCCCCAACTTCTTTTAACCCTTTAACACAGAGGCATAACATGAAGCTCCTGGACCCCAATGCAAAACCTGTAACAGGGCCCCCAACTATAATGCTTTATTCTTAGTACTGGGCTCCCTATATGGAGAAGAGAGGCTTTATGGGCCCCCTAAGGCTCCTGGGCCCAGGTGCAAACGCATCCCCTATAATTACGCCAGTACTGCGCCACACTTTATACAAAGCATTAAATATCAAGTTAAACTTTTCTACATCGGTACCTGCCCTTTTTGACCTATTGTAATATATCTTACAGGTGCACATTTGTGACTGAGGCTGGTTTCCCATCTGCATTGGAATTCGTAGACTTAAAAAGGAAAGAAAGAAACATGGAAGAACAAAATCGCTTGCAGAGCTTTTTCTTCTGTCCAAAAGCCAGGCACCTGAGTGGAAACCGAATGGACCCCATTATAGTCAATGGGGTCCATACGGTGCTGTTCAGTTCTTTCCTGAGACAGATCCATTCAGCTGCAGGGATTTCCCTTTCCTGCTCCCCGAAAGGAGCAGAAAAGTGGAACTTCAGGCACAGATGTGAAACCATCCTTAAACTGCATGCACATGAACCAGAGTCTCATGCGTGTTTTGTGCGTTGCGAGACACAAAATACTTGTGTGAATATGAACTCCATTCTTTTGAATGGAGTTATTCACATGACCAATTTTTTTGTACCTCACAGCAAAGCTGCAAGGTTAAAAAGAATAAAATAAACAGGGTCCGTATATCACCATTTGTTATTTTAAGTCATAGGGAAGGGACTGGCCAGAGTTCTTACAACTCGGACAACTCTTTAAAGAGAAAATGGCTCTACTGTCTGCTGAGATTACTGTTTACTTTCTTAGCACCATTTTCAATCTAAACCATAGTGGTCACATAATTATGCTGTGGACAGGAATACTGAGATTGGAAGAAAATTGTATCCAAATGCAAGAACAATTCTGCATGAAACCTGCAGAAGTCCATAAGAGAACTGCAACAGAATCATTTGCGAATGAGACACTCCTAAACGTAACACATAAAACAGCCACTTGCCACCATTAGCCACTGGTCACATGCCATCCGGTTTGAATCTAGAGACAGTTGTGGTGATTGAAAGTTACCTACAAGTATGTGGCCTTCTTCAGGTCACTTGATGGTTAGTTTGTAATTGTGAATATCGGGGACTATGGGAGCACTGCTTACATCTTCATGGCTTCCAGAATGGGGCAGCTGCTTTAGTCACAGCAACTGTCCCTCCCTCAACCATAGCGGATCAAAAGACCCGCCTGTCCCCTTAGTCATGGTTGTGGATGATGGATGTGGGCTGTCAAATTTGCGCAATAGTCATCTTGTGTACAAGTGACAATGACCAAAAAATAGCTAATTTATTGGAGTTGCGAGGTCTTTAAGGTACCTTTACATGGTACAACTGATACATTTCTTGCCCAGTGCCCTGTCGGCATCTGCGTGTGCATGGAACAACTAACACCCAAATTTGGGAAATAATTGCCAAAATAATATGTAATGAAAAAAATTGCACTTACACTCTGGTGTCTAGCACTGGACGACGGAATATGAGTTGCTCCATCAAATAGTATTTTTCTCTTCTGGTTGAACCAGACTCACTGGCAGGTCTCTGGCTTGTTTCCTTACAGAATTAATCCCAGTAATGTCTCCACCTTTTTGAACCTCTGTCACTGAAACATATATTTAAAAAAAGAAAAGAAAATATTGAAGAAAAAAAAAAGTTCAAGATGTCCCCAGTTCAAAAAAGCTCGAAGAAACAAAATATTGCAAAACCTAAACCAGCAGAACCTATATTGCAGAACCTAGCCCCCCCCCCAAAAAAAATATTAATATATACATATGCACACACACATATATATATATATATATATACACTACCGTTCAAAGGTTTGGGGTCACATTGAAATGTCCTTATTTTTGAAGGAAAAGCACTGTACTTTTCAATGAAGATAACTTTAAACTAGTCCTAACTTTAAACAAATGCACTCTATACATTGCTAATGTGGTAAATGACTATTCTAGCTGCAAATGCCTGGTTTTTTGTGCAATATCTACAAAGGTGAATAGAGGCCCATTTCCAGCAACTATCACTCCAGTGTTCTAATGGTACAATGTGCTTGCTCATTGGCTCAGAAGGCTAATTGATGATTAGAAAACCCTTGTGCAATCATGTTCACACATGTGAAAACAGTCTAGCTCGTTACAGAAGCTACAAAACTGACCTTCCTGTGAGCAGATTGAGTTTCTGGAGCATCACATTTGTGGGGTCAATTAAACGCTCAAAATGGCCAGAAAAAGAGAACTTTCATCTGAAACTCGACAGTCTATTCTTGTTCTTAGAAATGAAGGCTATTCCATGCGAGAAATTGCTAAGAAATTGAAGATTTCCTACAACGGTGTGTACTACTCCCTTCAGAGGACAGCACAAACAGGCTCTAACCAGAGTAGAAAAAGAAGTAGGAGGCCGCGTTGCACAACTAAGCAAGAAGATAAGCACATTAGAGTCTCTAGTTTGAGAAACAGACGCCTCACAGGTACCCAACTGGCATCTTCATTAAATAGTACCCGCAAAACACCAGTGTCAACATCTACAGTGAAGAGGCGGCTGCGGGATTTTGGGCTTCAGGGCAGAGTGGCAAAGAAAAAGCCATATCTGAGACTGGCCAATAAAAGAAAAAGATTAAGATGGACAAAAGAACACAGACAAAAAGTGTTGTGGACGGATGAATCCAAGTTTGAGGTGTTTGGATCACAAAGAAGAACGTTTGTGAGACGCAGAACAAATGAAAAGATGCTGGAAGAATGCCTGACGCCATCTGTTAAGCATGGTGGAGGTAATGTGATGGTCTGGGGTTGCTTTGGTGCTGGTAAGGTGGGAGATTTGTACAGGGTAAAAGGGATTCTGAATAAGGAAGGCTATCACTCCATTTTGCAACGCCATGCCATACCCAGTGGACAGCGCTTGATTGGAACCAATTTCATCCTACAACAGGACAATGACCCTAAACACACCTCCAAATTGTGCAAGAACTATTTACAGCAGAAGCAGGCAGCTGGTATTCTATCGGTAATGGAGTGGCCAGCGCAGTCACCAGATCTGAACCCCATTGAGCTGTTGTGGGAGCAGCTTGACCGTATGGTACGCCAGAAGTGCCCATCCAACCAATCCAACTTGTGGGAGATGCTTCTAGAAGCGTGGGGTGCAATTTCACAAGCTTACCTCAACAAATTAACAGCTAGAATGTCAAAGGTGTGCAATGCTGTAATTGCTGCAAAAGGAGGATTCTTTGACGAAAGCAAAGTTTGATGTAAAAACAATGTTATTTCAAATACAAATCATTATTTCTAACCTTGTCAATGTCTTGACTCTATTTTCTATTCATTTCACAACGCATGGTGGTGAATAAGTGTGACTTTTCATGGAAAACACAAAATTGTTTGGGTGACCCCAAACTTTTGAACGGTAGTGTATATATATACACACACATACATATATATATATACATACAAGGAAAGCCAATTAGTCACAGCACACGCAATACTTTCTCTTCTCCTTTCTACGTGGTTCTACATTACATTGATCCAAGGATCCAGGATCTGGTTGAGTGTGCACCACTTATTCAGGACTTTCCTTCCTTACATTGTAAGGTATTGCGTGTGCTGTGACTAACTGGCTTTCCTTGTGTGTAGAATAGGCACTATGAGCATAACTAGGAGAGCACAGGGGGACAGTAGGCCTCAGTGTGCTTAACATACTACATTAGCACTGTGATCAATTTGGCCGCACAGCTCAAAAAAAAAAGGCTGTAGAAAATGGAGAGTGTGCAAAAACGATACAACATTTTTAAGAGTACAACACATGTGGAAATTATACTTCACAGCACATAAAGTTAAAATGTGACACAAGAAGTCACATACAAAAAAGTAATCGCACACCCAAAATAAAATGAACCACCTTTATTAAGCAAATAAACACACATACTCATTAAAAACACTTACTGCACTTCCCCAAAAGAAGACCCACCCCTATAATAAACCCTACCCTGATTTTCAGGGCAGGGGTTGGAATTGAAATACAAGCCCTCCACCAAAAATAAGCCCTAGCTACACTACATGAAAAAAAAAATACTCACCTCACAGGCGCCGTCCTGGTCCCTTTCGCTGCTCTCCAGGCGCTTCAGCAGGCTTCTGTGTCATCCTCAGCTGTGACAGAGCATTCTCTTCCCGGTAATGTGGGTTGAATACCCCGCCTCCAGCAAGAGATTGCTCTGATTGGCTCAGGACTGCTGCCTCAACCAATCACAGCCGGCGCTTGCCGAGCCATTCAATGACCGTATACTAACAAGACAATTAAGCCACAAGAAGGGAACCCTGCCTACAACGGGGTGATCGGTCCAATATGGACGGCTTCATGCTGGAACCTAGGAACCACCAGTCTCGACCTAAATGATAGGTATAGGCAGGGGCACCAACATACAACATAATACACACCAGATGTCTGCACACCTACAGACATACATCAAACAAGTCATTGTTCACACCAGGTGTCTGCACACCTACAGACACAGGAGAATCCCACCCAGAATCTCATATATGCGCATATACACTTAAACAGGATATAGTTTAAAAGTCCACACCCACACATGTAAAGGGCTGAGCGTCAGGCATCTGCCATCTGACAGCGCAAAGGACATTTAATGTTTGGAACCACACCTGACAAAAAAGTATTGGAACAGGGGCCCGCAGAACATGCAAATGGGAATTGGGTGTCCAGACCTTCTTCAGGGAGTGTGGGGGAGAATGACTCAAACAAGCTAGCATACATGATTCCAAACACCAGAGTTCTGAGAGGGAATGGATAATGACCAGCACTCTCTAGTAAAATGGGCTGGTACTTATATGCACAGATCTTTGGTGATTGGATGGCTGAAGAACTCCACACCATCAGCCAGCCAAATCAACCACAGCTGCAGGAGTATGCTCCTGGAAACCCACAATCACAGGTCCCAGGAGCACAACGTGACACATATACAGTCTAATGGAATAGGACAACAAATTATAATAAAGTACAAGTGCATAGATAATCAGAATTGGAAAGTCCCAAATAGCATATTATGATATGATATTGGAAAGTAGCAAAAACAAAGTCCTAAATATCATGCATGCTCCAGAAAGTGAACATAGATAAATCCAGGGTCAAATAACCACAAAATATATAGTACCACCCCAAGCCTAATTATACTTTACAGCACATAAAATTGAAATGTAGCACAGGGTACTATACATGTTCAACTTCAAACTCTGTCGTGCTTCCTCTCGTAGTTCACCATATAGTTGCTTCACTAGCTCTTCCCACGCATTCTCTTGTAGTACTCCTCTACATTGGGGTTCCAGAAAAGGAGCCTTTCTTGGCTCAGGACAATCATCCGTTCTATGCTGAAGTTTAGGCACATTTTCCAGAAGAAAAATGTGGCACAACACCTGAAAACCACTGAAGCTACTCCGCAAATAGCGATTTTATTTCATCCATCCATTGAAAATAATGCGATTCTTGCAGAAGAATTGCACAATACTAGGATATGCTGCGATTTTTCTATCTTGGACTATTGGTTCTAAGAGAAAAAGTACATGTGAACGAAAGCATTGCAACTACAAGATATTTTTACATGCAAGTTTTGTGCGCCTCGCTAGGAACAAGACTTGAGTATAAAAATTGGCAGTGTGACTGTGGCCTAAAGGTGAAAAAAACTTTTGTTCTTTCCCTCCAATCGCTTTTGGTCTGTGAGGTTGGAAAAAGTAATGGCTAGACTTTTTTAACTAGGGGATTATTATAAGGAACATATGCTCATCACACAGCTAATCTGATAATAAGTAGATAGTCAAATGTTTTTGAGGACAGACAGGGCTTCAAATGCCCATCCCCACATTGTCATGTAGTCCAGGACTTTGGGAGGACTGCCCAGTTTTTCAACCCACTTGAAAATGCTTCGCACCAGAGAATCAGATTTCTTAGACTGTCTTGTCAATCCTTTCATTTTCAGCCTGGGACCAGTCCAAAATTGTTTTATCACTCTTTTCCCAGTCCATTACATCATTGGTTTTCCGTCAACTCAGAAATACAGATGCAACTTGAGTTCTTGCTGTCACCTGTAAGACCTATAAACAACTTCGGGTTGGAGAAATTCAGAAGTCTCACAACTTTCAGTAGACAATGAATATTTTACATTTATAATTTGTATTTGTTATATTAGTTCATGTACACTCAATATAGCGATGACTATCAGGATTCTAGACATCTCATATCTAAGGGTGAGCAGGATTGTCACCTGAACCTGCCCACAATTTGTGCTTATTGTCTGCAGTTTATTTCACTATGTAAATTCATAGCTGTGTCAGGCAGGGCCAGATTAAGGCTGCCCACACTATGGAGTAGTATGGGCCCTCCTCATGCCCTGCCCCTCCATGTTAACCCCTGTCACTAAGCGCCCATGCCCCTTTTATGCTAAGTCACACCAGGTAACACATACAAGTGTTTTGTCTTTTTAAACCAGCACAAAATTGGACTTATGTGCTTCTCACCAGATCTGCCAAACAGGTGAGAACTAGAGATGAGCGAGTATAACTCGCTAAGGCACATTACTCGAGCGAGTAGTGCCTTAGCCGAGTATCTCCCCGCTCGTCTCTAAAGATTCGGGGGCCAGCGGGGGGCGGGGAGGAACGGAGGGGAGATCTCTCTCTCCCTCTCTCCCCCCCTGCTCCCCGCCGCAACTCACCTGTCACCCGCACCGGCCCCCGAATCTTTAGAGATGAGCGGGGAGATACTCGGCTAAGGCACTACTTGCTCGAGTAATGTGCCTTAGCGAGTATACTCGCTCATCTCTAGTAAGAACCAGTGTTTCGGTCCGACTAAAGACCAGGAAGTAGGGGGCCCTCCTGAACACAGGAGGAACGTGCGGCCTGGAGCGTTTCCCTACTCTGTTATGAAGGGGCCCATAATTTACGCCAGGCACATAGTTTGCACCAAAGGTGATGTAGTTTAGGAAAAAAGGCAGTAGTTGGCATGTTGATCATAGTCAGTGAGTGGCCTGAGGTTAAAGGACAGATCCTATTATTCTGAGGGCAGCTGAGATTGTGCTGGTGTCCTGGAAAAGCGCTGTAGCCTGATAGAGCAAGAGTGCACTGTCTTAGGTGCTGGATAAGTGGGTATGAGCTGGGCTCTGTACATCATAAGTCTCTCACAAGTGGAGAGAGAAGTTTCCTCCACAGGTTCAAGAAGGAGGCGCAGTGGCAGGCAGCTTCTTGGGTTAGCCAAAGTTGATTTAACCTCTTAGTGACAGCCAATTAGACTTTTTACTAAGGTGCTTGGATTGCAATGGATGGGCCTTTTTATGGCACATTAGAATACGGTCTGCATGTGTCTCCCCTACTGGTAGGAGCAAGGGCTCAGCTGTCTGATGGCAGCTGGGCTCCAATTCTAATAGCTAGGAATGAATCCACCTCTGATCCCAGCTGTTTAACCCATTATATGCCATGGTGAATGCCGCCGTAGCTTGTAAAAGGCTGACGGAAGAAGGGGGCTTCTAGACCCCTGCAATCTAATCATGCAGTGCCTATGGATTGCTATGACAGCCAGAGGCTAGAAGATGGCCTCTGGGTCTGCAATCTACAGTGGTTTATAAGCCCCAGCCAGAGACCAGGGTCTCATAGACCAATATAATACACTGCAATAATGAAGTAATGCAGTGTATTTTAGGAACGATTATACTGTGCAATAATTTTTTTTTTAAAAAGTAATTTTTAAAAAATTAAAAAATGCTGATTACACTGTTAAAGCTGAATAATAGCTAGCACATCTCATTTTTAAGTTATTTAACGCCTTAGTGACCAAGCATTTTTTTTATTTTAAAAAATCATAACTCCTTTAGTTATCCATCGATGTAACTGTATGAGGGCTTGTTTTTTGCGGGACGAGTTGTATTTTTCAATTATACTATTTATTGTACCATATAATGTACTGAAAAACTTTCAAAAAGTTCAAAGTGGAGTAAAATGAAAAAAAAAACCCGAAATTCCGGAAATTTTTTGTGTGCTTGTTTCTACGGCCCACAAACTGCAACAAAAATGACGGCGGCGGGCGGGGAGCGGCGGGGGAGAGCGGTGAGGAATCGAGGAGAGATTTCTCTCTCCCCCCTGCTCACCGCCGTAACTCACCTGTCACCCGCGCAGGCAGCCGAATCTTTAGAGACGAGCGGGCAGGTACTGGAATAAGGCACTACTCGCTCGAGTAGTTTGCCTTAGCAAGTATGCTCGCTCATCTCTATACGATACCAAACTTATGTGTTTTTTTTTTTCCGCTGTACTACTTTTATTTTTTTTCAAAGACATTTAATTTTTTTACAATTATTTTCTGCCGCCATCTTCAAGTGCAATAACGTTTTTATTTTTCCGTCCACATACTTGTGCAAGGGCTCATTTCTTGCAGGACGTTCTGTAGTTTGCGTTAGTACTATTTTGGAATACATATTACTTTTTGATCGGTTTGTAACGCATTTCTGCTCAACAAATTCCCCTCAACAAAAGTTAATAAATGATGCTGCTGAGTTGACCTCTACTAATCCTGAGAATAAGAGTCTCGTGTCCCCCTCACGGCAGGCTCACTGCACCCCCCCCCCCCAGTGGCGTGGAGACTAATTGCAGTTCGGACTGAGCATGTGCAAAAATAGCTAAGTGCAAATGCTCTGCAGTCTCACTGAAATTGGATGGAGCGGCATCGCCCATCCTCAACTGCTGCTCAATTCAATCTCACTGTGGGGGTGCAGTGAGCCCAAAGTGAGGAGGAAAAGGGGGATGAAAGACAATCTTGAGAATACTCTAATAATGGAATATGAGAAGAGATCAACCTAGAAAAGAAACCTACTTTAAGGCCTTGATCCCACGTGAGTTGTGTCTTGGCTGCAGTAAGACTGGGAGACCTGCCAAACAGAATCAGTCATTATAACACTAAGGCTGCCTGTCTATTCCGTCGCGAAGGAGCAGGAGGGAGAACTGACAGATAGGCTCACCGCGGAGAATCTCGGCAAGTCGCAGCATGCCGCGATTTGAATCCCACAAGCGGAGAATCTCTATGATTCTCCGCTCATGGACGTAGGGCTGTGCTTTCCATAGTTAAGTCTATAAGAAGCATTCACTGCGTTACCCGCGGTCGGATTATCGCCGTGGGTAACACAGTGACATATCGCCCGTGGACAGGAGGCCTAAATGAATGAAGTTTGTATAATGCAAAGTGTTACAACAGTATTCTACTTATAGCATTTATTGGAACAATTAACTTCTAGCAGTCGAAACAAACTTTACCATGTTGGCATAACTAAAATGAATTGCGAAAGCAACCTGAAAAAAAGCCTCTTCAGAAAAGTTCAGTAACCCTTCTGCCTCTGTACTACCATATGAGCAGCTTCTCCTTCCCCATCTCTTGTAGATTGTAAGCCCATGTAGGAAGGGTCCTCGCACTCTGTACCAGCATGTTACCCATTTGGTATGCATCCAGAGATGAAGCACAAAACTTGGGGTATGGCGCAACCGTCCAATAAAACACTTGTAACTAATCCATAGCATTAAATGCTTTTTATTTAATAAACACCAGCAATAAACGCGTTTCGAGGCAAGTGGCCTCTTCATCAGTACAGCTGGGATATAAGCAACAGGCTATGCATTCAATGGGAGGTTTTCCTTTTCTGCTGCCCATTTAGTCATGTTTATTATTCTTTTTTCTTTATGTGATGAAATCCTTTTCATATGTTAGCACCCTGGAATTAACCCTTTCCAATCCACTGTCTGATGTCTGAAGACATTCTGATTGACAGCTGTAGAGCTCTGATGTCGGAAGACATCCGGCAGGGTATTCTTACTGTATACTACTGGCTGCTCTGTTGTCGGGGGCCTCTCCAGCATGTCCAATACCGCAGTATTTGCTCTAGCCAGCAGATGGCACCATTGTATAATGGCAGAAAGAGATAGCCCCCTAGGAAACCCTGAATCCAAAATTGGATTGCAAAGAGTTAACACACCATACAACAATCTTAAAATAAATACAACCATTAAAATGTCATATTAGTCGAAAACACAAAATACATTTCCATCATTTATATACCTGGAGCAGAGTTCCTGAAAACAGTCTGAGTTCACATCTATGTCAGAGGTTTTCTTCAGAGCCTCTGGTGCAGATCCAGCATGAAATACCAGACAAAATAGTGCAGCATAGTGGGCCACTTTGTCCAAGGAAAGTTATCCCCACATGTTGGAAGCTGGATGGACCCCATTATAGTCAATAGGCTCTATTTGGAGCCATCCGGGTCTGACAAATGCGGTGTCTCTGCTCTTAATTTTCTTTGGCTCCCCATATAATGAATTAATCTGCTGTTAGGCATCCACCACAAGTGACAAAACACATCCTAAGGGTGATTTCACATCTATGGCAGGAATTCCGCTTTCCTGCTCCATTCGAAAAGCAGGAAAAAGGAATCCCCGCAGCTAAACAGTTCCATATCTAGACGGAACCAAACTGCGCCGGACTGACCCCATTGACTTTAATTGGGTTTGCCCACTTTCTTCCCAGCTGTCCGGCTGTTGGATGGAAGCAAAAGTACTGCATGCAGTCCTTTTTCTTTTGGTATTTTCAGCTGGATCCGTGATGAGGCCACCGGCCAGAGGTTCCAACGCAGATGTGAAACCTAACTCAAACTAACTTAAAACCTTAGCAAGACAAACAAAGCAAAAATAATTGTCTCTCCTTCCTGATTGCCACATAAGTGCCTCCTAATACAAGAACTCTAAAAGGAGGGAATTTGGGACTGAATTTTCCTCTAAATACAAAATGGCTTCCCTTCCTGCACCTCTATAAAAAAATGTGTCCTAACTCCTCCCCCAAAGTTTAAAGCCACCTATCACATTTTAAGTAACCTTTCACCTACCATAATCACACCATCTTTATACCTAAATTAAGGTGTCTACCCGGCCACGTCATGTCTGTGCTTCATGTAGCTTTCATCCAGCTCCGTGCTAACATTACAGCTTCCACAGAGGTTGCCACCCACATATTCCAAACACCTGATTGCTAAATGTGGTTGTGCTGATTGTGTAGTGATACATTCCATTGCAGGACTATAACTAGGCAGATTTTCTATTCAGGTTTCTTGTTTATACTGAACATTTACACTTCTATTCTGCTTTTATCACATTTCTATTACTTAACAGAATCACATTTTCTCAACAACCAGATGAACAGAATACTTAACCTTTTACAGGGCAAATATTTTTTTCAAAAAGTGGTAACGTTTAGGCCACTAGAAAAATAATTAAAAAGTAATGATCCCATTTGGGAACATTGACATGTAAAAGGTTGTTAAAGGGAATCTGTCACCTACGTTTAACCCTATAAACTAAGTTTTTGGACTGAAATTAGGTGCCCCGTGGAGTCCAGGGATGTAAGTGTTACACTTACCTCCCCTGTTGTTCCACTGATGTGAGTGCTGAAAGCCATCACTCAATGCATTGAGCGGTATGCTAAGTTGTTTGCCCATTCAAATTTTATAATGGCCAGCCTACTTAGCAATGCCGTTGGATGCATTTAGGGGCAACTTTCAGCGTTCACATCAGTTGAACAAAGGGAAGGTAAGTATAACACTTACATCCGTGACTAAGAGAGTCACCTACTTTCATGACATAGGCTTAGCTTTTAGAGTCAAAAGTAGGTGACAGAGTCTCTAAAGTGACCCTCCAGTGTCCGTCTTACCATGGCTGGTCGAGTTCGAGGTGTGCCCAAGATTCTTGGGTGCAACTCACTTTGGACAGCACACCAACATTCCGCCTGCTGTCTGATGTTCAGAACACTGCAGACTGGCATATCCCATTCTTGTCTGTGAAAGGGACAAGAATAAGACAACCTGCAATTTTTTTCACGCGGATCATCAGTCTGTATGTATGTTCAATCTTGTTTATTGAAGACTTTTTTTGTTCTCAAAAAACAAACCAGTCAGGTCTCGCAGGGCCACATAAAATCAAGAAATACGTATAAAAATAAATTACGAAAATACAACTGACTGAGCTCAGACTTAAATTTCTTTTGCCTATCTTGTCGCATGGTTTGTCTCTAACACATCAAACAATCTCCTAAGAATTAACCATACCAGCACAGGCTTATCTTCATTGATGCATTATACTGGTTTAGGCTCCGAGACGAATGAAAAAAAAAACACAAGAGAAGAAGAAGAAAGAAAAAGAAAACAGGGGGTATGGGGGAAATAAAAGGTATCCCATCAAGGAGATCCCAACCCTCTGGCCCCCAGAATTCAGTGACCAGAGATGAAATTAAGAAAATGAGAGAGGAATAACCCATGGAACCATAGTTCGAGATTAGGGAAAAAATATATATATTAATTAAGTAGAATAACAAAAGGGAAGTTTGAAATTTGGGTAAAGATTGGAATGGGGGGGGGGATTCAGAAGGGTTGCTCAGGAAAGGGGGTTAGAGGACAGGTATAACCATCCCACAGTCAGTCCGATATGTCTACCAATTTATAGACAATTATCATCCTAGTTTCCCTCTTCTTGAGCTATCAAAGTTTATGGAAATTTAGCACGTTTTTGGAATTTTATGAAAACAGGGTCTCGAACTCCAAGGCTGCCATGTTATTAGGAATTTCTCCGTCTCTTTATTACGTTCCACACAGAGTTCTTCCATGCGGCATAGTTGTGCCATTTCCTGCTGCCACTCATGGAAGGCACATGAGTCTTTGCCAGTGACGTGGGATCACCACTCTCACAGCTGCCAGACAGAATCTAAGCAGTCCCCTTTTCTGAGCTCCTATTGAGCCTGGCAGGATAGAGAGTAACGCTATCTGTGGGGTATTGTGGATTGTCTTCCTGCTTATCAAATTGTATATTGAGAACACCTTGTCCCAGAAGGGTTTCATACGGTCACAGGTCCACCATATGTGGATCATTGTGCCCCTGTCAGTCCCACAGCAGTCTGCATGTATACTTGCACATGTGACTTGCCTAACTGGCTTTAATGGGTCTATGTGCTGTCCATGAAATACATGGACAGCACCCAGACAGGAAAAATGTCTGTGTAAATGGGCCCTTTCGCTCAATCCCCGCATTATAACTGTAGCAGTATCTGACAATCTTTTTTTTCCCCTCACTTGTGGTTTAGTAATCTGTACTGTATAATTATTTTGACTTGTAATGCAAACCCACACTGTGTGCTCTGACCTCCTGGTGGGCCTGTGATAGACCTTTGTTTATACACAGCCAATCAGAAGAGACACTGCTGCAGGGGGAGGAGATTGGCAGCCTAAATCAATGATAAGGCAGGGGGCGTGTCTCAGACTACCAGACACTATCTGCAGACATTGTAGCTGAATTGTAGTCATGAATCACAGCTTTGCTCCTTAGCTGAGAATCAGCCAAGGGGCAAAATCTAAGGAAAATAAACAGATAAACATTTCCTATAGAAACTGATGTATATATACTTTTTAAGCTCACGTCTATATTGTCCCTTTAACAATAAATAGTTACAGTGTTTGTTTTAATTTTAGAAAGAAATTCTGGCAAAAGCCCAAAGCATTGAAGCGTAAAGTCAAACACCGACTATCATGCTACCAGATGGAATACTTTACACATGGTGATACTAGTGCTGTATACTTTGTAATAGCATGTAACTATTGAGAGAAGGGGATCAATGGAGTGACCTTCTAGGAAAGATGGTCAATTATCCAGCCCTGCTTAGAATTGTCTTCTCCAGTCTTCACTATAACAAAAGGTCAAGGATCAATCAGGGTAGGAGACATTAAAGTCGTTACATAAAGGGCATGCAGGATGGGCCAAGTGAGTTCTGTCTAACACTATGTCTAAGACTGTCCTATAGCCATTTGGAGAGATTCCCTCTCCTTGCCGGTGTGACATGACAACCTGGACATGTTTCTGAAAATAATGGCAGCAGCTGAGGAAACTATAGCCCTGGGAGCAGCTGGCCTGCGCTCTTCAGCCTCCCCCCACCCCACGTTCGCTGCTTCTTTGCTTATAACTCTCATGCTCCTTACAAGGGTTTATTTTAGCTCCTGAGTAAAGGGAGGGAAGTATGTACCTCAGAGTTTAAATATATAACAGGATCATTCATTCATCGGCTTTTGAAGTAAGTCATCTTGTAGAAAGTTTAAGATTCCACCAGAGAGGACCAATATTGAACATGTCTGAAATCATTGTTTGAGGGAGCTTCTGACCAAACAAAAAAAACACTTTGGAGTTGCTCCATAGTAGGAATTTATGTTGATACTATCGGAGGCAAGATCAATCACGACTGTTCAGTTAAGGTTTGCAGATTTTATACGGCAAACTAGGAAAGGATGCCAAATGACAAAAAGGGGATAATTACAATTGTGTGGGACCTTACAAAAACACAAGGAGACGAAGGCTGCCTGCAGATGGCCGGGTCGGATCCCGCTGCGAGAATTCTCGCAGCGGGACCCGACCCGATCCCCTGCAGGGACCAGCACGGCACTCACCTGCTCCCGCTCTGTGATGTGCCGGCATGCGCAGAGCGGAGCCAGCGGCCGGGGAGCCCCGCACAGAAATAGAGCATGCCGCAATTTGTTTTCCTCGCGAGATTTCGCGCAGACAAATTGGGCCGTCTGCATAGCATTGCGTTTTCTAACGCAATGCTATGACAGCTTCCACAGGTGGAAATTCTGCAGGAAATCCCACCGCGGAATTTCCACCCATGTGCAGGGGGCCTATGACTGAGGCATGCTATATGAATTTGGGATTAGGCTGCACTTATGGTGCCCTTTTGGAGCCCCAGAAAGTATTCTTTGAATAGCATCAGCTATAAAATTGTTCAAGGTTGTTTCCAAGAAGAGTTATGACTTGTCAGAAGGTCCAGCAACTGAGACAACCCACCAATACTAGACAGCAGGCGATTCTGGTACTATATACATTGCATATAAAAAGTCTACACACCCCTGTTAAATGCCATGTTTTTGTCATGTTAAAAAAATCCGACAAACATGAATCATTTCAGCTTTATTTCGGCCTTCAATGTGACCCATTATCTGAGCAATTCCATTGAAAAACAAATATTTTAGGGTGTAAAAACAAAACAAAAAAAGTTTAGATATGCACACTCTAAATGAATATTTTGTTGTACCCTTAGACTTTATGACAGCATTCAGTCTTTTTGGGTAGCCGTTTATCAGCAGTGCACATCTTGATTTGGTAATTTTTGCTCACTCTTCCTTGAAAAAGCACTCCAAATCTGTCAGATTGCGAGGGCATCTAGTGTATACTGCCCTCTACAGGTCAACCCACAGATTTTCATAGGGAACTAGGTCTGCGCTCTAGCTGGGCCATTCCAAAACTCTCATCTTCTGGCAAAGCCATTCTATTATTGATTTGGAGGTATGCTTTGGGTCGTTGTCATGCCAAAATGGACTGATCTGCCTCAACCATCTTCACTGTGGGTATGGTGTTCTTTTGGGGATGTGCAGTGTTGGCTTTGCACGAAACATACATTTTGGAATTATGGTCAAAATGTTCCCCCCTTGGTCTCATCAGAGCATAACTTATTCTACCACATACTTTTGGCCGAGCTTGATTTCATTGGTTTTCCGCGATGTTGAGGGCCAATAGGTTGCCATGGCATTAAAAATGTAATCAAATAAAAAAGTGTAAAAAAAAAAAAAAGAACCTGTAAAAAAAATTACAAAAAAAAACGTTTTTGAGCACTGTCCCCCATTTGAAAAAAAAACATTTAATAGAAAATTTTAAAAATCCAACATATTTGGTATCATCGTATCTGTAACAACCTGTACAATAAATTGAACACTATTTATCTTGCATGGCAAAAACTTAAAAAACAGACAAGCTAAAGAACAGAGTTATTTTCCTCATTTTACCTCCCCAAAAAACAATGATCAAAAAAGCCATATGTAGCCCAAAATGGTACCAATAAAAACTACAGCTCATCATGCAAGAAAGCAAACCCTCATAGAACTTCACCCATTGAAAAATTGTTTTCTCTCCCTGCTTTCAAAAATAATTTTAAAAAAGTTTTTACAATACATTATATGTACTCATAAATTGTACCAATAAAAACTACAGTTCGCCATGCAAAAAAACAAGCCCTCATACGGCCATGTGGAAGGAAAAATATAAAAGTTAGGGCTCTTGAAATGTGGAGATGAAAATCTCCCCCAAATCATTGCGTCCTATGGGCCACAATTGGCCGTGTCCTAAAGGGGTTAATATTGCTGTAGGCCTCTTGGCATCCTCCCGATCCAATTTGCTTCTGTTCTTTTTATAAATTTTTGAGGGACGGCCAGTTCTTAGTAATTTCACTGTTGTGCCAAATGTAATCCACTTCTTGATGACCGTCTTCACTGTGTTCCATCGTATATGTAATTCCTTGGAAATTCTTTGCTACCCTTCTCCTGACTGATACTTTTGACAATCTGATCCCTTTGATGTGTTCTAAGCTCTTTATGGCTGTGTTGAAAAATGCAACTAAGAAAATGTCTTGAAAATGCTACTAGAAGAACTGAACTCTATAAGGGGTAAATCAGAATTACTGTAAATAGGGGGGCATGGCCTGACTAATGGAGGGTTAAGACGTGCGCTGCCTGTGCTCCATCTTCCCCGCGGCAATTAACCCCTTAAAAGCGGCATCCAGCCACCAAACGACCTCCCAAAAGCAGCCATGGTCAAGAGGAGAGGGGGCACCAGCTCCAGCAAGTCCAGGGAGGAAGACTCTGGTCCCCTGGACCGCTACATGACCGCCGGCGCCGAGCGCCACGTGCAGAGAGGAGCGGGCTTGAAACCTCCAGACCCAGAGGGGGCTACAGAGGAGAGGGGAAGGAGGCGCCGGACGGAGACCACGACGGGCCGGGACACAGAGAACAGCTCCCCACCCAGAGGAAAAGACCCCAGGAGCCCGATCCACACAGCGGACCAGCCGGCGGGAACGGGGGAAAGCAAAATGGTACCGGAAGACAGCGCGCGATCACGACACACACCAGCAGCGCAGGTAGACCTCGGCATCCCCCCGGCAGCGACCGCAGACCTCCGCCCGCACCCAGAATACCACTTACCAGCTATCGAGCAGGGCCGGACGCCGGCACCGAAGCCGCGGGAGCGAAGAGCCGCGCCGGAAGTCAGGGCCCGGCAGCCATCTTCCCCAAGCACTGAACCGGAAGTGGAGTGCGGAGGCCCACAGATGCGGAGAGGCACGGCGGGAGCCCAGGAGACACAGCGGGCGACAAAAGGCCACACAGGTACAGGGGAGGGAACACAAATAAGTCCCCCCGATACCAGAAAGGCCAGCCCAAGCCCCCACAGCACAAGGTGGGAGAAGAGGGACAGAGAGGGGATAACAAGCAGGGCACCCTCACCCCAGGATCAAACTTGGGAAGGAGAGGAGGAGTGGGCAACCTCTCCCAGACCCTCACCCATACCCCCTGGAAGGAGAGAAAGCAAGGGGTATACAAGCCCCCCGGCCACCACACAAAGTCCAATGAGGCAGTCAGACTCCCGAGTCGGGGGCCTAGCAGGAGGGGAAGAAGCAGGCAACAGCTCACCGCAGCCAAGCAGGCGCAGTCTGGAAAGCGACAAAAACAAATATGCCAAACACTCAGCTACCGCTGAGAACCACAAAATACACGGATAACAGATAAACAGACCCTAAATACGAACCATTACCAGACAGAGAAGAGAAATCCCAAACAAACTAACACGAACATCGCAGATGGATGGGATTGGAAGGAACACCTCAGATCAATCCCCACCAAGGAAGACCTTGACAACCATTTTGCAAAATTCGCCTCTTCACAAAGATCCTTACAGAAAGAAATCCAGCAAATGGGTCACCGCCTTCATGAAACCGAAGAAACACAAGATCTAATGCTCCAACATATGAGCGAACACCACGACATATTAAGTGAACATGCTAACCAAATCGCAGAGCTAGCCACCCAGCTGGACGATATAGAGAACCGTCACCGACGAAATAATATTAGAATTCAAGGCCTAAGTGAAGAAATCGAAAACAAACACCTGGAGACTTGGGCTATCAAATGTTTCGGAGACCTTCTCAACAGATCCCCGAACGACACAATAGAAATTGACAGGATCCACAGGGCCCTGGGCCCGAGACCTGCAGACCCAGAAAAACCAAGAGATGTGGTTTGCAGGGTCCATTTTTTCAAAGAGAAGGAGGAGATACTACGCCAGTTCAGAAACAAAGGCCCAATAAAATACCGAGACAGAAACTTACTGTTCCTACCAGACCTCTCCAGGAAAACGCTACAGCAACGTCGAGCTCTTAGACCACTGCTATTACTCCTTAAAGAAAGGGAAATTCCCTACCGCTGGGGATACCCATTCCAATTGGTTGCGGGTAGAGATGAGCGAACGTGTTCTTCCGAGCTTGATATTCGTGCGAATATTAGGGTGTTCGGGATGTTCGTTATTCGTAACGAACACCATGCGGTGTTCTGGTTACTTTCACTTCCTTCCCTGAGACGTTAGCGCGCTTTTTCTGGCCAATTGAAAGACAGGGAAGGCATTACAACTTCCCCCTGTGACGTTCAAGCCCTTTACCACCCCCCTGCTGTGAGTGGCTGGGAAGATCAGGTGTCACCTGAACATAAAAGTCGGCCCCTCCCGCGGTTCGGCTCAGATGCCTGGTGAGTTAGCTGAGGGACAGTGCTGTTTGTACCGGAGCTGCTGTAGGGATAGAATTGGTAGTTAGTGTAGGCTTCAAGACCCCCCAAAGGTCCTTATTAGGGCCACTGATAGCTGTGTGTTGGCTGCTGTTAGCAGTGCCATTTTTTTTTTCTCAAAATCGGCTCTGCAGAGCGTTGCACCTGGCATTAGGGACAGAAGTGCTGCATAGGCAGGGAGAGTGTTAGGAGTGAGTGTAGCCTTCAAGAACCTCAACGGTCCTTTCTAGGGCCATATTTATCCGTGTGCAGTACTGTGCTGGCTGCTGTTAGCTGTGCTGCATTTTTTTTTGCTTCTCAAAATCGCCTCTGCAGAGCATTCCACCCTCCATTGATACTGCAGGGAAAGAATTGTATAGGCAGGGCCACAACACAGTTATTATTCATAGAATATACGCAGTGCTGCCTTTTGCTTGTAAAACAAGTGAAAATAATTCTATTTGTCCTGCCTCTGTCCGTCCTAACGCTGGTGGGCACGTGTCGGCTGCGTGTGCAACCTGTAAAAATCATACGCACCCAGCTACGTTTTACTCCTGGCTTCGCCATTTGCTTTCCTTAATTGGGAAAAAAAATACCTGCTCTGCCACAGTTAATAACTCTGCTACCCTCACGTTCTGTGACACATTAGCAGGAAAACAGCACAGTTATTAAACTTCTCATGTTCATAGAATATACGCAGTGCTGCCTTTTGGTGCAAAAAAACGGAAAATAATTCTATTTGTCCTGCCTCTGTCCGTCCTAACGCCGGTGGACACGTGTCGGCTGCGTGTGCAACCTGTAAAAATCAGACGCACCCAGCTACGTTTTACTCCTGGCTTCGCCATTTGCTTTCCTTAATTGGGAAAAAAAATACCTGCTCTGCCACAGTTAATAACTCTGCTACCCTCACGTTCTGTGACACATTAGCAGGAAAACAGCACAGTTATTAAACTTCTCATGTTCATAGAATATACGCAGTGCTGCCTTTTGGTGCAAAAAAACGGAAAATAATTCTATTTGTCCTGCCTCTGTCCGTCCTAACGCCGGTGGACACGTGTCGGCTGCGTGTGCAACCTGTAAAAATCATACGCACCCAGCTACGTTTTACTCCTGGCTTCGCCATTTGCTTTCCTTAATTGGGAAAAAAAATACCTGCTCTGCCACAGTTAATAACTCTGCTACCCTCACGTTCTGTGACACATTAGCAGGAAAACAGCACAGTTATTAAACTTCTCATGTTCATAGAATATACGCAGTGCTGCCTTTTGGTGCAAAAAAACGGAAAATAATTCTATTTGTCCTGCCTCTGTCCGTCCTAACGCCGGTGGACACGTGTCGGCTGCGTGTGCAACCTGTAAAAATCATACGCACCCAGCTACGTTTTACTCCTGGCTTCGCCATTTGCTTTCCTTAATTGGGAAAAAAAATACCTGCTCTGCCACAGTTAATAACTCTGCTACCCTCACGTTCTGTGACACATGAGCAGGAAAACAGCACAGTTATTAAACTTAGATTATTCATTCACTAGAGGCAGTGGGGCCTTTCGTTTTCAAAAAAGGGAAAAAATTATATTTGGCCTGCAGTCTTGCGCCAATTTATTTCCTGCCTGTGAAATCAAATCACTGGTAATACAGCATGCTGAGGGGTAGGGGTAGGCCTAGAGGACGTGGACGCGGCCGAGGACGCGGAGGGCCAAGTCAGGGTGTGGGCACAGGCCAAGCTCCTGATCCAGGTGTGTCGCAGCCGACTGCTGCGCGATTAGGAGAGAGGCACGTTTCTGGTGTCCCCACATTCATCGCCCAATTAATGGGTCCACGCGGGAGACGGTTATTAGAAAATGAGCAGTGTGAGCAGGTCCTGTCCTGGATGGCAGAAAGTGCTTCGAGCAACCTATCGTCTACCCGCAGTTCTGCGCCGTCCACTGCTGCCAATCCGAATCCTCTGTCTGCTGCTCCTCCTTCCTCCCAGCCTCCTCACTCCACTACAATAACACCTGCTCAGGAGCGGGAACACTCCCAGGAACTGTTCTCGGGCCCCTGCTTAGATTGGGCAGCAGCGGTTCCTCTCCCACCAGAGGAGTTTATCGTCACTGATGCCCAACCATTCGAAAGTTCCCGGGGTCCGGGGGAAGAGGCTGGGGACTTCCGCCAACTGTCTCAACAACTTTCTGTGGGTGAGGAGGACGATGACGATCAGACACAGTTGTCTTGCAGTGAGGTAGTAGTAAGGGCAGTAAGTCCGAGGGAGCAGCGCACAGAGGATTCGGAGGAAGAGCAGCAGGACGATGAGGTGACTGACCCCACCTGGTGTGCAACGCTTACTCAGGAGGACAGGTCTTCAGAGGGGGAGTCAAGGGCATCAGCAGGGCAGGTTGCAAGAGGCAGTGCGGTGGCCAGGGGTAGAGGCAGGGCCAGACCGAATAATCCACCAAGTGTTTCCCAAAGCGCCCCCTCGCGCCATGCCACCCTGCAGAGGCCGAGGTGCTCTAAGGTCTGGCAGTTTTTCACAGAGACGCCTGACGACCGACGAACAGTGGTGTGCAACCTTTGTCGCGCAAAGCTCAGCCGGGGAGCCAACACCAACAGCCTCACCACCACCACCATGCGCAGACATATGATGGCCAAGCACCCCGCAAGGTGGGACGAAGGCCGTTCAGCGCCTCCGGTTTGCACCCCTGCCTCTCCCCCTGTGCCCCAACCTGCCACTGAGATGCAACCCCCCTCTCAGGACACAGGCACTACCGCCTCATGGCCTGCACCCACACCCTCACCTCCGCTGTCCTCGGCCCCATCCAGCAGTGTAGTTCAGCGCACCGTCCAGCCGTCGCTTGCGCAACTGTTGGAGCGCAAGCGCAAGTACGCCGCCACGCACCCGCACGCTCAAACGTTAACCGTCCGCATAGCAAAATTCATCAGCCTTGAGATGCTGCCGTATAGGGTTGTGGAAACGGAGTCCTTCAAAAGTATCATGGAGGCGGCGGCCCCGCGCTACTCAGTTCCCAGTCGCCACTACTTTTCCCGATGTGCCGTCCCAGCCCTGCACGACCACGTCTCCCGCAACATTGTACGCGCCCTCACCAACGCGGTTACTGCCACGGTCCACTTAACTACGGACACGTGGACAAGCACAGGCGGGCAGGGCCACTACATCTCCCTGACGGCACATTGGGTGAATTTAGTGGAGGCTGGGACAGAGTCAGAGCCTGGGACCGCTCACGTCCTACCCACCCCCAGAATTGCGGGCCCCAGCTCGGTGGTGGTATCTGCGGAGGTGTATGCTTCCTCCACTAAAGCACCCTCCTCCTCCTCCTCCTCCTCCTCTGTCTCGCAATCAAGATGTGTTAGCAGCAGCATGTCGCCAGCAGTCAGTGTCGCGCGGTGTGGCAGCAGAGCGGTGGGCAAGCGTCAGCAGGCCGTGCTGAAACTACTCAGCTTAGGCGATAAGAGGCACACGGCCCACGAACTGCTGCAGGGTCTGACACAGCAGACCGACCGCTGGCTTGCGCCGCTGAGCCTCCAACCGGGCATGGTCGTGTGTGACAACGGCCGTAACCTGGTGGCAGCTCTGCAGCTCGGCAGCCTCACGCACGTGCCATGCCTGGCCCACGTCTTTAATTTGGTGGTTCAGCGCTTTCTGAAAAGCTACCCACGCTTGTCAGACCTGCTCGTAAAGGCGCGCCGGCTCTGTGCACATTTTCGCAAGTCCCACACGGACGCTGCCACCCTGCGCACCCTGCAACATCACTTTAAGCTGCCAGTGCACCGACTGCTGTGCGACGTGCCCACACGGTGGAACTCTACGCTCCACATGTTGGCCAGGCTCTATGAACAGCGTAGAGCTATAGTCGAATACCAACTCCAACATGGGCGGCGCAGTGGGAGTCAGCCTCCTCAATTCCTTTCAGAAGAGTGGGCCTGGTTGGCAGACATCTGCCATGTCCTTGGTAATTTTGAGGAGTCTACCCAGGTGGTGAGCGGCGATGCTACAATCATTAGCGTCACCATTCCTCTGCTATGCATCTTGAGAAATTCCCTGCAAACCATAAAGGCAGCTGCTTTGCGCTCGGAAACGGGGGCGGGGGAAGACAGTATGCCGCTGGATAGTCAGGGCACCCTCCTGTCTATTTCTCAGCGCGTACAGGAGGAGGAGGAGGAGCATGAGGAGGATGAGGAGGAGGGGGAAGAGACAGCTTGGGCCGCTGCTGACGGTACACCGGCTGATTGCCTGTCATCCTTTCAGCGTGTATGGCCTGAGGAGGAGGAGGAGGAGGATCCTGAAAGTGATCTTCCTAGTGAAGACAGCCATGTGTTGCGTACAGGTACCCTGGCACACATGGCTGACTTCATGTTAGGATGCCTTTCTCGTGACCCTCGCGTTGCACGCATTCTGGCCACGACGGATTACTGGGTGTACACACTGCTCGATCCACGGTATAAGGAGAACCTGCCCACTCTGATTCCCGAAGAGGAAAGGGGTTCGAGAGTGTTGCTATACCACAGGACCCTTGCGGACAAGCTGATGGTAAAATTCCCAGCCGACAGCGCTAGTGGCAGAAGGCGCAGTACCGAGGGCAAGGTAGCAGGGGATGTGCGTAGATCGAGCAGCATGTACATCCCAGGCAGTGCAACAGTCTTTAAGGGCCTGGCCAGCTTTATGGCTCCCCACCAAGACTGTGTCACCGCTCCCCAGTCACGGCTGAGTCGGCGGGAGCACTGTAAAAGGATGGTGAGGGAGTACGTAGCGGATCGCACGACCATCCTTGGTGACGCCTCTGCCCCCTACAACTACTGGGTGTCGAAGCTGGACACGTGGCCTGAACTAGCGCTGTATGCCCTGGAGGTGCTTGCTTGTCCTGCGGCTAGCGTCTTGTCGGAGAGGGTGTTTAGTGCGGCTGGGGGAATCATCACAGATAAGCGTAGCCGCTTGTCAACCGACAGTGCCGACAGGCTAACACTCATCAAGATGAACAAAGGCTGGATTTCCCCAGACTTCTGTTCTCCACCAGCGGACAGCAGCGATACGTAAGCAATACGTAGGCTGCACCCGCGGATGGAAGCTACGTTCTCTCTCACCATCCAAAACGGGGACATTTCTGCTTCATCAATCTGTGTCTAATATTCCTCCTCCTCCTCCTCCTCCTCCTGCTCCTCCTCCTGAAACCTCACGTAATCACGCTGAACGGGCAATTTTTCTTAGGGCCACAAGGCTCACTCAAATAATTTTTCTGAACAATTTTTATAAGTTTCAATGCGCTTAAAAGCATTGGAACTTTAACTAGAACCAATTTTTCGTTACACTGGGCTGCCTCCAGGCCTAGTTACCACTTAAGCCACATTAACCAAAGCGATTAATGGGTTTCACCTGCCCTCTTGGCTGGCCATGGCCAATTTTTGGGATGTACATTAGTACTGTTGATACAGCAATTTTTGTGGGCCCTCGCCTACAGTGTAATCAAATTAATTTTTAGCCCACCTGCATTACAGCTGACGTTACCTCAGCTGTGTTGGGCAATGCAATGGGATATTTTTATGTACCGCCGGTGGGTTCCAGGGAGCCACCCATGCTGTGGGTCCACAGGGAGTTGTAACTGCATGTGTCCACTTCTAAAGAACCCCAGTCTGACTGGGGCATGCAGTGGGGGCCGAAGCCCACCTGTATTACGCACGACATTACTACCTCAGCTGTGTTGGGCAATGCAATGGGATATTTCTATGTACCGCCGGTGGCTTCCTGGCACCCACCCAGGCAGTGGGTCCACAGGGAGTTTAACCTACATGTGTCCACTTGTAAAGAACCCCAGTCTGACTGGGGCATGCAGTGTGGGCCGAAGCCCACCTGCATTAAGCACGACATTACTACCTCAGCTGTGTTGGGCAATGCAATGGAATATTTTTATGTACCGCCGGTGGGTTCCAGGGAGCCACCCATGCTGTAGGTGCACACGGAGTTTTTAATACATCTGTACACTTCTAAAGAACCCCAGTCTGACTGGGGCATGCAGTGTGGGCCGAAGCCCACCTGTATTACGCACGACATTACTACCTCAGCTGTGTTGGGCAATGCAATGGGATATTTCTATGTACCGCCGGTGGCTTCCTGGCACCCACCCAGGCAGTGGGTCCACAGGGAGTTTAACCTACATGTGTCCACTTGTAAAGAACCCCAGTCTGACTGGGACATGCAGTGTGGGCCGAAGCCCACCTGCATTAAGCACGACATTACTACCTCAGCTGTGTTGGGCAATGCAATGGGATATTTTTATGTACCGCCGGTGGGTTCCAGGGAGCCACCCATGCTGTAGGTGCACACAGAGTTTTTAATAGATCTGTACACTTCTAAAGAACCCCAGTCTGACTGGGGCATGCAGTGTGGGCCGAAGCCCACCTGTATTACGCACGACATTACTACCTCAGCTGTGTTGGGCAATGCAATGGGATATTTCTGTGTACCGCCGGTGGGTTCCAGGGAGCCACCCATGCTGTGGGTCGACAGGGACTTCACAATAGGGAGTTGTACCTGCCTGTGTCTATGAATTAAAAAGCCCGGTCTGACTGGGGCATGCAGACACCTTGACAGAATGAATAGTGTGTGGCACATAGGTTCCCCATTGCTATGCCCACGTGTGCAGCTCCTGATGGCGGTGGCACAGGATTCTATTTCTCATTGCTTCTGTACAGCATTGTGGGCTATCGCCCCGCCCCTTTTAAAGAGGGTCGCTGCCTAGCCGTGCCAACCTCTGCAGTGTGTGCCTGCGGTCCCTCGTCATGGCAGACGCAATTCTAAATAGACATGAGCGTGGTGTGGCATGAGGGCAGCTGAAGGCTGCCCAGGGACACTTTGGTGTGCGCTGTGGGGGGGAGGGGGGGCGGTTGGGCAGCATGTAACCCAGGAGAAGTGTCAGTGGAGTGTCATGCAGGCAGTGATTGTGCTTTGTTGGAGGTAGTGTGGTGCTTAGCAAAGGTATGCCATGCTAATGAGGGCTTTTCAGAAGTAAAAGTTGTTGGGAGGGGGGGGGCCCACTCTTGCCGGTATTGTGGCTTAATAGTGGGACCTGTGAACTTGAGATGCAGCCCAACATGTAGCCCCTCGCCTGCCCTATCCGTTGCTGTGTCGTTCCCATCACTTTGTTGAATTGCCCAGATTTTCACACATGAAAACCTTAGCGAGCATCGGCGAAATACAAAAATGCTCTGGTCGCCCATTGACTTCAATGGGGTTCGTTGTTCGAAACGAACCCTCGAGCATCGCGGGAAGTTCGTTCCGAATAACGAGCACCCGAACATTTTGGTGTTCGCTCATCTCTAGTTGCGGGAAGAGGGAGCGAGACAGCTATCTTCAGATCTTTAGGGGATCTCCCTAAATTCCTTACAGCCCTCAAATTACCAATGGTCTCACTACCAGAATGGCAGAAAACAAGTCACCCCACAACCACCCCGCCCAAGGGGCAGTGGCAAACGGTGAACACCAACCGCAGAAGACCAAACGAGATTGATAGAGACCACCAACCAAGAACTCACAGACATTGAAAACTGAATAAGACACCCCTGGCATGGAGTAAGTTGAGAGATTACGAAGAAGCCCTGAGGAAGGCAGAGAAGCATCAACCCACCAACCTATAATAGACTCACCCTCACAATGATTTAAAGGACTCCCGTACGGATCCAAAGCCCAAGTTATGCAACAGAACCATCCTTGGAACAGTGGGACTTACAAGAGCAAGACGTCTCCGCCAAAGCACAGAGACACTCCACCCCCATAATCCACACTACGTTGCCCACCGGGCCCCCGGGACTGGCTACAGATTTCCACTGGATAAGTCGGGGGGTCTCTTCCTCTCTCTGCTCTCCTTTCTCTTCCCCTTTTGTCTCTCTCTACATCTCTCTTCTCCATTTTCCCTCCCTCCTTCTCTCGCTCTTCTAGTGATTTACAGGTCTGGATGCCCTACACAGCGTTCTTCAGCCGCCGTGGGGAGGGTGGACGAGGCCCGGACCTGGACTCGACCGGACTCAGTCACTCCCCCACTAGAGACCGCAGCAATGTATTGCTGCAAAGACGTTAGTCGAATGTTAAGAGTTAGTTTAGAACCACACGTTACAGCAAAGATGACAAGATTTCAAAATGTTGCAAGTGGATGCTTGTTCCCCCTATCCTTCCCCCCCCTCCCCACCCTCTTGTCTGACCCTTTCTCCCCCCCAATCTAGGTTGTGCCCTGGAAGAAGAAGATTCCAACTAACGGCACTTGCTGTTCCATTATATTATCTCCCCATATGACAGGATGGCACGACTAAATGTATGCTCCTTTAATACAAAGGGGCTTAATAGCCCTAACAAACATAACCAGGTGCTATACAGGCTCCACAGGAAACGGGCCACAATTGCCATGCTGCAAGAAACGCACTTTCCACGTTCAGGAATCCCGGATTGTGGGAAAAATAAATTCTATCCCCTATGGTTCCATGCCACGCACCCGGAGAATAAAACCTGTGGAGTCTCCATAGCATTTCATAAATCTATAACACCTGTAATCCTGTCACAAGAAATAGGAGCTGATGGGAGATACATATTTCTCAAGATATCCATTGACAATAGGATTATCAGAATTGCTAACCTATATTTTCCTAATCAGGGACAGGTGGTTTTTGCCTCCAGAGCTCTTCGGGGACTAGCGGACTTCGCGGAGGGGACCCAGATCATCTTGGGAGGCGATTTTAACATGTGCATGGACCCCCGACTAGACTCCTCCACGGGACGCTCTGCACTCACCAGATCAGCCATCCACAGGGTTCAGAAAACGTTAGTGAGTATGGACCTGATTGATCTGTGGCGCATTCTCCACCCGGGTAAGCGTGATTACAGTTTCCATTCTATGGCACACAATTCTTATAGTAGAATTGATTACATATTCATTTCACATAGCTTACTGGACAGGGACCCTCAATGTTCCTTAGACGTATTTTTATGGTCAGATCATTCCCCGGTATTCGCATCCATGGGCCCGGGGGGCATAGAAAGAAAGACACTCACATGGCGCCTAAATGACCACTTACTCAAGGACACGGCATGCCTAAATGATGTAAAACGAACAATAGAAAATTTCAAGCTAGACCACACCATAGATCCCACACCCGCCCCGATAAAATGGGAAACTTTGAAATGCGTACTGAGGGGGGTGTTTATATCCCACGGAGCGAGAATTAAAAAGGATCAGACGGCAAGACTCACTCAGTTAATAAAGGATCTTAATGCTAAGGAAGCGTCAAATAAGTCCCAGGCGACTCCCGCCCTACAAACTGAAATATCGGAACTTCGACATAAAATATTAGACATCTTAGACCAAAAAGCCCTTGCCAGAAGAGATAAAATCAAAGCAGGATATTACGAATATGGCGACAAGAGCGGTAGATGGCTAGCTAAATCACTACACCCTAGACAGGCTCAACCACACATACACTCTATCAATTCCTCATCAGGAAGACGAGTACACTCCCCGCGGGAAATAATGGAGGAATTCTGCCTATTTTACTCCACACTATATAATATCCTCGAAGTACAAAAGGAATCGGACATTCAACATAAACAAAAGATAGAGGAGTATCTGGGACTCCACGTCAAGAGACACCTATCAACAGAGGAGTCTCAGGCCATGGAGGGAGATTTTGAGGAGGAAGAACTCACACAGGTGTTGAAAGGAATCAAAACAGGGAAGAGCCCGGGTCCGGACGGGTTCTCCCCGGGATTCTATAAGGCATACGGGAGCCTGGTCTCCGACATGCTCTTGAGGGCTTTCAACGCGGTGTCCCGGGGCTGCCCCTTCCCTCCTCAGGCCCTACAAGCACATATAGTCCTGATCCCCAAACCGGGAAAAGACCCCTTAGCGTGCGGCAACTACTGCCCGATCTCGCTCATCAACTGCGACCTAAAAATTTTCTCCAAAATTATAACAAACAGGCTGAGCACCTTGGTACCCCGACTTATACACGGTGACCAGGTCGGCTTTGTCCCGGGGAGGGAGGCCAGAGATAACGCTGCCAAGACCCTGTCTTTGATCGATTGGGCGAGGAGGAAGAAAACACCACTATGTCTGCTTTTTGTCGACGCAGAAAAAGCGTTTGACATGATAAGCTGGAGATTCCTGGAGGCGACACTCCAGAAAGCTGGAGTGGGACCTAGGACATTAGCTTGGATCATGGCATTATACAGAGGCCCCTCGGCACAGGTCAGGGTCAATGGCAACCTATCCGACCCCTTTGAGATCAGGAACGGTATGCGCCAGGGGTGCCCCCTGTCCCCTACCCTCTATATATTAGTGATGGAAATTCTAGCTAATGCCATTAGAAGTAACCCCTCGATAAAAGGGATAAGGGTGGGAGGCGAAGAACATAAAACCTCACTCTTTGCGGATGACCTCCTAATTTACATAGCCGAACCCCGAGTAGGCCTCCCCAACATCACGCAAGAATTCACAGCGTTTGGTAAACTCAGCAATTATAAAATCAATGCCCAGAAGTCAGTGATTCTCAACATCTCGATCCCCAGAAGGGAAGCTGACGATTTAGCCGTGGTTTTCCCATTCCTTTGGAAATATGATTCATTTAAATACCTGGGGGTTCACATCCCAACAGACCTATCCCAGATATATGAACTAAACTATAAACCTATTTTAGCAACCCTGAAGGGGGACTTGGAGGGGTGGTCGGGCGCTCCACTATCATGGTTTGGCAGAATGAACGCAATTAAGATGGACATTCTTCCGAGATTGCTATATATCTTCCAAACTGCACCATGTAACCCCCCAAGTAGCTTCTTTAACAGCCTACGAAGCCAACTGCTCAAGTTCATATCGAAGGGAGGATCCAAAAGACTCAGCTATAAGAGCCTCACAAAACAGAAGAAAAAAGGGGGGGTGGGACTCCCGGACTTCCGCTTGTATCATAAAGCGACCATAGGCACCCTAATTTTAGACCTATTCCACCACAGGACAGACAAATTCTGGGTGCAAATAGAGATTGAAAACAACATCATCGAGGCAAGGGGGGTCTTCTGGATTCCGGGAAACATCAATTGGGAGAGAGTAGATACATCAATCATGGTACGAACATTGCTGGGCGCGTGGAGGGGAGGATGCAGGATCGCAGTCCCGGGGCCCCTCACCCCATTAGTTGGGAACCCGCAACTCCCGGCAACATTATCGGTACGCAGTTTGGGGTTCACACCAACAGGCGCCGAGGCCAGGGTGGGAGAGGTGGTGGAGCCCGGAGGCGTACGGGATCTAATCGCCCTGGGAGGAACACAAGGGGTCCCCCCAGGCTCATGGATGCAGTATCTTCAGATACGTAGTTACCTAGGAAGGATAAAACCCAGCCAGGGATGGAACATGAGCTACACTCCCTTTGAGAAACTATGCTGTGCCTCGGAAACCCCCAGACACACAGTCTCATTACTTTATAATCAGTTACTGAATGAGAGTCTGGAGAATCACCAACCCAGGTGGATAAGAGCTTGGGAGGAGACTCTGGGCAGGTCGCTCCCCGAGGAGCTCTGGAGCAGAGCGTTCCAACTTACACATAAAATGTCTATCTCCAGTAGGCTCCAGGAGCTAAATTTTAAGATCATATCACGATGGTATATGACCCCAGAGAAACTACACGCGTTATTCCCCTCATCCCCGAATGTATGCTGGCGCTGCCGGGCGGGAGTGGGATCGATGATACATATCAGGTGGGAATGCCCCATGGTGACACCCATTTGGCAAGATATGGAACGTCTATATGTGACAGTAACCAGAGAACCACTCACATTAACACCCGAGCTGGCGCTCCTATCCATTCCTTCAGGTGATGTTCCATCGCTCCAAAAAGGCCTATTGAGATTTTTCATTATGGCCACAAGGCAGGTGATACCGAGATTCTGGAAACAGAGCTTAGGTATACCCAGAAGCGCATGGATAGGGGCGATGGACGAGATAGAACGCATGGAGAGACTCAGGCAAACAGAGGATGTGACAGGATACGACCAGTTCTACCGAACGTGGGCTGCCTGGATAGATATCCGAAATACACCTGGATTCTCGAGATGGTTAAACACAGGTTCATGCGAGTGACGAGGATGGATCATGAGTACCTATGACAAAACAACGTACACAACCTAGTACCCCGGCACTAACCCCCGCCTCCCCCTGTTCGTCTCCCCTCCTCCCTCCTACCTCACACACCCCATCTCCCGCTGTTAAAGTTAACTATAAGTTACAATACAGTTAAAGAAACCGAATTCGAAAGGGAGATTATTTGTTGATGCATACAGTATAACCGCAGTCTAACTTTCACAAGCTGTATTTTCATAGTAGAATCCATGTTTGGATGATATTCGAAATAATTGCATATGTGATGTTAACAAAAAAGCAATAAAAATACTTTGAAAGAATTACTGTAAATAATGGTAGTGGAGTACTGACTACTATTTAACATGAGTTTAAATGTGATTGACTAATTGTAAACACAACTACATCCCCAAATACAAAAGGGTGTTCACACTTATGCAACCACATAGTAACATAGTATCAGAGGTGTAACTTGAAGCTCCTGGGCCCCAATGCAAAACCTGGAACGGGGCCCCCAACTATAATGCTTTATTCATAGTACTGTGCTCCCTATATGGAGAAGAGAGGCCTTATGGGCCCCCTAAGGCTCCTGGGCCCGGGTGCAACCGCATCCCATGCATCCTCTATAGTTACGCCCCTGCATAGTATGTTAGGCTGAATGAAGACACTGTCGATCTAGCTCAGCCTTTTTCCAACACCCCCTCCCCCGTCCTTGTTGGTCCAGAGAAAGCCAAAAAAAACCCTAACCAGCCAATTTAGCTCATTTGGAGGGAAAAAATTCCTTCTTGACTCCATAATGGCAGCCAGAGTAATCCCTGGAGCAACATTTGAGATCAACAACCCTGCTGGTCACCTAATGTCTATATCCTGTAATATCATAGTGCTCTAAAAAGACAACTAGTCCCCACTATGGATTTTGCCATTACCACGTCCTCAGGCAGAGAGTTCCACAGTCTCACTGCTCTTATGGTAAAGAACCCCCTTCTATGTTGGTGATGAAACCTGCTTTCTTCTAGACGTAGAGGATGTCCTCTTGTTACAGTAGCAGTCCTGAGTATAAACAGACCATGTATTGTCCCCTCATGTATTTATACATAGTTATTTGATCACCCCTTAGCAGTCCTTTTTCCAGGGTAAATAATCCCAATTCTGATAGCCCCTCTGGATATTCCAGTCCTCCCACTCCATTTATTAATTTAGTTGCCCTTCTTTGAACCCCCTCAAGCACTGCAACATCTTTCCTGAGCTCCGGTGTCCAGAACTGTGCACAGTATTCCATGTGAGGCCTGACAAGTGCCTTATATAGTGAAAGAATAATGTTCTCGTCCCTCGCCCCTATACCTCTTTTAATGCACCCCAAGACTTTATTTGCTTTTGCAGCTGCGGACTGGCATTGGTTTTTTCCAGTTAAATATACAGTCCACTAGTACCCCCAGGTCTTTTTCCATATCACTTTTCCCTAGCAGTACCCCATTTAGTGTATATTGGTGACATCCATTTTGCATGTGTGCCCATGTGCATAACCTTACATTTATCAATATTGAACTTCATTTGCCATTTTCCTGCCCAAGCCCCCAGCTTGTCTAGGTCTGTTTGTAGCCACACATTGTCCTTCTTTGTATTAATTATCTTGTATAATTTTGTATCATCTGCAAATATTGATATTTTACTGTGCAGCCCCTCTATCAGGCCATTGATAAATATATTGAACAGAATGGAGCCTAAACTAGCGACGGTGGCCCAATTAGAGTATGAGCCACTCTCTGTTTTCTATCTCTGAGCCAGTTCTTTACCCAGATACACCTGTTTTCGCCCAGAGCTGTCTCATTTTATATATCAGCCTATTATGCGACACAGTGTCAAATGCTTTAGAGAAATCCAGATATATGAGATCAATAGACTCTCCCATGTTCAGCCTAGAACTTACTTCCTCATAGAAACTGATCAAATTGGTCTGACATGATCGACCCCTCATGAACCAATGCTGATGAGGAGTTATTCCATTATTTTCCTTGAGGTATTCTAGATGGTGTCTCTCAGAAACCCCTTGAATATTTTTCCAATTACTGAAGTGAGACTTACCGGCCTGTAGTTATCTGGCTCTGTTTTGGACCCCTTTTTGTATATTGGAACCACATTGGCAATGCTCCAATCCAGCGGTACAAGCCCGGTCTCGAGAGTGTCAATAAATATAGGAAAGAGCGGTCTAGCTACCATGTCACTTAGTTTCCTTAGAACCCTTGGGTAAATTCCATCTGGACCCGGCGATTTATCGATTTTAATCCTCTTGAACCAACTCTGCACTTCCTCCTGCGTTAGGTATGCAATATTTAGCGGTGAGTTTGTTTTATTCCCCTGCATTTCATGTGACATTTCTTTTTCATTTGTGAATACACTTGAAAAGAAACTATTTAATACATTTGCCTTCCCCCCATCATCTTCTATGGTTTCTCCTGCATTATTTGTTAAAGGGCCAGTGCTCTCAGTGCAAATCCTTTTACTGTTTATATAATTGAAGAATAGTTTAGGGTTATTTTTGCTGTCTTTGGCAATCAGTCTTTCTGCCTCCTCCTTAGCTATTTTGATCTTTCCTTTACATACCGTATATACCGGCGTATAAGGCGACGGGGCGTATAAGACGACCCCCCAACTGTCACCTTATACGCCGGTATACAGTGGAGAAAAAAAAAAAATTCATTACTCACCTCCCACGGCGTTCTGTCGCGCTCCGGCAGGATGTCGCTCGCTCCGGCAGGCTGTCGCTCGCTCCTCGTCCCCGGCGCAGCATAGCTTTCTGAATGCGGGGCTTGAAATCCCCGCTTCCAGAAAGCTAATACACACGCCGGCAGCCATGACATCATTGAATGGCTGTGATTGGCTAAAGCACACGTGGCTTCAGCCAATCACACTATTCAATGACATCATTGAATGGGTGTGATTGCTAACACGTGCGCCTTCAGCCAATCACAGCCATTCAATGATGTCATTGAATAGTGTGATTGGCTGAAGCCACGTGTGCTTTAGCCAATCACAGCCATTCAATGCTGTCATGGCTGCCGGCGTGTGTATTAGCTTTCTGGAAGCGGGGATTTCAAGCCCGCATTCAGAAAGCTATGCTGCGCCGGGGACGAGGAGCGAGCGACAGCCTGCCGGGGCGAGCGACATCCTGCCGGAGCGCGACAGAACGCCGTGGGAGGTGAGTAATAAATTTTTTTTTTTTACACTTTTTTTTTTTTTGTATTACCGGCGCATAAGACGACCCCCGACTGCAGAGCAGATTTTTCGGGGTTCAAAAGTCGTCTTATACGCCGGTATATACGGTAATTAGTTTTTTTTCCCTGTATGATTTTAGCTTCTTCGCTGCCTTCTTATTTTCGTAGTTTAAATACTTTCTTTTTTTATTTATTGCCCCCTTACAGTCTTGTCGAGCCACATTGGTTTCCTTCTAATTGTGGTTCTTTTGTTTTTAAAGGGTATGAACTGCTCACATGAGGTGATTAGGATCCTTTTAAACTTTTCCCATTTCTCCTCTGTACTGATATTTTTGAGGATGTTGTCCCAATTAATGTTACCGATAGTAAGACTGAGCTGATCAAATTTTGCTTTACTTAAGTTTAGTTTTTTTGTTACTCCCTGATAAGGCTTCTTATTGAGTGACAGCTGGAAATTTATTATATAGCGGTCGCTTTTACCCAAATGCCCCTCAACCTGTTCCCCCAAAATTCTGTCTGGTTTGTTAGCTAATAATAAGTCCAGAGTGGCCCTCCCTCTAGTTGGCTCTCGCACAAGTTGGGTAAGGTAGTTATCTTTAATTGTGCTCAAGAACTTATCACCCCTATGTGATTTGCAGGTTTCGTCTTCCCATATTATATCTGGATAATTGAAGTCCCCCATAATAATTACTTCATTGCGGTTTGACACCTCTTCTATCTGCCTTAATAATAAGATTTCAGTTTCTTCTGTTGCTTTTGGTGGTCTATAGAAAACCCCTTTCAGGATTTTGTTATTTTTTTGCTCCCTGTATTTCTACCCACAGAAATTTCTGAAAAGTTATCATGACATTTATTCTGCAAATAGAAACAATGGCCAAATTCAGTTGTTTTTCCACCCTGCGTTCCAAAAAAAAAAGGTAAAATTTATACAATATATTAAGTGTACTCCAAAATAGTGCCAATAAAAACTACAGCTCGCCACACAAAATAACAAGCCTACATATGGCTATATTCATGGGTATTTGAAAAGTGGAGATAAAAATCTCCCAAAAATTGTTGTGTCCTCATGGCCAAAATAAGCCGTGTCACTCAGTGTTTAAGAGAACTTACAAACAAACTAATAAATCAAAGCAATTGTTATAATTTTCCACATATTGTTCCTATTATCATGTAATACAGTTTGGAACTTAATTAATAATGACGCATAACTTTAGCAATGGATTGGTAGTTGCTAGGAGGTTATACATCGGCCTATGGCAACAGGAGAGGCACATTCTGTCCTCTACTTTGGCAATTTCCCAATTTGTTTGTATATTACTTTCATACAGCCACTTGGCTCTAAAACCGAAGATAAAATGACCAAAAATCCCCTCCTGTATTATTATATGGTGTGGGTACATATAGGGTTGTGTGGCGGTGTCATGTCATTGATATGCTGGTCTACTGAGTCTTAGATTGAGCTGGTTTTATGATGTGGCATTGTGCAGGTATGAGGGTAACACCTAATACCAGCAATAATATGACCAAAAACTCACAGGTCACTTTACCAGGCTTAGCCGGAGTTGTACATCACCTCTACTCTTACACTCAGGGTGTATTCACATGGGCAAGTTTCACGCACAAATTCTGTAGAGATATGCACGGAACTTGTGCGGGTTAATAAAACATTGATTTCAATATTACAATCACTGCATGTCCTGTTTTTGCGCAATGTTTTGTAAGGAATTGCCTTTTTTTTGTCCAATGAGATCTTTTAAAGATTGCATTGCACTCGCTTGCCATGTGATTTGCATACTAGTGATTTTTATCATTGAAATCACTTGGAAGCACTTGTAATCTTTTCCTGCACACGAAAAACGTGACTGAAAATCGCAAGTAAAGAGATGCAAGAATACAGCCTAAGGCCCCCTGTCCACGGGAGTTGCGGTATCCTGTAGTGGAGCTCCACCACGGGAGCCGCCGCCCAGGAGCAGGAGCCAGCAGACGAATCTTTGCCGGTCAGCCTATCTGACAGATAGGCTGACCGCGGAGAATCGCGGCATTTCACAGCATGCTGCGAATTGCCGGCCGCAAGCGGAGAATCGCAGTGATTCTCCACTCGTGGACAGGGGGCCGGCGCTTTCCATAGCAATGCTATGAAAAGCTTCAGACGGCGTGATTCACTCTATGCGTGTTCAAAATGCATGTGACTGAAGCTCCGTCCCCATTGCTTTAACCCCTTCCCGCTGCAGGGCATAAGTTTACGTCCTGGGAGCGGGGTACTTCCCGCAACAGGGCGTAAACTTACGTCCTGGAGATAGCGCGGGATCACATATGATCCAGCGCTATCCCGCAGCGGGAGCCGGCTGTCAGTCACAGCCGGCGTCTCGCTGCAACAGCGGGGGGACATCGGAGATGCGCCCGCCACTGTTAACCCCTTCCCTGCCGCGATCTAAGTAGATCGCGGCAGGGAAAGAGTTCACAGCGGGAGCGCGGCTCCCTCTGTGTCTCCGGCCGGAACTCGCGATGTCATCGCGAGAGCCCGGCCTGTCACCATGGCAACAGGATGCCAGACACTGGCGTCCTGTATTGCCTATGCCTGAGATCGCTGTATGAGCGATAAGGCATGGGAGAGCAGTAGCTCTGCCATGCCTTATGACAGCGATCATCAGGGCAGTGGTTAAAGTCCCTCAGAGGGACACAAACAGTGTAAAAAAAAGAAAGATTTAAAAAATGAATTAAAAAAATGTAAAAAAAAGTAAAAAAAAAACATTTTTTATGCTTTTTCTCAGATTAGCATAAAAAAAGGTAAAAAAAAAATAAAACCCCACATATTTGGTATTGTCGCGTCCATAACGATGCGTACAATAAGTTGCACATGCTTTTGACTGTGCACGGAAAAAAACGCTTAAAAAAAAGCTAAAAAACTGAGGCAAAATGCTCATTTTTAGCATTTTGCCTCACTAAAAACGCAATAAAAGTGATCAAAAAAGCCGAATGTACGCCAAAATGGTACCAATAAAATCTACAGCTCGTCTCGCAAAAAATAAGCCCTCATAGAGCTCTGTACATCAAAAAATAAAAAAGTTACGGGACTTTGAATGCAGCAATTTAGAATAGAAAAAAGATTTTAAAAAAAAAGGGTTTTTATTGCAGAAAAGTGGGAAAACCTAAAAAAAATGTTAGAATTTTGGTATCGTTGTAACCGTACCGGTCTGCAGAAAAAATGGAAAGTCTCATTTATGCTGCATGATTAACGGTGTAAAAAAAAAATAAAAAAATCTATGGCAGAATTGATGCGTTTTCTCTCTCTGCTATCATTAAAAAATAAAATAAAATTTTACAATATAGTCTATGTACCCAAAATTGGCATCGATAAAAACTACAGTTTGCCACACAAAAAACAAGCCCTCATACGGCCGCGTCGACGGAAAAATAAAAAAGTTATGGCTTTTGATAAACGGAGAAGAAAATCCGCCAAAAATTGTTGCGTCCTTAAGCCCAAAATAGGCCATGTCATGAAGGGGTTAAATGGGGCTGGCGCCACTGCCGGCCCATTGAAAGCAATGGGATGCAGGCAACCCTTGCAGTGATTTTCAGGGAAGGACTTGAAAATCATCCCTAGCTGCTGTAAAAAATGAAAGATATCATCACCTCTCCGTCGCTGTCTGAGTTTCGGGACGTCTTCTTGCTCACTCCCCAACACTGTTCTGAATTCCCGCCTCCTGAAAGTGCTGGGTCTGATTGGCTGAGCACTCAGCCAATCACAGGCAGCGCTCAGTTACTCATTGAATGACAGCTGAGTGCTGCCAGTGATTGGTCACAGCGCTAAGCCATTCATTGAATTCAACCTCGCTGGTGCACGCATGTCCTATCTTTTGCAGGTGCAAAGATTTTGCGCCTGTAAAAAACAGACATGTGAACAATGCATAGGAAACCAGTAATTCTAAAGGATGCGCTTTTTTGTGCACATAGGAGCATGCAAAAAAAAAATGCTTGTCTGACTTCACCTTCAAGGACTTGGTCAGACGAGCGGGGTTTTTTTGTGCGCCTATGAGCACAAAAAAATGCGCTCCACAAATTTTTAAAATTCACGTGACCAAAGCTCTGGGTTGTTTCATACATGTGTGTGGAGGAGCTGTGCTTGTAGAAGCGCAGCTGCTCCATGAAGATTCCCTCATCACTGAACACTGACAGCACTGTCACACTGTTCAGTGATTAAGGGACTGCAGCAGGGATGAAAGAGGACCGTGATGCTATCCCAGTGCTTTCAATGGGGCTGGCGCTATTGCCGCCTTATTGATAGCAATGGGAGCGGATCACTATCCCCTGCTGTGACTGTGACAGCTGCAGCAGAGGATTCTTTGGATGTGAAACCCCTGAATACTCTCACATCCAGGGGGCTTCACCTTGTTGTCAATGGGGCCGGTGGCAGCAGTGCCAACCCCATTAAAAACATAGGGAGAAGATGTGCTCCTCTACCACAGTTGTCATAGCTATGGCAGGGGATTCCTTCATCCCCTGCCACATCTGTCACAGCTGTGGCAGAGGAGCGCGATGCTATGCCATTGCTTTCAATGGGGCCGGCGCTGCTGTCGCCCCATTAATAGCAATGGGATGAAGGCAACCCCTGCAGCAATGAATTTTGGTGAAGGGCTTGAAATATAAGCTCTTCCCAGAAAGTCATCCCTAGCTGTAGAAAAAAAAATTACTTACCTAGAAGCACTGTCCGGCTCTTCTCTCCATCCCAGCAGTCATCATCTGTATTCTGGTGGCTGGAGATTGAAAAATCCCTGTCTCCAGAAAGCGCTATTTCTGATTGGCTGAGTGCTGTAACCAATCAGAGACAGCGCTCAGCCATTGAATGACAGTTGAGCACTGCCTGTGATTGGTCACAGCACTCAAATACTCAGAGGTAGCGCTTTCTAGAGGCAGGGATTGTTCAATCCCCGGCCACCAGAATGCAGATGAAGACTGCCGAGGACAGGGAGAAGAGCCGGACAGCGCTTCTAGGTGAGTTAATTTTTGTGCTTGTCTTCATCCCATTGCTCTCAATGCAGTGGCAGCAGAGCCGGCACCATTGAAAGCAATGGGATAGCATCACGGTTCTCTGCCACCGCTGTTGTGGCAGTGGATTTTTCATCCCCATGGGGAGTCGCATCATCAGTGAACACAGCTGTCACAGTGTTCGGTGATAAGGGGACTCCCCGCGGGGATTAACGGACCACCACACAATGTCTTCACGCGCAGCACGGACCTTACCGGTGCACATTATAGGCACGCATGTCCTATCTTTTGCAGGTGGCAGTATTTTGCGCCCCGAAAAAATGGACACGTGAACACTTCATACGAAACCAATGGTTCTAATAGGTGCGCGAAAAAAAAATCACTCGTCTGACCGTGGCCTCAAAGACCAGATGCTACATAGAATCCAGCCAGTCCTGGCATTAATGTTTTACTACTCTGTAAGGCTAATTTCACACTTTCCTGCTACCTGCACACTCCCCAGCTCTCATTTATTTTGGGTGGGAAAGTGCGTTGTGGATTCCTTGGAATTACCCAACAGAAGTACATAAAAATGATCCATCATAATGATTTTATTAGCAATTTTTTGAAAATTAAATGTGTTATGAGTGTTTCACATCAGGAAGATCATTTGTGATAATTCTGTAAATATATGTATATTGATATAACATAGATAGATATCTCTGTAATGCAGTGACCTACAAAGGCATCCTATAACTGTATACAATGTATATAGCATATGTTTCTAATATGTATGTTATACACATTATACAGAACAGCCTCTGACCTCGGGGAACTATCCTGCATAGTGTTAGAAACAGGTGTCGGACCTCACCCGACATTGGAGCTATGCAGGGAAATCTCAATGTCGAACAAGGTCCTACACTGCATTGGAAAGAGTTTTTAAAGGAGTTTTCTGGGACTTAAAAAAAGGGTTAAAAGGGCTTAAAATCAATAAAAATTTAATAATCACCTATCCCAGAAGCTCCCCAACCAGTGCTGAAGCCCCTGCTGCCTGCTGCAGGGAACTCAGAAGAATCGGTGGTCAAGTGCTGTTCATTGTGCTCTTCAGTGGCTTTTCTTTTATGTTTCGGCAGGCACAGGGGCTGCAGCGCTGCATGAAAAGCAGCCGGGATAGGTGTATATTTAGTTTTTATTGATTTTAAGCCCTTTTCATTTTTTTTTATCCCAGTAAACCCCTTTAATGAAGCGGCCCTTTTTCAATGTTTGTTTTTTCCTCCCCACTTTCAAAAAAATCATAACTTTTATTTTTCCATCGATATATCAGTATGAGGGCTTGTTTTTTGCGGGACAAGATGTAATCTTCAATGGTGCTATTTAATGGAGCATATAATATACAGAAAAACTTGTAAAACTTATTAAGTGAAGTGAAATGGGAAAGAAAGGCAATTTCACCATCTTTGAGAAAATATTGCTTTACTGGCGTACTGCAGAAAAAATTGGCATGATCACTTTAGGCTAACTTCACACTGGCAAGCGAGATATGTGAATCACAGCCCCATATCACGCTCCCCACCATGTGAATTCTGCAAGGATGTCCGGCATTTTCATATCAAAACAGCCGCGCATCACTTTAGGGATGTGGCGGAGGGATCGCTAAATTTCTTCTATTGTTTTCAAAGAGAGACCTCACATTGCGTACACCTGGCATGTTGTGCGATGCTGCCGCTGGCCCTATTGAAAACAATGGGCACTGCGATGGAAGAGCACAGAGAAAGATAGACTATGCTGCGATTTGTTCCTTGCATCGCGGTGCCTTGCAAAAAAACATTGCTCATGTGTATGATGGCATTCAAAAGAATGGGGTTCATATTTGCACGAGATCTGTGCATCTTGCAACACACAAATCCCACATGATTTTCTCGTCAGTGTGAAGGCAGCCATATCTGTTGATCAGTATAATTATAACGATACACAATTTGTTATTGATTTTCTGTTGCCCCATTTTTAACTTTTTGCAATCCAATTTTGGATTCAATTTTTCCTAGGCGGCTTTCTCTTTTTGACATTATACAATGGCGCCATCTGCTGGCTAGAGTCAGTACTGCGATATGGGATATGCCAGAAAGGCTCCCGACAACAGAGCAGCCAGTAATATACAGTAAGAATACCCTGCCGGACGTCTTCCGACATCAGAGCTGTACAGCCTTCAATCAGAATGTCTTCAGACGTCAGACAGTGGATTGGAAATTGTTAAAAAATAGAATATCTTAAGAGAATTTTTTTTTCCTGTCGTCATCTTTATGGTGCTGTGTGAGAACTTGTTATTTGCAGGCCGACCCATAATCAAAAATTGTATACCAATAGATATGACTTTTTATTACATTTTTTTAGAGACAATGTTCGCAAACAATGCTTTATTTTGACAGATGGAAATTTTATGGATGCGGCAATAGCAAATATTTTTTTAATCTTATTTTTTTTTTTTTAAATATGGGAAAAGAGGGGTATTTAAACTTTTAGTATTTATTTTTTACAATTATAAAAATACTATTTTTCACTGAATTCTACCACTTTTTTTAGTCCCTTAAAGGGATTTGAACTTGTGGTTGTTTGATTGCTCGTATAGTCCTATGACAGGCAGTCTATCAAAACGTGCCAGGCAGTATTCTGACAGGCATTCTATGTTAGGTTGTGCTGCTGGGACCTGTTTTTCTATATGAGTTTCCAGAAGCACAGCTTTACAGCTGTGGGATAGTTGAGCTGGCTGGGTGTGGAGTTTCTCCAGCTAGCTAATTCCCCTAGTTTGCTGCTCATATATACCAGCCCCTCTGGCTAGAAGATGCTGGCTCCCATTCATTCTAGGGTTTTGCTTTCATGCATGATGTGTTGTGTGCGTTTGTGCAGGTGGCCGGACATATGTGTGAACATATGTAGGTCTGCACAGGTGGACAAACATGAGATATGAACAGTCCTGTGCTGTGTTGCATGCAATCCCTAGTGTGTTTGTGTGAACTGTGTCCTGTCCTGCTTTGGATCGTTTTCCATCCTGAGTGAGTTAGGTTCATAAGTCCCAGCGTGGGGCCGTCCCTATTGGGACGACCACCTTGCATGCAGTCAGGTTTAATGTGGAAGTTGTCTTGAGAGAGTAGGGACCCATGAGACAACGAGGACCCTTGTCAGCAGGCTCGTCGATTTAAGTATCTTGGCCAAAATACGAACTAATGCCTTGTACATACTATAGCAATTGCATCTGGTTATGCATGCAGGTATGCTGGTGTTTTGGGCATTTGTCAGTCTTTATTTATGTCTGTCCACAAGTATGGTAGGCAGTTCAGGAGCTCACGTATAAAGGAGGAGATGTGACACACACATTGATAGGTATTCATTCATGGCAGTCCGGGGTGGAAATTCAGAAGGCCATCAGCTGCCATGCTAACTGTATGGCATGTCATAATGTCTTTACGAGTGGGCTATTCTGGACCCCTGAAAGCCAGTTGGTGCCTTTAAAGAGTTATTAGTTGTGATCAGTGTGAGCGCTGATTGCAGTGGTTGTGGGCAGGTGTCAGCTGTCAAAGACAGTCGCCACCCACCGTGCCTGGAGTGGAATTAGCTACTAATTCAGCTTTATAATAACCTCTCAGTCATTGGACATATATGTACATGTTCTTTTGGGCAAAGGTTTTAGGCATATAGAGCTATATTTTCAACTTATTACTAGATTTTTTTAATTCAGTAAATACAACGTAAAACAAGAACATGACACTATTCGTGTAACGGATCAACATAAAACTATTTAGAAGTAATACAGTATACAATGTACACGCAACCCGGTATTTTGTTAAAAAGAAAATGACATGCATCAACAATTAATTTGGCGTAAATTATCACATGTTGTTTAGCCACACCCTTCTTATGCATTTTTTCCAAATGTGTCATGCCTGACGCTCAACAAGAGTACAAGCTTTTCAGCACACATTAATTTTGTAATGTATGTTATGGCCTATCTTCTTTGGTAAACTTACCCTTCTTGTGATTCAATAAAAGGATAGAATCTGAGGTCTCTACAGCTTCTTCACAGAACATCAGAGGACATTATTGTTTCATGACAGAATACAAACTGCCATAAATAGTCACCAGCGATCTACCAATCTAACATGTTTGTCCAGCACAGCCCATAGATGTTGAATATAAATGCAACCTGTGACATTTAACGGGCCAAGTCATCACCTTGCCATGTTCCTCAAACCATTCCTGAACAGTTTTTGCAGTGTGGGGGACCGCATTATCTTGCTGAAAGAGGCCACTGCCATTAGTATCATTGCCATGAAGGGGTGTACATGAGCCGCTACAATGTTTAGTTACTGTAGGTGTCAAAGTTATCCACTTGATATAAAAAATGTTATTCATCAGACCAGGCCACCTTCTTTCTTTGCTGCTTGGACCAGTTCTGATGCTCATATGCCCATAGTAGAGCTTTCGGTGGTGGACAGGCATCAGTACATGCACTTTGACTGATCTGAGAATAGCTAATCCCATGCACAACAAGCTGTGATGCCCTGTGTCTTCTGATACCTTTCTATCATTGCCAGCATTAAGTTTTCTGCAATATGTACTACAGTAGTTTTTCTGTGGGATTGGACTTTGATTGTCAAGCACATCGATGAGCCATGGACACCCATAACTCTGTTGCCAACTCACCGGTTGTCCTTCCTTGACCAACTTTTGGTAGATACTAAAAACTACCTAAGGGTGTCTTCACAAGGGTAATTTTTCCATATGAGTTCTGTCCGATTCTGAGACGTGTTCATTTATGAGTGATTTTTCTCTCAAATCAATAGTCCAAGTTTGAAAAATTGCTGCACGTCCTGTTTTTGTCAATTTCTTGGACAGTGTTACGCACATCAGACAGCACAGAAACAGGGTGTCCGTCTACTCGCCAATGCTGATTGCACTTTGGGTGCAACTTGCTATTGCCTGTGTGAATACAGCCTTACAAGGACAACCATCGCCAAGACCTGCCATTTTGAAGATGCTCTGACCTAGTCATCCATTCATTACAATTTGTTACTTTCCATAGTAATTCAGATTACAGCACATCAACTTCAAGAACTGACTGTTGAGTTGCTGCCGCACATACCCCACCCTTAGACAAGTGCTACTGTAACAAGACAATGTTATTCATTTCACCCGTCAGCAGATTTAAAGTTTTGACCGCTGTATAAATAAATGCATACACATATACATGACTATTGCCTTGTTGTTTTTCCGTTGATGGTCATGCTAAATCCTTTAGCATTCTTTCACAGACCCTCCGATAGTTTGAAGTTGACCAATTTTTATTGGTAAAACTGTCCATACAGTAGTGATGTCTGTTCAGCTGACAGGTATATCCGTTGACTCCGCTATAGAAATGCATATTTGGTTTGGTGTGAATGGTTATTTCAATGGGGGTAGGGAAAATAGTATTGGCTTATCTTCTACTGGAACAAAGGACTAGGCATGTTGGGAGCCAACATGTATATTGGTCTTTAACCTTTTCCAATCCACTGTGTGACGTCTAAAGACATTCTGATTGGAGGCTGTACAGCTCCGATGTCAGAAGACGTCCGGCAGGGCATTCATACTGTAGATTACTGGCCGTTCTGTTGTCGGGGGCCTCTCCAGCATGTCACATACCGCAGTACTGGCTCTAGCCAGTAGATGGCGCCATTCTATAATGGCAAAAAGAGAAAGCTCCCTAGGCAACCCTGAATCCAAAATTGGATTGCAAATGGTTAACATCTGCTACCTGGGTACAAACAGTAGCCCCCATAGATGAGATTGTAGGCCAATTCCATTGAAATTGATGGGTTTAGCAAACTCTGTGAACTTTGTGTAGCAAAAGATCACCAGATATGTCTATTTTAGTGAATACTTGTATTTCCAATTAACTAACAATAGTAGGCATTGTCTACATTGTCTCATTCCTTTGTTGTTCCCCTTGAAATGTATAAATAAATAGACAACTGGGTGTTATTCCTCTGGTCAATGGGCTGTGTCCCTGCAGAGTTGGATACCGTCCAGTCAATTTATTTATACATTTCCAGTAGAAATAACAAAACAACGACACATTGCAGGGTTTTAAGAATAGAAGCTCCAGAACGGAGGTTCGGGATTGTCCTCATTTATATTTATCCACTCATGTATCCAAAATACCAGCATGCTTCCTAAAATAAAACCTGTATTTCCTTATATAGGAATGAACTAGCTTGACTGTATAAGGATGGTTTCTCATCTGCGCTGGGGATTCTGCTTTCCTACTCCATTCAAACTGTTCCGTCTCTGGACGGAACCAAACAGCGCTGAATTCACCCCATTAACTACAATGGAGTCCGCCCAGTTGGCCGGCTTTTGGATGGGAGAAAAAGCACTGCATTCAGCCAGATCTGCGCCGGAACCTCCGTCTGGTGGTTCGAACGCACATATGAAACTGGCCTAACTAATATCTATCTCTTCGATTAACTGTCAGCTCAGTGTAAACTACATCAGTTGCTTAGTAAGATAATTCTATAACACCTTCCCGCTGATAATCCTAAATATAAAGCTTACTGCTGAGTAGGAACCTGTCAGTGAATTCCGTTCTGCATCAGACAACTGCTTCTCACATGCTATGCTGGGTTGTACTGAAGGAAGCTCAGCGCACGGCCTCTAATAGCTAAAGCTGCAAGCTATATCCAAAGTGGTTTTTGACACTGGAGAACTTTTGGTGTTTATTGATTTCAATAAGTGTCCTGTCATGTTCCTTCCCTGCTGTAATATAAAGAACTGGGATGATATCCCACCGAATACTATTAGTGATACATCTTTAGAGTCTTGGGAGCTCTGTGCACTACTGCTGAGATCTGTAAGATAAAGCATCTGTTCAGCATGTTGTAAGTCTTTCTGCTATTGTCTCCCCTGTGTATTGTCTGATGTACAGAGGACCAGTCGCATCGCCTGATAGGTCTGCTTTACTGCATATTTGTGTTCCCCAAGACATAAGAATTCGGAATCATGTTTTTTGTAGATCTCCCCCTTGTTTAATATTATGGGGAATACAATTATTTATAATGCCTTAAGGACCAGGATGTTTTAGGGATTTTACTGCCCTATTTTTTTTTATTCAGCTACCAAAATTATTTTTGCCTCTTTTTTTTTCCCATGACAGAGCTATTTTTTTAGATATTTTTTCACTGACTTTTTTTCTTTCATTTAATTAAGGGTTAAAGGCTAAAAAAAGTTTTAAAAAATGTATTGTTGTTTATTTTTAAAATGAGTACAGAAGTGGGTTCCTTGTTTTGTTTCAAACATTTTGATATATTATTTGCATAGGTACAAATTACAGGGCGCTTATGGCAACATTTTTTGTTGGTATCGGCAGTGAGTCATTTTCTTTTTTATATACCATATATATTCGAGTATTAGCCGACCCGATTATAAGCCGAGTCAATAAGTTTTGCCACAAAAAATTGGTAAAACTTATTGACTCGAGTATAAGCCTAGCTATACTCGAGTATATAATAGGTTAAAACAAAAAAAGCAATACTCACCCATCAGCCGGCATCTGTGTCCCCGCCACAATGCTGTACCCGACGGTCTGGCCAGCTGCTGCATTCTTCTTCCCGCTGTCTTCTCCCTGGCTTGCTTTTAAAATCCCCGCCGCCAGCGCTGTGATTGCATGACATCACAGAATGACATCACTGAATGGCTGTGATTGGTTTATCGAGTGCCGGCTCTGATTGGCTGGCGCTCGATACAATCACAGCTCTGATGTCGGGGATTTTAAAACCAAGCCAGGGAGAAGACTGCAGCAGATGGCCGCACCACCGGGGAGAGCATCACGCCGAGGACACAGACGCCAGCTGATAGGGGAGTATTGAGGGTTTTTTTTTTTTTACCTCACTCGAGTATAAACCGAGGGGGCTTTTTCAGCACAATTTTTTGTGCTGAAAAACTCAGCTTATACTTGAGTATATACAATATATTTCAGTTTGTTACCCACGACTTCGTCCGCATGGAATTTGTACCTGTTTAATCTAATCTGTGTTTTGCTGTATATTGAAATGTAAAAAGTTGAAATAGTGAAAGGAATGTAGCTGCGATCTGCTGTCAGCACAGCTCTGTACACTTTTGGTCTTGTCATCTTTTGCTAGGATATAAAGCTTTTGTGGGCTGGTTACACCTGAGCCGCCGCATACAGTTGCCCATGAGAACAACATGTTTTTTCTAAACGTACACCTGCTACCTTAAGGGTTTGCCCTTGAGCCTTATTGATCATCATCACAAATGCTATTGTTAGAGGGAATTGCAGGCATTTGAATTAAAAAGGCAAGAGTGTTTGTGTCGTACAGCCCAGCTTTCATTTGTTATACTGCTGCGATAAAATGAAAACTACACTGTGATTGGTTGTTAAAGCTCAGCTTTCATTTCTTACACAGCTGAGGTAAAATAAAAGCTGTGCTGTGATTGGTTGCTATTTGTTATACTGCTGAGGTAAAATGAAAGCTGCTTTGTGATTGGTTGCTATGAGCAACTCAGATTTTCTTTAAAATTTCAATCCATGTTAATGTGTCTGTGGTTCAAGTTTTAATCCCGGGCAACGCGGGGTATTCCTGCTAGCTTAATAATCGCATATATACGGCAATGACGTCTGCATTTGTGTAGGCTTAGCTTATGATGTGCAATCCATTTCCCTCCGCCTCACGCACGGCATGGAGGTGTTCCTGCACATTACCAAATAAATCTGGCTTGTCGTGCTCCCTAGAGAACGCTATGAATTTTCGGGATAAAACATAGCCTATGTCCTTCGTCAAGATGCAAGCTATCTCCCTGCCAAATTTCATCAAAATCGACTCAGCAGTTTAGCCTTAAAAAGGTAACAGACAGACAGAGAGAGTGGCTTTCGCATTTATAATATTAGTATGGATATATTAGAACCAAATAACGCAAAAACAACAGCACTTGTGCGTACCTTATCACATAAGGGAGGAACCTTTCGGTGTGCGTTGCGAGCTCCCAAAAAAGGAGTCTAGATCTGCCACAACATTTAAAAACACAATAGTCAACAGGTGTTACCCCGCAAAAACCAATAGAACCCAGTTGCAGGTGCGTGTGAGGGTTTCAACATATCATATGGGGCAGCCCTAAAGCATTAACCGCTTCAGCACTCAATGTCGTCCAACATATCATTTCTTGCTGGATATGTTGGATGGCATTGAGTGCTGAAGTGGTTAATGCCCTAGGGCTGCCCCATATGATGTCTTGAAACCCTCACACGCACCTGCAACTGGGTTCTATTGGTTTTTGCGGGGTAACACGTGCTGACAATTGTGTTTTTAAATGTTGTGTCTCTATTGGCTAAGATTTTACTTGTGAGGTGTATATATAGCTTTGTGCATCTGGGCTTTGGTGACTTGACAAAGGCTGCGCCAACAGCCGAAACGTTGGCATTAAGCCCTGGTATGGCTTCAATAAAGATGGAATTCTTTTAACTCTATACATTGAGGTAGTATGGATACATTATATATATATTTTTAGTTTTGTTCTATAATCTTTTTTTAAACTATTTCTTTTAACATCTATGTCCCCCATTATGTCATATAAGACCTCTGGGGATCATTCACATTGTCTTTTTTTTCCTCATACGTTTCCATTGTAACCGGGGCATCCATAGGAGTAGTATCCAAAGGAGCCCCAGTTACAGTGGAAAACATTCCCTTTTAGTGACAGTAATCATTAACAGAGCTGATCTGGGTCTTCTAGGACCCTGCAGATCTGCTGCGGCAGACGTCAACGGCCCCGGTCACGTGATTGCTGGGTCGAGTAGCGTAAGTAACACTTCTGCTTTCTCTCTGCACTACATAGCGCTCATCCAGCTCTATGTAGCTTGTAAAGAGAAGGCAGAAGCAGTTAAAAACGCTTCTGTCTTCTCCTCTCCTTCAGCCGAGGACCTGACCTACTCCTATTATATTACAGGAGCAGGAGCTTTAATCCTGCTCCATATTTCTACTATCAGCTGGGATTAACCCCTTCCCCTATAGGACATGCAGTTACATTCCTACAGGGTCGGTGTATGTATGAAGAGAGAGATTGCACGGCTATCTCTCTTCATACATCGTGGATGCAAGCTGTTTTTTACAGCCGACACCCAGCAGCAACAGCTGCAAATGGACGCGGTTGTTAACCCTTTAAATACCGCCGTCAATTCTGACAGTAGCATTTAAATCTCTCAAACAATGTTCGGGAGTCCCGTACGTGCCCCCCCTCCCCGCAATGAAATCGCAGGGCGCCGTGTGTGAGCTTGAAAGGCCCCAGGGCTGTCTCGGCAGTATGCCTATCAAGTTACCCCCATGGGCTGGCTTCATAGACTGCCTGCCTGATCGCAGTATGATGTAATGCTATGGCAATAAGGAATGCCAGAAATGCACTTTTTTGGACACCCTGCCTCCAAGAAAAAAATGAAATAAAAAGCTATCAAAAGAGTTGTGTGTATGCCAAAATGGTATCAACATAAACTACGGGATGTACCGCACAAGATGAGCCCAACTATGTTGATGGAAAAATAAAAACATTATTGCGTGCAGAAGATGTCGGAAGAAAATAATTAAAAAAAAATTAAAAGTCTTTGAATCAAAATAATAGTACAGCAAAACAAACAAACAAAAAAAAACACTATACAAGTTTGGTATCGTAGTAATCGTACTGACCCATAGAGTAAAGTTAGTATGTCATTTTTGTTGCAGTTTGTGCGCTGTAGAAACAAGACGCACCGAAAGATGATGGAATGTCATTTTTTATTTCATTTTTCTCCACTTTCAGTACATTAAATAGTACCAATGAAAAATACAACTCAACCCATAAAAAACAAGCACTCATACAGCTACGTCGATGGATAAACAAAGAGGTTCCGAATTTTTAAAAGAGGTGAGGGAAACGAAAATGCGGGGAAAAAAAACAGTTGCATCATTAAGGGGTTAAAGCCCAGGACTGTAACGGACAATGAGCGTGGACCCACTGTGCTACCCAACCTGTTTGGCTTTGGGCTACCCCCGGTGTGGTTGGCAGCCCACCCCCGGTGGTCAGAGATACTGGTTCAAGGCACTGCGAAAGCAGCCAACCTATGAGCAATAACAGATGAAAAATCTTGTCCCTTGCTGGAAAGGGAAATGAGGTTGTCCCTGCCTATAAGCGGGGTAGGCTTCCTAACAAGGATGGCCCCACGGTCTTTCTCTTGGGCCTGACAATCCCTTACGGGACACAGGAGAGAAGTATAGAACACAAGTCAGGGCTACGCACCCCACAGAACCAAGTATGGTACAAAGACAGGATCTGGCAGCAGACAAAGTATAAAGATAAGATTATGGACAGGAGACCTACGCTGGGTGACTGAGGCAGGATCACACCAGGATAACATGCAAAGTCAGGGAGCTTCTAACATACAGGATACAGGGTCAGGCAAAAAAGACAGAGATGGGAAGGCAATGCTGGAAGACAAAGCCAAACACCAAAACAGGGAAGCTGCAAGGGCAGGCTATAAAGAGAAGTACATGAACAAGCAGATAGAAGTCAGAGATAGATGACCTAGGAGTGCTGGGTGTCTGGAACAAACACACAACAATACTCAAGCAAAGAGGAAGTGCATAAGCCCAGCTTAAATAGGAGAGTAATGCCTATTAACCCTGCAGCTGAGCTGAGAGCAAGGGAACTGGTTAACTCCTTCAGTGCTGGTAGGAAATAGAGTAAGATGGCGGGTAACCGACCTAACAAGGACCAAGCGCCATAATTTTACGGTCTTGGGTCCTTCATAGCTATCATAACTTACCTACATTATTTGCATAGCTCAACACTCATTAACTGTCAATGGCTACACAAATAGTGTCAAAGAATCATTATGTGCCCATTCTATTTGTGTATATGATGCAAGCGGAAGGTCATTCAACTAAAGTGCCATGCATGTACAGCGCTTACATTGGTGTAGGCTCAGGAGCTGAGCCCACTCCATCAGCAGTGGGTGTCAGCTGTAACATACAGTCTCTCTGTAATAGCAGCCAATTTAGAATGAAGTTGGTGGGTGTTTTTTTAGACAAGCCAAGAATCCCACATGGCAGAGAATTGCAGTGTTGCACTATGTCATTTTTTCTTTTGAGAAGGAGACTTATCGCCTAGCGGATTTTGGCTATATTAGAGTCAGAAGATCACAGCACAAGTTCTATGCCTGCAAGTGATGACAACACTGACCACCAGTTCTACCTACCTACAATGTTGCATAGACAACCAGAGTCCATGAAGAACACTAAATGCCGCAGAGCCACGACTGTGGAGGGGAAGTATCGATATATTGCAAATATATTATGCTCTTGCCCTTTTAGAGTGTGTTTTAGATAAGAGACGGTCTACATCAGAACAATTGTACTAAAAACTGTAGATGCTATGTCAATTCCAAATGCCAGTAATTAGAGGGGTTGTCCTGTTACATTCTCACCGAAATCACAGCAAAGAGAGAGAGAGAGAGAGAGAGAGATCCGCTATATAAAAATAGAGGATCTGAGCGCCCATGCTTGTCCATATGTAGTAGCCCAGAGTAAGTGGGACCCCTCCATAATGTTATATGTCTGTCTCGTGCCATTGTCCTGTCAGTGTCTTAATTGTGGAATGCATCAGAGTTATGTGTATTGCACCTCTACAGCACTGAATGGGTTAATGTCTGGGTTATGTCTGGAAAATGTATAATGTTGTGTGTCATGTGACTATGGTTTATATATGTGTTTGCTAAAGTGTCTATGTGGAGTTAGTCTTGCAAGAGTTGGGAGTTTGAGTTTGCAAGTGAGAGAAGTCTGACACCAAACTTCAATGATCGGCCTGTGTGTGGCCAGAATGGAGGAAGCTGAGCGATTCCTTATGCTTGGCCTGGGACCAGTCTACCCAGGAGATGCCGGTGCTACCACTAAGCACTGAGTGAGAGAGAAGAATCATTGCTTGGCGAGAGAAGGGCACCAGAAGCGTGTGTGTTGACTGACAGAGAGTTGCGGAGAGAGAGAGAGAGCAAGAGAGAATCACCCGCAGCCAGATCACACAGATAACTAGGACTTTGTATTATCCAGAATACCGCGAGTCCTCCCTGTCACACCCCCTCCTTCTGTTGCAATTGTGCCAAACTGTTGTTGCAAAGTGGACTTTGTTGAAGTTACAGTAAACGGACATTGCCGACCGTTCCCGGTCTGTCCATAACATTTCCCTGTGTGTGGACTACTTTATTCTACTATCAAGGTTCACCACAGAAGGCGGAATAGTGGAGTCACGAGTGACAAAAGGTAACCTCTAGAGATGAGCGAGCATACTCGTCCAAGCTTGATACTCGTTCGAGTATTAGGGTGTTCGAGATGCTCGTTACTCGAGACGAGCACCACGCGGTGCTCGACTCCATTATATTTCCTTCCCTGAGAAATTTGCACGCTTTTCTGGCCAATAGAAACACAGGGAAGGCATTACAACTTCCTCCTGTGACATTCCAGCCCTATCCCACCCCCCTGCAGTGAGTGGCTGGGGAGATCAGATGACACCCGAGTATTTAAATCTGCCCCGCCCTCGGCTCGCCACAGATGCATGCTGACAGAGATCAGGGAAAGTGCTGTCTTGCTGTAGCTGCTATAGGGAGAGTGTTAGGTGTTATATTCGTCTTCAAGAACCCCAACGGTCCTTCTTAGGGCCACATCTGACCGTGTGCAGTACTGTTGAGGCTACTTTTAGCAGTCTTGCACAATTTTTTTTTTTTGTATATCGGGCGTGCAGACCATAGCGTCCTCAGTCTGCAGTCATTTTACAGAGTATAGGGGCAGTACTGGTGAGGCAGGGAAAGAGGTATACTGGCTATATAGGCAGTGGGCTTTTTCCCAAAAAGTGTAAAAATATACTATATTTGGCCTGCCTGTCACTGTCTTCAGTTTACTGCATCTCTGCTGGGAGTAGTAGTAGCTGATTAATACCCAGCCTTGAGCATAATTGTTTCCTGGCTCTGCTGTGCGTTCTGTACGCGAAGTCAGCCTCCAACAGGGAAATCGAAATACAGTGTCTATCAGAGGCAGTGGGCTTTTTCTCAAAAAGTTTAAAAATATACTATATATGGCCTGCCTGTCACTGTCTTCAGTTTACTGCGTCTCTGCTGGGGGTAGTAGTCGCTGATTAATACTCAGCCTTGCGCATAATTGTTTCCTGGCTTTGCTGTGCGTTCCGTACGCGAAGTCAGCCTCCAACAGGGAAATCGAAATACAGTGTCTATCAGAGGCAGTGGGCTTTTTCTCAAAAAGTTTAAAAATATACTGTATTTGGCCTGCCTGACACTGTCTTCAGTTTACTGCATCTCTGCTGGGGGTAGTAGTCGCTGATTAATACCCAGCCTTGCGCATAATTGTTTCCTGGCTTTGCTGTGCGTTCCGTACGCGAAGTCAGCCTCCAACAGGGAAATCGAAATACAGTGTCTATCAGAGGCAGTGGGCTTTTTCCCAAAAAGTTTAAAAATATACTGTATTTGGCCTGCCTGTCACTGTCTTCAGTTTACTGAGTCTCTGCTGGAGGGAGTAGTCGGTGATTAATACCCAGCCTTGCGCAGAATTGTTTCCGGGCTCCGACAGGCTTACACTCATAAAGTTGAACAAAGCCTGGATTTCCCCAGACTTCTCTTCTCCACCAGCGGACAGCAGCGGTACCTAAACAATACGTAGGCTGCACCCGCGGATGGAAGCATCGTTCTCTATCACCATAAAAAACGGGGACCTTTTAGTTTCATCAATCTGTGTATTACATTCATCCTCCTCCTCCTGCTCCTTCTTCTGAAACCTCACGTAATCACGCCGAACGGGCAATTTTTCTTAGGCCCACAAGGCTCAGTCATATTACTTTTGTAAACAATGTTTATACGTTTCAATTCTCATTAAAGCGTTGAAACTTGCACCTGAACCAATTTTTATTTTAACTGGGCTGCCTCCAGGCCTAGTTATAAATTAAGCCACAGTAACCAAAGCGATTAATGGGTTTCACCTGCCCTCTTGGTTGGGCATGGGCAATTTTTCTGAGGTAGATTAGTATTGTTGGTACACCAATTTTTTTGGGCCCTCGCCTACAGTGTAATCCTAGTAATTTTTATGGGCTTCGCCTGCACTCATGGTACAGCAAGGTGTGTGGGGTTGGCCTACACTTTTGCTACATACATGTAACTGGGGCCTTGTCTATACTGCAACTACTGAAATGTGAAAGAGACTGTTATCTCCCTAAACTGCTGCAACGGGAATGTTACTGTGGCCTGTCTTGACTGCTACTACTACTGAAATGGAACTAATACTGTACTCCCCCTATACTGCTGCTTTGGAATTGTTACTGGGGCCTGTCTTGAGTGCTACTATTACTGAAATGGAACTAAGACTGCGCTCCCCCTATACTGCTGCTTCGGAATTGTTACTGGGTCCTGTCTGGACTGCTACTACTACTGAAATGGAACTAATACTGTGCTCCCCCTATAATGCTGCTAGTGATATGTTACTGGGGCCTGTCCCTAATGCTACTGCTGAAATGTTACTAATTCTGGGCTCTGCCTATACCGCTGCTAATGCTATGTCACTGGTGTGTGGAAACGGAGGCTTCCCAAAGACATGATGGCGGCGAGGCCATTTCCCACCAACGCCGTTACTGTTAACGTGCATATAACCACGAACACGTGGAGAGGACACGTAGTGCCTCAAAAACATCCCCCTCCTCCTCCAACAATGAAAACATTCTTGGCAAATACCTTTGCATTGGTCCATCTGGTGGCAGTCCAAGAATTTCACCATTAACGACACAACAAGAGAGCCCCCCCACCATCCCCCCGCCACGGCCCACTTAATCCTGGCCACATTCCGAAAACCAACTAAATAAAACCGCGCTACTAGGTCCGCAGTCGCCACCACATTCCCACCAATGCGGTTACTGTTAAGGTGCATATAACCACGGACACGTGGAGAGGACACGTAGTGCCTCAAAAACATCCCCCTCCTCCTCCAACAATGAAAACATTCTTGGCAAATACCTTTGCATTGGTCCATCTGGTGGCAGTCCAAGAATTTCACCATTAACGACACAACAAGAGAGACCCCCCACCATCCCCCCGCCACGGCCCACTTAATCCTGGCCACATTCCGAAAACCAACTAAATAAAACCGCGCTACTAGGTCCGCAGTCGCCACCACATTCCCACCAATGCGGTTACTGTTAAGGTGCATATAACCACGGACACGTGGAGAGGACACGTAGTGCCTCAAAAACATCCCCCTCCTCCTCCAACAATGAAAGCATTCTTGGCAAATACCTTTGCATTGGTCCGTCTGGTGGCAGTCCAACAATTTCACCTTTAACGACACAGCAAGAGAGCCCCCCCACCATCCCCCCGCCACGGCCCACTTAATCCTGGCCACATTCCGAAAACCAACTAAATAAAACCGCGCTACTAGGTCCGCAGTTGCCATCACATTCCCACCAACGCGGTTACTGTTAAGGTACATATTACCAGTCTGACTGGGGCATGCACTGTGGGCCGAAGCACACCTGTATTGTATCTGACGTTAGCTCTGCTGAGCAGGGCACTGCAATGGGATACATTTATGTACCGCTGGTGGGTTCCAGGGAGCCACCCATGCTTTGGGTCCACACGGACTTCACATTAGGGATTTGTACCTGCCTGTGTCTATGTATTAAAAACCCTGGTCAGACTGGGGCATGCAGTGTGGGCCGAAACCCACCTGCATTTAATCTGACGTTACCTCAGCTGTGCTGGGCAATGCAATGGGATTTATTTATGTAACGCCGGTGGCTTCCTGGGACCCACCCATGCTGTCGGTCCACACGGAGTTGTACCTGCCTGTGTCTACTTATAAAGAACCCCGGTCGGACTGGGGCATGCAGTGTGGGCCAAAGCCCAGCTGTATTTAGTCTGACATTAGCTCTACTATCCAGGGCACTGCATTGGGACAAACTGCAGGATCAATACAGCGCTAATGAGATGTGCACAGCTACACTAGCATTGGAGTCCGCTGTAGGCACGCGATTGCTGAGGGTTTGTGCAGAGGCCTATGTCCTGGGTGCAGTGAAAGTCCGCTTCCAGCCTAGGATTGCTGAATCTGTGGGCCGAGGCCTATGCTGTGGGTGCGGTGCAAGTCTGCCATGTTTGGCCGCTCAGATCAATTTTTGGTTCATGTCTTGGGTTTCCTAGGACCCACCTATGCTGTTGGTGCAAACTTAGTTCCCATTGCGGTGTTTGACCTGTCTGGCACAAAGACACTGACTGACTTGGGTAGGGGGCAGAGCGCAGACGGCTTTCCCCTTGCAGTATGGATTGAGCTATGCGAAACCTTGACAGAATGAATAGTGTGTGGCACATGGGTTCCCTATTGCTATGCCCACGTGTGCAGCTCCTGATGGAGGTGGCACAGGATTGGATTTCTCATTGCTTCTGTACATCATTGTGGGCTATCGCCCCGCCCCTTTTAAAGAGGGTCGCTGCCTGGCCCTGCCAACCCTCTGCAGTGTGTGCCTCCAGTTCCTCCTCATGGCAGACGCACTTATAAATAGACATGAGGGTGGTGTGGCTATGAGGCCAGCGTGTGGCATGAGGGCAGCTGAAGGCTGCGCAGGGACACTTTGGTGTGCGCTGTGGACACTGGGTCATGCGGGGGGGGGTTGGGCAGCATGTAACCCAGGAGAAGTGGCAGCGGAGTGTCATGCAGGCAGTGATTGTGCTTGGTTGGAGGTAGTGTGGTGCTTAGCTAAGGTATGCCTTGCTAATGAGGGTTTTTCAGAAGTAAAAATTGTTGGGAGGGGGGGCACTCTTGTCGCTATTGTGGCTTAATAGTGGGACCTGGGAACTTGAGATGCAGCCCAACATGTAGCCCCTCGCCTGCCCTATCCGTTTCTGTGTCGTTCCCATCACTTTCTTAAATTTCCCAGATTTTCACAAATGAAAACCTTAGCGAGCATCGGCGATATACAAAAATGCTCGAGTCGCCCATTGACTTCAATCGGGTTCGTTACTCGAAACGAACCCTCGAGCATCACGGAACGTTCGACTCGAGTATCGAGCAACCGAGCATTTTGGTGCTCGCTCATCTCTAGTAACCTCCAGTTACTTTTCCCGTGACCTCCCACAGCAGTAACTTGGTTGGGTCCCGAGCTACCCCCAGGGGAGGAGATGGTAAAGCCCTGTGACAAGGCCTTCATCTATCCTTGGCCTATCTCCTCAGCTGTGAGCCTGCTCCTCGGACGCTGCACATAGACTAAAGAACTACTGGAAGACGTAACTAGTAGTAACAAGGTAGAAATATCCACATACTGGGGGGTACTTTTGGGGAAAATTGTAGATCTATACATTTGGGTGATTGAATGTATTTATTTTACATATATGGGACAATGAGGGATAATTCTGGTTGTGGGAATGCCCCTTTAAAGCATATGAATGCCATCAGCACTCCCGCTATTATCCAGAATGGACACCATGTATATTTACCCATCACTGGCGGTAACAGCTGATTATAACGGATTTCGCCGCTGGACCTGACCTTCATTAGGAAAATAGATAGTCCATTTGTGACAACACCTTTAATGAAACAGTCTACCTTAATCTCCTACATACAGAAGATACCATATTTTTGCCTTATAAGACACACTTTTTCCCCCAAAATGAAGAAGGGGGGAGGGAGTCAGTGTGTCTTATAAAGCATACGTGCCGGGAGCTGTGTGCAAAGGATCGAAAGATCTTCTCACCTCACGCAGCTGCTGGCTGGGATGACATCCATAGCAGGGGAGGAGAGACGCCTGTACTAACAGCTGATTGGTGAAGGCGGGGAAGCAGCAGCAGTTCCCTTCGGTGCACAGTAATCAGCTGTTCGTGTGAGTGGCTTTCCTTCCCTTCTTTGGATGTGGTCCCGGCCAGCAGCTATGTGATAAGGATCACACGTCCGCTCCATAGCAGCCGCCTGTACAATCTGCTGAATAGTGAGTGAACTACTGATTGGTGAGCATCGGAAGGAACTGCTGCTGCTCCCCCACTTCCACCATCAGCTGCAGTTACGGGCGCCTCTTCTCCCCTCCTTATCACACAGCTGCCGGCTCCATAGAAGGGAAGGAGAGACGCCTGTAGGTACAGCTAGTTGGTGCCTAGTTGTGCTGAAATGTATACCTCATACCTCACCATATAATGAGATATGCTATGCAGGGTTCCTGAAAAGTTCGGTCACAACTAATGGAATCATCATTACATTGTCACTCAGCTCTTCCAGGATCCTGAATTCTAACTGCAGAGTTATGCAAGCATTTATACCACGTATCGCTATAACTAGTGAAACATGGAAAGCTGGGTGACAAGTTATAAGATCATTTCTCTATTTACACTCAACTGTCCCTGGATCCTGAATGGCAGTTTGACCTAGTGGTACATACTTCATTCCAGTATTATTGTACCTTGACGTCACCGGAAGCTAGGGGTTTGACAGGAGGAACGCCTCTCTCACACTCCTAGCTCCGGATTGGGTCAAGCCTTGAAGGTCCTAGCAGCATGGGGATTTAGTTAATGCTGGGATGGAAGCTTAGACGTAGGGCTTATTTCAGTATTCACTGAAATGAGCCCTCACCCTAACCCTCCATATCAGCCTCACTGCGACCCAGGGCCGTCCCCGGCGTGTTATACGCGTGTCCTTGCTCCCCTCCAGGCTCAGCGTTTCCCTTCCTCCCTCTTCTACTTACTATCATGCCAGTGCAGTCCCCGGAGTTGTATAGCAGGGTCCCCACTCCCCTCCAGCCTCCACGTCTCCCTCCTTCCCTCTTGCTTCCTTCCCTCTCCCTCCCTCTTTTACTCACTGTTATGCAGTGGTGTACTGCGGGCGCCGCAGGTCCTCCGCTCAATCAGTGTGCACCGCTGCTGGCCAGTGCAGGGAGGGCAGCGGGGAAACCGCTCTGCCGCCACTCCCCCTTTGTCAGCTGCCGCTGTCCAGTAGAGGGAGGCCGCCGTGGAAGGCACTCTGCCAACGGTGCTCCCTCACAGTCCGCAGACGCAGGTAGGCCCTCGGAGAAGCTGCTCTGCCAGCGCTGCTCCCTCACTGTAGGTCGCAGATGGGCACTGAAGGAAGTAGGCTGACGGAGAAGAAGGCGCTGTTACACTGCTGAAGGGGCTGGAGCATCCATAACGGAGAGTGTGCCACTGGAGCGCCGGGTAAAGCTACTTTAGTGATTGCCAGGACCTGAGACGGGGGCGTAGCCGGTCTGGCAAACAGTCTGTATTTTGTCACCACTCACACTTTTGGTGGCAACAAGATACAAGAATACCCTTCATTCTGAGGCTGTACTATTGCTCTTTATTCCTCATGTAATACCCCCTTCACTGCTTGATCTGGGTTCAAAATATTTTTTTCGTATTTTCCTCTAAAACCTAGGTGCGTCTTATAAAGCAAAAGATGCGGTAAACATTCTGCTGTACTGACCATTCAATATCTGAAGAACTGAAAAGTAATAACTTTGTAATAATATGCTAGATTTACAGTAGAGTACTCCTGGCTAAAGCGACCCTCTGGTTTTAGGAAATTCTGTCCCGGAACAGGAGGGAGAGAGGGATATATTACCTAAACTTGTTCTTCTCTGCCACCCCTTTGATCCAATAGTTTTGGGCCCTGTTTTTGGCCATCCAAGATGGCTGCAGCAATTTTCTAACTATCTGCACGCTGTGCACTGCTCTCTGATTTGCCAGTGGTGATCACATGAGCAGCTCATATAGTAGGTAATATGCATTAGTAGTCTAATACTACCAATGCACTATGCGGATTAGGTAGTTTGAAGATTGCATCGGACATCTTGAATGGTCAAAAATAGGACCCAGAACCAGCAGATCAGAGAAATAAAAGAGAATAACGACGACAGGCAATATAACACCCGCTTCCCTCTCTCTGATCCCAGGATAGAAATTTGCCCCTAAACCAGGGGGTTGTATTAATAGTCAAGATGTTTGCATTTGTGGGATTACATCTTTTGTAGAAGGTATATCCTGCTTTCTTCTGTAAAAATGGAAAAATCAGTGCAGAATGCTGTCTCCCAACTGGTGACTTAGGAGCATTATAAAATAATAATAATCTTTATTTGTATAGCGCCAACATATTCCGCAGGGGGAATACAGAAAGACCAAAAATACAAACATTACAGAACCACGGTTACATAGTAATCAGTTGATGGAAACAGTAGGGATGAGGGTCCTGCTCCAACGAGCTTACATACTACAAGTAATTGGGTGATACAGAAGGTAAAGGGCAGGAGATGTGCACGGTATGGCGAGGTGGAGAGTGAGGGATGCTATACACAGACAATGGTCAGACATTTGGCCGTGGGACAGCAGAAACGGTATGACTGCAGGAGTGGTTTATGATGGCTAGCAGGGATTGCAGTCAATAGGTCAGGGAGTATGTTATCAGGTGGAGTACAGAGGGGTTTGCTTAGGGAATGCGGTATGCCTCCCTGAAGAAGTACGTTTCTGGAGCATGCCTGAAGTTTTGTGAGTCCTGGATTGCCCGGATAGACTTTAGTAGTGCGTTCCAGAGGACTGGTGCTGCTCTGGAGAGGTCTTGGAGGCGGGAATGAGAAGTTCGAATTAAAGGGGCGCTCAGTCTGGTTTCGTTAGCAGAGCAGAGAGCCCGGGCTGGGTGATGGATTGAGAGGAGGGAGGCAATATAGGGGGGCACTGCGCTGTGAAGGGCTTTGTGGATGAAGGTAGTGAGTTAAAATTGAATTCTGTATTTAACGGGCAGCCAGTGCAGTGAGCGGCACAGGGCAGAGGCGTCCGAGTAGTGGTTGGACAGGAAGATGAGCCTGGCTGCCGAATTCAGGTTGGATTGGAGAGGGTAGAGTCTGGTGCAGGGGAGGCCAATCAGCAACAAGTTGCAATAATCGTGCCGGGAGTGGATGAGAGCAACAGTGAGCGGTTTTAGCGTGTCCACAGTGAGAAAAGAGCAGATTCTTGCGATGTTCTTGAGGTGCAGCTGACATGTTCGGGTGAGAGATTGGATGTAGCGGGTAAATGATAGATCAGAGTCGAATAGGACTCCAAGGCAGCGGGCATGCTGTCTAGGAGTTATGGTGGCACCACACACTGAGATGGAGATGTCAGGATGAGGTCGGTTAGTAGGGGGCGGAAACACCAGTAAGTTAGTTTTAGAGAGGTTTAGTTTTAGGTAGAGAGAGGACATAGTGTTAGAGACAGTGGACAGACAGTTGGTGATGTTTTGGAGTAAAGGTGCAGAGATGTCACGGGAAGAGGTGTATAGCTGGGTGTCGTCAGCATACAGGTGGTATTGGAGGCCAAATCTCCTGATGGTTTGTCCACTAGGGGCTGTGTAGATAGAGAAAAGGAGGGGGCCGAGGATCGAGCCCTTGGGGACCCCAACAGCAAGGGGAAGAGGAGGGGAGGTAGAGCCAGCAAAAGAGACGCTGAAAGAGCGGTCAGATAGGTAGGAGGAGAACCAGGAGAGAGCAGTGTCCTTTAGGCCAATGGAGCGAAGCATACTGAGGAGAAGTTTGTGGTCAACAGTGTCAAATGCTGCGGAAAGGTTGAGGAGGATCAGTAGGGAGTAATCGCCCCTCGATTTGGCTGTCAGTAGGTCATTGGATATGTTTGTAAGGGCAGTTTCTGTCGTGTGTTGAGGTTGGAAGCCAGACTGTAGGGGGTCTAGGAGAGAGTGCTCTGATAGATAGCTTACAAGGCGGGAGTAAACCAAGCGTTCTATTAGTTTGGAGATGAAGGGAAAATTAGAGATGGGTCGGTAGTTGGCAGCATCAGTCGCGTCCAGAGTCGGCTTCTTTAGCAGTGGGGATATGATGGCGTGTTTGAAAGATGCCAGAGGTCAGAGAGAGGTTAAATATAGTGGTGAGATGGGAGATGACCACTGGGGAGAGGGATCAGAGGAGGTGTTAGGGGAGGGGGTCGCTAGCGCAGGTGGTGGGACGAGCAGAGAAGAGCAATTCGGTGACTTCTTCCTGTGTCGCTGGTCCGAGTACAGCCAGTGAGCAGGAGATAGATGCAGTGCTGACAAGACTAGGGTCAGGGCTAGTCTGGGATTGGGAAGTTATTTCCTGACGAATGTCATCAATTTTCTTTTTGAAGTAATCAGCCAGCTCTACAGCACTGAGATCCATCACAGGGGGCTGCGGTTTAGGGCTGAGAAGGGTGTGAAAAGTATCAAAGAGCCGTTTAGGGTTGTACGATAGTGAGGAGACTAGAGAGGTGAAGTAGACTTGTTTGGCGTGCTGGAGGGTGAGGGCGATAAAAACTTAGTAAGAAGTTTTAAAGAGACTCTGTCACCATCTTTTGCACCCCTCCGTGAAGGCAGCACAAGGTATTGCTTGTCACACTAATTACAGCGATATGTCTGCTGTGTGTATCTGTGCAGTCTTTTTTTATCAGGAGCAGCACATGCATAGAGGACTACTTAAAGTAGTCCTGGATGTTCATAAACGGCAGACTAGCTCCACCCACCCTGCCCTCCAGCCACTGATTGACTGCTGTCTGCCTATTACTGCGTGGACCTTCAAGTTAGTGGTATTAAAATATAACTTTTATTATAAATAGATAAAAGAAAAAGGGAGGACAAAACACACATATATAGAATCAAATGCAGGTGATGAATTAGGAAACAGGTGCCACTCATATAGGTACCAGTAGACCAAGTTGGCTGAGTCAACGGATCAGACTCAGTTGATACATATTATTGGTCTATTTAGGCGTGATCAAAAGTCCAGATCTGTTGGACGTATGTCATTCAGATATAAGAAACGACGCACGTTAGACAGCAACGCATAAAACGTAACTCTTAGGTAAGGGAGTCAGACTCAATTGATACGTATCGTTGGTCTGTTTAAGCATGACCAATAGTCCAGATCTGTTGAACGTGTGTCATTCAGATATAAAGAACGGCGCACGTCTGACAAATAAGCATGAAACGTAACCCTTCCAGTTGTGTTGGACGTGTGTCATTCAGATATAAGAAATGACACACGCTAGACAGCAACGCATAAAGCGTAACTCTTGGGTAAGAGAGTCAGACTCAATTGATACGTATCGTTGGTCAGTTTAGGCGTAACCAATAGTCCAGATCTGTTGGACGTGTGTCATTCAGATATAAAGAACGACGCACGCTCGACAAATAAGCATAAAACGTAACCCAACGCGTTTCCCCCACTTAGTGGGTTCTTCAGGGGTTACGATACGTTACTTCCAGTGATTATACTGGGTAGTGGCTAAGAAAATATATTTCGCCGTTAGTACCAGTGATGTGCTGGGTAGTGGCTGAAAAACTGATTCACGGTTCGACCTCAGAATATCCAAAAGTGGCCACGATGGCTAGCCACTGGACACAGAAGGGTCGCTGCTAGATCTCCTAGTTCGGGAAATAGCAACCAGATCCAAATCGGGTTGATTTTATAGATAAAGAGGATATTCCCCGATGAATCTAGTTCCGTGAAAAAGTACACACGGATAAAGTGAACTTAAGAACAAAATCTATCCTCTGAATCGAGATATGACCAGAACAATACACCCTGGTCAAAAACAAACATTGCCGTAGACTAAGATTTTAGGCTGGTTTCCTAGCGTCCTCAATAATTATGCGGGTGTTTTTTCAATAAAAGCTACCTATTCTATATACTAAGTAGGTTGGACCCTGCATTGGAGCCATAGAAACAAAAACTGAAATCAAAGTAAATGAAAAAAACGGCGGCATGTCAGTCCTAGTGGTGGACTGACAGCATACTGAATCAACCACCCTGAGTGCTTTAAATAGGGGTCGAATGGAATACTCCTACACAGGGCGGAACCAATTAGAGCCAATCAATGTAACTTGGAGGTGGTGCCTCATAGCAATGGTTTCTATGGAAACTAGGACGCTTATGTACACGTCTGTTTGTTTGATGCCTTAATACTAAGCTTATTCTGAAAGGCTTTTAAACCATGACCATACAGGGTCCTTCTAGTGCCACTCGCTACGTAGAAAGGGTTGAAGAGTGGATACGATCGTGTCATAATGCTTGAACAGCCTGTACGTACCTCGGGAGTCTCCTTTGCTATTCCGGAGTATGAACGTAACATGACGTCATTACGTCGTGAACGTGGGTGTCATGTGACTTTGCACGTCATGAGAGGCCATCATGTGGTGCAGCAGAGGCTGCACCGGGGGCGTGACAATGGTCACAATATGACCAAGCGTCAGCGCTTCATACAGTCTGAGTATAAACATACTGGTGCCGAAAATGTAAAGATCGCAAGGCGCTACACAATAAGTGGGGCGCCGTGCGGTCCAAATGAAAAGGCACACAGTCTCTGAGAGCGTCATCGCAGCGGACAGTATACCTATATATGGCCATAATGATATTTATGCAGGTAACGATCCGGTCATACGTCCGAGCGGTTTGTGGGCTTGGCTGTGTTGCATTTAATTACTTAATAGTTTGGTAATGCAGTCAACAAGTCATAGATACATAAGTGTATAAGATGACACTTAGATAATTGTGCCTTCATAGCCCAACAGAAAATTCTACGTGCATCACTTCATCATGCTTCGTTAGGTGTATATAAAAGGCTGATGAAGAATCATTTTTCGTTCATACTGTAGATGGTTAAAAGGAGGTAAGTATCCCTAGGAGGATTGGAAAACAGGGGGAAGGGGGCTGTAAATTGTTGTATAGACCAACCGAGTGATTTGATAAACTCAATAAAGTGGTCAAAAGAGGATAGAGATGTAGGTAAGTATCGATAGTGTATAAAGAATCCTGATGACTAATTCGTAGAGTGTATCTTTTCTTCCGATGTTACGTTAGTCCAGTGATAATTTAATTTACGTAAACAGTACTGACAGCAAGGAAGTCCCAATCAAATGAAACAATTGAAGGATAATTGTTCATTTAATCCAGTGGGGGAAACAGAGCGTAATCGGAAAATCCAGCTCGCCTCCTTTTGCAGCAGGAGTTTGTTTGTGTCGCCACGGCGCCCATCTTGGCGAATACATTCAATGCCTTGAAAGTGGACCTGGTTTTCATCCCCCCCGTGTATGTCCCACATGTGTGTTGCTAGGGGTGTCTGTTCGTTACGTCTGATACGTGTGCCGAACAGACACCCCTAGCAACACACATGTGGGACATACACGGGGGGGGGATGAAAACCAGATCCACTTTCAAGGCATTGAATGTATTCGCCAAGATGGACGACCTCTCATGACGTGCAAAGTCACATGACACCCACGTTCACGACGTAATGACGTCATGTTACGTTCATACTCAGGAATAGCAAAGGAGACTCCCGAGGTACGTACAGGCTGTTCAAGCATTATGACACGATCGTATCCACTCTTCAACCCTTTCTACGTAGCGAGTGGCACTAGAAGGACCCTGTATGGTCATGGATTAAAAGCCTTTCAGAATAAGCTTAGTATTAAGGCATCAAACAAACAGACGTGTACATAAGCGTCCCAGTTTCCATAGAAACCATTGCTATGAGGCACCACCTCTAAGTTACATTGATTGGCTCTAATTGGAACACTCCTACACAGGGCGGAACCATTCGACCCCTATTTAAAGCACTCAGGGTGGTTGATTCATTATGCTGTCAGTCCACCACTAGGACTGACATGCCGCCGTTTTTTTCAATTACTTTGATTTCAGTTTTTGTTTCTATGGCTCCAATGCAGGGTCCAACCTACTTAGTATATAGAATAGGTAGCTTTTATTGAAAAAACACCCGCATAATTATTGAGGACGCTAGGAAACCAGCCTAAAATCTTAGTCTACGGCAATGTTTGTTTTTGACCAGGGTGTATTGTTCTGGTCATATCTCGATTCAGAGGATAGATTTTGTTCTTAAGTTCACTTTATCCGTGTGTACTTTTTCACGGAACTAGATTCATCGGGGAATATCCTCTTTATCTATAAAATCAACCCGATTTGGATCTGGTTGCTATTTCCCGAACTAGGAGATCTAGCAGCGACCCTTCTGTGTCCAGTGGCTAGCCATCGTGGCCACTTTTGGATATTCTGAGGTCGAACCGTGAATCAGTTTTTCAGCCACTACCCAGCACATCACTGGTACTAACGGCGAAAAATATTTTCTTAGCCACTACCCAGTATAATCACTGGAAGTAACGTATCGTAACCCCTGAAGAACCCACTAAGTGGGGGAAACGCGTTGGGTTACGTTTTATGCTTATTTGTCGAGCGTGCGTCGTTCTTTATATCTGAATGACACACGTCCAACAGATCTGAACTATTGGTTACGCCTAAACTGACCAACGATACGTATCAATTGAGTCTGACTCTCTTACCCAAGAGTTACGCTTTATGCGTTGCTGTCTAGCGTGTGTCATTTCTTATATCTGAATGACACACGTCCAACACAACTGGAAGGGTTACGTTTCATGCTTATTTGTCAGACGTGCGCCGTTCTTTATATCTGAATGACACACGTTCAACAGATCTGGACTATTGGTCATGCTTAAACAGACCAACGATACGTATCAATTGAGTCTGACTCCCTTACCTAAGAGTTACGTTTTATGCGTTGCTGTCTAACATGCGTCGTTTCTTATATCTGAATGACATACGTCCAACAGATCTGGACTTTTGATCACGCCTAAATAGACCAATAATATGTATCAACTGAGTCTGATCCGTTGACTCAGCCAACTTGGTCTACTGGTACCTATATGAGTGGCACCTGTTTCCTAATTCATCACCTTGCATTTGATTCTATATATGTGTGTTTTGTCCTCCCTTTTTCTTTTATCTATTTATAATAAAAGTTATATTTTAATACCACTAACTTGAAGGTCCACGCAGTCAAGCTCCTTGAATGTTAGATACTGGACTGATACTGCCCTTGTAAAATTAATCTGTCTACCTATTACAGTGCATAGAGAGAGAGCTCCCAATCATTGGCTGGGGGGGGGGGGGGGTGAGGGGGTGTGACTAGTCTGTAGCTTTTGAATATGCAGGACTATTTCTGTGTCCGGGTGCTACTAATAAAACATAAGTTTCTCTTAATCTACTACACAGATGTACACATCAGACAGGCCACTGCAATCAGTGTGACTGTCACTACCTTATGGCGCTCTCAGTGAGGGCTGCAAAAAGGTGGTGACAGATTTCCTTTAAATGTATCACTGGCAAGTGACACCCGTTCAAAATCACATAAGCAGCACTAAACCCAATGTGTAACCCTCTAAACCTGGAATTTGCACCAGTACAATATCAGTGCCACTTTGCATATTCATACTAATATTTTCTGTTTGGCTATTTTAGTTATCCTAATTGGCTGTAGAGTTTTACATTTCATGGTCATTTATATGTAGGACAGGAAATCAGCATTTTCATTGGTTTGCAGTACTCTCTACATCATACAGTATTACATGTGCTTTCTTGATTCCCAACTGGACAAAATGTTTTCCCCATGTTGAAATTTTAAGCCAATAAGGTGGCTGAACATAGACAAATCAGGATGCTGATTGGCCAGTTTTGCTTAGGAACATGGGTATTTTACAACTTGGAACTCCTGTGGTATCTGTCACCACCGTGGCCAGAGAGTATTCGTTTTCATAGTAGTTATGAGGGTTTCCAAGAAACGTCATTGCAACATTTCTAGCTAGTGCCCTGAGCCAATACTGAGGCTGCAGCTGAGGGAGGAATCACTTGAAGGAGGATGTGGAGGACACTGCATACTGGCTGAACTGGTATATTGGGTACACAGTATACAACTTGGACGAGTTACTGGGATGCCTTCTTGCAGATAATTAAGGTCAACATATAAACAGATAAACTAAAGGCACATTTAGATCCAACGATTCTGGCTCAAAATGTTCTCAAAGCTGAAATTGACATGCCGCGTGGAAATCAAAGCCGTGGCATGTCAATTGTATCGTCATTTCAGCGGTGGCCTCTCCTCTCTATGCGGAGAGATGGCCGCAGCAGAATACAGGCAGTGAAGCCGCTTCAATACCCGCGCTGAACGGCGCGAGTTATGAAGCTGCATTTTTGCCGCAGAAATCTTGCAGTATTTCCGTGCGGTCATTCCGTGGGATTTCGGTTCCGTGTGACCGCGGCCTTAGGGTGTGTTCATGTTTTTGTTGTACTTTAGAACCACAATTAAGAAAAACACATAAAACACCTGCATGCGGTATTTAAAGACCATGTACGTTATTAAGAAGCTGCAAATACTTTTAATAACCGCATGTGTTTCTGATGAGTCTTTTAATTGTGTGTAAAAAGTGAAAATATATACAGTAAATACAGAGAGACAGATAGATTTGAGAGAGAGAGAGATTTGAGAGAGATGATAGAGAGAGAGATAAAGAGAGAGAGAGAGAGTAAGAGATACAAAATAGAGAGATAGAGAGAGATAGGCAGTCTGCACACGAGCGGAAATTCCGCGGCTGGATTTCCCACGGAATTTCTGCCGCTGGAAGCCTGCATAGGATTGCGTTAACAAGCGCAATCCTATGCAGACGGCCGCGATTTGGCTGCGCGAAATCTCGCACGGCAAACAAATCGCGGCATGCTCTATTTATGTGTGGGGCTCGCAGAGCCCCGCACAGAAATGTCGCTCACCCGCCGCCGGCTCTGGTCTGCGCATGCGCCGGCTGCCCGGCAAGCTGACACATCCAACAGCCGGAGCCGCAGGCGTGGGGGAGTACGCGCTGGTCCCTGTAGGTGCTCGGGTCGGGTCCCGTTGCGAGAATCCTCGCCGCCGGATCCGACCTGCCCGTCTGCAGGCGGCCATATAGTGAGATAGATATATAGACACACACACATATATATATATATACACATATACACACACATACATATAAATATATATACACATACACACACACACAAACACACTATATACACACAGTATATATATTATATACACACACATATATATATATATATATATATACACACACATATATACATATACATACATACACACACACACACACACACACACACACACACAAATATACACATTCCCCGAGGCCCGGATCACTTCTCCATGTGATAGCAGCAACCTCCATCAAGCAGGAGACAGGGGCAGCACATGATGACATCATCAGTCCCTGTTGGCCCGTGTGGCTGCCTCCCTCCTCCTGCATATATCTATGTTACACTCAAGTTCGGCACTAACAACCAATCAGGGAACCCAAACAACTAATGAGGTTGAATTAGACAAGCCAAACAACCAATGAGATTGCTGGAAATGTGAATCAGAACCAATTAGGGTGCTAGAATTGCTCCATAGTGCCGAACTTGAGTGTAATATAGATATATGCCCTCCTCCTCCCCCTGATCTTTTCTGCTTCCTCTCAGGCTGGCCACACTGTCTGCCCCGTGATTGGTGCGGAGCTGCAGACAGAGCAGCCAGTGGGTAATGCACTGAATGTGCATATGTGTATGGCGGAGGGCAGCCTCGGGGCCCTCTGAGCGCAGGGACTTGGTCACTACCACGACCCCTGATAGTACGCCTATGGATACAAGTGTTTACGTGTTGTTCACATGGAAAATTTTATGAAGTCAAGGTTACTTTAGAGGAACCGAGGAATAAAATATGTATACACATAGAGGAGGATTAGATTCTCCTCAGGCTGTATGTACAGATGTCCCTCCGCAGAATGTGCCACCCCTCGCATTCTCCTCATTTAGGACCTAAAGAATGCTCGAGCCAAATTTCACACTTGAACAACATCGAGAAGTTACATTACATAGGGGTGCACTTACTTTTGCAATTAGCACTGAATAATCGAGTTGTGACCCCTTTGCTTTTCCTATTTAGGACCTTACTTATTCTTTTTAGGACCTAAAGAATGGTTATGCCAAATTTCATGTTTGTACAACACCAGGATGTTAGAGAATTAGATTAGGTACATTACACAGGGGTGCCAATACTTTTGCAATTAGCATTGAATAATTGAGTTGTGACTCCTTTACTTTTCCTATTTAGGACCTAAAGAATGTTCCTGCCAAATTTCATGTTTGTGCGACACCGGGAAGTTAGAGAATTATATTAGCTTGAAAAGGCCTAATATGGTCAAAACGTAGCTTGCTTACTTTTTATTTTGACCATGGATTAATAAAGCTTTTTGCATCTTTTTTTTTTTATCAAGAAATCGATTTTCTGCTCATGCTGCCACTATACTCAATTACATTCAAATTGCTATTGGAGTCTTGTGGTTCGGGCTCTCACTGTGGCTTGCAGTTTATCCACCTGACCCTTTTGAGAGCTTCTTCTGTGTGCTGCTGTACCTGCTTAGTGTACGTGATAGAGAATTATATTAGGTACATTACAAAGGGGTGCACTTAGCATTGAATAATCGAGTTGTGACCCCTTAATTTTCCTATTTGGGACCTAAAGAATGCCCCTGCTAAATTTCATGTTTGTACGACATCGAGAAGTTAGAGAATTAGTGGCGAGTCAGTCAGCGAGGGCTTTCACTTTTATATATAAAGATGTTCAGTAAATGCCTCCTAGTAGAGGATACAGACAGAAAGTTATCACTTTAATGGGACCTGTTATGACGATTTTGTGTCTTAAACCCACATTACTAGCCTGCAGAGCAAAAAGAAGCAATCTGAAGCAAATGCGTTTTATGGCCAAATGACCCAAAGATGGGTCATGGCACTACGGACTGGTGAAAATCATACTTTACCATCTGAATTTTCACCAGCAATCATGTCTGATTGCACTGTAGTTTCTTCTAGGGGTTTGATTAAAATTGAAGTTAGAATGCGCCTTGACTGTTGGATAGCAATGCGCTTGGTGACAGCCACAAATTTTGTAGTTACATCAGCTGCTGGCTGAAAACAGATATCAAGTTGGCATAGAGAATCTAAATAATTCTCTTCTAAAAGGCATCATAAGGTTTGCATTGGGAGGGAGGGGGTACAGCAGAACACTTTTATAATGCAGATTACTGTAGGTTAGAGGAAAGTGGAAATTATTTTGTGTGTCTGCTTTTTGAGGGAACACTAGAAAAACTTTTCATCGTTCCCTCCATGTGTAATTGACATAAAATACATAGGTAGTGGTGCAGTTAATGTACTTGCCAATTGTTTTATTACTGAAACAGCTGCTCCGTTCCATCCCCCATTATCCAGTGTGACCCCCTCCGCTTGCTAGCCAAATCCTACACCATGTCTGCTGTATGGATCGTAAGTAGAGATGAGCGAACGTACTTGGTAAGGGCGATTTCGCAATCGATCACCGCGATTTTCGAGTACTTCACTACTCGGGTGAAAAGTACTCGGGTGCGCTGTGGGGCGGAGGGTTGCAGAGGGGAGTGGAGGGGTAGCAGCAGGGAACAGGGGGGAGCCCTCTCTCTCTCCCTCTCCCCCACATTCCCCGCTGCAACCCACCGCTCACCCACAGCGCACCCGAGTACTTTTCACCCGAGTAGTGAAGTACTCGAAAATCGCGGTGCTTGATTGCGAAATCGCCCTTACCGAGTACGTTCGCTCATCTCTAATCGTAAGTCATTTCCTCTATTCATGGCTATGAGACTCTCATAAAAATGAATGGAGAAATAACTTCTGGCAGGATGGAACAAGTCAGTTCAAAGGACGTCAATGTAACAGTTTCATGCTGCTGATGTTGCAGTAGCAAAGGTACAAGTAGGGACACGGGAGACAACATCACCATGTAGTCCTTGAATAAATACCACAGATGCCACTATAGTAAGGTATTGTCTCTGCTCTTCTGTATGAAAATAATCTATCTAGTCAAACTACTAATGACCACTTGTCAGTTAGTATGTTAGTGCTTCTCATGCCCCGCCCCTGGTGACATCATTGCTCCACCCCCTTGTGACATCATCAAGGGTCCTACAACAAATATAAAACAGAGCCTGATCAACAGAAGAACAACACAGGGCTCTTGAAAAGGGAAAGACAAAAATAACAAAATGAGAATACAACTAAGCTATTATTATCTGAGACACAACTCAGCAGTCCTGACAGAAGACACCGACCTAACGACACCACAGAGATCTGGTGGGCTGAAGGACCTGTGGTGATGTCACAGATGTGGGAGGAGACATTGTGCAGTTTGGTAAAAGAGATCTGGTGGGCTGAAGGACCTGTGGTGACATCAGTGCTGTGGGAGGAGCTATTGTGCAGTTTGGTAGAAAGTACTGTATACTGGATAAACCGACAACAGCTACTACCAGGACCTGTGATGACGTCAGTGTATGAGTGGAGTCAGGAATCACATAACCAGGGGTGATCACATCACCAGACTCCTAGATACAGTGTGGAATAGCAGAGCTGTGTGTGTGTGAGAACCAGGATGTAGCAGAGCTGTATGTGTCATGTGCTGTGTGTGTGATGTGTGGGGTCAGGATGGATGTAAATTGATGTACAATGTAGCAGAGCTGTATGTGTAATGTGTGTGTGTGATGTGTTGGGTCAGCATGCATGTAGTAGAGCTGTGTGTGTAATGTGTGGGAATCAAGATGAATGTAGTAGGACTGTGTGTGTGAATCATAATGAAGGTACAATGTAGCAGAGCTATGTGTGTGAATCAAGATGGATGTACTACAGCTGTGCGTGGCATGTAGTAGAACTGTGTGTGTGATGGGTTGTGTGGGGTCAGAATGGATGTAGTAGAGCTATGTGTGTGATGTGTGGGGATGTGCAGGGCTCTAAAAAAAAAAAAAAAAAAAATCTCAGCCAATCACAGGCTTCAGCAATGATTCTTCCATGGCTGCTGAAGCCTGTTATTAGTTTAGCAACACGTGACTGCTAGCAAGCATCTTCCGGGTTCCTACTGGCAGGCAGCGGGGCTCCAGCACTGTACGAGGAGCCACTGAGTATGAATTTTCTCTTTATTTTACACATTTGTAAGCCTGTAAAAAATTATTTGAGTAATTGCACTTTATTTTTTGACTATTAAGCATTCTTGCAATAGGTTTTATCAGTTTATTCTGTACATTTGTTTGTAAAAAAAACTCCTATTCAGCTATGCAGCTAGGTGAAGACTGTGCTGAGAAATCTGTCTTCAGCTAGCTAACTGCATAGCTGAACAGGGAGCTCCAGCTGAGCCTGCACTGTTCTTCCTAGTGCAGGCACAGCTGTTCCATATAAAAGTTTGTTTATAAAGCCTGCTTTTAAAATTATTTTGTTGTTTTTCAAATATACTTTGTCTGTGTCCCCATGATCTCTCTCCCATCACTGCTTTTATCCCTCTCTCTGTCCCCTGGTGCTGTGTAAGGAGAAGCCGTTCTTTGCTGCAGACTGCTTCTGCCCTCACAGCGCACCCGTTCCCCATTGGAACAGATGCACCGTCAGGGTCTCAGTGAATTCAGTACTGTATCTCACAACGCATTGCACTGAGTGCGCGTCGGATCTGGCGGGGAACGAGTATGCTGTGAGGGGAGTAGTCATCAGCAGCACAGAATAGCTTATCCTTACACAGTAATGGGGGACAGAGCAGTGAAGACAGGTGAGGAATAAAATCAGCACTGGGTGAGAGATCATGGGGACATGGATGAAGTATGTTTGAGAATCAATAAAATACTGTATGAAGCAGGCTTTATAAATAAACTGTTATATGGAACCATGCCTGCACTAGACAGAACAGTGCAGGCACAGCTGGAGCTTCCTGTTCAGCTATGCAGTTAGCTCGCTGAAAACTGATTTCTCAGCACTGTCTTTACCTAGTGTAGCTGAACAGGGGTTTTGTACAAAAAAAAGTACAGAATAGGCTTATAAAACCTATTGCAAAAATGTTTATAATTGCCTATTCTGTACATTCAAAAAGATTGAAGTGCAACTACTAGAGATGAGCGAGCATACTCGCTAAGGCAAACTACTCGAGCGAGTAGTGCCTTATGCGAGTACCTGCCCGCTCGTCTCTAAAGATTCGGGTACCGGCAGGGGGCGGGGAGCAGCGGGGGATCTCTCTCTCACTCTCTCCTCTCCCCTGCTCACTCCCGCAACTCACCGCTCTCCCCCGCCGGCACCCAAATCTTTTGAGACGAGCGGGCAGGTACGCGCATAAGGCACTACTCGCTCGAGAAGTTTGCCTTAGCGAGTACGCTCGCTCATCTCTAGCAACTACTCTAAGTCTGGGAAAACCTCTTTAAGAGTTGGCCATGAATAATTGAGTCACACAAAACTGCTCTTATGCTTAACAGTAAAGAAATGTGTACTAAACAAAGGTCCCTCTGAAGCATCTTCAATGACAGAGGTGAAGAGACAATTTGGGAGCCATGGTATATGACATCCATTAATAGTCTAGTTTCACTTTTCTTTCAAGCCCTCCAGGCAGAACGTTAAGCCAGTTAATGACTGTAGGATAAACATGGCATTGTTCAGAGAAGACTTCACTTAAGGCAAAAGCACCCACAGCTTCCAGGACTCTTAAAATAAGCCATATGACTTATCTGTCTCTTCATTTGGAAATCCAGACAGTCTCACTGGAGAGGGACAGTCAGCAGGTAGGTGCAATGTTTGCATCATACTATCGTCTATAAAACATGCACAAGACTTTGAACTGCAGGCACTGCAATACAGGTGATCTGGATTAAATATATGGATAATGTCGATTATTGATGCATTCATCAGTCAGCTACTGTAATCACATAACCATGTCTGGCCTTATGTTGGCTAGTGCTCTGTGCCGGAAGTTCTATTGGCACCCCTGATATGGTGTACTTTCGTATAGAGTACAAATAACCATACCATATAGTGCCTAATTATAATATATTACCCAAATACCAATGCCATACATTGGCCTAAAACATTTACACATAGCTAAAAGGGAACCGGTCATCAACTATAAGCACCATGTTTTAATTTATGGGGCTTATAGTTGGTTACAGGTCCCCTCTAAAGTATACCTGCAGTAACCTTTCATGTGCCTTTTCAGAATAAACTGCTGTGTACATGAGGAGTAACACTATTGCTGGTCATTATATGACTTGTATCCTGCATTTATCATTAGTTTTCCTCTCTGCAGACTCAGTTCTCTCTAAGCTTGTGGGAGGAGGCAATTGCTATACTGTGCTCTATACACTGTGCACTGTAAGGGAGTGCTCCTACAGGGTTTTTCACTAAGTTGTGGAATTCCTGCTAGGAGTTATGTAACAATTGCCAGAAACAACACTATGGCGGAATCCCCAAAGGGAAACAAACAGATTTATTCACGCAGTATTTGTGGTATTTGTTTCACTAATGACAGTCAATAGTTCCATTCATTTCCGTTTGGGGGTTCCATCACAATGCTGTTTTCAGCACCTGTGACAAACTCCAGATGGAATCCCACAGTGTTGCATCTTTAACATTAGTAAGTCCCATTCACAATTGAAAAAAAACGCAGCAAATTCGCAGCGGAAAAAAACCGCTAGTGGGTAGGCACCCTAAGACAGCAAATTCAGGTCTCAGTAACACATTTACATTACTGCATCAAGAAGATCACCAGCGAGGTACTGAGCAGTGTAGATGTGATTTCAGTAGCTGTAACAGTAAATTATGCACAGTTTTCTGCTGAAGTCACATCTGTGTGTCTCTCTGTCTCCCCTCCCTCTTCTCCCTCTACCCACTCCTCTCTCTGTCTCCCCTCCCTCTACCCACTCCTCTCAAAAGACTTTTATAAGCAGCGTGAGTTACCACCCTCCTCCACTACCTATAATGTCTTGTTATCTTTGCTACTTGAGACAGCTGTCACCTGACAATAGGCAGTGGACATGAAATTAGAAGGGAGGGAAACCCTAGTGGCTAGCAATTTAGAGGGCCTTTTCAGCATAAAGAAAACATTATTTTAGATAAATAATGTGATTAGCATTTTTGCTGTTTACCACATTGCATATGCATATCACATAAGTTGTTTGCAAAGTTAGTGACTATGAGCAGTAGTGTAATATACTGTACATTGCTTATGTAGTGGTGCCACACAAGTGCATATTACGTTGACCTAATTACTGACGAAAATGCCTAAATATAGCTCGATAGTGTTCAAATAATGCTAACATACAGTAATCTAATATCAGTGTTAGACAATGAGCAAATAGTACTGAGATTCGATTACTTTAATTTCTGGGACGTCACAAGCCGCAGGTGCCAGGCCATTGGTGGTGCTCCCTACAGTAGGGATGAGTGATGTGCTCTGTGACTTTACGGGCTGTACCCCCTGAAGTTAGACTTCTGCACAACCATAACCAAGGTTTTCTACGACATTTATATGGAAATTCACTGTATCTGATTATACAGCGATAATCTTAATCATGAATTACAGTTTCGCGTTATTACAGGATAGGTGCACAAGCGAACACTGTAATTTAGGGAGATAAGTTAAGCGCAACTGGTATAATACATCTACCCAATCCAATCCCTGCACTATTATAATGATCATCATCACCATTTAGTTTAATAGATGAAAATTCAATCAAAATTGGTCCTAATAGGAGAAGCCCCGGTAGTGACGAGGTTAAACAGGCCTTTTTGCTTTAGCCTATGAGCTTAGTTTACAGTTGGTACAGTCCATCCTAGTGAAGACTGCAGCAAAGGAGGAACAACTGGCAAAGCCCATAATAGCTCACGTCTTGCTTAGCTCTTACAGCTTATCCACTCCAGTTCTAATTCAGTCCTACAGAAATGTCTCCAGGAAATTTGTACTTGGGGACAATCCGGCTATCCCCTGTAAGTCCATCTGCCGACATATACAGTAAGTGACATTCTCAGTCCATTGTGCTGGAAAGTTTAATTCTACATGCAAATGAGGCTAAAATTTCAATATGAAAGATTATTCGTTTCGGTTTTCTGTCAATTATGTAACAATTGTTCAACGGTAACAATGGCTCCCCACAAAAATTGTAGCACACTAAAACCACACTTGTCAATATTATACATAGCAACTCTATGTAAAGGTGGTTTCACATTTGCGTTGGAACCTCAAGCCAGAGGTTCCGTCACCGATGCGGCTGAAAAATCCCGGAAGAAAAAGCTCTGCACGCAGCGCCTTTTCTTCCGTCCAAAAGCCGGACGGTAAGGGGTGGACTTGATTACAGTCAATGGGTCCGTCCAGCACCGTTTGCTTCCATTGACAGATGGAACCGTTTGGCCACAGGGATTCCCCTTTCCTGATTCCCAAATGGAGAAGGAAAGTGGAATCATAGAACAGATGTGAAAGCACTAGAGATGAGCGTACCTACTCGGCCACGCCCCTTTTTCGCCCGAGCGCCGCGCTTTTCGAGTACTTGCGTACTCGGGCGAAAAGATTCGGGGTTGCAGCGGGGAGTGGGGGGGAGAGGGAGAGGGCTCCCCCCTGTTCCCGGCTGCTACCTCCCGCTCCGCCACGCCTCCCCCCGCCCCCCGAATCTTTTCACCCGAGTACGGAAGTACTCAAAAATCGCGGTGCTCGATCGAGTAATTACTCGAAACGAGTAGGTTCACTCATCTCTAGAAAGCACCCCAACATACAGTAGTTTCTAAGGCTGAAAAAGATACATGTCCATCCAGTTTAGCTTTTTATCCTGCAATGTTGATCCAGAAGAAGACAAATCATGTTATAAGATACTGTAGAAGTCAGTTTTCCACAATTTGGAGAAATAAAAAATTCCTTCTTGATTCCAAATCTGGATCAACATACCATCTTATGTAATCTACTGACTAGAACATGTAATATTGTTGCACTCAAGAAAGGCGTCCAGACCCCTCTTGTACTACTTTTGTGAGCTTACCATCACCACATCCTCAGGCAGAGAGTTCCACAGTCTCACTGCTCTTACAGTAAAGGACCCCATTCTATGCCGGTGTAGAAACCTTCTTTCCTCTAGACGTAGAGAGCGCCCCCTTGTTACAGTCGCAGTCCTGGCACAAATAGATTGTGGGAGATTTTATTTCTCTTGGATGCACTTTAATCATAATCTATAATAGCTTCAATTAACTCTTATTCCCACCCTCTCCGTTGCTGAGAATGAAGGGCTTCAAGTTCACATTTTCAAAAACAGACTAGAATGAGTATACAAGACTGCGCTCCATAGCGATGAATGGAAAAATCAAAAAGACACTGTTTAAATTAGCCATATAATTCAGATGAGCCACTGTTTTTTAATGCAACACTATCATAAGATGGCACCAAGTAATTTTGACAAATGTAGGCCATGCTGCTCCATCAGTCAACTCTAAATTGCTGTTATTGGAAGTAGAAAACCTTTAGAAATAATATGTATGGTGAAAAGAAGTAGACTACACATTAGCTACATTCACTCTTGAGGCTCTATGCAGCAAAAAATACACAGCATGGACATGTCATAGAAAACATACGTGTTGTATGAGAAGAGAATGTACGATTTCCGTATAAAACAACTGTATTCTACAAGCACTAAACAAAACCATAAAAAACACTGAGTGGGTGAGACTATACAGAAAATACTGTGATCAAGGTGAAAACATTCAGGAAATGTGATCCTGCGGACGTAAACAACTCGTCGAAAAAAGGGGTCAGGGGAAGATGTCAAGAATCATTCTGATGATGCAGGTAATCAAATTACAGTTGAATACAATACTGGTGCTATACCTAATGTGTCCAAACACACAACTCATCCCTGAACGGATGAGCTATAGCCGTAGATGACCAGTTTTAGTACCATTGCTGTCTAAGACAAAGGCAAGATTTCACAGGACAAAAAAAAAAAGCACAAAAACTGGATCATTGGGCAGTGGGAAAAAAAAAATCACCTGATCAGATAAATCCAAAATTCTGTTGCACCGTACTGATGGGAGGGTCGGAATTTAGCACAAGCAGCATGACTCAATGAACCCTTCCTGTCAGTTGTTTGAAGCATGTCCGTACATCCATCTAGTTTGCGGCAACTGAAAGAAGCTAGCCTGTCCGTATGGGCCAATATTCCTGCAGAAAGATTTTAACTCCTTTTGGCATCTGTGCCACGATGAATTGCTGTGATTCTAACGACCAGTGGAGTTCAACACACATCTAGATGAGTGTCTCCATCAAAGTGCCCATTCAGTGTAGTAGGGATTCATAGAAGTAATGGCCAACTATACTTTTACCATCACTCGAACGGAAAGCTTTTTGTTATAAAAGGCCAAGAACATGGACATTTATGAGATGCATATTTTGATTTACTTGGAAACCATTTTCCTCACAACAAGTTGACAATATCAGAGGTCATTGGCTAGAGTTCAGTAGCCTTCTCCGGCATAGACCATTTGTTCTACATCTTGCATTCTTCAGAAGCATCTCTACAGCTATTTATGGGCCCTGCTCCAAATGGCTTCTCAGCTAGATGATCAAATCCCATATTAAGTTACTGTGAAGCAACACAGGCCCCCCTCTATGTAACTGCAATGGGCTGCGACAAAACCCATTGACTGCAAAGCGACACGAGAAGACCAATCACAGGCCCCCTGCACTAAAAATTTCCAAGCATTCCGCCACCAGTGTAGGCCCCCTCCCATGTGTGTGGTAAATGCAGAAGGCAGAAGTTTAACCATTTCACAGAAGGACACTTCTGCAGAAGACCTAATAACCACCAGATGATGCTATCATTTTCATGCCTGAATTAGTGGAGATGAAAGATTGGATCACTTTCCACAATTTAACAGAAAAACACGCTTAACGAACAAGTTTAAAGTGAAAAAAAAAAACGTACTACAAAGGCAGCCAAATGTAACTGGACTCTTAACATGTTAAGATAACTTTCTGTGCCGTATTTTATTTACCATTTTAATTGCTTTACAATGACTTTTGTGGTGTTAAGATAACAATAGCTTTTCTAAAGGTCCTTTTACACACAACCATTCACTGTGTAACAAGATTTTGTCTAAGTTTTTTTTTTTTCTGATTCATTAGGTCCTGAACATAAAATATGCATCAGTACATGAAAAATCACTTGAGGGTACTTAAATGTCATTAAACACATAATAACCTCTAAGGCCTTAGTCACACGGGCGTTTTTTGCCGCGATTTGTGGATCGCATGACGGATGCGCATCCGCAAATCGCGTGACTGGGGCCGAAAAAAAAAATTAAAATCGCCCGAAAAAACTGCTCCTAGCCGCGTTTCAATAGAAACGGTCCGGAGCTGTCCAGCGCATTGAATTCAATGGAGCCGGCAATACAGCCGGCTCCATTGAAAGCAATGCACTGCCGGCGATCTCACGATGAATTGTCGGGAAGGGCTTAAATATATAAGCCCTTCCCTGCAATTCATCCAGGAATGTGTAAAAATGAAAAAAATATATATACTCATCTTGTCCCGGCAGACGGAGTTCAGCGCGGCCAGCTGGCAGTGGGTGTGAGTGAGAGCTGCCCCTGATTGGTCCCTGCGCTGAGCCAATCAGAGGCAGCTCTCACTCACACCCATTCATGAATGGGTGTAAGTGAGAGCTGCCTCTGATTGGCTCAGCGCAGGGACCAATCAGGGGCAGCTCTCACTCACATCCACTGCTGGCCGGCCGCGCTGAACTCCGTCTGCCAGGACAAGGTAAGTATATATATATATTTTTTATTTTTACACATTTTAGGATGATTTTCAGGTAAGGGCTTATATTTTTAAGCCCTTCCCGACAATTCATCCCGTGATCGCCGGCAGCCCATTGCTTTCAATGGAGCCGGCTGTATTGCCAGTTCCATTGAATTCAATGGGCAAACATCGTTCTTCTCTGCCACAGCTGTTACAGCTGTGGCAGAGGAGAATGATTTGTCTACTATATGTTCTCAATGGGGTCGGCGCTGCTGCCACCGGCCCCATTGAGCGCATATAGAGAAGAGAACAGGAATCGCAGATCGCAGATAGGTGCGATCTGCGATTTCTGTTCTATAATTTATCGGACGAGCGCATAAAAAGCGCTCATGTGTACGATACCATTGCAAAGCAATGGTTTTATAAAATCGACGGACGCATGCGCAAATCGCGCAAAAAAACACCCATCTGACTAAGGCCTAAAAGTGCACAGTTTTCCTCCTCTTCCTCTTGTGGGTGAGGTCACTTTCTCTAATTATTCCCCAGATATAGTCACCAAGCATTCGCTCATTATACTGTGCTTGGTACCTCCTTTCAAACTCTCTAATGTCTTGGTGGAATCTTTCCCCCTGTTCCTCTGAATATGCGCCCATGTTTGGCTTGAACACTTTTAGATGTGAGTGGAGAACATGCAACTTGAGTGACATTCTGCATCCCATCTTGTGGTAGTCGTTAAGATTCTGAACCACATTTTTGTAATTCTTCACCTTGCGATTGCCCAAAAAAAACATCTACAACATTAATGAAGCTCTTCCATGCTTTCCTTTTAATTGGTAGCAGTCTCTTCATGAATTCGGCATCATGCATTCATTTCCTCACCTGTGGGCCCACAAAAATTCCACCTCTGATCTTCACTTCTGAAAGTTGTGGAGAAACAGTCTTTCGGTATTGGGGAGCTTCAGAATTAGGGTCTAATGCTTTGACAAATTGTTTAATGAGCCCCAGTTTTATGTGAAGAGGAGGCATTGATATCTTCTCTTGCTTCACAAGAGGTTCACACTTTGTTGTTCTCACCAACCACAAAAGCATTCCTCGTTGGCCACTCAACAGTTTCATAGTGCCTGGCAGTATCCCTACTATGCACTAAACACAAGAAACATGGATACTTTGTATCCACCTTGCAATCTCACCACAAATGTGATCATTTTGAAGTCCCTATATAACATCCTATTGATGTTCCTGAAGGATGTATTGGACATTTCTATAGTCTTCTTTGAGATGCGCTGAGTGAGCACTTGGGATAGAGGGATATTTATTGCCATTATGAGGAGAACTGCTTTTAAATTTTTGCTAGAACTGTCGATAAAGAGTCGCCAGTCGTTTGGATCAGAAGAAAATCCAATTCCTCCAAATAAGCTCCTCACACTGTGGCAGTAGCACAGTTGATCATTAAGAATAAACCACTGAGAGAAGGTTTGATGACGTTTTTGCTGCTTAGATACTTTGCAGCTTTTAATTAACAGATTCCATTCCTTTAACCTTGATGTTAAAATCTCAGACTAAATCATTTAAGTCTTGTTGATTTGGGAAATAAGGTTTGAAATCTGCATCTTCAGAGGATTCCTCATCTTGTACATTTTCACAATCTGATGAGTCACTATCACTATCATTCTCTCTTGGAGTAGAAGGAACAGGAATCTCATCGCTGTGTGCAACAGGCCTTAAGGATGATGGAATGTCTGGATAGTCAAACACACCTGTTTTCTTCTCTTTTCAGTGATGAGACAGTAATCAATGACACAGTAATAGCAGTTTTTGAGATGATCTGTTGGTTATCGCCAGATACAAGACACCCCGAACTTCATCTGAAGACTCTCTCCTTTATACCATGCCTCAAGATTGGAGCTGCAATTTCCACAAACTACGTGGGGAGCCCATTTCTTGTCTTGATCCTCCACTGGCATGCCAAAATAGGCCTTGTAGGCTGTACAGAAGTTGTTTGCACCTTTGATTCTATGCTTGACTGGTTTGGCACTCAGAAAGACACCACAGATGTAGCAAAAGGAGTCTAGATCATGTTTGCAGGTTCGAAAAGTTGCCATCACTGAATTAATTAACTCTTAAATGACTTCTACAAATTTTAACTTCACAAACTTTCCCTAAAACAAAAAAAAAGAAAAACAACTGTTACCTACACTACCGTTCAAAAGTTTGGGGTCACCCAAACAATTTTGTGTTTTCCATGAAAAGTCACACTTATTCACCACCATGAGTTGTGAAATGAATAGAAAATAGAGTCAAGACATTGACAAGGTTAGAAATAATGATTTGTATTTGAAATAACATTGTTTTTACATCAAACTTTGCTTTCGTCAAAGAATCCTCCTTTTGCAGCAATTACAGCATTGCACACCTTTGACATTCTAGCTGTTAATTTGTTGAGGTAAGCTTGTGAAATTGCACCCTACGCTTCTAGAAGCATCTCCCACAAGTTGGATTGGTTGGATGGGCACTTCTGGCGTACCATACGGTCAAGCTGCTCCCACAACAGCTCAATGGGGTTCAGATCTGGTGACTGCGCTGGCCACTCCATTACCGATAGAATACCAGCTGCCTGCTTCTGCTGTAAATAGTTCTTGCACAATTTGGAGGTGTGTTTAGGGTCATTGTCCTGTTGTAGGATGAAATTGGTTCCAATCAAGCGCTGTCCACTGGGTATGGCATGGCGTTGCAAAATGGAGTGATAGCCTTCCTTATTCAGAATCCCTTTTACCCTGTACAAATCTCCCACCTTACCAGCACCAAAGCAACCCCAGACCATCACATTACCTCCACCATGCTTAACAGATGGCGTCAGGCATTCTTCCAGCATCTTTTCATTTGTTCTGCGTCTCACAAACGTTCTTCTTTGTGATCCAAACACCTCAAACTTGGATTCATCCGTCCACAACACTTTTTTCCAGTCTTCCTCTGTCCAATGTCTGTGTTCTTTTGCCCATCTTAATCTTTTTCTTTTATTGGCCAGTCTCAGATATGGCTTTTTCTTTGCCACTCTGCCCTGAAGCCCAAAATCCCGCAGCCGCCTCTTCACTGTAGATGTTGACACTGGTGTTTTGCGGGTACTATTTAATGAAGATGCCAGTTGGGTACCTGTGAGGCGTCTGTTTCTCAAACTAGAGACTCTAATGTGCTTATCTTCTTGCTTAGTTGTGCAACGCGGCCTCCCACTTCTTTTTCTACTCTGGTTAGAGCCTGTTTGTGCTGTCCTCTGAAGGGAGTAGTACACACCGTTGTAGGAAATCTTCAATTTCTTAGCAATTTCTCGCATGGAATAGCCTTCATTTCTAAGAACAAGAATAGACTGTCGAGTTTCAGATGAAAGTTCTCTTTTTCTGGCCATTTTGAGCGTTTAATTGACCCCACAAATGTGATGCTCCAGAAACTCAATCTGCTCACAGGAAGGTCAGTTTTGTAGCTTCTGTAACGAGCTAGACTGTTTTCAGATGTGTGAACATGATTGCACAAGGGTTTTCTAATCATCAATTAGCCTTCTGAGCCAATGAGCAAACACATTGTACCATTAGAACACTGGAGTGATAGTTGCTGGAAATGGGCCTCTATTCACCTTTGTAGATTTTGCACAAAAAACCAGGCATTTGCAGCTAGAATAGTCATTTACCACATTAGCAATGTATAGAGTGCATTTGTTTAAAGTTAGGACTAGTTTAAAGTTATCTTCATTGAAACGTACAGTGCTTTTCCTTCAAAAATAAGGACATTTCAATGTGACCCCAAACTTTTGAACGGTAGTGTATATATACAAAAGCTTCTGCTGTGTTTTCATATACCAATAAAATGTGTAAATCAAACCACGCAGTGAGAAAAACGTTTTGACGCAGGAGTGAATAAATCTTAGTTGAGACCAGATTAACTCAATAAAAAACAAAAAGTTCACTTAAACAAAAAGCCATCTTTTGAGCGATAATCGTTGTGTGTAAACGTGTGCCCATCGTGCACTTACTGTGCTCTTTTCGTCCATCGCCGAGTTCAGCTCAGCTTAAAATCAGTCATCCCCGAAAAAAGGGACCCCATGCTGAGTGCGCTGATCATATTCTTTCAAGCTGCTGTCCCGCTGGAGAACAATAGTGATGTATTTAGAGAACAGACCAACCACTGTTCTCTAAATACGTGCAAATGAAGCTTGTTAGCTACTAATGGGCTGAATAGCCCATTAATAGCTAATGCAAAATGATCACTCCAAACTATCAGTTTCTGACGAATTTTGAGGGATCACCTCCGTGTGTAAATGGAACTTAAGGCTTAAGACAGCAGAAAGTTATCACAGTTGGGTTAAGCTTGGCTACATCAGTACATATACATTATACATACAAGTACAGTATCGCCCGTCACACACCTCTCCAAAACTCTATACAAGAAAAGGGCTGTATGATTCAGAAAATACATTGACAAAATATAATGCACCAAGGAGGAATTGTTGGAATCGAATGAACATTATATGTATGAATGTAATGATGTTATATGTGATTACAATATTAGAGAGAAAAGATGTTTATTTTGGAAAACAGTACAATGCAAAAGGAGGCTCTAGTGTCCTGTTGGGCTGCCTCTAGCCTGGATACATGATGAGATATGGTAGGCCATGGAGGCATACAGGCTCCATATGTTATTCTGTGGCACATTTGCTCACAGATATTGCAACTGGGCCTCTAAGTCTTGTTCACTCATAGGCTGCTGAAGCTAGCCTCCCGGGCGGGTCCCATAAAAGCACTCTTGGCGATAAATCTTTGGGCAGTACCAAGGAAGTGTGGCAGCCTGTTGGAGGCATTTCTGGGAACTTTAGCGTGGGTGAGCATTACTCTCCTGAAAAATGCCTGTTGGAAGCCCTGCCATGAGAGGCAACACGTGGCTGCAAGATTTTCGGCACATATCATGGAGCTGTTAATGTCCCTTGATCGCTATTAGGGTTGACTGACTGTCGTAGGTAATGGCTCCCTAGATCATCACACAAACAGTTATAGCAGGTGCTTCACAGCAAAGGCAGGATTGAAGAGAACATCACGAGGCTTTCATACTCGAACATGATTGTTGGCTCCCAAACATATCCTGGGTTTGTTGCTAAAGACAATAAAGTTCCACTCCATAGAAGTCCAGGTTTCTCCTTCACAACACCACTACAAATGAAGGGGACGGTGTTTGTGTGTTAATGGCAGGATATGAAATAGGAGTCGTGACATCAAATTTCCTTCTGCTAAGTGCCTAGAATTGGTCTGAACAGAAACCGGGTTCTGTAATAAAGGTGCTACCTGTGTCTGGATGGCGGACAACTAAATTGTTGGATCTGCTCATGCTTTTTGTCAGATCAAGTGCTCATCTCTACTGGTGATCTGTCTGGGCCGTCCAGAGCCTTTCACAGTCTGTGTATGCCCTCTTATAACTATTGCTCTCAACACCTCCTCACAGCTTTGTAAGAATGGCTCAGATGGAGGACAATTCCTCAAAATGAGCATCCTGCTTCTGTCATTCCAAGAGCGTGTGCCCTCTCAAAGTCTGTTAACTGGACAACATGTCTTCAAGTGCATCCTAGAGGCATGTCTAGCAGTCAACGATCTCTCAACAAGAGGTACATTACACAAAAGTAGACTCAGAGCCTTTTTATAGGGCAACGGGGGAAGCACTTTTACAGCCTCTGGTGGAAAGACCCCGTGTCTAATCAGACCACAACTGTAATCACTTACATATCTGCCTGAGACATTACTGCATGCTGGGTTTTGCAGAAATCTGACATTTCTGGATGGCTAAATTTTTTTTTTGTCAATGAGTGTATATAACAAAGCTTGTGCCAGTATTGGGCTCAGGAAATAGTACACTACTGTCATGGAAGAATGATATTTTAGGGCATGTTCATGTTGCACACTTCTATGGGTTTTCCCAATAGTTATAAAACTATTTTATTGTTCTGTAAATCTGAATGTGTTTTATCTTTCAGATTCAAACATACAAAAATAACTGTAAGAAATCTGATTTTTTCCCCCACATTTTATAAATAGTATTTTGAAAGACGAAACAGATAAATTGTAGAATCAGCAGTGTGTCTAGAACTATTAAAATAACTGCTGTGTCTGTAGAATGCAGAAACAGCGCCGTGTCTGTCCATGGTCTGTGTTTGATATTGCAGTTCAGCTCTGTTCACTTGAATGGGGATGAGATGCAGTACCAGAAACAACCAGTGGGCTGACATAGCACTTTTTCTGGAATAATTGCAGACTTTTTTTTCATAGTTCTGGACAACCCCCTTTAACCCCTTCCATTTTGGCAATGACTCATTTAATGGTGCCATTCATTGAATAGAATTTATTGCACCATATAATGGTTTGAAAAACTTGCTTTTTTCCATTTCACCCTCTAAAAAAAGGAACAGTTGTGCGGTTCTTTGGGAGTGTTGTTTGAGTCTTGTTTTCTTGGTGTTCACTGCGTGATTCAAAATTGAATTTTATTCTATGAGTCAGGATGATTAGGGTAATGGTAATTCTATAAAGTTTTTATTATATTTCATACTTTTACAATGTTTTTTAGTGTCTTGTGACGCCATATTCTAAGACTCAGGACTTTTTTTTATTTTTCTGTCGACGGGGCTTGATTTATGCAGGGTGTCCTGAATTTTTTATTGGAGCCATATTGGGGTACTAATAAAAAAGTTACCCTTTGTGATCACAAGTCTTCTCTATGCCATTCTGCAACTCTAAGCAGCAAATGTCTATGCCCCCCTCATTAAGCTGCACCCAGTCAGTTCTTATCAGGGCCCTATCCAGGAACTCAAGGTCCTGGTGCCTAACCATAACCTTGTCTTTCCAAGCCTCTTTCTTAACTCCTTTTGGCCTTGTTTGGTCTGTCCATAGAATGAACGTGACCATCTCTGACCATACCAGCACCTTTCTGGGAAACACTCCAAGGTCATTGCCAGCATGAAGTGCTAAGACGTCCAGAGCCTGCTCCAGCCTGGAATGAAAATGGAGCTCAGGCATAACCCCATTCCAAAGCATGCCTCAAACACCTGTCCAGTGTAGGACACCTCACTGCTGAAGAAACCAAGCATCTGGTCACACTTCTGCCCACAGGGCTCCCCAGTACTCTCACAACTGACCTAAAATCCCTACGAGGCATGCACTTGGAACTACAGAAGAAATGAAAATATTAAAGAAGAAAAGCAAACTCATGCATAAACCCAATGCATGCAAAAGCTCACAACATTCCCAAACGCACATGACCAGATTTTACAAATCCCTGCATTAGATACTCCTTTTGAGAGAGAGTAACCAATGGAAAACATCAATGGCACCCAATCCTCCCTAACTTCTTCCTGACCCACCTCACCACAAAACTCTATCCTATTCATTTTTTTGCTGCGTTGATCACTCAACCCATCAGCACTAAGACCGTCTGAAAAACAGACTTCATAGAGATGACCCGTGTAGGGAACCTCATGCTACGCCAACTCCGGTGCCAACATGCAGAAGTGCTCCCAAAATTAAGATGAGTCAACTATGAGTTCTGAACCCCCGGCATGTGCCTCACGCTGAGCCACACATTCAGCTCCAGGACACATGACATCAAGTGTCTCATGGTTTCCGCATAGGTAAGAACATTGATTTTGACACCCTTGTTACACAGTGAATCTGCTTATCGTTCGTTGTTCATTTTATGAAGACATAAAAAGCATCCCTCAGTCATCTGCAAGTCGCTACGTGTAAAAAGCGATGATCATTCAGTCATTCCCATTCCCTGGCAAACTGCTTACTCTGTCATCATTCATTTGTTCGCATGATTTCTCGCTCCGTCTGAAACGACCCTAGGGCACTACATGCTGCTTTGATTAGATAACAGTGTTTTAGACTTCCAATTCTCTACCAATTCACTGTCCATTGGGTATTCAGATAAGTGGACCAGTCATCTTGGCTTTTCCGGGCCTGGATTTAAGTTGATTGTTAAAGGAATTTTCCGGAACATAAAAAAAGTTAAATATGCTTAACATGAAATAAAATTGAATATTCACCTATCCTAATGGCTTTCTGTCCAGTGCTGCAGCCCCGATGTCCACCACATGGAACCTGGAAGAAGTGGCAAGTGGTCACGTGCATTCGTTGTGCATGTGACTACTCATTGGGGATTCTTCCATGGCTGCTAAGGCCTCTGAATGCCTGAGTGGTCACATGCACAGTAAATAGCACATGACCACCACAACTTCTAGGTTCTGTGCGGCAGGCATCGGGGCTGCAGCACTGGTTGGGGAGCGGTTGTGATAGGTGAGTATTCAATTTTTTTTAAATTTTAAGCCCGTTTAACTTTTTTTATGTTCTGGAAAGCCCCTTCAATAGCGGTTTGGTATGGCTAAAACGGCACGGTCCATAGCAATCAAATTTTTGGTGACTTTTTTAATTTTTGAGGTTATTATCTATATTTTTTTTTAAATCCTAAAACTAGGCAGTTTCACATTGATCACTACGCCTAATTGTAGTCTGACACTTCATGTTCTGTGCAGAATTACAGTGAAAGGTAACAAACGTATATAGATAACATAGAATGCACCATTCACAATAGACAATGGTCACAGTTCACATCCTTCCCTACCCTGCATGGTGACCATTACACAAGTCACAGAGCATGTCCACGACACTCTAAGTCAATGAGTATCATCTTGTCTATTGCGTCTATGACCTATGTGGTTGCTGTAAAGTATATTTCTAAATATGGTTAACTGCAGCTCAGGTTAGATAGCCCCCATGGCCTTGTATGGAAAATAGAATTTAAAAAAAATATGTACTTTTTTTAACAATCTACAATTAACTTTTCTAGAATGATCTAGAACAGGGTTTCTCAACTCCAGTTCTCAGGAACCTCCAACGGGTCATATTTTAAGGATTTCCTCAGTATTGCACAGGTGATGTAATTATTGTTGGTGCCTCAGACATTGCCACAGATGTTCTTACTATAGGATATCCTGAAAAAAAATGACCTGTTGGGGGTGCCGAGGACTGCAGTTGAGAAACACTGGTCTAGAATATGACACAAATTAGGTCCCTGTAGCGTTCACCATTCAAGGATTGTGGTATGATGAAAAACAGTTCTAGGCCATGCCAGGAAAACCCTCTCCAGACCGTTACACTGCCAGCACCACCCTGTTGAAGCCAAACAGTGTACCCGTGGGATATGGCTTCATATTGTTTATGCCAGATGCGGGCCCCTGCCATCCATATGGTTCAACAGGACTCGTCACTCCAGACAACCTTCTGCCATGTATCCAAGGTCCAGTGATGTTTTTCCTGGGCCCATGCAAGGCGTTGTTGGCGATAACACGGGGTTATCAAGGGCACCCTTGTTGGAAGTTGAACCCCAGTGGTGCAGAGAAGGTAGCATATTATCTGATACACATTGTGATGTGGCCATCACATGGAACTGCATTACTGATCACAAGATGTCACGCGATGGTAGTATCAGAATCACTCCAACAGTGCAGGTACCTGCTTCTACCCCCAATAGGTATCTCAAATTCAGATTATCTTCACTCCAGCCATATGATTTGAAAGAAATGGTAGAATTCTTTATGTTATTACCAAGTTAGGGTACCTACACACGACGAGCGCGATATCGGGCTGTGAAACTCAGCTTCAATGGGATAGCCTACATGGAATATGGGAACAGAAGACCCATCACAGTGGCTCTGTTAACACAACACCAGACACAGCGCCTCACCTTGGTTCATGATGTTGGTAACTGGACCCTAGAGAAAATGTGGCATGATCCAATAAGTCACAGTACCCATTGTTTCAGGCTGAAGGTAGAATTTGTGTGTGGCACAGATCCCTTCTCAAGCCATGGACTCCAGCTGTCAACAAGCCACTGTGCAGGCTGGTGGTGGTTCCATTCTGGTGTGCGGTGTGTTCTCATGGCATTGGTTGGGTCCACTTGATCAACTTGAACACATCACTGGCAAGTGTCCTCTACCTTTCACTGCTTAGTGGACATTTGCAGCCCTTCTTAGATTCCATGTACCCCCACAATAATGGAATATTCCAGCAGGATAATGCATTTTGCCATCAGGTCCAATTTGTCCAATGTTCGTTCTAGGAGAATTCTAGAGAGTTCGTGTGATGGTGTAGCCTGTACAGTTTCCTGATATTAGCGCAATCAGGCATTTATGGGATGCAGTGATGAGGTCTTTTCGCACCTGGATTCCCGCACCTACAAATACCACAGAGCAATTGGTGGCTATCCCAACTGCATGGCTCAATAGCCCTCCAGATGTCTTCTACCCACTTGTGATATTTAGGTCACTTCAAGTTGCGGCACTTCAATGGGCTAGAGGGAATCCTACACCATATTAGTTCTGATCCCATGACTTTTGGGCCATTTCTAGCCTGCATACATGAGGAGATATGGTTGGGCATGGGGGCATACAGGCTCTATAGGTTATCCTGTGGCGCATTTGCAGTTAGATGTTGGAACTGGGCCTCTAGAGTGTACACACTTGTAGGCTGTTGCTGCTGGGGTCCCAGCTGGTGCCATAAAGGCTTGATCGGTGGATAAATCTGCCAACTGGCTAAAAGCATTCCTGGGAAACCCTTGCTGTTTGTATGCAAGCATTATCCTGTTGAGAAATGCCTCTTGGAAGCCCTGCCATAATAGGCAACATATGTGGCCACAGGCTTTCTTGCTCATGTTGCTGAGCTGTTAGTGTCCCTCTTATCAGCACTAGGGGTGGCCGAATGCAATATGCAAAGACACCCAAGATCATCACAGCAGCAGTTGGGGCAGTGTGTCGCTTAATAGCATAGGTAGGAAGTGCTTACCATGAGGCCTCCATACTTCAACACGACAGTCGTTCGCTCCCAAATCAAACCTAGATCCATCGCTAATACAGTTCCAGTCTGTAGCGGTCTAGGTTTCACGTTCACGAAACACCGGAGCAAATAAAGGCAACAGTGTTGGGGTGTTAATAGCGAGGCATGTAATGGGTGACATGACACCAAATTTCCTTTAATCGCCTGGAAATGGTCCGGGCAGAGACAAGGTTCTGTAATGAAGGTGGCATCTGTGTCTGGCTGGTGGACAAACTAAAGTATTGTATCTGCTTTTCCTTGTCAGTGGTTCAAAAGATCCTCTCTATTGGTGGTCTGTCTGGAGTCTGCTATTGGTGTATGCACTCCCGTAACCATTACTCAAACACCCAACAGCTCCATTAGAATAGCCTAGAGGGTGGGCAATTAGTTGAAAAGACCAGCCTACTTCTCTCATTCCAATAATACGCCTTCTCAAAGTCTGCTAGCAGGGCAAAATGTCTAAGTCCAACGTCACGACATGTCTAGGTATGATCAGAGATGCTACCTCACAAAAGGAGCTACTGCGTTTCCCCGAAAAAAAGGACACTGTCTTATATTAATTTTTGCCCCCAAAAAGGCACAGTATCTTATTTTCAGGGGGGGGGGGGCACTTCTACTCACCTGGCCCATGGCATCTGGGTTCCTCACGCTGCAGTGTAATCTTCAGCATTGACACAGCACTCTTGCTGGTGACGGGGTTTTGAATACCTCACCTCCAGCAAGATAGTGCTGTGATTGGATCATAAGCGACGTTGCTCTGCAAATCTGAGCCATTTAGTGATTCACTAAATTGCGGTGAATAATAGAGCGCCGGCTCAGATTGGCTGAGCCAGCTCCACTCATGATCCAATGACAGCACTGGCTTGCTGGAGGTGGGGTATCCAAAGCCCAGGCACCAGAAAGCGTGCTGTGTCAAGACTGAGGACACCGCCCGAGAGCAGCGTGAGGGACTCAGATGCTGCCGGCTTGGTGAGTATTGTTGTTCCCCCCCCCCTCCTATGTAGTTTAGCTAGGGCTTATTTTCAGAGGAGGCCTTATATTTAAAGAGTCCCCCCGAAAATCAAAACAGGGCTTATTATCAGGGTATGGCTTATTTTCAGAAAAACACAGTAGGTATATAAAATTCTTCAGAAAAAGCTACATAGACACACAGAACTCAGCAATACCTTTTAATGGTTGAATGTCTAGAAGCAGTGCTCGCTGGCATTGTGCATATACTCCAAGAAGCAGCATACTAAACGACACTTACTTTCTTCTGCCACCTGCTGGCTGTTAAAAATAAAGCGAAAAGCACCCAAAAAAAAAAACCCTCAACGCTAATCCTTCTAACCTAAAGCAAAGAAAGGGACATATCCATACAAGACTATTAGTCTTGTAAGGACACAACACCACATTTTGCCGTCATCTGATCCTCTCGGCAATCATGAGGACATGTAAATCCATTAAAGGAGCACCCACTAACTTCAGCTTGCAGTACAGGTCATTGTCTTAGATATTAGTTACAGAAGTAGAACCTAACCCTTTTCTGCCCCATGATGTACTAATACATCATGGGAACCAAGCAGGTTGCATGATTTGATGTACTAGTACATCATTGTGACTGCAGCACGGCAACCGTAACAGAGAGCTGGGATCAGACACGGATCTTGGCCGATAACCCCTTTGATACTGCCGTCAATGCCAACAGTAATAGGTCAGGTGTTAAGGGAGGGCGCTCGCTCTGTCACACCATCAGTCCTCCTCAATACAATCACGGAGGGCCAATGAGTTGCTATGGCAGAGATGGAATAGATATATCACACTGAAATACAGAATTATTTCAGTATGTTATCTGAGCGATCATAGGATCACATGTGCATAGAGGGGAAGGGAGTGCTTTGTACTTTTTTTATTTTTACAAAACCAGTAAAAATAAAAAAAAAATGCGTTTGCCATATCCATAACAACCCCTTACAAATCAATTGAAAGAATTTTTCTTCATTCCTGCATGCTTAAAACTGCAAAATTAAAAAAAAATGCTGTGCCCTGCAAACAGAAATCAATTTTTTCTGTCTCAAGAACGGCTCAGTCTGCAGTAACAGCTTCTCTTTCCTGCTGCTACAGTTTCATATGTGTCTCCTCTCCACAGAGATGGCTACACCGCTTCTCTGATGAACACTGACTGCATTCTTAGTGCATCATCAGTCTAAAACACTACACACGCTTTGATTGGCGAGTGCTGCCCATGTCAGTAGCACTGACCAGTCAGAACAACACGGAGTATATCAGACTATCGATACATACTAATGCAGTGTGCATCAGGTAGTCAGAAGCGGTGTAGCCATAGACTGTTGGGTTGCTTTAAAGCCCCATTAACACGCAAAGATGATCGTTCAAAAATCATCAGTCTGACAGTTTTAAGAGATCATTTTGTATTAGCTACTGATGGGCTAATTAGTTCATTAGTAGCTTACTATCTTCATTTGCATATATTTAGAGAACAGCGGGTGGTCTGTTCTCTAAATACGTGTCCATTGTTCTGCCTGGAGCTGCCCGCTGCATACAATGTTATCAGCACTGCTGGAGAACTCAGCATGCAGTTCCTGCTCTCAGGGATGATGGATTTCATGCTGAACTGAAGTCAGTGATGAAAGAACAGTGCACAATGGGCGTGCATTTACACGCAACAGCTATCGCTCAAAAGCTGTCATTTGGATGAATTTTGAGCAATAAACGTTGGGTGTAAATGGGCCTCGTTAGCTTCTATCCATAGGATAGGGGTTAATTAGCTGATCATTGGGGGTCTGATAATTTTGTAGGACAACCACTTTAAAGAGTTCCCACGCCGACTGGACAAGCCCCGTCTATATGCTCTATTGAGACGTAAAGACATCACAGAGTGGGTTCCTGGCTTTAGACCCTTCCATCGGAGTCAGAGTGGATTACAAGTTACGTCACCCATGTAATGCTTACTGCTGTGTAAAGGAACGACCGATGCCAACTTTACCCCTGTCTGATCATCAAGTTGCTTCTTCTCATGAAAGGAGGGTCCTCGAAACAGAAGCATATTTGAGAAGTGCTGAAGAAGCTCCCCAATGTAACTTTAGCGTTGGCTTTTCAAAGCGGAGCAAATCTTTTCCTTTGGGAAATCAATCATTAAAAGCAGTTTTCTCATGACTCTTACTTTTGGCTTCAAGAGAATGTGTCATTAAAATGACCTATTGTATAAATGGTTTCATTTTTTGTTACATTTTCTTTTAATTGTCTACATATATTAAGAAAAACAAAGATACTGCAGTTTTTACACTGGCTGCAGAGATCACTTTTCAGCAATCATCTCATTATCACAGGCAGGAATACAATAAAAGGTAACACCTATATATATATATAGAACACACAATCCACCAGTCACAGAGATGTCAGAGCTCACCTCCTCTCCCCTCCTGCACAATGACCTCTGCACATGTAAAGGAACATGCTGAAGAGTTACTATACTTGACCCTTTCTGGCAGTACCACGAAGTTGACTACAGCACAGTATGCATAATTATCCACCTCTCCATGCAAGATCCTCCTCGCTGCAGGGGGTGCAGCGAGAGGGAGAGCGGGGACTCACATTCTAGCATCGATGGGGGGATGCAGTAAGTAAGATACTCATCACCAAGTAGATGATAAAGGGGTATTCCCAGATTTGACTTTAAGTTGTTTCTTGAAGATCCAGGATCCCTTTGTTATTGGTTGACCTTTGAAAGTTGGCTGAAAATATACATTTCATCTTAAGGCCGCTTTCACCTGTAAGCGTGCAATTTTCTCGCGATGCGACAGTGCTACAAATCACATGTATATGAAGCTAATGGGGGGGGGGGGGGGGGGGGGGGGGGGGGGGGAGTCGTGGCATGCTCTATACAGCTGTAATTTGAGATGTTTCCCTATGAAGCCTTTCTTTGTGTTGCATCGAACAAAGTTGCGGTTTGATGCAACTTTTACAGTAGGAAGTCCTAGGCTGGGTTCTCACAGGGCGGATTCTCGCAGTTTGGCTGCAGCGAAAAACAGAGAGATTTCCGCCGGGAGAACCGGCGCTGCAAAACCCGCGGTGGTTTTGAAGCGGCCCGGACGCCCGCTCTTCCACTGTGGCTGGCGCACCCATAGAGGAGGGTGCGGCCGCAACGGAAAAAATAAATAAAATTAACATGCTGCGACCGGCAAATCTGCGCCGCAGCAGAGCCTTCAGTCGGCTTAGCCGCGGCGGATTTGCCATCCCACATGGACGAGATTTCTGAGAAATCTCGTCCACATGGCTGGCTAATCCCGGGATTAGCGGCCGCATGCGGATTTGCTGTGGCGAAATTCTGCACGGAATTTCCGTGACAAATCCGCCCAGTGTGAACTCAGCCTTACTGTTTGTCCCAAAAAATAAACCCTAGATGCATTATAAAGGCAAACCCCCCCACACACACACCAAAAAACAATTACCTAACAGGTGCTGTCCGCTCCGCCGCCTTTTTACTCCAGCAGTTTAGTGGCACCTGTTTGTAGTCTTCAGCTGGCGCTTCCTGGTGAGGGGGTTCAAAAATCCTGCCTCCAGGAAGCGCTGGCTCTGATTGGTTCTCCAGCGTCGCCTATCACTGCAGCGCTTGAGAACCAATCACTGCAGTGCTTCCTGGTGACAGGAGTTTTGAACCTCCTAGCCAGGAAGCGATGGCTGAAGACTACAAACAAGTGTGGCAGCCCCTGCCAGGTAATGTATTAGTTTTTTTTTTAAATTTTTTTGGGGTAGGGCTTATATTTCATCCCCCCCCTTCCCAAAAGTCCTGGCAAAAGAGTGCCACAAAAATCGCAGCCATTTTGCACAGAACACAGCTACAATTTTCTCGCTCTGATATCGCTGTCACCCGTGTGAAAGAGGCCTAAGAACTTCATCTGTATACAATGATCCACATAGAAAAAAAAAAACAAAAAAGTGTCACACTCCAATGCATGTTGGATTAGGGACGTATGCTCCCCTGGCAGCACTGCTTCTAGAGAATGCTCAGACTGCAGTAACGCTCATTTTTCATTTATTACTGGAGTTTCCCTTTAAGCAGTAGATATTTAGTTCCATTGATTTTTTTTGCATAAGTAAATCAATACAGTACTGGAAACACTTACCACACTGGAAGTCAAAAAATACCCAAATATGGTCACAAATTAAAATACTTTTGAAATCTGAACTCTGCAGTCCCAATTTTCATTTTAGTGTTCTACAAAAACTGAATCCGCCGTCCTCCGAACACAGATATCTGTCCTATTTACACAGCTTCCTTCCTGACCCCTAATATCCACATTACACTGTACTTCACTACGCACCAGTAAGCCCATGTGCAGGAAAATGCAAGCGGCATTTAAACAACATACGACAGGCCTCTTCCAGTGATGGGAGAAGATGACAAAGCCAGTCTACTGCGCAGAACAGTCAATGCTTAACGTGTTCTCCGCTGTAAAGGGAAGCAGGGCTGCTGCTATGCGGTAGGCAGTTTCATTTGACAAGCATTATCATGCTAACAAAGAGCTGCAAAATGACGTTTGTCAGATCCACTTAAACATTACATCTACGAACTTAGTCTCTATTCAAGATGGTGACTGATGTAAGTACTGAAGTCCTGGAGAGATCCCTCTTACATGTCAAGCAAGAGGAATTATATCTCAAAGGCAGGAAACTTTGCATTTGCAGGATTCAGTAGATCTACCAAGAAGTAAATGGTGCCGGCAAGACCTGCGGGGAAAGCAGACAAGTGACAAAGTGTATAAGAACGAGATGTATGGAACATATTCTTAGAAAATACAATAAGGGCACATTATTCTACATCACCGAGGGGCTCTGTATCATATAACAGCGGAGTGCAGATCTACAGGTGGACTCCCAATAGTCTGTATAATGCCCATGTGTGGAGTAAGAGGAGCTTCCTGTGCACAAAGGATTGCTATGAACCTCAGGCATGCTTTACATAAAGAAGGTGTGCAGCATCTAAGGTGTGTATTGTGAAGCTGCTGAGACACAGGACTGTATGAACACACAGCTTTCTGTCTCTCGCCAGTGTAAAGGAGCCCTAAGGGCTCTTACCCCCTGGTGATAGATTTTCCTGTGATACGAGTAAGTGAAAATCATTGGTTTCATTCTCATTTGTGATGTTTTTTTACTCCCTCCAAGTTGTGATTAAAAAAAGTCTGCGATATCACCCATTGTTTTCAATGGGCCGGCAGTAGCAGTGCAGACCCCATTTAAAACAATGGGAGAAGATTGCGAAAGAGCTTTGGAATCCACCATAGTGAGGAGAGAGAGAGGGGGCAGAGCTACAGGGGATCTTTTACACATCTCCCCATATTTGGAGAGATAGGGGGCGAGGCTAGAGGGCTTTCCTGAAAGTGGGGGGGGGTCGAGGCTGGAGAGGTTCTCATTGTGATTCTTCTCTTACCAAGAGAAGGGGCAAGGCAAGAGGGATCCATCCTCTAGCCCTGCCCCCTCAGCAGCTCTGGGGAAGCCCTCTAGCTGCATCGCCTATCCAAATATGGGGAGATATACAAGAGATCCTCAGTAGCTCCGATTGCCCCCCACCCCCCGGCTCCTCACTATGGGGGATTCCGAAGCGCTTTCACGATCTTCTCCAATTAATTTCAATGGGCCTGCCACTGCTGCCGCTGGCCCCATGGAAGACCATGCACGATATCACAGATTTTTTTTTTTTTAAATCGCAACTTGGGAGTGAGTGAAAACATCGCAAATGAGCATGAAATCATTGCTTTCAAAATCATGCGTTCACTCGCTCACATTGCAGGAAAATCTATTACCAGTGTGGAAAAGCCCCAAGTGTGGAGTTTCTGTCCACACCTATGGGGAAAAAACTTAGTTTTGGCTGGTGCTTATTTTTACCCCTTTAACTACCAGCCATTTTCTGAGTTTTAGTTTTTTTCTTCCTCGGGTTCCATGAGCTATAACTTTTATTTTTCCCCATCGCCATAGCTATATTAGGGCTTGTTTTTTACAGGACATGTTATATTCTTAACAGTACCGGATAATGCACCATGTAGTGTACTGGAAAGCTTTTGAAACTTTTAAATGGGAAAAAAAAGCAAATGTGCCATTTTTCAGGGGTAGGGGTGGGGGTTGGCTTTTGCAGCATTTTGGGTACGGTAAGATAAAAAAAAAAAAAAATGACACGTTATCATTCTACGTGTCAATACCAATGCGATGATACTATATTTTCATTTATATAATTTTTTACGTTTTACCATAAAAAGAATGTAAAATACTTTTAAAGAAAAAAATGCCCCGTGTCATATCCAGACCGCCATATATCTTTCCATTGTTATCGGTGCATGAGGGCGTGCTGTAAGTTTTTATTGCTACCATTTTTGAATAAAGCACAAGTTTTTATGGGGTGACCGGGAAACCCCCCCCCCCACAATTCTGGTATTATGTATTTTTGGGTTTTGAGAGCATTCACTGTGGGAGATAAACATGATACTTTAATACTTTGTGCTCTTTCGTACATGGCAATGACAATTTTTTCATTTTTTTTTAAAGACCTCTTAGAGGACTTGAACTTGTAATCATATGAGCGCTTCTACGATATACTGCAATACTTTTGTAGTATATTATAGTTTTCATGCATTGCAATTGGATCACATAGGGAAGGGGTGGAGGGAGAGAGAGTCCTTACAGCTACAATTTACATGCCGAAGTTGGATGTTCTGTGCAACGGTCAGGCAGCTGCAATAAGTCAACTCGTTGTTTTATAGTAGGTGTCAACTGTCAGAAACAGCCGGCACCCACCAGGTATCCAACAGGCCCAGTTCATACCTGCCCTGCAGTTCTGTGACATACATATATGTAGCAGATGGAGAGGGGGTTCTAGTTTATTCCGGCACAGCAGGTCATCTGTATATGGGAATACTTGTAGAGCATAAATCAGAGCAAGATGCTGCATATTGTACACTGACTAAAACAAATGACACCCATCTGATGATATCGTGTAGACGAAGCACAATATGATCAAATACATGAATAATAGTGAAGTGCTCCAAAACTGCTCAGCCTGCTTGTTGGACTGATGAGGAATCACATGAGTATAAAGCAGACAAAGTCTAAACAGGAGAAAGTGTAGCATCAGACACTGTGGAGGTAACAGTCACAGAACTGGTGCAATAAGGGCCTTTACGCATACTAAGCATTATGGTGCCAAACGGGCACCTTCACCACGAATCTGATGAAAGCCCAAGCTCAGCACCATAACATGTAGTATGGATGAAGGCATCTACTGAATCAGTTCCGTCAGTGTCCTCCAGCAGATCTACGGACTCTGCATTTTCTCCCCTTTTTCTTGGTCTTCAGCAGATGTGAATAGTTCTGCATGTCCGCCTCACACAATTTGCTGGTTCAAGGGCCCGATTACACGTGAATGACCCATTTAAAGGATAAGCCAGTAATAATCCCTTTACATACTGTATCTGATTACCTCCCCTCTTCATTACAGAAAAAAAACCCAAGTACAGAAAGACTTAATTTTAAGTCAGTTTTACCATTCCTTATAAGTGGAAAATGTAAATAACCGATGGGGAAGTATCAGAGAAAAAAATAAATAAATAAAAAAATAAAGTAATTATTTCATATACCTTCAAAAAGGGAAAATGGAGAATCCGGAATCCTGCAACCATGATCGCCATAATCCATGCACCATTCTGCAAACTGGTAGAAGAACACATTATCAGAATGGTTTACCATCATAGTTACGGAAAATAACATTTCATATTAAGATTACAACAACAGGCACCTAGGCATCTGCGCCAGGATGGCCCCGATGCAAGTGACTGATGGCTTCTACCTGGCCATGAGAATAAATATTCATACATTGAAAAAAAAATAGTCTAGTCTTAAAACCATCAAGTGTGTAAACAGGTAAAAACAAACAGCAGGATTGACAATCTAATTCTCCAGAGGCGCACTCCGCATGTGGAGCCCGATGGCCAGAGGCACCGAGACTGATTTATGCAGGGATAAAGAAGATTTTAAGAATCAAAGTTGAGATACATTAAATATTATTTATATTGTATTTTGTAACAATATTCAACTAACTAGTGTACACCGTGTCCAAACCCCAGCATGCACCAGTATATAGTGTATACTCTAACAGAACTCTGCTTGTCAAATAATGAAAATAGTTGTCCTAGAACTAGCAGAGCAAAAGAGTATGTCATGAACCCACAACATAGAAACTCATCAAATCCAACCAATAGAGACATATATGCAGAGGCTAGTACCGTGTTTCCCCAAAAATAGGACACGGTCTTATATTTATTTTTGCCTCAAAAGAGGCGCAATGTCTTATAATACTTACCTAGCAGCCGCAGTTGGGTCCCTCGCGCTCGTCTCAGTCGCTGTTGCAGGCTTCCATGTCCTCCGGCACGTCGACGGAGCAGTTCTTCCTGGTAGTGGGGCTTGAATACCCCACTTCCAGCAAGCTAATGCTCTGATTAGTTAATTAAGCGCCACACCAGCCAATAATAGCTGTGATTGGTTAATCGAGCGCCACATCAGCCAATGAGAGCCGGCGCTCGATTAACCAATCAGAGCATAAGCTTGCTGGAAGAGGGGTATTCGAGCCTCAAGACCAAGAACTGTTCTGTCGGCGTGCTGGAGGACACGGAAGCCTGCATAAGCGTCACAGCCCAGTGTGAGGGACCCAGACGCCGGCTGCTGAGTTTTTTTTTTTTTACATGTAGCTAGGGCTTATTTTCGGGCTAGGGCGTATTATCAGAGAAACATGTTCGTAAGAAATAGCGCGCTTACCGGTGAAATAATGCATGAATGTGATTGTTGCTGATGCCTCCGGGTTGCTAGGCGGTGAGTAGACGCTACCGGCTACAGCGCCTCCCTTGACACAGTCCTGGATGACCGCTATCAAGGTCGTCGCTTGAGGGATTCCCGCTTCCACTTTCTACTTGTCTAAAGATACCCCACTGATGGCATGCAGTATCGTGTCCTTGCATAGCGCATTACCCAACAATCACATTCACACATCTCACCGGTAAGCATACCATTTCTACTAGCTTCGGCAGATTTGCCTCTATTGATTGGAACTGAGGAATGGCTGCCAGTTCCAGGACAACCATTTTCATTATTTGACAAGCAGAGTGGTGTTACACTGCAAACAATATATACTGGCTTGGACACCGTGTACACTGGTTGAGTATGGTTACAATATATACTAAATATTTATATTTATCTCAACTTTGCTTGATTCTTACTTCCAAAATATTCTTCATCCCTGCATAAAATTAGTCTGGGTGATTTAGTGTGGGTGATTCTGCTCATGCCCACGGCCGTATGTGTGAAACGCCGTGGTTCTCCTTGCAGAGTTTTACACATCTTGTAGCCATACGGTCCGGCGGCAGAGACCGCATACGGCACTGTGCATGCCGGCAAATCACACCCCCACGGACCTGTGCAGTGCGATTTTTTGAAATTTTTTCGTGAGTTTTTCTGGTATTTGTTTTTACCCATTTGCGCACTGACTTGAGGTTTTTGAAAATTTTGTATTGTATATCGTATTCTGCCGGCTAGCATAGCACACGCCATGAGCCTTTTCCAGCGTACCATTGGTTTGGGTTGGAAAAAGAAATATTTTCTTTTTCCAAACCAATGAGGTGTGCAAAAAACCCACAGCCTGTCCTATGCCTTTCTGTTTCACAGATGACACACAGGGCATGCTGATGTATGACAATGTGCTGTGCCCATGTATATCGGACAGCAAGGGGACTGGTATCCGTGTATTGTGCAACATGAACTGTGCCAGAGTTTCTCTGTACGTCTAACAGTCAAGGCCGCTGTGACCCAGACCTAAAGAAAGGCCATTTGGTTAATTTTTTGCAGCATTTTCTCCATTTTAAAGGAGAGCTTCCAAGAAAAAAAACAAACAAACAAAAACAAAAAAAACACTTGAGGACCTATTCTTTGGATAAGTCATTAATTGGTGTTTGGTGGGGAGAAGGTTTAGGCACAGCAGCTCATCCGTATGCACGGTTGTGTCTGGTGCTGCAGCTCAGCAACATACAAGTTCCGTTCTAACAATTGGGATCAGAGAGACCCCTTAAATATTGCGCTCACTAGTGACCGCAGCATGTAAAAAGCTGGACAGTGAAAGGTGGCTCCCTGATAGATATCATGGCTGTAGGACTAAATTTCCGATAGGTGAGGTTCTCATTTTTGGGACCCCAACTTTAGGTAGAATGCATGTTTGGCGAAGTTTACAACAGAAAACAGGCGGGTGCGAAGAAGCAGAAGAGAACCAGCCATTCATATGCAGCACTTTCTTATAGTCCTGTGAGACGGGCCATAAAGGTTTGTTTTCCAAATATCCCTTTAATGCAGGACTGAAAGGCACAAAGAAACTAGGAGAGAATGGGAAGCCAGGTTAAGCATTACAGTTGGACACACATTGCAATACTGCCAAACCCCTCACCTTACATGCTCTGTACAAATATTTCAAGTCATGTGTCAGGTTGTACATAGCCAGGAAGCTATAGGCGTTTCCTGCTGCCCCGTGGCATATGCCATATCCTTTCTTCAATAATCCACGTTGCCACGAGATCTCAGCGCAATGTGCAGCATCTGCTAGATATGCAGTATCCTGGAAAATCTGACAAAAAAAACAAAAGATATAGGGTTTTTGGAGAAGTAGAATTCTGCAAAAAACAGCTGGACCAAAGCAAACTTAGATTATAAATCGGGATTTTATTGCAGCATCTAACAAGTGTTGGTGGTCATTACAGTTACTGGATGCTATGAGTGCTGCACGTCGAGTCCCATCCAGAGCTCTGGCTTTTTTCTCTGCTCTTACTACTGCTGCCAGTGATTGGGTGGCTGGAAGAAGTCTGTCATTACAAGGGTTACCCTTGCTCACAGTAAGGAGCTCACTCCTAGTGGCCAGTGATTGTAATTACAGAGTGCTGACTGCCAGGCACTCCTGTAGTTAGCTATTGCAATAAAAATTGTCTAGAAAGGAGATCTATTTGTCCTACATCTGTATCACCTTCCCTGCTAACAATGTATTTGGATACACTGGAAGTGCCGAAAAGAATTCTCAAAACCATCCAAAGCTCAGTCCGCTGCTCTTGTAGACCCCAAACCTGATAGACCCCATTAAAAAAAAGTCAACTGGGTCCATCAGGATTCACTTGAAGGATTGAGCATTGCCATTATTGCCATCACGAGTCAAAGAAAGCCATAATTTAATGTTGAGATTCATTTAAAGTATGCTGAGAAAATGGATTATGTTCGCTTCTGACATACATTTAAATGGATCTATAAAAGGAGAAAGGCTTTAGTGCTGCTGCAGCACGGCGTCTCGCAGCTCGCCATCAACATCACTATATTTATAGACTGTTAGGAAACAGGGAAGGTTTCAATCAAAGCGCAAGAAAAGTGCTAAGTACCTTGTAAGCCTGTGTTAACATATAAATGACCCCCGGAGCTCCATGACACCAATGAACTAGAAGGTCCCTGCTGTCCCCAATGCAGGCAGGATAGTTTCCAGTGGGATACCTGAGCTGGCGGACGTATTCCACACTTGGGCGAACGAAGGTCTGTAGTTTTTCAATACTGACATTACATTCAGGCTGAGGAGAACAATACAATATTACTTGTACTGGAAGTAAAGCACAATATGGTTAGTATATCATTTGGATTTACACACGCTGAACTATTCCGCTCTCCTGCAGAAATGGGCATTGGTTGATTTTCCAAGTAGGTGAGATAAGGCGCTGTTCACATCACTTTTATGTATGCTCCTGGGTTCTGCCCCAGGATTACACTTGGATCTCCAAAAATAGGATTTAGATGGAACCCCAGGACAGAACCATAGCCTTTAATTGCTCAAAAAGAAACCTAAGAGGTCTTTAAGCAGGGTTATGTTTGCAAATGCACCAGATTTGCAACATAAGTTTTCCCTGCGAGTTACGGGAAAAAAAGAAAAAAAAAAAAAAAAAGATGTTCTATAAATCATTTTACGTAATCATTATCTAAAGCATGCATTACTAAAACACTAAAACATATGTAAAGAGAGCCAACAGGTCCTCTTTAGAACTCTTACTTAGCTTTTTTTTTTTTTTAAATACTTGAAAAAACAAGAACACGTTGAATTTCAAAAGTTTTTTCATAGTATTTTGTGAACACACAAGGAAAAACATGACATTTTCAGCAAAGTGTTGCGTGCGAAACCAGCCTGAAGGTCCTGTAATACATAATCTCTTCTACAGTTTATCCATTTAATGCGTTAAAGAGGTTGTCTCATCACAACTGGTTACGCAGGCCCCGCTTAGGAAACCCATAGCAATCAGCGGTTATTGACTCAATAGCTATCTGTATAATCTATGGATAAGTATTGTCTGAGGTTTGTGGGGCAAAAATGGTATATGGAGAATGTCCAATCTTCTCTCAGCACACAGTCAGCATCCAGATGGCAAGATGCTCTTTTCCAAATGTTTAAACAAGAATCCTAGATGTTGTCACCGTGTGTCCCCAGCAAGTACCGAAGGGGTCTGCCAACGTCGAAATGCAAATATATATGCTGGCTTTATAAGTAGAGATGAGCGAGCACCAAAATGCTCGGGTGCTCGTTACTCGAGTCAAACTTCCCGCGATGCTCGAGGGTTCGTTTCGAGTAACGAACCCCATTAAAGTCAATGGGCGACTCGAGCATTTTTGTATATCGCCGATGCTCGCTAAGGTTTTCATTTGTGAAAATCTGGGCAATTCAAGAAAGTGATGGGAACGACACAGAAACGGATAGGGCAGGCGAGGGGCTACATGTTGGGCTGCATCTCAAGTTCCCAGGCCCCACTATTAAGTCACAATAGCGGCAAGAGTGGGCCCCCCCCTCCTTCCCTCCTCCTCCCCCCCCCCCCCCCCCCCCACGGTCAGCATAAAGATCGTTCTCCTCTGCCACACCTATAACAGCTGTGGCAGAGAAGAACGATGTTAGCCCATTGAATTCAATGGAGCCGGCAATACAGCCGGCTCCATTGAAAGCAATGGGCTGCCGGCGGGATGAATTTTCGGGAAGGGCTTAAAAATATAAGCCCTTACCTGAAAATCATCCTAAAATGTGTAAAAAAAAAAAATTTATACTCACCTTTCCGCTGCAGCCGGAGTTCAGCCGCGTCTGGCCGGCAGTTCTCCTGAACTGCTCTGAGTAGTATTCAGCAGCCGGGGATTTAAAATCCCCGCCTGCTGAATGAGCTGCTTCTGATTGGTCACAGCCTCCCCAATCAGAGGCAGCTCTCACTCACACCCATTCATGAATGGGTGAGTGAGTGCTGCCTCTGATTGACAGCTGAGAGCTGCCCCTGATTGGTCCCTGTGCTGAGCCAATCAGAGGCAGCACTCACCCATTCATGAATTCATGAATGGGTGTGAGTGAGAGCTGGCTCTGATTGGTGAGGCTGTGACCAATCAGAAGCAGTTCATTCAGCAGGCGGGGATTTTAAATCCCCGGCTGCTGAATACTACTCAGAGCAGTTCAGGAGAACTGCCGGCCAGACGCGGCTGAACTCCGGCTGCAGTGGAAAGGCGAGTATAAATTTTTTTTTTATTTTTACACATTTTAGGATGATTTTCAGGTAAGGGCTTATATATTTAAGCCCTTCCCGACAATTCATCCCGCGATCGCCAGCAGCCCATTGCTTTCAGTGGAACCTGCTGTATTGCCGGCTCCATTGAATTTAATGGGCTAACATCGTTCTTCTCTGCCACAGCTGTTACAGCTATGGCAGAGGAGAACGATGTTTATGCTGACATTTTTTATTTTTACACATTTTGGGTTCGTTCAGACGAGCGTGTTTTAGTGCGTACTTAGGTGCGTACATACGTCCGCACCTAGGTACGAGCAAAAGCACGATTGAACACAGCTGCGTGCTTGTTGTCAATGGAGCCGCGGCTGCTGCCGGCGGCTCCATTGAAAACAATGCTCTGCCGGTCCCCTGCATTCTTTTCCAGGGAAGGGCTTTACATATAAGCCCTTCCCTGAAAAAGAAACATTTTAGTGCACAACAAAAAAAAGAATATAAAAAAAACCCCCAAAACTTACCTCTCCGCCGCTGCTGTGACCCCCACGGGCATGAAGAACACATCTGCCGCATGCGGCAGATGTATCCTTCACCCCCGCTAGTTAAAAGAATTCCCTGCTGCTACATCTTCCACATCTGTGGCAGATGCAGCAAAAGGAATTCTTCAATTCTCAACCGCAGCTGTCACACATGACAGCTGCGGTAGAGAATCCTGCTGCCGGCATCCTGTCAATGGCTTTTCAGGGAAGGGCTTCATAAGCCCTTCCCTGAAAAGCCATTTAAAATAGTGCAAAACATTTTAAAAAACAAAAAAAACAAAAAAAAAAAACAAAAACACAATTCTCACCTCCCTTCAGCTGCCGGGGCTCAGCAGAGACTTCTAGCGCTGTCCCAGGCTCTGTAGTTCTGAGCTATCAGCAGCCGGGGATTTAAAATCCCCGCCTGCTGGTAGCTCTGATTGTGGTTGGCTGAATTGCTTCAGCCAATCACAATCAGAGCTACCAGCAGGAGGGGATTTTAAATCCCCAGCTGCTGATAGCTCAGCAGCGCTACAGAGCCGGGGACAGCGGCAGAAGTCCCCGCTGAGCCCCGGCAGCTGTTAGTGGCTTTGCAGGGAAGGGCTTCATAAGCCCTTCCCTGAAAAGCCTTTTAAAATAGTAAAGCAAAGAAAAAAAAATAGGTACTCACCTCCCTTCAGCTGCCGGGGCACAGCCGCGTCTTCTCCTGCTGTCCCCTGCACTGTGTTGCTGAACAGCTGATCTATCAGCAGCCGGGGATTTAAAATCCCCGCCTGCTGAAAGAGCTGAATCTAATTGGCTGAGGTGCTCAGCCAATCACAGGCAGCTCTCACCTGTCATTCATTCGGGGAGAGCTGCCTGTGATTGGCTGAGCACCTCAGCCAAAATCACATTCAGCTCTTTCAGCAGGCGGGGATTTTAAATCCCCGGCTGCTGATAGATCAGCAGTTCAGCACCACAGTGCAGGGGACAGCAGGAGAAGACGCGGCTGTGCCCCGGCAGCTGAAGGGAGGCGAGTATCTATTTTTTTTGTTTTTTTAAATCACTTTTAAATTGATTTCCAGGGAAGGGCTTATATGTATATATGTAAAGCCCTTCCCTGAAAAACAATTCAGGTGTGCCACAGACCATTGTCTTCAATGGAGCCGCCGCCGGCAGCAGCGGCTCCATTGAAGTGAATGGCTGCATTTTTTTTTTTTTTTTTCCACCAAAATTTTTCCTTTTCAGTTAAGAGCCTATATGTTAAGCTCTTCCCTGAAAAACAATTTGGTGGTGCCAGCAGACCGTTGTCTTCAATGGAGCCGCCGGCAGGAGAAGCGGCTCCATTGAAGAGAATGGCTGCATTTTTAATTTTTTTTTTACACTAAAATCTTTCTTTTTCAGGGAAGGGCTTATATGTAAAGTCCTTCCATGAAAAGGAATGCAGGGAACCAGCAGGTCATTGTTTTCAATGGAGCCGCGGGCAGCAGCCGTGGCTCCATTGAAAACAATGCGTGCATTCCCTATGGTGCACGCATGTCCTATCTTTGCAGGCACGCACCTGCAAAGTACGGACATGTGCACACACCATAGGGAATGCAGTGTTGTAAATACAAGCGTGTTTTTGTACGTGTGTATGCACGCACCAAAACACGCTCGTCTGAACGAGCCCTTTAGGATGATTTTCAGGTAACGGCTTATATTTTTAAGCCCTTCCCGAAAATTCATCCTGAGATCGCCGGCAGCCCATTGCTTTCAATGGAGCCGGCTGTATTGCCGGCTTCATTGAATTTAATGGTCAGTGCTCGTTTAAGCGAGACGAGTACCGCGTGGTGCTCGTCTCGAGTAACGAGCATCTCGAGCACCCTAATACTCGAACGAGCATCAAGCTCGGACGAGTATGCTCGCTCATCTCTATTTATGAGCAAACAGGGAAGTATGGCAAATATCCATCTCATATGATTATATAAAAAAGTCTATAGGTTGCACCTTATAACTCAATGTTTCAACCATTTTGCCATTTTGCTATGGAGAAGTGTTGGCTTTAGAAAGCCCCTTTATAATGTCCCTTCAATATTATTCTGCCCTCTGATCGGGCAAGAAGAGACCCCATTCCACACTGGGTGGTTAGACTGCTGAGCAGCCATCTAAAAGCACAGCTAGCTTTGTGCAGGGTCCTACTAAGTAGAATGGGACCTAAACATGAAGCTTGCTGGTGCTGCACAGTTGCCTCCACAACCTGAACACAGTAGAGTTGGGTCTCTCCATGCCTGATCTTCAGATCTGCTGAAATAACATTGAAGGGAAGTTTAAAAAAAGTGCCAAGATCACATGTATTTGAGAACAAACTAATACTTGTGTACAAGGAAACAAACTGCTCAAAAATCCTAATTGGTAGTTCATGTTAGATACTTTGGAAGAGCTTTGTACAGCAAACTTACCTGCATTAAGTAGTAATAAATGCCCGCGAGGCCATGGGCTGGTCCTACATAGTACTCGCCATACCATTCGTACATTAATGGGCTTTGATTTTTCATGCGTTTGTGAACAGCCAAGTTCTCACCAGATATTATTACTATGTCACACACCTAAGGAAAAAAAAAATATATATTGCTTTAAAGGTAATCTGTCATGGCCTATGAGCAATATAAAGTAAACTAAGTCTATGGGCTCACAGGACAAGTGCTGTTAGCCCAGGAGGCTGCCACACGGGGCGTTAAATGGACTCCTCACTGCTTTCAGTGTGATTGCACAGTGTTCTCTATGTGTGTATGCCCACTGAAAGCAGAGAGGAGTCAACTCAATGCACCAGACAGCAAAGGAACAACGAGCATAAAATTACATGCCTGGCTTCCTTGCACATATCCCGTGAGCCCGTCAATTTAGTTTATGGTGCTTACAGGACAAAACAGGCTGCCTTGAAGTTGGCTAAACACATTTGATCAAGGTCAGCCAAAACCACCAACTTCAGCGGGACAGGGTGACCATCTAATCCACACGGGGGCTTCCTGACTCCCCAGACGACTTTCAGCCAGCCTAAAAACTTTTTCTGGCTTCTTCTTTTGTGTAAACACTCTCTGCTTCACATAGAAGGTGAAGCGCTGAGCGAGAAGCCCGCAATCTAGCGGTGAAGTCTAAACGCTCTGCACGAGTGCTAACGACCTTAGCGGTGACATCCGAACTCATGCAGTTGTTTAGCTGACCGTCAGCCCGTGTAGAGAGGGCCATTATCCAAGGTAGGAAGAAAATCATATTTGAACTAATATCCATCCCACAAATCACCGACCGAACACATCAGCTGTTAGATAGTACAGGTCTGTATTGTATACATTACAATTACCATACATAGAAAAGAATGTTGCTTTATAGTTTTTTTTTATTTAGGTTTGAGCGCTCCTAAATGTAGAAATCAACCATTTTTAAATGGCCAAATTTGTGATTGGAATTTGGTTTAACATTCACCTCTCGGATGTACTGCGAAGAAACCTTCTCTCCCTTGTAATGTTTGTTGATGAACAACAAGGCATATAGGTAACCCATACGGCCATATAATAGCTCATCAGGTATTCGGGACTCCAGTTTCATCACTGAAGAGTGCATCTGGAGGATTCTGCAAAAAACAAACAAAAGAGGAACTGATTAAACCAGAATAAGCAAAACATTGATTTACACAGAGAACCCATTAGTCCTGACATGCTTAAACGGGATCTGTCAGCTTAGGAAAGGTTGTCCACTGCTGCAGGGATGACACCCAGACAGGATCACTGCAGCCAATTACTGGCTCCAGTAGGTCACAGAAAACCTATAGCCCAATAATTAAAATTACAACTATACCTACTGCTGGACTATCAAAATCAGACTACTTACTAAATTACCTCGCTTTGACTTTTGGAGGTCTGATTTCTGGATGTTGCTGATTTTAGCAATGAAAACTGGCAACACAATACAGTAAAAACACATGAAAATAAGATTTTCAGAATCCTATTCACCATGTAGCAGATCTTTCCTCTGCAGATCATCAGATCTGCAGTATGCCCATTATGTTGCAGATTTAAGTCTGTAGCAAATCTACACTTAAACCCACATATAACCCATGGATTTAGCATTACCTCATCTGGTGCACAAACCTTGTAGTTTATATGTAAGAAATATTGTGCTACTAAGGCCAAATGCACACTAGAGTATTTTGGTGCAGTGCGCCGTCCATGCAATTCCTCAGACAGTACACGGCCCTATTATAGCCTACGTGGCTCTACACATGGATGCTTTTTTCATACACACACGGCCCAAGTCAACAAACTCATGGCATGTTCTGTCTCATGGACGGGAAACAGGACAAGGTAATGCACGTGAATGTGCTGCACCCGTGTATATCGGACAGTACACGGACTGTCGAGTTGTGCCTGAGTCTAGAGTGCAACTCAGTTGAGGCTCATGTTCACCTAGCGTAAAAGTAGCAAACTTTAAAAAATGTGTAATACAAATTCTGAGCACTTGATGTTTGTACTCCATTAGTGTCCACTACTTGAAAAGCCACGTGACTTTGTGAAACCCCATCCAATTGTATCATACCAGGATTTGCTGTGAATCTGTAACAAATCCACAGCGGTTTAACCCCTTAGTGACTAAGCTTTTTTGCTTTTTTCCCCTTTTCGTTTTTTCCTCCTCCCTTTAAAAAAAATCATAACTCTTTTATCCATTGACGTCGCTGTATGAGGGCTTGTTTTTTGCGCGACGAGTTGTAGTTTTCAATGGTACTATTTATTATACCATATAATGTACTGAAAAACTTAAAAAAAAATTTTAACTGAAGAGAAATGAAAAAAAACAAAACAAACACAACATTCCACCATCTTTTGGTGCGTCCTGCTTCTACGGCGCACAAATTGAACAAAAATGCACCCGATAACTTTATTTTATGGATCAGTACGATTACTACGATACCAAAGTTGTATAGTTTTTTTTTTTTTACTGTAGTACTTGTATTTTTTAAGATATTTAATTTTTTAAAATTATTTCGTGTCCATTTTCTGCGCACAATAACTTTTATTTTTCTGTCGCCATAGTTATGGGAGGGCTCATTTTGTGCGGTATGTCCTGTCGTTTCCGTTGATACCATTGTTGCATACAATTGACTTTTTAAAATCGCTTTTTATTCCATTTTGTATGAGAGATAGGGTGACCAAAAAAAGTGCATTTCTGGCGTTCTTAATTTTTTTTTTTTTTTCGCACTACGTTCATTGTGCGGGTAAAATAATGCATTAATTTGATAAATCGGACTTTTACGGACGCAGCGATACCAAACATGTATTTTTGGTTTAATATTTTGATTTTATGGGTGGGGTGGGGGTTGAACATTTATAACTTTTTTTTTTCTTAATTAGCAAAACTTTTTTGTTCTTATTTTTATACTTTCTTTTAGTCCTCCTAGAGGACTACAACATGCGATGCTTTGATCGCTCCTGCAGTATGACGTAATGCTGTAGCATTACGTCATACTGCTTTTTGACAGGCAGTCTATCAAGCCACCCCATGGGGATGGCTTGATAGGCAGTCTGCTAAGGCCCTCGGCTGCCATGACACCTGCACGGCTTCCCCGATCTCAGAATTGACAGCGGCATTTAAAGAGTTGTCCGCGGCTGTAATAAACAGCTGACGCCCGCACTGTATAGAGGGAGATAGCGGTGCTTTCTCCCTCCATACACATCCTGCAAACGCAGGACGTAAAAAACTATTAGGCTGTCATAAAGGGCTTATAACACTCTTCAAAAGTGGTTTTGCAAACAGATTAAAAAAAAAAGTGAATGGCCGGTTTCATATCTGCGGAGATTCTGTTGCAGATACGGCTAAAAATACTAGAAGAAGAAAAAAAAAAAAAAGCACTGGATGAAGCACTTTTTCTTCCATCCAAAAGCAGAGCAGCTGGGTGGAAAGCCAACAGACCCTATTAAAGTCAATGGGCACACGCCACTGTTTGGCCGCAGGGATTCTGCTTTCCTGCTCCCTGAATGGAACAGGACAAAGGAAACCCTGCTGCAGATGTGCAACCACCCCCCCCCCCCCCCAGCAGGGTGTAAAATAACTAGCGTAATAATGCTTTCTTACCAATTCTGTATCAATACTCCTCCTGTTTCGACCCCTGCTAGTCTGTTCTTTCTTCTACAACAACAATGCACAGACACTACATATGACCACTGGCCACAGTTATAAACCTAGTGAAGTCATCCTGCCATTACTACAAGAGACGACCAGTTTGAGACTGGAGTGTCATACAGAGGTAGCATGGGATTGGTAGGGAAAGTATTACTACTTCTGTGATTTTACATCATTTTAAGTAGTTTTAAATTAAAAGATCATGGTGCGGGACAATCCCTTTAAGTACCATTTAGCATCTGTTTGAAGTAGAAAGCAGGAGATCTCTACAGTGGCCCAGTGGTTAGCACTTGTGCCTTGCACCACTGGAGATCAGGGATTCAGGATAGACTAAAGAAAAGATCGGCATCAAGTTTTAATAGTTTCTCCAAGTTTGTGTGGGTTTTCTACAGGGTCTCTAATTTTCTCTCACACTGTACATATAGCAGAGAGGGAGATTAGATTGCGAGCCTCGTTGCGGACAGGGCTCGATACGTAGGATGAGCATTTTGTACAGCACTGTGGAATACTCAGTGTTGGAACAATAGCAGCAATGAGAGACACTTAAAACACACTTAACACAGCGGCTGTTCAGTACTGAACGGCTGCTGTTTATACTGAATGATCAGCGTTCATCGTTTCAGTACTGCACGGCCATTATGTAAAGTGAATAGAGAGGGGCAGGAGAGAGCGAGGAGTGAAATCTCCTCCAGCCGATCCGCTGTGAGCCAACGATACTCGCTCCTATGCGACAGCACAGGAGACAGTACATGCGGGGGGGGGTGTAAATAGGGCTTTACAGCTAGACAGACTTTCAAACGATTGACAGTTCTAGCAATCATTTTGCGTACAAATGGTCACTAATGTACATTATCACTTTATCAGTTTCATTTGCATGTAAATGAGCCTCCAGCAGCTGTTTGCAAATCCCAGCATGTGGTCTAGACTTTACACTCAGCTTCATTATCTTCACATGGGCTGCCTCAGGCTATCAGCTTAATACAATGTAATCAGCTGCTCCCCTGGACAGCACAACATGCAGTCCCTGCTATCTCTCTCTGGCTACATGATGGATTTTCTGCTCTCCAAAAAATCATTGTTCAGCCAAAGTGAAAGATGGAAGCCTTTAAACTCAACGAGTATCACTCAAAAGCCGTCGTTTGACCGAATTTTGAGCAATAATTGTTGCGTGTAAATGGGGCTTTAGATCACAGGGTCTACAAATGTGCCATTTTTATCACAGTGGCTCATCCTAGATGATAAATCTGGTGATCTCTTAGACATCTTTGTCTTAACTTTATATCACCAATCCATTGGCTAACTTTATGCCAGGTTTGCATTAAAATTTTGGTGCATTCTGGAAGAAGAATCATATTTGTTACATACTAGCTTCTATATACTTTGAACAGCCCAGAGCTAAAAGGGAGTTAGAAATATCTTAAACTCCTAACACAGAATAGTAACACATCATACGTTTAATTTGAGAGCAGAGATGTCACGCCTATGCAGATGTGAAACCCTTACCTTAATATACATTCGTCCGCCTCCTTATGGGACCCCAGCTTATATAGAACGACAGCCGCTACTGCATAGGGGCCGGCCTCGCCGCACAGGAAGGTGACATCTCTTTTCTTTAGGCAATGCAATGCTTTGGAGACATATTCTTGTGCTTTTAGCAAATATGACTGATCTCCATACATTTCAGAAAGGTGAAGATACAAGAGGGCTATACCTAGAGAGAATACAAGGAATGCAATGTTAGAGCAAAGAATCTGAAAAGCTCTGTAGCGCATGCTGTAATGGCCCTTTTACATGGACCAACAGGCTTTTAAACAACTGCTCGAGCGTTGACGTCACCGCCAATGTCGTCAGCGCTTGTGCAGAGAGTTTACACAGAAAGACTTGCCCCCGGCTTGTGGGCTTTTCCTCCTATGAGTAGCCCTGAGTAGGAAGCAGTCACCGCGGACAAGAAGCCAGCGAGGTTTTTTTAAGCTTACTGAAAAGTCGGCTTAACAAACCGCGAACGCATAGTGACCAATTTTTTCCCATTCACACTAAACAATTATTGCTCAAATTTGTTCATTTGAACGAATTTTGAGAGATAATGGTTACGTGTAAGTGGGCCTTAGAGTGCTCACAAAAATCAGCATTTCCAGCTGTACAGCTTTTTTTTTTTTTAATTCAACACAACATGGGGTGTAAATTGAGCTGGAAAAATGTGATGCATCCACTGCAAAATATGCACTGGTTACATTAAAAGGTGTGAAATCTGCATAATACAATGAATGGATGCGATTGGTTCAACGAGCACTGGCTCTGATTGGCTGAGCTGAGGCCCTCAGCCAATCACAGCCAGCTCTTCCTGGAGGCAGGGATTTTCCAATCCCTGTCCAGAAGAGATGCTGAAGACGAGTGCCGGGTTTGGGAAGATGCAGCAGAGCTGGACAGCCCTTCTAGATGATGTTTTTTGTTTTCCCTCTGCAGCTAGAGCTTAGTTTAGGGCCTTGACTGTACGATATCCTACTGTCAAAGTTGCATCACATAAAGTTTTTGTGTGATGCAACAGAGAGGAAGGCTCCATAGGACAACATGGGCTACAAAACCTCACAAGCTGCGTGCATATCACGAAATCTGAGGTTTTTGTCTCCCAATGTCATAGGCTACAAAACATTGCAAATGTGAAGGAACCCATAGGAAAGCATCGGCTTCACATACATGCGATTTGTAGCATTGTTGCAACGCAAGAAAATCTTGTGAAGGAGGCCTAAGAGGCTGTCAAGTTCATAGCTTTTAGCGGCATGAAACTGTATATACTGGTGTATTAAGTAAACAGTATATACACTTTGAAACAGTTTAACTGTGCATATAGACACAAAGAGGATCACTCAGAAGATGGCTTTTGAGTGATCATTTTGCAAAAACTACTAATTGGTACTAATGCCTATTAGTACCAATTAGTAGCATGTGAGCCGCTGGGAGCAGAATTTATTCAGAAGACCACCCGCTGGTCTCTGAATAAATTCTTGTATCTGCCGCGCTGATTACAGCGTGTGGTCCGTCTTATCAGCTGTTCTGCTGAACGACGGTTTTCAAGCCGAACTGAAATCTATCGGTTGGCAGAAACGATTATCACTCAAAAGATGGCTTTTGAGTGAATTTTGAGCAATAATGGCTGTGTCTAAATGGGCCTTTACAAGGGATACAAAAAAAAAAACTGTAATGTTTAAGTGAACTATTGTTCTGCCAGTAGTTAACCTAAACATTACCGAATCTATATCACCACTACAGAAAAACTGAATTAATAAAAAACAACTTTTGGCAAATTCTCTTAACAGACTTTACTCTCAGATAGAAAACAGCTCGGAATATTGTGACAAACCAGCTTCTTTGATTCTGTCGATCACCCAACCGTCCTCCCATCTTAAGCACATGAACTGCAGTCAATTAACTTAAATACAAGAAAAAAAGTAATCGCTCAGTGATGGGGGATGGAAAAAAAAAAAAAAGAACCGATTTGACTCTTAGCAAGACTCCATGACAAAAACAAAGATCCATGACATTTCCAGGTCTTCCATGACGCATATGAACCCTGGCTATGCTATGGATTTGAAATCTAATCTGTGGGTACATTTTAGTAAGATCTCCACTTTGTGGCTAATGTAAAAGCTATAGAGAATCTGAAACCTATCCATGTCATGTGGACATATCCTTATATTAAGCCCCTGACCTCTCCAATTCTATTAGCTAATTTTGGGGGCTATTTCAAGCGCTCGACAATCTCTGGAGCGCTCATTGAAATTAACGGAGGGGGTAGCACGTATGCTTGACCTCTGCTCAATTCATTTGGGGACCAACAGGACATGAAAGAGTGAGCATAGATGCAAAAAATTCACATGTGCCAAATATGCACACGCATACGGTTTTCGTGGACCAAGATTGCATACGCCCGTGTGATTGAGACCTTAGGTTAACTCTCTCAGGGGATGGTCCCCAGAGGCTGCTTTATTTATATTAATTCTAGGGTCCGCCCCTTACATCTAAAGAAATACATCCAAATATTACAATTTCTTCAATATGTACTTATTTGGGGATCATCATTTAGAATTAATCACAATTAATTGAAATATACCAATTAAAGATAACCTGATCACTCAAAGCGCTTGATCAAGAAGCATTGCAATAAGCGCTTATCCCAACTATCACTCGTGTATATCTACCAATCTTGGCGTCAATCCAAGCTGCTCATTTCTGTGAGGAGATGCAAATATTTTGTATCTTCTGTAACTTATTAACAGCTGACTCATGGCTTACAAAATATCAAAAGGATTAATAAAATCCGTGTTCAGTAACAGAAGTCATTGTAATAATACAGTTACATGTTTACCCATGTCTCATCTAATGAATTGCTTCCACAACTCCATCCTCCCCACCACTGGCGTAACTATAGGGGATGCAGGGGATATGGTTGCACCCGGGCCCAGGAGCCTTAGGGGGCCCATAAGGCCTGTCCTCTCCATATAGGGAACCCAGTACTATGAATAAAGCATTACAGTTGAGGGCCCTGTTACAGGTTTTGCATTGGGGCCCAGAAGCTTCAAGTTACACCTCTGCTCCCCACATGTACTTTTCACAGCCAGATAAAGGCTATGATTGCAGGGTTTACATCTAATGACTAAAGGCCCATTTAGACAACAATTAATCACTCGAAAGCAGTCTTTTGAGCGATAATTGTTGCGTGTAAATGTGCCCATCTTTCACTTTTCTACCAAACAATGAATTTCAGTTAAGAAGGACCGCCCACTGTGTTCTGCCCGAGGAGCGCTGATAACATTGTCTCAGCTGTCAGCCCCCTGGCAGAACAAAGGTAATGTATTCAGAGAACAGCGGGTGGTCTGTTCCCTGAATACAGCTCCTGGCGCCTCAGATGGTACTAATAGGCATTAGAATGATCAAAATGATTGCTTAAAAGTCAGCTTTTGAGCGATCATCTGTGTGTAAATGCACCTTAAAAAAAAAAAGGGCAGCACAAGCGACAAGTGTTCAAGGGGTGGCATAAATATCCATCATGAGTTATTTTAGTACTACAAACTTACCGATCATCAATAATCAGAAAGTTGGGATGTTTTTAACAATTTTGTTGTAGGAAGAAATGACCTTACATGCGACAAAGCCTAAAACAGTTATTGTGAATGAACACAAGACAGACGGATAAGGAATGTTTTCATAGTCTTACCAGACCAGCCGGTGTATACAGTGAAATCGTCACGATCTGCAGACTGCAGTCCGGTGTTCAGAAGCTGAAGGAGTTCTTGGATTTTACAATTTAAGCGATTAACGAAGACCGGATTCAGCTTTAAGAGAAAAGAAAAAAGGGTCCATTAAAGGATGATTAAATCAGATAATGAAACCATAAAGCCATTTAGACACAATGATTATCGCTCAAAAGCCTTCTTTTGAGCGATAATCGTAACTGTTTTGCAGTTTTCGTTATGCAGTCGCTCATTGGCGTCTTTTAGCGTGCTGAAAGACGATGAGCCTTATCAGGGATTCACAGCGGGATACAGCTGATACTATTGTTTCAGCTGTATCCCTCTCCTTGATAACTGGCTGGGTATAAGGAACAGAGCGGTCCAGCTCTCCATACCTTGCTCGAAGCACTTGGCTGTATAACAGCTGGGCTCTCCGTGCAGAGAATATCTGGATGCAGAAGATAAGCGGGGACACCCCGCTTGTCTTCTGCATTCTCCACTCGGGAGCGCTCGACTATATAACAGCCGGACGCTCGGGGTGGGGAACAGCTGGATGTAGAAGGCAAGCGGGGACACCCCGCTTGTCTTCTGCAGCCTCCACTGGCAGTGCAAGGTAATCACTCATCTTAAGCGATCATCTTGCACTGTAAATGACAACGATTATCGCTCAAAAGTCGCTTGAGCGACATCTTTTGAGCGATAATCATTAGGTCTAAATAGGCCTTTACTGGTGAGAATCAAGGCCACATACTTGCAGGGTTGGGGTTAAGATACAGAGCAGGGATGTTCATTAAATAAATATATATTTCTGATATAATGTAGTAAAAAAAAAAAAAAATTATAGCCAAATAATTTACATGTTACAAACTTAAAGAAAAAAAAAAAAAAAAAGTTCCGGCCCGCTCACCTGTCCAACCGAATTGAAGGGTGTTGAATCATCTTTACTGTAATCTTGATATAAATAAGGATTTTGAAAGCTTCTGATATCCATGGTGTAATAACCTAAGAAAAAGCATGAAAACGTCGCTCAGTGAGATTGTTACTTTCCTTCTGTCAGGTTCTAGACTCACGTTGTGTCATATTACAGGTTTTGCTGTGATGGTCACAAAATTGCAGCGCAACGCCATGGTTTTGCAAAAAAAAAAAATAAATAAATACCAAAGTGTCAGAAATGTGGTTTGACTACAATGTATGACTAGATCCTCAGGGCTCAGTCACACGGGCGTATTGTCACCGCGTATTACCCGATGCACAACACACGGTGTATTAAGGCAATGAAAGCCTATGGAGTTTTGCTCTTCCATTTACACCTGCGAGTGGACACTGCGTATGATATGCAGGAGAAATAAATTGCAGCATGCTCTATTTCTCTGCGTATCATACGCAGGCATTGCGAAGGAGCGGTGTTTTAATACACAGGCCAGCCCTCCACAGAGCGCGGAATTCGAAAACAAAAATGTATATCACACTGCGTATGTCCGAGACGTCAGAATCCGAAACATGCACAGTGCCAATCGCAGCCATAAGTTGGCAGGGGTTGACGCCCACAGCCGCTGATTGGCTGGCCGGACACACACCTTCATGAGTCTGCAGCATCCTGACCGCTCTACTACTTTTGCTCATCCCTTACTTAGCCCCTGTGAGGATGAGGAGAGGTCTCCCGCAGTGAGGGGGTACTCGGGGCCAGCTGCTCCAGTCATCCCCCTTCCTCATCCCAGTGGCAGCAGCAGTGAGGGGGTACCCGGGGCCGGCTGCTCCAGTCATTCCCTTTCCTCATCCCAGGGCATCAGCAGTGAGGGGGTACTCGGGGCCGGCTGCTCCAGTCATCCCACTTCCTCATCCCAGTGGCAGCAGCAGTGAGGGGGTACTCGGGGCCGGCTGCTCCAGTCATCCCACTTCCTCATCCCGGTGGCAGCAGCAGTGAGGGGGTACTCGGGGCCGGCTGCTCCAGTCATCCCACTTCCTCATCCCGGTGGCAGCAGCAGTGAGGGAGTACTCGGGGCCGGCTGCTCCAGTCATCCCCCTTTCTCATACCGGTGGCAGCTGCAGTGAGGGGGTACTCGGGGCAGGAAGTTCTAATCATCACGCTTCCTCATCCCAGTGGCACCAGTAAGGGTGTACTCGGCGCCGGCTGCTCCAATAATCGCCCTTCCTCATCCCGGTGGCAGCAGCAGTCACGGGATACTCGGGGCCAGCTGCTCCAGTCATCGCCCTTCCTCATCCCGGTGGCAGCAGCAGTGAGGTTGTACTCGGGGCCGGCTGCTCCAATAATCGCCCATCCTCATTCCGGTGGCAGCAGCAGTCAGGGGGTACTCGGGGCCGGCTGCTCCAGTCATCCCCCTTCCTCATCCCGGTGGCAGCAGCAGTGAGGGGGTACTCAGGGCCGGCTGCTCCAATAATCGCCCTTCCTCATCCCGGTGGCAGCAGCAGTCAGGGGATACTCGGGGCCGGCTGCTCCAGTCATCGCCCTTCCTCATCCCGGTGGCAGCAGCAGTGAGGTTGTACTCGGGGCCGGCTGCTCCAATAATCGCCCTTCCTCATCCCGGTGGCAGCAGCAGTCAGGGGATACTCGGGGCCAGCTGCTCCAGTCATCGCCCTTCCTCATCCCGGTGGCAGCAGCAGTGAGGTTGTACTCGGGGCCGGCTGCTCCAATAATCGCCCATCCTCATTCCGGTGGCAGCAGCAGTCAGGGGGTACTCGGGGCCGGCTGCTCCAATAATCGCCCTTCCTCATCCCGGTGGCAGCAGCAGTCAGGGGATACTCGGGGCCAGCTGCTCCAGTCATCGCCCTTCCTCATCCCGGTGGCAGCAGCAGTGAGGTTGTACTCGGGGCCGGCTGCTCCAATAATCGCCCATCCTCATTCCGGTGGCAGCAGCAGTCAGGGGGTACTCGGGGCCGGCTGCTCCAGTCATCCCCCATCCTCATCCCGGTGGAAGCAGCAGTAAGGTTGTACTCGGGGCCGGCTGCTCCAATAATCGCCCTTCCTCATCCCGGTGGCAGCAGCAGTGAGGGTGTACTCGGGGCCGGCTGCTCCAGTCATCCCTTCCTCATCCCGGTGGCAGCAGCAGTGAGGGTGTACTCAAGGCCGGCTGCTCCAGTCATCCCCCTTCCTCATCCCGGTGGCAGCAGCAGTGAGGTTGTACTCGGGGCCGGCTGCTCCAATAATCGCCCTTCCTCATCCCGGTGGCAGCAGCAGTGAGGGTGTACTCGGGGCCGGCTGCTCCAGTCATCCTCCTTCCTCATCCCGGTGGCAGTTGCAGTGAGGGGGTACTCTGGGCCGGCTGCTCCAGTCATCGCCCTTCCTCATTCTGGTGGCAGCAGCAGTGAGGGTGTACTCGGGGCCGGCTGCTCCAGTCATCCCCCTTCCTCATCCCGGTGGCAGCAGCAGCGAGGTTGTACTCGGGGCTGGCTGCTCCAATAATCGCCCATCCTCATTCCGGTGGCAGCAGCAGTCGGGGGGTACTCGGGGCCGGCTGCTCCAATAATCGCCAATCCTCATTCCGGCGGCAGCAGCAGTCAGGGGGTACTCGGGGCCGGCTGCTCCAGTCATCCCCCTTCCTCATCCCGGTGGCAGCAGCAGTGAGGGGGTACTCTGGGCCGGCTGCTCCAGTCATCGCCCTTCCTCATCCCGGCGGCAGCTGCAGTGAGGGGGTACTCGGGGCCGGCTGCTCTAGTCATCCCCCTTCCTCATCCAGGTGGCAGCTGCAGTGAGGGGGTACTCGGGGCCGGCTGCTCCATTCATCCCCCTTCCTCATCCAGGTGGCAGCTGCAGTGAGGGGGTACTCGGGGCCGGCTGCTCCAGTCATCCCCCTTCCTCATCCCGGCGGCAGCTGCAGTGAGGGGGTACTCGGGCCGGCTGCTCCAGTCATCCCCCTTCCTCATCCCTGCGGCAGCAGCAGTGAGGGGGTACTCAGGGCCGGCTGCTCTAGTCATCCCCTTCCTCATCCAGGTGGCAGCTGCAGTAAGGGGGTACTCGGGGCCAGCTGCTCCAGTCATCCCCCTTCCTCATCCCGGTGGCAGCAGCAGTGAGGGGGTACTCGGGCCGGCTGCTCCAGTCATCCCCCTTCCTCATCCCGGCGGCAGCAGCAGTGAGGGGGTACTCGGGGCCGGCTGCTCTAGTCATCCCCCTTCCTCATCCAGGTGGCAGCTGCAGTGAGGGGGTACTCGGGGCCGGCTGCTCCAGTCATCCCCCTTCCTCATCCCGGTGGCAGAAGCAGTGAGGGGGTACTCGGGGCCGGCTGCTCTAGTCATCCCCCTTCCTCATCCAGGTGGCAGCTGCAGTGAGGGGGTACTCGGGGCCGGCTGCTCCAGTCATCCCCCTTCCTCATCCCGGTGGCAGCAGCAGTCAGGGGGTACTCTGGGACGGCTGCTCCAGTCATCCCCCTTCCTCATCCCGGTGGCAGCTGCAGTGAGGGGGTACTCGGGGCCGGCTGCTCCAGTCATCCCCCTTCCTCATCCCGGCGGCAGCAGCAGTGAGGGGGTACTCGGGCCGGCTGCTACAGTCATCCCCCTTCCTCATCCCGGTTGCAGCAGCAGTGAGGGGGTACTCGGGGCTGGCTGCTCCAGTCATCCCCCTTCCTCATCCCGGTGGCAGCAGTGAGGGGGTACTCGGGGCCAGCTGCTCCAGTCATTCCCCTTCCTCATCCAGGTGGCGGCAGCAGCAGTGAGGGGGTACTCGGGGCTGACTGCTCCAGTTATCCCCTTTCCTGATCCCGGTGGCAGCAGCAGCTTTGTGTACCGGGCCCCTCGTAGTTCCGGGAGCCCGTGACTAGCAGTGTGTGTGTTCCCGTCACTCCTCACACTTAGCCATAGAACGCCGCTCTCAGCCAAAGGAGAAGTGGCCGCTGGTGGACAACAGCTGCGCACCTTCCTGACAGTTGCCGTCACTGAGCGGTCAGGATGCTGCATACGGCCCCTGGATGGCCGTTGGGGCCGCCCTGCTGCCACCTAGAGGGAGTGCTGAGCCAGCAGCGGCTGCTGTGTACGCGCTCATCCCATATCGGCTCCCGGGTGCTGATGATGGCTGCTGTGTTATCCCTGCATACGTCTCCAACTGGAGGAGCTGGTGTGGGCGTGGCTATGTGAAGGTGTGTGTCCGGCAGCCAATCAGCAGCTGCGGGCGTTCCAACCTATGTCTCCACCCATACTTCCAGTGGAGACACACTGCACGAACACGCACCCCATGGCGTACAGATCACGGACGGGTTACGATACGCTCGTACGCAGCCGGCCTTGTGGCTCTCGCACCTAACGTATTTTTATAGCGTATGCCGTGTGCAGAACGCGCCGCATCATCTGCCGTAGGCGGCCGCTCACGAACTGCGGGAAATGCTTGCGCAAGACAAACCGCAGCATGTTCTATCATGGCGCAAATAACACGCCAAGACGCAGCGCGCCGCCAGATAAATCCGCATATGGAATTTCTGGAGTGGAATCAACAATAAAACGCCTTTTTATTCCAAGCATGTGATCTGCGGACGGAACAAACTCGGCACTGCAGAGTAGCGGGACGCGGACACCGCCGTACGAAGAAGGGGCCATATTCAAATGGCTGAAAAAAAGCGTGCGCGCTGTGTGACTGCGAGACGCACTGAACTCGCACCTTGTTTTCAACGGACGTTTTTTCCTCCTGCACCAATAGAGCGCAACGGGAAAACCGAAGCAGGTCCTGTTTTAGCGCAATTCTCGCCCAGCAATCGGACGGGGGAGGTGGTGCGCGAGAACCTGTGGCGCGGCTCGCTGTCGGCCGGGTGCATGTGCCGCAGACCTGCTAGCCACACCAGCAGTCTATAGGCCAGCAGTTATAATACACCTGCGCACCCTGTCACATCCGGGCCATCACTGCAGAGCTGCAGCTGCTCCCTGACGGCATGCACTACACAGCAGCGGCCCTCAACCCCCGGGGGTTATACCAACCCCAACCGCACTGCCGCTGCACGCAGCTCCTCCCGGACACTGGCGCTAATACACAGCGCGGCGCAAAACCCGAGCACAGCGTCCGGCGCATGCGCCACAACTCACAGCAGAGACCAGCGGCGAGGAGACAACAGGAACACAACGTGCACAGCGTGAACCGGCTTATCACGTGACTCAGGCCCCGCCCCTCCTGTGACGTTCTTGCCGCGCCACTTCCTCTTCCTGGCGGCGGCTGCTTTGAATGTGTCAGTGCTGAGTGAGAGCTCAGCGGTGGAGGGGCCGGCAGCCGTGTGTTACCTGTGGGCCTCTACACCGGCGGGGCTGACTCATCGTCACTGGGGAGACCGCAGCACTATGGCTGCCTCACAGGGCTGATTGTTATAGTGTAGTAGGCTCGCCCATACGCGTACTACGCAGAGCAGCCGCCGGTGTTGATGGCTTCGTCTGTATGAGCCACCTCATGCAATGTTCGATCACGTGAAGACACACACGGCATGACCCATTTTGGTGCATATTACGCGCTGTGACGGGCGATTGTAGTAACGGGCGGCGCAGATGGGCCGGAGACCTGGGTGCTTACGTACTGTTGTAATCAGCCCGTCTGCGTGCTGCACAAATACGGACAGCGCACATGAGAACGCCGCAGCGACGGAAATCAGAAGTGATATTCCAATCGGCAATAATGCCAATGCTCTTACACCCATGTGAACGAGCCCCAATAACAACCTCATGGCAACAGTGGCCCCAGTAGCAGCAGTGACCTCCCCATAGCAGCTGCAGTAGTAATAGTGTTTCCCCACCCCCATTGTGGCTCCTGTAGTAATAGTGATCCCAATAGTAATAGTGACTCTAAAGTGGCCCCAGTAGTAACAGTGATCTCCCTTAGTGGCCCCAGTAGTAACAGTGATCTCCCTTAGTGGCCCCAGTAGTAACAGTGATCTCCCTTAGTGGCCCCAGTAGTAACAGTGATCTCCCTTAGTGGCTCCAGTAGTAATAGTGATCTCCCATTATGTCCCTAGTAGTAACATTGACCCCCCCCCTATAGTGGCCCTAGTAGTAACAGTGACCCCTTCATAGCAGCCTCAGTAGTAATAGTGTTTCCCCACCCCCATTGTGGCTCCTGTAGTAATAGTGAACCAAATAGTAATAGTGACCTCTAGAGTGGCCCCAGTAGTAACAGTGATACCCTCATAGCAGCACCAGTAGTAATAGTGATCCCTCCCACAGTAATCCCAGTAGTAACAGTGATCTCCCTTAATAATAATAATAATAATAATCTTTATTTGTATAGCGCCAACATATTCCGCAGCGCTTACATAGACAGGGGGGATACAGAAAGACAGAAGTACAAACATTACAGAACCACGGTTACAATCGTAATCAGCTGATGGAAACAATAGGGGTGAGGGTCCTGCTCCAACGAGCTTACATACTACAAGTAATGGGGTGATACAGAAGGTAAAATGGCTGGAGGTGTGCACAGTATCGCGTGCTGGAGAGTGAGGGATGCTATATACAGACAACAGTCAGACATTTAGCTATGCGACGGCAGGATCAATATGACTACAGGAGCGGTTTATGATGGCTAGCAGGAGCTGCAGTCAGTAGGTCAGGGAGCATGTTATCAGGCGGAGTACAGAGGGGTTTGTTTAGGGAATGCGGTATGCCTCCCTGAAGAGGTGCGTTTTTAGAGCACGCCTGAAGTTTTTCGAGTCCTGGATTGCCCGGATGTTCTTTGGTAGTGCGTTCCAGAGGACCGGTGCTGCTCTGGAGAAGTCTTGGAGGCGGGAGTGAGAAGTTCGAATTAGAGGGGTGTGCAGTCTAGTTTCGTTTGCCGAGCGGAGAGCCCGGGCTGGGTGATGGATTGAGATGAGGGAGGCGATATAGGGGGGCGCTGCACTGTGGAGGGCTTTGTGGATGAAGGTAATAAGTTTAAATTGAATTCTGTATTTAACTGGCAGCCAGTGCAATGACTGGCACTTAGTGGCTCCAGTAGTAATAGTGACCCCCACAGTGCTCCCAGGATTAACAGTGCCCCCATCCCCCAGCAGCTCCAGTAGTAATAGTGATTGATCTCCCATACTGGCTCCTGTAGTAATAGTGATCCCTCCCACAGTGATCCCAGTAGTAATAGTGAATTCTATAGTGGCCTCAGTAGTAACGGTGATCTCCCATAATGGCTCCAGTAGTAACAGTGTCCCTAGTAGTAACATTGACACCCCCCCTATAGTGGCCCCAGTAGTAACAGTGATCTCCCATTATGTCCCTAGTAGTAACATTGACACCCCCCCTATAGTGGCCCCAGTAGTATCAGTGACCCCTTCATAACGGCCTCAGTAGTAATAGTGATTCCTCCCGAATAGTGGCTCCTGTTGTAATAGTGACCTCTATAGTGGCCCCAGTAGTAATAGTGAGCCCCCTCCTCCATATTGGCACCTGTAGTAAAAGTGATCCCCCCCATAGTGATTGCAGTAATCGTGACCTCTATCGTGGCCCCAGTAGTAACATTGACACCCCCCTATAGTGGCCCCAGTAGTAACATTGACACCCCCATAGTGGCCCCAGTAGTAAGGGCTCATGCCCACAGCCAGGTCGGATTTTGTCTGCAAAATGTCGCAGTGGAATCAGACCCGGCGCCCTCCAAACCCCATACTCACTGCACGGATCAGTGGCGAGAGTCTCGCCGACGCGCATGACGCACCGGCGCTGGGTGATGACGCGGATTCTCCCAGTACTTCCACTGTGCTCACAGCACGGAGTATCGTGGGACGGACCAGTGCTGCCCACCTAATAACTCCATTCCTAAATTAAACTTCAAAGTATGTTTTTGCAGAAACTCTGCAGTTCAGTAATTGCCGATGCTGTCATTGAAGTGAGTGGAGTGGTGGCAGACCTGTGCAACCTCGGAGACCAACTGAACCCCTGTTCTCGGGTTTGATTGGGGGCCTAGAGGTCAAAATCCCACCAATCATAAAGCTATCCCCCTTAAGCTGCTCAAAGGATAAGGGCCATGGGGTATTGGAGTGGTTGTTTTATATCTCTATGTCTTCCCATTCCCATGCTATATCCACTGGCAGCTGCGTGTGACTTCAGGCAGTGCATGTGCGCACAGAAACTATTCACTATGGTGTACACACGCACAGAAATGCACACAAGGTCTTTCAGGAGTGCAAACACAGACAATGTGCCTTTTTTTCAGTCTACTTTAAAAATAATAAAAATAACAACGGCACGACGAATTAACCCCAGCCTGCTTGTGCCTTAATGACCGGGCCAAGTTCTGGAAATCTGACACGTGTCACTTTAACATAGAATAACTCCGTAAAGGTTTTGCATATCCAAGTGATTCTGACATTGTTTTTCCGCCACATATTGTACTTCATTTAGGTGGTAAAGATAGACCGAGAGAAGTTGTGTATATTTTTTAAAAGCGCCAAAGTACGGAAAATTTGGGGAAAATTATAATTTTTTCACATTTCACTGCAATATCTCAAATATGTGCAAACATACTGTACACATTTTTGATTATATATTTCCATCTGTTTACTTTATTCTGGAATCACACTGAAAAAACTTGAGCCATGAGTATTTTGACCCCACAGTTTATTTTCAGGAGTCAATGCAATTTTGCAAATATGTCATTTTAAAGACAGTTTTTTTCCATAGTACACATGAAAATGAGGATTTGTACCCCAAAATGGATACCGGCGCTTGTCCCATGTTCAGAAACATACCCATTGTGGCCCTAATCTGCTTACAGGAAACATGGCTAGGCCTATAATGAGGGAACACCTTTTAGTTTTCAGGGCACAACTGAATAAATTCCATGCCCATTGCTCACTTGTACATCCATCAAGCTGCCAAAATGATAGAACACTCCCACAAGTGACCCCATTTTGAAAACTAGACCCCATAACCCATTTATCTAGGGGTGTACTGAGTATTCTGACCCCACATTTTTTTGCAAAAAATATTATAAAGCATGTGAAAAATAAATAAAATCTATTTTTTTTAATAAATGTCACTTTCATGGCAGTTCCCTTTGTTTCAAGCAGGGAAAACTGGGGAGATGCACCCCAGATATTATAGCACTGGTTCTTCTTGTAGCCCCAATCTACTTACAGGACAGATGGCTAGGCTCATAATGAAGGGAACGTCCCAGGCCCTATTGCTCACTTGTGCAAAAAAAAAAAAAAAAGACTCCTTATAAAGAATCCCCCCCATCTTTTTGGCATTCCCTAAATCTTAGATAAACGTAATGATATGAGAACACAAAAATGGATCCACACATAGAGCTTAGAAGAATTAACATAGATGAACTTTATTACAAAACAAAATAGTAGTTAAAAACATATATATAAATATAGTGGGAGAAAATGAGTACCTGGATGCCTTGAGAAAGCATCCGTTGGGGCTCAGGATACAGGTCTTATCTAGCATGTGGTAACAGCTTTGCATTTCTATTTTGTGTGATCTGACAGTTAATTTATTGCCTTGTTTGTCTGGCTTGTATTATGTAGGATCTATTTTAATTACTCTAAGCTCTATGTGTGGATCCATTTTTGTGTTCTCATAGCAACAAAGTAGAGTTTGCATTGTTTAGCAATTGCGCCTATTGTTTGGTTAATAAAAGTAATAACGTAAACTGTGTTGTAGGTCTCAAAAGAGGGGTAATTACGGAGGCCCGCTTGGGATGGGCACATGGGGCAATAAAGCCGGGTATCCTTCCTTCGACTCCCATGCTTGCTGCAAACCCCAACACTTTTTTGGGGGGTATTTCTTGACCTCAGTGGCACGTAATTTACTGCGCATAACCGCGTACTCACACAGGCGGTCAGGCGCAGTACACCTTTTTTTGTTTGTATTTCCCGCACCATTGCTGAGCGATGACGTGGGTACCCGCAGCCCGTACACAAAGTAATTGCATATGGCTTGTGAGTATATTCGCATCCATAGAGCACAATGCGATGTATGTCGTTAATATCCACGGTAAAATAGAACATGCTGCATTGTTTTCTGTGAGTGGATTACGTAATTCCGACCCGCTAATGTGAGAATTGTGTAATGCAATTGATTGAGCTGCGTATTACCACGGATCAAACGCATGCGGAATCCATAATTCCTATCTGGACGTGCTAGACCAGCTTACCTCTTTATACCATTTGATAATGGTGATCATGTGACCGGGGACCACTCAACGAGGCTGCCGGCCACTGCTCCAGGCTCTTGTTACTTTTGGTAGTCAGGAGCAAGGAGATTTTAAATTTCTCAGGCCTTGCCCAGCTTCTGCGCTTGTGTCCACCATTTTGCAGACTGCACGTGCCCAGAAGTCTGGGAAAGGTCCGCAGATGGAGATTCCATCGAGGACATCGTCGGAGGCCTCATAAGTAATTTCACCACCCCTCACGGATCTGATCCATGACAGGAGGTGAAACTAACTTTTTTGTACTATTACAGAGGCCCCTCATGACATCTCTAGGCTCTCAGCAACCTTAGGTAGCAAGCAGCAGAGAGATTTTAAATTTCTAGGACAATTCTCGGCTTTTGTGCATGTGTCTGCCATTTTTGCCGATGAGTGCATATGCAGAAGCCAGTGAAAGGCCCGTGGATAAAGATCCAGTTAGGCCGCCTGCAGACGAGCGGGTCGGATCCGGCAGCGAGAAATCTCGCCGCGCGATCCGACCCCAGAGCCTGCAGGGACGAGCGCGTACTCACCCGCGCCTGGCGGCCCCGGCTCTTTGATGTGCCGGCTGCCGCGCAGCCGGCGCATGTGCAGACCGGAGCCGGCGGCCAGGTGAGTGCGTGCCCCGCAGGAAATTAGAACATGCCGCGGTTTGTTTGCCGCGCGAGATTTCGCGCGGCCAAACCGCGGCCGTCTGCATAGGAGTGCGTATTGTAATGCACTCCTATGCAGACTTTCAGCGGCGGAAATCCCGCGGGAAATCCCGCGGCGGGATTTCCGCTCGTCTGCAGGCGGCCTTGGGGGACAAATCTGAGGGCGTTAGGTAAGTATCTCCCCTCACAGATATGATCCATAAGGGCAGATGAAACCTTAACTTTTTTTTAAACTTTACATGGTCGCCGTTATCCATTGGACAACATCGATTACGTGACCGGGGACCGCATACCACGGCCCCCGGTGACATCTTCCTGCTCTCGGGTATCTCTGCCAACCAAGAGCAGGGAGGTTTTAAATTTCCCGGGCTCTCCGGCCTACTGCGCATATTGCAGACCCTTCAGGACCAGATCGCCGTAGGACAGCGCAGAGGCTGGAGGTGAGTAGTTTCAGCTCCAGCCACGGATCTGATTCGTGAGGGGAGATGAGGCTTTAACTTTGATGCGATCACCATTACCCATTGGGTATTGGCGATGGCATGACCAGGCATGACCCCCCCCCCCCCAGGACAGCTCCCTATCGGCTACCTCCAGCAACTGATAGCAGGAAGCTGTTGCATGCACAGACACTTTAGTCCACAAGGCCAGCGTATTTTTACGGCCTGAATGTGAAAACACGTGGTCTCTAAGGGGTTAAAACAATTATATCGAATGTAATCAAAATACATGTTTCTTCACAACTGGATAACGCTGTATGTTTTAATTGCCATAAAATTCTGTTGAATTCTCAAACATACAGTGCTGTGCAAAGGTTTTATGAAGGTGTGGGGGAAAAATGCTGCAAAGTAAAACGTTTTTCAAAAATAGAAGGCGTCCGACTCCAAATTAATTCTGCAGGAGGACAACAAGCCCAAACATCCAGCCAATGGCATTAACAGCTATATTCAGCGTGAAGAACAAGGAGTCCTGGAAGTGATGATGTGGCCCCACAGATAACTGATCTCAGCATCATCAATCCTGTCTGGGATTACATGAAGAGACAGAAGGATTTGAGCGAGCTACATCCACAGTAGATCTGTGATTAGTTCTCCAAGAGGTTTCAAACAACCTCCCTGGTGAGTTCTATCGAAAACTGAGTGCAAGTGTAACTAGAAGAATTGATGCTGCTTTGAAGACAAAGGGCGGTCACACTAAATATTGATTGGATTTCTCTTTTCTTCATTCACTTTGCATTATGTTATTTGACAAAATTTTTGCTTCTAAAGCAATTTTTATCCAAAAGAAAATTAACATACGAAGAAACCAACATTGGTCAACAAGCATGGGTGTGTAAAGACGGAGTAAAAAGCCAATCGCCAAGAGTGACGTCAGAAATAAAATATTACAGAAAATGGAAAAACCACATATTATATCACATCACTGTAAACGTTAGAAACGTAGAATAGATTGCATTCAGCACCACTTGTACCAGGACTGACACATCGGAGCCCGTACACACCGCCGATTGGCAGCTACTAAATCAAATATTACAGTAACATGAGTTCTGTGACGTGGGTCGGGAGGGGTATCGTCTCTCCTTAAGAAGAGCACCTAGGTGAGTCAGGAGACTTAACCCTTTCCAATCCACTGTCTGACGTCTAAAGACATTCTGATTGAAACCTGTACAGCTCCGATGTCGGACGTTGTCTGGCAGGGTATTCTTACTGTATATTACTGGCGGCTCTGTTGTCGGGGGCCTCTCAAGCATGTCCCATACAGCAGTACTGGCTCTAGCCAGCAGATGTCGCCATTGTATAATTGCAGAAAGAGAAAACCCCCTAGTAAACCCGAAATCCAAAATTGGATTGCAAAGGGTTGAGGCCATTGATTTGCAGGAATGCTGCCATCCAATAGGTGGCGCTGCAGAGGTATTGTTCCCTCTTCCTTATTTGCATATACTTCCCAGAGGAGCATGCATGGCCTTATGTCTCCTCACTCACCTCCTAGGTGTCTTCACACACCCTCTAGGTGCTCTCCTTGCGGAGAGACAAATACCCCTCCCGACCCACGTCATAGGCCACTCACTGGCCAAGCCAGGTACCTACTGCAGACTAATGAGGGGAAAAAAACTCTGAAACAGCTGTCTGTGTATGGTTCTCTGGCTGGTGCTCAATTCCCAATCATTGTTTTAAAGACTTGTGTAAAGGGTATGACATTAAGTTGTAGAATTGTTCCTAAGGTATATAGACTCATCATAAGTAGTTTGTCAGCTATTTGGAGTTAGGGCTCATTCACACGGGTGTATACGTACAACATTTTGGGTCTCCCACAGCGTTGTACACATTACAGCCCATATGCTCTGCTGGCAGGGACCGTGTATGGGCTGTATAGTGCACTGCGCATGCCAGCGATGGACACACTCACGGACATGCGTATTTTTTTAAAATTCTATTCAGAGCAGGGATGCGAATGGAAACGGAAACGCTAACCATACGCAATGTATTGCATATGGACAGTGTATGATACGCAGGCCATACAAATGCTGTGTATGATACGCAGAGAAGTAGAGCATGCTGTGATTGATTTCTCTGGCGTATTGCTATGCAGTGTTCACATGCAGGTGTACATGGATCAATGAAAGTCCATTGACTGCGTATTATGTACGGGATGTACACATAAGTAATACGTGGTGACAATACACCCGTGAGAATGAGCCCTTAAACTTGTGGGGTCATAGTAGCAGATTTCATACACACTGATTTCAAGGATGTATTATAGTGTGTCAGCCACTTTACAGTATGGCGCTCAAGGTAGTTGAGGGACCCCTGCAAGGATCCGTGCTCGTTGATGTATTGGCTATTTTGCATGTAGGAATGATTCTGGAATAATGATTGAAGAGACCTAATGGCTGCTTACAGTTCTGTACCGCGTCTTGGACAAGTCCCAGGAGGGAGATTGAAACTTTCTTGGGTTTTGAGAGTACAAACTGCAATGTACACAAGAGGTGTAAATCAACACAGCCGCAGGTTGGGCTCTTATACGGGCAGTCATATTTCATGGCCAAATAGAATGATAGACTTCAGATTAATTTAAAAAATAACTATTATAATTAGAGATCTCTCTCTGCCCCTCCGCCCCCCCGCATGGTGCTCAGACACGTAATCAGTAAACTCGAAAAGACAGATGCAGGCTCATCTCTATATATATTTTAAAAAAAATAGCTATTTGGATGGTTGTGTGAAGGGAAACCTACAGACTTCTTATCTTATTTCAGCTTTATTCGGACGTTCTTTGTTTACAGTATACTTGGTGTTAGAAATGGTACTTCTGTGTTTTCCTAAAAATAATACCCTGTCTTATATTAATTTTTGCCTCAAAAGAAGTACAGGGTTTTGTTTTCAGGGTATGTCTTATAATTCTCACCTAGCAGGAGCCATCCGGGTCCCTCCGGCTGTTATCTGCAGTTCCGGCAGGCTTTCTTGCAGTTCTCAGTATCGTCAGAACATCACTTTCTGGTAACGGGGTGTGTAAACCCAGCCTCCAGAAAGCGATTGCTCTCATTTGTTCTCGAGCGCCGCGGCTCAGCCAATCACTGTGGCGCTCGAGAACCAATGAGAGCAATCGCTTGCTGGAGGCGGGTTTACAAACCGTCACTAGCAAGCAATGTTCTGTCGGTGCGGAGAACTGCGGGAGAGACCTGGACAGTACCTGCTAGGTGAGTATTGCTTTTTTTTTTCCAATGTAGTGTAGCTAGGGCTTATTTTCGGGTAGGACTTCTATTTCAGTCCTCCCCGCCCCCGAAAATCAGGGTACAGCTTATTTTCGGGGGAAACACGGTAGTCCCAGAACATCCATTGTAATGTTTTTGTTGTAATCAGTCCACATTTTTTGTATACTTCCTGTACTGTCCATCTATTTTTGCCTTTTTGTTGTTGTTTTGGTTTCTGCGCCTTCTGTATCTCTTTTTGAAACCCTGATGACCTCTAACATTGCTGTTGTGTGTTATTACTGCCAATATTGTTCTGGCCTCCATAGCGTCAATACCAATAAGGGTTGTTTTTGTCCTGTATTTCAAGGCTAGACTGTTGAACTCCTCAAGATTCCCTGTATGATAGTCGCCAGCCAACTGTGGGGGGTCTTTGATGAGTTGATGACTTCTGACAACTTTTGCTACATTCGTGTATGGAAGGATTTCTTTTCTTTAGCCGTAAAGTGTCTCTCTCCACATCGTCAAGCGGGCTATGGGTGCATTGACTGCACTAGTTTCCATCCCATTGGTGTTCATTGACCAAACGATGCAAGTTTTATCCTCTTCATCTTCAAATAATCTCGTATTTAATTGGAGAATCGCAGTCTGTGCTACTAGATTTCTTAATTCGAAGCTGGGACTCAACAGGACTCGACATGAATTGACTTTTGAAATACCTACCAGCTGCAATTGGACTGTAGATAACGGAGGATTCCGGAACTTGGATTTGTGACACCACCACAATTGAATTGGACATTGTGTAATCAGTTTGTGTCCCCATGTTGCAGAATCCGTCCCTTTTGAATTCTAAATCCACAACCATTTCTTGCTCTCCGGGTGTAAAGTTAACGGCGGTACTTTGGGCCGCACATTGTAAAAGTCTTTTCTGTCTTGAGGCCCGTTTCTTTTTCAAGCTTTCAGAAATAACACATTCTCCTTCAATTGGAATCGGGAAAATCGAGGGTACGGCATCCGCTCTCAATGACCTAATGGAGTCGTGAGTGAGATATGAATCTGGTGTGAAGTGGCACGAGCAGAGGCGATATTTGTTGTGTTTATTGCCTTCTAGTATCTTCTGTGATAAGCCATCAAGGTCATAGAACATTTGACCGGTCTGCTGCAACCATACTTTTATCCTGTATAATTCTTTTGGAAAGGGGTGCAGAATTATCTTCTTGCTTTGTCCCTTACGACCAGTTCCGCTAAGGCACTGATTTACCAAACAACTCGGCATTGTGAGTAGCTAGATTTTCCTAGTGAAGGGAAGAAAAAAAAAAAAACACATCAGAAAATGCATTTGAATATTTTACATCCTAACCACTTACAAAGCAGTCCAAATCCTATGACAACAAGGTCCAACAAGTTCCAAGAGCTCAACTATAGAGATGAGCGAATATACTCGTTTCGAGTAATTACTCGATCGAGCACCGCGATTTTCGAGTACTTCCGTACTCGGGTGAAAAGATTCGGGGGGGGGGGGGGGGGGCAGGGGGAGGCGTGGCGGAGCGGGGGGTAGCAGCGGGGAACAGGGGGGGGGGGAGCCCTCTCTCTCTCCCCCCCACTCCCCGCTCCAACCCCCCACTCACCCACAGCGCCCCCCCGAATCTTTTCGCCCGAGTACGGAAGTACTCGAAAATAGCGGCGCTCGGGCGAAGAAGGGGCATGGCCGAGTAGGTTCGCTCATCTCTACTCAACTATTAACTTTTAACCCAATGGTACAGAACTCCATCACGATTGGCCAAAATGTTCCCCCAGTCCCAAAATATTTGTTGGAGATGCTCCTCCTTACAAATATGGTGGTCCTGCCCCTTACTCCTGCCTACGTGGCACAACATAAAAAGGGTATATCATGCGGCTATTAATTCCTCCCGGACCTTCGCCCCAGAAATGGCTCTGCTTACACTGCTTCTAGGCTCTCTGGCAAGGGCCCAAGCAAGTCCACTGAGATTCTCTCTCTTAGCCATGTGTCAACTTATCCCTAAGCTATGGAAGTCAACATCACCCCCAGAGGACTGCTATGGCTAGAAGCATTAGATAATAGAATGCATATAGAACAGCTTGGCGCTGATGATTACAACAAACACGCCAGTTTCTACAACACATGGGCAGCGCGGATAATGTTTCATTCTACACCCTGCTTGGACGTGTGGTTGGCATTTGGTGTTGTAACTCCATAAACACGAAATCTACTTTATTCTTCATTTAGTAAAATCATCGCTATAACTAGAATAGAGCCTTCTGGCTGTAGGGGGATACCCCTTCCTCGTTATCCCTTCCCCATTGGGTCTGAGTGCGTCTGGTGAGAGCACACGGAAAACAAATCGCGACATGTTCTATTTCTGTGCGGGTCTCGGAGAGGTCCACATAGAAATGTCACTCCCAGGCAGCCGGCTCCGCTCTGCACATGCGCCGGCTGGCCGGCACATCAGTGAGCCGGAGCCGCGGGAGAAAGTGAGGCCCGCACTGGTCCCTGCAGGGGCAGGGGTCGGGTCCCTCTGCGAGGATTCTCGCAGGGGATCCGACCTGGCCGCCTGCAGGTGGCCCAAATGTGGTAAATTAAGGGTTATGTAAACGGAAAAAAAAACTACTTCATTTTTTTCAATTAGTCGTCATCAAAACTTAATGCATTTAAAAAAAAAAAAAAAAGTGTCCTCACCAAGCAGTGGATGGAATGTAATATCCACCGACATGCCAGAAAGAAAGCTTCTATTCCGTTCCGTTCTTTTGGGTCTGCAGATTGTACGGAATAGTTGGTATTACAACCAAAGATATAGTGGAAATTCATACATTAACAACAGTAGCATTCTTCTTTACCAGCCCTAATTGGCTGTGTGTTGCCTGCGGGAGATGCGCCGGCACGCTTCAATGACACTGCGTACTTGCTGCGCGCTGCAATCGCCACGCACTATCTTGGTGTGTATGCGTGCCTAATACGCGCCAAGCTAGAACATGTTGCCATTTTCCTTGCAAGCGTATTTTGCACAATTGGTGTGAACGGCAACGTGGCACCCTATGGGAGATTGGCACTGTGTATTCACAGCTTGCAGAATACGCTATACCAACATGGTCATGTGAGCCCGGCCATAGAAAAAAGATACATGTTAGATTGATGTTCAGAAGAGAACAGGATCAAAACTTACAATGATGCCAGCTCAAAGGTAAAGCATTCAGTAGTTGTGATCTTCTGGGGAAGTTCTGCAGATAGATGTCTGGGCGTCAGTGTAACACTGCCAGCTCCCATTCCTGCAACAGCAAGGGGAAAACAGGCACATGGAGTATCAGTCTGTTTATTTAGTAATGTATGCATCGATCTATCGGCTCTGTTACATGGGCCCATGGACGGAGTTGGTGACGTCATCACCAGCTTATTCATGCTCAGGCACTTATTTCTACATTAAGCACTTCCCTAGCGGTGATTAAACGCCATGATAAGTGCCCGAATCAGTGAGGATTTTTATGCCAACTGAACGCCACGATTTTCACTCGTCGGTCAGTCATTTTCAAAAATCATTCCTTGTAAATGGGGCATTAGGCTGGCCTCACATCTGCGGCTGGGATTCCATTTTCCTGCATCATTCGGGTAGCAGGAAAGGGGAATCCCCTGGCCAGACAGGTCGGTCTTATGATGGAACCAAATAGTGCTGAACGGACCCCATTAACTACAATAGTGTCCGTTCAGTTTCCGCTCAGCCGTCCGGCAATTTACTGAAAGAAAAAGCATTGCGAGCAGCGCTATTCCTTCCAGCATTTTGTGCTGGATCTGCGACGGGCTGGAGGAGCCGCCGGGGCGCAGGCGGGAGATGGGCCAAAGGAGCCGCCGGGGTGCAGGCGGGAGGCGGGGTGGCGGAGCCGCCGGGGCGCAGGAAACGCCGGGGCGCAGGCGGGAGGCGGGCCGGAGGAGCCGCCAGGGCACAAGCGGAGTGGAGGAACTGCTTGGGCGCAGGCGGGAGCCGGCGTGGCGGAACTGCTCTGGCGCAGGCGGGAACCGCCGTGGCGGAACTGCTGGGGCGCAGGCGGGAGCCGGCGTGGCGGAACTGCTGGGGCGCAGGCGGGAGCCGGCGTGGCGGAACTGCTGGGGCGCAGGCGGGAGCCGGCGTGGCGGAACTGCTGGGGCGCAGGCGGGAGCCGGCGTGGCGGAACTGCTGGGGCACAAGCAGGGCGGGGGAATCGCTGGGGCACAGGCAGGAAACGGGGCAGAGGAACCGCTGGGGCGCAAGTGGGAGCCGGGGCGGAGAAACCGCTGGGGCGCAGGCTGGAAACGGGTCAAAGGAAGCGCTGGGGCACAGGCGGGAGATGAGTCAAAGGCTGGTGCTAGTTAGGGCAGGGGTTAGGCTCCTGCAGTGTAATAGGCATATATAAGTAATCATGCCAATGGCTGATGAGGCTGGCTATGAAGGGACTTACCATAACGGCATGTAGGTGACACCTGTGTCCAGCAGAGGCGCTGCTCTAGAGCGCAGGTCACAGCTGTCATAATACGGAGCTTGACAGCGCGGGAAAAACAAAGATGCGGGGCAGAACGGGAGAGAGAGGTCCCCACTGCGCCTGCGTAAAATATTCTACTGCGCCTGCGCCTTGGAGGGAGAGGAAAGGGGTCCGATTGGGGCTCTGTGACCGGCGGCTCGAGATGCTGCTTACGTTTGGTGATGCTGAGGAGAGGGGGGCAAAGGGGGCTTGTGACGGGATTGTGTAATGACGCAGAGGAAAGGGGGCTGAAGGGGCTCTGTGACCAGCGAGGATGGGATGGGAAGTACCGTAAGTATGGAGATGCAAAGGAGAGAGAAGAGGGGGGCAAGGGGCTTTGTGACAGGCAGTGATGAAGAGGCACTGAAGAAGGCGGGCGGGCTGTATGGTGAGGGGTTATGAAGACGCAGTGAATAGAGGGGTGGATGGAAAGATAGAAGGGGCGAGTAACACCAGACATGGATGCAATAACTAGAGAGTGTATCTGGAATAAGAGGGACAGGGAGAGCCAACCAGGTGATAAGGAGAAGAGGAGGATACGGGTGTGAAAGTGATAAATATAAGGCATGGAATAAAAACATAATAAGATATAAAAACAGTGTGAAAATGATGAAATTATGTAAAACATATATATATATATATATATATATGTATATATATATATATATATATATATATATATATATATATATAATGATATAAAACTAATATAATATATGTAATATGATATGACATAACAGATACTGGTTGTCAGACCCAAGGGTGGCGTCCCGCATGATAGAATGATGTGTAAGTACAACAGAAAGGACTTTATACCCAACAGGAAATGTGACAGCTCACAAACCATCTGCGAGGATGTAGAAGGACTTCCTGGTCTCCTCCTGGGTCGGTCTCTACATCGTCTGCTGCCAGCAGCTGCTCCACCATCGGGGATATTTGGAGCTGTCCATCCTCCATCCAACCAAGGCCGTTGACATTAGCCTATCAGAGGCCCAAAGGTGAGCGGCTGTTCCATCACCAGTGTAACTTACTTGCTGATGTTCTCACTGGAGCGCCGGCCCTTTAATACACCTGTAGATACAATGTTACAATATACATTGCAGAATAGATGAAACCTGATAAAACTGTGTAGGAATGAACCTTCTTATGTATTTTCCAGGCTTTCATTTAGGCCGCGCTCACACGGCCGTACGGTAATACGCGGCATAGAATTTGTATTATTTGCGTATTGTCACATTTTTACACGTATATGCCTGCGCATGGACAGTATACGTGGGAAAATAGAACGCGCTGCATTATTTTTACACGCGTAATATATATGCAATAAATATACGCAAGCGTGAATGGACATAATACGCAACTGAAATACATTCGTGTGAGCCTGGCCGAAGACTCAGCGGTATTTCGGACTTCCCCTAAACTTCAACTCTATAGAGCGGAGTTTCCAAACCTTGTCAGCCTTGGGGCACCCTAAGGAAAAATTTTTTAAACAGAGTGCCCGTACCCAAATGGGGGTGTGGTTAGAGGTGGGGCTTAGCTCAAAGTATCATTTTAACTCCAGTGTTCCAGTCTTCGGCTGTCAGCGCACTCCTTCACCCTGGCGGTCTGTGCCGCGCCTGCTGCGGACAGTCTGCCACGTGTAAACATACAGGGGTTTTCCAGGCAAGCAGTTTTTTATGCTGATTTTGGTACCGGTCACAACAAAATATGCTATGTGTGAATGTACCCTAACAGTGTCCGTGTCCCTCTGTGTCCCTGGCCGGACCCCCTCCCCAAGTAATGACTTTTCATTTTTTTTGGCCAAAATTTTTTTTAATTTTGATTGAACACCTTCCCCTTTAGGGCCAATGCCCACAGATAGATTATCGCTGCGGAATTTACGGCCAGACACCCACCGCGAATTCCGCAGCAATGACCGTTCATAGACATGCTGTGCTAAACGATTCCCCCCTGCCCACGAACGGAAATCAACTGCGATTTTCGGCTCGCGGGGGAAGAATCGCAGAAGGTTCTATTCTGTGCGGAAAATCGCAAGGACGGCTTCCATTGCAGTCAATAAGACTGCAGGCTGTTATCTCCACGGGAGCTAGAGATTACATTGTTTTCTCTTAGCAGACCATGCCAGAACAATGGAGCCAATTGCAGAGCTAAGATCACCTGCTGAGTTCCGCAAGCAGCTCCAGGAGGCTCATTTGCATGCAATTGAAGCTGATAAAGTACCAATGGGCATTAGTGCCCATTAGTACTTTATGCAAAACGATTTTAAAACTTTCAGTCTTTCAATTGTTTGAAAGATTATCTTTGCGTGTAAATGAGACTTTAATGACAGACAGTGGATTGCAGAGAATCTGGCAGGGCGACCCCTAGTGGCAGCCACTTCAATCCTAATTTACAGTGGTAAAACAACAAAAATTCAATACATTATATGGTACATTAAATAGCAGCATTGAAAAATACAACTCGTCCCGAAAAAAAACCAAGCCTTCATACAGCTGATCATTAGTAAAAGTTCCAGACAACCCATTTAAGGGCTCAGTCAGACGGGCGTTTTTTCGCGCGATTTGCGCATGCGTCCGGCGATTTTATAAAACCATTGCAAAGCAATGGTATTGGACACATGAGCGCTTTTTATGCGCTCGTCCGATAAATTATAGAACAGAAATCGCAGATCGCACCTATCTGCGATTCCTGTTCTCTTCTCTATATGCGCTCAATGGGGCCCCATTGAGAACATATAGTAGATAAATCATTCTCCTCCGCCACAGCTGTAACAGCTGTGGCAGAGAAGAAGGATGTTTGCCCGTTGAATTCAATGGAGCCGGCAATACAGCCGGCTCCATTGAAAGCAATGGGCTGCCAGCGATCGCTTGATGAATTTTCAGGAAGGGCTTAAAAATATAAGCCCTTCCCGGAAATTCATCCAGAAATGTGTAAAAACAAAAAAAAATATATACTCACCTGGTCCCGGCAGACGGAGTTCAGCGCGGCCGGCCGGCAGTTCTCCTGAACTGCTCTGAGTAGTATTCAGCAGCCGGGGATTTAAAATCCCCGCCTGCTGAATGAGCTGCCTCTGATTGGTCACAGCCTCACCAATCAGAGGCAGCTCTCACTCACACCCATTCATGAATTCATGAATGGGTGAGTGAGTGCTGCCTCTGATTGGCTCAGCGCAGGGACCAATCAGGGGCAGCTCTCACTCACAGAATGGGTGTGAGTGAGAGCTGCCTCTGATTGGTCAGGCTGTGACCAATCAGAGGCAGCTCATTCAGCAGGCGGGGATTTTAAATCCCCGGCTGCTGAATACTACTCAGAGCAGTTCAGGAGAACTGCCGGCCGGCCGTGGCTAAACTCCGTCTGCCGGGACCAGGTGAGTATATATATATTTTTTATTTTTACACATTTTAGGATGATTTTCAGGTAAGGGCTTATATTTTTAAGCCCTTCCCGAAAATTTATCGTGAGATCGCCCGCAGCCCATTGCTTCAATGGAGCCGGCTGTATTGCCGGCTCCATTGAATTCAATGCGCTGGACAGCTCCGGCCCGTTTCTATTGAAACGCGGCTAGGAGCAGATTTTTCGGGCGATTTTTCGGCCCCGGTCACACGATTTGCGGATGCGCATCCGTCATGCGATCCGCAAATCGAGGCAAAAAACGCCCGTGTGACTAAGGCCTCAGAACGTATGACCGCTAAACTGAGTGATGCATTTGTGGAGATTCATTAACCAAGAATGTTGTTTTATATTCCAGACATTTCCTCTCCGCACCAATTTAGCACTTTTATTTTGTGCTTTTGAAGACGTTCTGGAAAGAAGACATCGGTAATCAATAAGGAGATGGAATTGATGTGCTCCAAGGATTTTCATGAGGCATGTTTTCCAATGATGATTATATGGGAAAGAATTACCCATGCCTATACATCGGACTCTCCCCCACAGGCCTGGGGGCTACAAGTAGGGGAATATGGCTGTCAAAGCTGGTTTATTAACCCTAGCGAAAAATATGTTGTGCTCTGGGACACTTTTCGCTCATACTGGGAATTGAAAACTCCATTTGGCCCTGTTTTACATTTCACCGGACCCCTGTTTCTTGATAAGTCAAGTAAAGGATTACACATTCCACCATCGCTGTGTGTATCAAGTACAGATATTTTAACTCCTGCCTCATCTGACATGGTGTGTGAACAAATGGCGAAAATTGGCCGCTTTATGAAAATCACAATCACTGAAAAAGTATAACCCCCCCCCCCCCCCTCTAAAAAACCTCCACAATGTTCTTATCTATTAGGGCAGCTTCACAAGGCTTTTTTGTGTGTGTGTTATTGTATTTTTTGAGCACGCCAGGAATGTCTATTTGCGTACGGCAGACAAACACGAGTTCCAGATGTGTGTTTTTTTTTCACGGAATTGCGCAGGGTTTCATGCATCCCCTTGTGTGCCTTCCACAGACTTCTATGGGGATCCTTGGTGCACAGATCTGCACAAACATAGAGCAGGTCCTACTTTATGCGTGCGCAAAAAAGGAAATGAGAATTAACCCATTAAAACCATAGGGTTCTATTCTCTGCGTATTGCACTGCAAATTTTGTGCGTGCAAATACGCCCGTGTGAAGCCGCCTCCAGTGTTATAAACATGTAGAATGTTCTAGGCATGTTGGGAAAAATGGTTTATAATTAGAGATGAGCGAACGTGATCGTTTAGAGCAATTACTCGATTGAGCATCGCTTTTTTCGAGCAACTGCCTAATCAGGCGAAAAGATTCGGGGGGGCACCTGGGGGGGCGAGCGGGTGGTTGCAGTGGGGAGTGAGGGGGGGGGGGATGAGAGAGAGAGAGCTCCCCCCTGTTCCCCCCTGCTACCCCCCGCTCTCCCCCGCTGCCCATGCGCTCCCTGAATCTTTTCGCCTGAGTAGGCAGTTACTTGAAAAAAGCGATGCTCGATCGAGTAATTCCTCTAAACGAGCACGTTCGCTCATCTCTATTTATAATATCACAAATAAGCATATGACTTACCAAATGCAATTGTTTAACCCCTTAGCCTTGTCACCTGTATTGCTAAGGGCAAATACTCGAGTGAGTATTGCCTTTTGCGAGTACCTGCCTGCTCTTCTCAAAAGATTCGGGTGCCGGCGGGGGGCGGGGAGCGTCGGGGGAGAGTGGGGAGGAACGGGAGGGAGGGGGAGATCTATCTCCCCCATCCCGCTCCCGCAACTCACTGCTCACCCCCACCGGCACCCGAATCTTTAGAGACGAGCGGGCAGGTACTCGCATAAGGCAATACTCGCTCGAGTATTTGCCCTTAGCGAGTGCGCTCGCTCATCTCTAGTGGCAATGTTTTATTTTTTCATTCTTGCCTTCCAAGAGCTATACCTTATATTTTTCCATCAGCATGGCCATATAAGGACTTTTTTTTTGCAATTTATATCTTTATTGACAATAAAGTTTTATTGAATTCTACAAACAAAATTTGTTGGATCCAGGTTTGTAAAGCATGAAAATGTAAGAGAAAACAATACAATAAGGGCTCATACCCACTAGCGTTTTTTTTTTTTCGCTGCGATTTCGCTTTTTGTTTCCAAATGTCAATGCAACTTTCTAATATTAAAATCGCGTCGCTCAAAAATCGCAAGTTTGCACTTCTGCAATTTTTGTTCGAATTGACATTTGGGGGAAAAAAAACGCAGCGACATCGCAGCTAAAAGAAAGGCTAGTGGGTAAAAGCCCTACTACAGCACGTGTAAAGATACTAGCTGCATAGTATTGTGTGCAAGCAGAAAACGGAGAAATGACTGGGACAATGCCAAATTCAGCCGCTTGTCAGATATTTGTGTGTGTACAGCTACCCCAGTTAGGGAGCGTTAGACAGCACACAATGATGGGGGGTGTTCTAATCCCATAAACTCTGGTAGAGTTGTACACATGGTATCTGGGCATAGAGAATATGAGGAATTTATCCAGCAATCCCAAATTTGGGGGAATTTGTCTTCAATATTCCTGTTCTTAAATAGTAGCTTTTAAAGGGGAAGAGACAAATTATATATTGTGGGAGGACAGCTCGGTAGAGTGCGGGTTTGGCGGCGTCCAGAGACGGAAACTGGTGGATACAGACCAAGAGCAGGCGTGACCTGCGTTTATTTTAGTTCAGAACAGCAACACAATGTTCAACCTTAGCTTCAGGCAAAAAAATAATAGTCCCAAATACGGATATCAGGCCTCCCTGCCTGATCAGGTCGCACTCAGCAGGTGCAGCGCACAGCAGGGCTCTTGTCTCCAGCAGGTAACACAGGCTGCCAGGGTCCAGCAGCCATCTAATCTCCCTCTGTGTCAGTGCACCTGCTATTTATGCACCTCCTCCTGCTGGCTCAGCCTCAGCACCTGTGCTGCTTGGGGCTCGCCCATACCCTGGAGTGGAGGAAGTGGAATGGATGGCCCCACTACCAACCTGACATCCATTCCAAAAAACCAGGCCCAGATACTTCAGCAAGTACTTGCTGGAGACCACATTGCGCTCCTGGCTTCTCACGTCTCAAACAGCGGTACGTTACCTTCCTCCAGTCCCCTTAGGCATAATACCGGAACCTAGGGGCGACATAGCGACCATCCACTACTACGCCCCTCAATACCTCACATACCCTCTGCTCTAACCCGTAGGGGCGAACACTTTTACTAATCAAGCAGTGGGTTCGGGACAACGCATCAGCATTTCCTTGTAGCTTACCAGCCCTGTGCTCTACATTAAATTTAAAGTTTTGTAAAGAAAGGAACAACCTCGTCACCCGAGCGTTTTGCTCTTTGGCCTGACTCATCCAGGTGAGAGGGGAGTGGTCTGTCACCAATCTGAGGTGTCGTCCTAACAAATAATACCGTAGGGACTCTAAAGCCCACTTTATCGCCAGACACTCTCGTTCCACGATGCTATAATTTCTCTGTGCGGGGGTAAGTTTCCTACTAAGATAGATGACTGGGTGCTCCTCGTCTCTAACCGCTTGGGAAAGAACAGCCCCCACCCCCACATCAGACGCATCTGTCTGTACTACGAATGTTTTGCTGAAGTCGGGAGTAATTAAGACCGGCTCTCTACACAGGGCTGTCTTTAACTTCCGAAATGCCTGCTCGGCCTCGTCATTACACTTGATCATGGTGGAACTTCTTCCCTTTGTTAGCTCTGTCAAGAGCACTGCTATGGTGGCGAAGCTAGGGATGAACCTGCAGTAGTAGCCTACAATCCCTAGAAATGCTCTCCCCTGTTTCTTGGTCAATGGTTGGGGCCAGTTTTGTATGGCCTCTACCTTATTAATTTGGGGCTTAATAACTCCTCGTCCTATTATGTACCCCAAATAACGTGCTTCTTCCACTCCCAACGTACACTTCTTGGGGTTTGCCGTTAACCCTGCATCCCTGAGGGAATCAACTACCGCCTGTACTTTTGCCAAGTGACTCTCCCAGTCGTTGCTAAATATAATGATGTAATCCAGATAGGCAGAGGCATACCGACGGTGAGGTCTCAGGATGATATCCATCATTCTTTGGAAAGTAGCTGGTGCCCCATGTAGCCCAAAAGGTAGGCAGACATACTGGAAGAGTCCCTCGGGAGTAGAAAAGGCAGTCTTTTCTTTGGCCTCGTCGGTAAGTGGTACCTGCCAATACCCTTTAGTTAGGTCCAAGGTAGAGAAGAACCTAGCATGTCCTAGCCTTTCTATTAGCTCATCTACTCGTGGCATCGGGTAGGAGTCAAACTTAGAGACTTCGTTCAACTTCCTGAAGTCGTTGCAAAACCTGAAAGTGCCATCGGGCTTAGGAATCAGGACAATGGGACTAGACCATTCACTTTTTGACACTTCAATGACCCCAAGGTCCAGCATCTTCTTTACTTCCTCTGATATAGCCTGTCTACGTGCTTCAGGAATTCTGTAGGGTTTCACCCGGACCCGTACGTAGGGTTCCGTGACGATGTCATGTTTGATTACTGACGTACATCCCGGTAGTTCCGAGAACACATCCGTGTTTCGAAGCACCAACTCCTTTGCCTCCTGCTTCTGTACCTTAGATAGGGACCCTGAGATAGCTACTTCAGGAGCTTTGTCCATGAACTTCACAAAAACCTGGCTCCCCGGCGCATTTACCACTGCCGGAGACTCTTGTTCTTTCCAGGGTTTGAGCAAATTCACATGGTATACCTGCTCTGGCCTCCTCCTGCCAGGTTGGTACACTTTATAATTGACTTCTCCTATGCGCTCAAGCACCTCACAGGGCCCCTGCTATTTAGCTAAGAACTTGCTCTCTACTGTAGGCACCAAAACTAACACCCTATGTCCCGGGCAAAAGGTTCTGACTTTGGCCGACCTGTTATAGATTTGACTTTGTGCCACTTGTGCCTGTTCCAAGTGTTCCTTTACAATGGGCATGACAGCTACTATCCTGTCCTGCATTACTGAAATATGTTCTACCACACTTTTGTAGGGGGTGTGTTCACTTTCCCAAGTTTCTTTGGCGAGGTTGAGGAGACCACGTGGGTGTCTACCACGGTCTACCACAGTTTAAACGGAGAAAAACCTGTGGAGGATTGAGGAACCTCACGTATTGTGAAGATCAAGGCTGGCAACAAACAATCCCAATCCTGCCCATCTTGGCTGACCACCCTTTTTAACATACTCTTCAAAGTTTTATTAAACCTCTCGACCAGGCTGACAGTTTGCGGGTGATATACTGAGGCACATAGTTGTTTAATATTTAGAAGTTTGCACATCTCTCTCATTACTTTTGACATAAATGGAGTTCCTTGATCGGTAAGGATCTCTTTGGGAATACCGGTGCGGAAGAACATCTGGAACAGCTCTCGGGCAATAAGTTTGGAGGAGGTGTTTCTCAGAGGAATTGCCTCCGGATACCGCGTGGCATAGTCTAGAATGACCAGTATATACTGATGTCCCCTAAATCCATGGCAATACTACTGGGCCGACTAAATCCATGGCAATACAGTCAAATGGTACCTCGATAACGGGTAAGGGCACCAATGGACTCCTGAAATGAGGCTATGGGGCCGTTAATTGACATATAGGACATGAGGCGCAATACCGCTTAACCTCCTCATGTACCCCGTGCCAATAGAACCTTTACAACACTTGTTCGCGGGTTTTTTCCGCCCCCAGATGACCTCCAAGCACATGTTTATGAGCCAGTTCGAGAACTACCCGGCGATAGGGTTGGGGCACCACTAGCTGTTCCAGTTCTTCCCCGCGCACCTTATCCACTCTGTACAACATGTCATTGTTAACAGCCATATACGGGTATGCTTCACTCCCACCTGGAGTTTGAGGTACCCCGTTTACCTTTGTTACGGCCTCACGGGCCCTGATCAATGTTGGGTCTTTCAGCTGAGCAGACCCAAAATTTTCACGCGACACCTCAAGTTCCGGCATGGCAGGAACTTCTGCCGGGCTTTCAGTGTCACCAGCCAGTACAGCTAGGGGACAATCGTCATCGTCAATGATGGTCACCCCTACTACTGGCCCAGCAGTGTCCGGGTCATACGACTCAGGGCTTACCTCCTGACACACAACATTATTAACCACATTCTTATTGTCCAAAGTCCTTTTCCTCCACAAGGCCCAGAACAGTGGAAAGTCCCTTCCGATAATAGCCTCATGCATTAGGGACTTAACCACTCCTACCTCGTGGGTAGCGGTGCTGCAAAGGGTGGCTATTGGTACGGTAACGGTGGGGTATTCCCGAGTGCCCCCGTGGATGCACAGTACACCCACTCGGCCTCCATTGTAAGAGGTGGAGTTAACGAACGAACCATGTACTAGGGTCACCAGGCTTCTGGAGTCCAACAGAGCCTGTACCAGGAAGTCCCCAATGTTCACCGAACATACCTGCGGCTCATCCCCGGACAGGTTTTCAGCGGCTAGCGCGGGGCGTGCGTACAGGGAGACCCTCCGCCCGGAGCTGCAGTCCATGGGCTCGGAGCCTAGGGGGCAGTGTGCCGCAACATGACCCCATTCGTGGCACCGCCAGCACTGTTGGCATCCAGGGTCCCGCTCTCGAGCGCCCTGGGGTGGGCCAACCGCTGGCTCGCCCCCTGAGCCCCCTCCCTTCTTCCACACAGGGCCCCTGGAAGCAGAACATGGTACAGTCTTACCATCTTGACGGGAACCCTTTGCCTCTCTGTCGCCGTCCCGTCTTGTAGAGGCTTGTAACAGTTCCTCCGTGGCGCAATACCTCTCAACCAGGTTCACGAGGTGATTGGCGTCAGTCGGGCCAGCCTGTCCCACCCAATGCTGTACCGCAGGTGCCAAGGAATGGTGGAAGATATCCAAAACGATCCTCTCCACCATTTGCACAGGAGTGCAGTCCTCTGGCTGAAGCCACTTGGAGACAAGGTGTATTAAGTCATGCATTTGGGACCGTGGTGGTAGGCTCTCCGAGTACCTCCAGGCATGTACCCGGCCTGCACGCACCTGTATGGTCACTCCCAGTCGTGCCAGGATTTCAGCCTTCAGTTTGATGTAGTTACGGGAGTCCAGTTCACTTAGGTCGTAATAGGCCTTTTGGGGCTCCCCTGACAGAAAAGGGGCCACAACATCTGCACATTGGTCCGTGGGCAGCCCTTCTCGTTCCGCAATCCTCTCAAAGACATTAAGGTAGGCTTCCACGCCATCTGCAGCGAAGCTTGCACCGAGGCCCTTGTGGTTGGTTGTCCTCCTTGGGCCCCCTGTGGGTGGGTGCTCTGACTTGCTGTGACCGCAGGCCATTGTGTCACCACCGCCTCCCGCAGTGTTGCCATTTGTTCCATTAGGAGGCGATTAGTCTCTTGCTGCATCTGCCTTGCCTCTGCCTGGGCGTTTTGTTGCTGTAGACAAATCTGCACCAGCTGTCGCACCAGATCCTCCATGGCAGCAGTCTTATTAGATAGGGCACCAGCGGCTTTTACCCAGGACATACAGCGTTAGCCGCAGGTGTCAATTCCTTGCGTATGTCTCTTTAAGACTGCGTATTCCCTGCCTGCATCCGAAACACCATATGTGGGAGGACAGCTCGGTAGAGTGCGGGTTGGCGGCAGTCAGAGATGGAAACCAGTAGATAAAGTCCAAGAAAAGACTTTAAGACTTTTAAAGAAAAGACCTCCAGCAAGTACTTGCTGGAGATTACATTGCACTCCTGGCTTTTCATGTCTCAAGCAGCGGGACATGAACTTCCTCCAGCCCGACTTAGGCATAATGGCGGAACCTAGGGGCGATGTAGCGACCATCCACTATCACGCCCCTCAGTATCTCATATCTATCTATCTATCTATCTATCTATCTATCTATCTATCTATCTATCTATCTATCTATCTATCCCATATCTATCAATTCAAAGATGTGTTATTGTCAGAACTGATGAAGGGCCAGGGGTGTGTTAGAGCACAGAAGAGGTGTGCTACGTCAGGGGTCCCCAACTCCAGTCCTCAGGGACCGCCAACAGGTCATGTTTTCAGGATTTCCACAGTCTTGCACAGGTGATGTAATTGTAATGTAGACATACTAAGGAAACTAATGAAATTCTGACAGTTTTGGGTCTTCCCGTTACAGCGCATAAGCAGTTCTCTTTTACTTCTCCCTTCCTGTAAGATTCCAAGACAGTTCCTCTATCTTGTTTCAGATTCGTTTCCAGCATTAGTAAGTGAGCCGCAGGTTATAGACCACTGAGCAATGATGGGAGCAATTATTATTCCTTATACTGATTCATTTATAAATGGATATGAGGTTGGGGGCTCTTTCACACAAGCGTAACGATTTTCGGTCGGCCATGTTGCAGCCAAACGGCCGGGGTCTGGTGCATATACGCCGAGCCCGGAATGCTGTTGGATGGTTGGGAGACAGTTTAGCTCTGCTAAACTGCCTCCCCCTTTCCGCCCCATCACCGTCTCTTGGCCAGGGGAGAGGATGAGGCGGGAGCTACTGTGCTTTACTCCCTCCCACCTCCCTTCTCCGGCAGCTACCATAAGCTCCCATAGAAGTCTATGGGAGCCACCGCTGTATTCCGGCCAGAAGATAGTTCCTGAACTATCTTTCCTGGCCTGTGTAAAAATGCCAGGCCGAAATGTGCACCATATTCGCTATCTTGGCCGCCGGAGCGCGATAACACCATGGTAATATGCCAATCTGATCCGCCCATGTAAACCAATGCACCAGATGGGCAGCGTATATGGGCCGGTCGTGAAAGCGCAGCTGATATACGCTCGTGTGAATGAAGCCTGATAGATATAAGATAGAAATATAAAGCAGCTATTTGTTCTGCATATTGATTGCTCCATCAGGTGGGAATTAGAGCGCAGGATTTGGGGAACAGCGGCACATCCAGGGTAGGGGGTATAGAAGTCCATGGCATATCACAGGGTCTTTCCTACTGCAGCCTCTGAGTGCACAGATGCACCCCTGTGGAGATAGCGCCTCTCTCCATTGCCAAGGAAACGACTCTGTATCCTTGTTACTACAGAAGTTCTGTACTTAAAGGGGTTGTCTCGCGAAATCAAGTGGGGGTATACACTTCCGTATGGCCATATTAATGCACTTTGTAATATACATCGTGCATTAAATATGAGCCATACAGAAGTTATTCACTTACCTGCTCCGTTGCTAGCGTCCTCGTCTCCATGGTTCCGTCTAAATTCGCTGGCAGCTTGCTTTTTTAGACGCGCTTGTGCAGTCCGGTCTTCTCCTTTCAGCACGAGCCGCTTCAGTGTGCTCCCCGCTACAGCTCTTCTGCGCATGCGCAGATGAGCTGTCACTGCTCGGGAGCGCGCTGGAGCGGCCATTCTGTACCATCCTCTGTTAGAGGAAGGTGCAGAGCCGCCCAGCTGTCCGGAGAAACCGCCCAGCTGTCCTGCCGTCCTGGTGTCCTGGTAAGTGATGGGCCGGGGGGGGGGCTGTCGCTGCGATGGGGGGGCTGTCGCTAGGCCGGGGGAACTAGCGCTGGGCCGGGGCGGGCTGTCGTCGCTGTGCCGGGGGGGGGGGGGCTGTCGCTGCGATGGGGGGGGCTGTCGCTGCGATGGGGGGGCTGTCGCTAGGCCGGGGGAACTAGCGCTGGGCCGGGGGGGGCTGTCGCTAGGCCGGGGGAACTAGCGCTGGGCCGGGGGGGGGCTGTCGCTAGGCCGGGGGGGGCTGTCGCTAGGCCGGGGGGGCTGCCGCTGTGATGGGGGGGGGGCTGCGCCGGTTACCTTCTGCCTGGTGGTGGGTGACTGGTCGGCCGTGTTCACTCCAGGGGTCCGGTCGGCGGCTGCGGGGCGTCTGGTTGCCATGGAGACACAGCTGGTAGCGTCTCGGGAGCGCGCACGTCGGGCTGCAGCGAGCGAAGGGAAAAGAGCCGGCGGCCATCTTGGGAAAATTTTTATAAGTTGTTGAAACGCTGGAACGGTAAGTAGAAACCAGCTAGAAAAGTCATTTACAGGGGTAATTAGTAATGTTTGCTTAATTAGGGGGACTGGGCAAAAAAAAAAATTCACTGCTTCCTCGAGACATCTCCTTTAAGGCCCATTTACATGTAATGATTATCGCTCAAAATTCTTTGAAAGGATAGCATATGAGTGATAATCTTTGTGTGTAAATGTTACTATCCTGCAAGTTTTGTCTGAACAATGATTTTTAGGTAAGCTTAAAAAGCATAATTCAGACCACATGCTGTGTTCTCCACAGGAGCAGCAGATTACATTGTATTTTTTCAGCACCCCTTGCAGAAAACAGACTGCAGGCTGTTCTCTCCATGGGAGCTAGAGATTACATTGTTTTCTCCTAGCAGACCATGCCAGAACAATGGAGCTAATTGCAGAGCTCAGATCACCTGCCGAGTTCTGCAAGCAGCTCCAGGAGGCTCATTTGCATGCAAATGAAGCTGATAAAGTACCAATAGGCATTAGTGCCCATTAGTACTTTATGTGAAACGATTTTAAAACTTTCAATATTTCAATCGTTTGAAAGATTATCTTTGCATGTAAATGAGACTTTAATAACAGACAGTGGATTGCAGAGAATCTGGCAGGGCGACCCCTAGTGGCAGCCACTTCAAACCTGATTTACAGTGGTAAAACAACAAAAGTTTTACTGTAGGTATATTACAGAAATAATGAGACTAACAATCTAGTAGATGAGCAGAAGTTGTCTGAAACGTTAGTGCCCCTTTAAGGGGATCTGGTCTGTATTTGAACTTCTCTATCGCATTCTATATGAAACACAGAGCGGGGAGTGTTTAACCCCTTCCCTCCCCATGACGTAAGGGTACGTCATGGGAGCAGGATACTTCCCCCAAAATGACGTACCCTTACATCATGGGGATAGCGCATAAACTGAGGCAGGCTGAGCCTGTGCCATCCCGTAGCGGGATTCGGCTGTTACTGACAGCCTCCCGATGCAACAGCGGGGTACACAAGAACAGCGAGCCCTGCTGTTAACCCCCTGCATGCAACAATCTATGTAGATCATGGCATGTAAAAGGTCCACAAAGGGAGCGGGCTCCCTCTGTGACGTCATCGAACCCCCGCGATATAATTGTGAAGGGCCTATGGGTTGCCATGGTAACAGGACGCAAGATACTGGTGTCCCGCCTTGCCATTGCTTATGATTACTATTGTAAGCCATAAGGCATTGCAGTATTGAAGTCCTGCAATGGATTATAATAGCTGTTATAGTTCAGGTCCCCTGCAGGGATATAAAAAGTGTAAAAAGAAGAGAAAAAAACAGTGTAAAAAAAAAAAAAAACCTTTTTGCGCATTTTTCTCTATTTGTATAAAAAAACCACATATTTCATATCATCGTATTCGTAACGACCTGTACAATAAATTGAACACACTGTTTATCCTGCGCAGCAAAAAACGTAAACGTACCCCCCAAATGCTTATTTTGTTCGTTTTGCCTCCCAAAAAAACGCAATAAAAGTGAATAAAAAAGCCTTATGTACCCTAAAATAATACAAATATAAACTACAGCTCGTCACGCAAAAATCAATTAAAAAAAAAATCATTGTGTTCCCATGGCCAAAATAGGCCGTGTCCTTATGGGGTTAACCCCTTCCCGTTCCAGGCCACCTCTCTTCATACAGCGTGGCGGAATGACGTTTTTTTATTTTTTATTTTACTCCACTTAGAATTAAAAAAAAAAATTCAGTACATTATATGGTACATTAAATAGCACCATTGAAAAAAACAACTCGCCCCGCAAAAAAACAAGCCTTCATACAGCGACGTCGATGGATAAATAAAGAAGCTACGATTTTTTTAAAGGGGGGAGGAAAAAACAAAAATGGGGAAAAAAGGGGGCTGCGTCATTAAGGGGTTAAAGAGGTTGCGTGAGTCGTCTCGTAAACAGGCAGCCAATGATAAAGCCCAGTGATAGAGCGGCAGGTTTACGGGGCGTCACAGGGGGGATCTGAAGCGTCAGTGGGGGACTTACAGGTATCAGAGAGCGGTGAATATGAGCTCTGTGATCTCTTTATTAGGGCTCCTTTCCACTGGCGAGGTAATCGCACGTTTTCAGTGCGATGCGAGAGTGCGAGCTCTCGCAGGAAAGTCCCACACGTTGTTCTATGACAACCTTTCCACTAGCGATGTTTAAGGGCAAGCTGCGATGCGAGGATTAAAAATCGCAGCAGGAGGATTGTTTCAGCATTTTGCATTTTTCTGTCGGCCATACAGCGCAATGGCTAAACAGATTCTCGCATCGCAACGCAAAAGCTTGCGATTATGCAGCGTTACGATGTGATTTTAACATTGCGATTTTCTCGCAGCGATATCGCTATTGCCAGTGGAAAGGAGCCCTTACTTTTACACACTGAGGGACCCCTTTGTAAAAAAATATTTTATCATGGACGACTCCTTTAAGCACATTTCTGGAATCCTGCCATGCAGAAGTTCTGTGCCTCAAGAGTTAACAAGAAATTCCAGTTCCAGGTCCCAGAAGATGCAAGGATTCTTTACTTAGGAGAACAAGCTAAACTTTAGGACTCACAGGGGTGTATGTCGCTTGCAGTAGGTGCTGATAGCCCAATGACCTCTCTTGGGAAACTGACTTCTTCGGGTTTTTTCACAGAAGTATTGAGTGTAAGGTAGTTAGAGCGGATTTCTTAGCCACAGCTAATATAGTCGGATGTGGGGGGTAGATTACTTCAGACTCCCCCTGCAGCTTATACTATGCGTCTGTGCTGCAGTCACTAACCACAACCATGTCCTATGAAGAAGAGCAGAACAGCAGCCACAACCGGAGAAGCGGAATACAAGGTATGCATCAGCTATTTAACTCATTGAGGACCCAGGACGGGTACTCTCAGGGGGGCACTCAATCTGCGGAGGCGTGGGGATGTAATGTGTTCATGGGGTGCTGATGGGTTACCATTGCAGTCAAGAGTACGAAAATGGGTTTGGAATTTCCTTGTTGCAGATCAACTCCATACCGTGGCTTGAAGGAAATGACCAACAGTCTTTATAGCAGCAGCCTTGGAGTCTTTGTCTGTCTTTACGTATGGTATTGTTTTATCATTTGTGTAACACAATATGGAAACATGTATTTCCTAAGGCCGGCTGCACACGACCAGGTGGGGCTCTGCATGCGGGAGCTCACAGCGGAATCCGACCCTGTGCCCAGCCGGCATCCACGTGTACCTTCTCTTCTTCTTGGCCGGCTGTACTGTGGATGGTCCGCACAGCGAGCCGTCAGACATGTGCAGTACAGTTTTTGTCATTGTGTTAGGGCAGCGGGTCGGATGGCTTCCATTAGCTTCAACGAAAGCCAACCATATGGAATCCACATAGAAATCACGATTGATTTCCACTCATGTAGAGGAAAGTGCCACTCCAGATTCCGCAATGCAAATCTGAGTCAATGCTACGTACAACAGAAGATATTCACAATCTTCGGCGCTGTCATTGAAATGAATGCAGCAAATGCGCGCCTGCTTCACTTCTGCTCCGTTCCCCTGTAGACCTAGCTGCCCCTGCTCTTGGGATCGGCATGGTCCCAGAAAGGCTCAAACCCTTACCATCTATCAGTTTTCACCTATCCAGTAGAGAGAAAAAACAAACATCCGTCTTTGTAATAGCCATTAAACATATATGTTGTGCAGCAAAATGTCCTTATGGATATGTAAGTGGAGAGATTTGAAACTGTTGCAGGAAATCCCGTCACACGTGATCCAAGTAGCGTCATCATTAACCCTTTCTAATCCAATTTGTATCCTGGTTTTCCTAGGGGGCTTACTCTTTTTCTGCAGTTATACAATGGCGCTATATGCTGGCTAAAGCCAGTACTGCATGAGGTGACGCCTTGGATAGGCTTCAACAGCAGAGAGGCTGGCAATATACAGTAAGAGAACCCCGGCGTATGTTTTCCAACATTGGAGCTGTACAGCTTTAAATCATAATGGCTTTAGACGTCAATCAGTGGATTGAAAAGGGTTAATACTTCATAGTCATGTATGTATTTTTATTTATTTAGTCATTTCCGTGTCATTTTCTCTTTTTTCCTAAGCAAACTCACAATACAAAAGCAACTTAACCCCTTAGTGATGAGCCCATTCTTGTGTTAGGCCCGTTTCACACAGGTGACAAAGTCACGCTATTTTCTCGCGATGCGACAAATTACATGTATGTGAAGCCCATGCTTTTCTGTTGGTTACTTCACATTAGCCATGTTTTGTAGCGTTGTGAGACAAAATAAACTGCGATTGCTAGAGATGCTTGTGTCTTGTGATGGTTTGTTGCCCATGTTTCCCTATGGAGCCTTCCTTGCTGTTGCAGCACATTGCACGAAAACACGGTTATCGGTCTGTGCGATGCAACTTTTACAGTAATAAATTCTACAGTGAAAGCCCTAAAATAAGCCCTAGCTGCAGGCAAAAAAATATATGTATATCACCTAATAGGCGCTGTCCGCTCTGGCATACGTTTCCATAAGCTCCCTGGCATTTGTTTGAAGTTCCCCCAGCATAGCTTCCTGGCCAGAAATTTGAAAAACTCCAGGAAGCGCTGCTTCTGATTGGCTGAGCACTGTGGCTCAGCCAATCAGAGCCAGCGCCTAATGAACCAGTCACAGCCATTCAATGAAATGCGATGGCTGTGATTGGTTTTACTTTTGTTTTCGGGTCGCCGGCATTTAGCATTCCTCATAATTGATGAAGAGCGCTAAACGTCCTAAAATAGAACAGACACCACTCGAAAATCGTGGCGCTGCACAGCGCTGCGAACGAGCCGCTGTCTGTGAGGCTCTATTGAAAACTATAGGAGTCTCTGACTAGACCACCTCTTTATCTCACATAGCTTATTATTAGACATTGACTCTAGGTGTTCTATTGACATTTTTCTATGGTCCGACCATGCGCCTGTATAAGGATACCTCGGATGTCAAAAACAAAATACCAAGAGCCCCAATTGGCTTCTCGAAGATAATTACCTAAGGATGCTCTACGAGTATGGATTTAGGATATTAAAAACACTATCCCCAATTCTTTGCAGATCCTACCTCAGCTCCTTTCCAATGGGAAGTGCTAAAGTGTGTCCTCGGGGATATTTATTTCCCATGGCACAAGATTGAAGAAAACTAGATCCCTCAAGGCCCTTTTACACGCAACGATTATCACTCAAAATTAGCTATACCTGCCGAAAAGTAAGCGGCTCTTTGCTTTTAACCCTTTCCAGCTACAGGATGTACATTTACATCCTGCAGCGTCAGGGTATGTATGAAGCACAGGCAATTCTGACAGCGGCATTTAAATCCCCTGAACAATATTCAGGGGTCCCGTACGGCCCCCTTCTGAAAGGCCCCAGGGCTGCCTTAGCAGACTGCCTGTCAGATTGCAGTATGATGTAATGCTATGGCCACTACTATATGGACAGCGTTATCTGCTGCCAGCGCTGCCCGTGTTGGCAGAGGGCCCTGGAATCCAGCGCAGTGGACCCTTGCAGATTAATAGAGATGAGCGAACGTACTCGTCCGAGCTTGATATTCGTGCGAATATTAGGGTGTTCGGGATGCTCGTTACTCGTAACGAGTACCACGCGGTGTTCCGGTTACTTTCAGTTTCCTCTCTGAGACGTTAGCGCGCTTTTCTGGCCAATTGAAAGACAGGGAAGGCATTACAACTTCCCCCTGTGACGTTCAAGCGCTATACCACCCCCCTGCTGTGAGTGGCTGGGGAGATCTGATGTCACCCGAGTATAAAAATCGGCCCCTCCCGCGGCTCGCCACACATGCCTTGTGAGTTAGCTGAGGGACAGTGCTGTTCTATTGGAGTTGCTGTAGGGAGAGTGTTTGTAGTGAGTGTAGGCTTCAAGAACCCCAACGGTCCTTCTTAGGGCCACATCTACGTGTGTGCAGGCTGCTGTTAGCAGCGGAGAAATTTTTTTCTTCTCAAAATCGGCAGTGCAGAGCATTGCACCCGGCATTAGGGACAGAAGTGGTGCTTAGGCAGGGAGAGTGTTAGGAGTGAGTGTAGCCTTCAAGAACCTCAACGGTCCTTTCTAGGGCCACATTTAACTGTGTGGAGTACTGTGCAGGCTGCTGTTAGCTGTTTTGCTTTTTTTTTTTTTTCTCAAAGTCGGCGGTGCAGAGCATTGCACCCTGAATTGATACTACAGGCACAGAATTGTGTAGGCAGGGCCACAACACAGTTATTAGTCATTGAATAGGCACAGTGGGCCTTTCCTTTTAAACAAAAGGGAAAAAAGTATATTTGCCCTGCCTCTGTCAGTCCTAAGGGCTCTGGGTACGTGTGTGCTGCGTGGAGAATGTAAAAAAATCAGACGCAACCAGCTACGGTTGAGTGCAGCCTTGTGCCAATTTCTTTCCTGCCTAGGAAATACCTGCTCTACCACAGTTAATAACTCTGCAACAGTAAAGTTCTGTGACACTTTTGCAGGGCCGCAACACAGTTATTAAACTTATTATTCATTCACTAGAGGCAGTGGGCCTTTCCTTTTAAACAAAAGGGAAAAAATTATATTTGCCCTGCCTCTGACAGCCGTCAGGGCTCTGGGTACGTGTGTGCTGCGTGGAGAACGTAAAAAAATCAGACGCAACCAGCTACGGTTGAGTGCAGCCTTGCGCCAATTTCTTTCCTGCCTGGGAAATACCTGCTCTGCTACAGTTAATAACTCTGCAACAGTAAAGTTCTGTGACACTTTTGCAGGGCCGCAACACAGTTATTAAACTTATTATTCATTCACTAGAGGCAGTGGGCCTTTCCTTTTTAAAAAAAGTAAAAAAATTATATTTGGCCTGCAGGCTTGCGCCAATTAATTTCCTGCCTGTGAAATCAAATCACTGGTAATACAGCATGCTGAGGGGTAGAGGTATGCCTAGAGGACGTGGACGCGGCCGAGGACGCGGAGGGCCAAGTGAGGGTGTGGGCACAGGCCGAGCTCCTGATCCAGGTGTGTCGCAGCCGACTGCTGCGCGATTAGGAGAGAGGCACGTTTCTGGCGTCCCCACATTCATCGCCCAATTAATGGGTCCACGCGGAAGACCTTTATTAGAAAATGAGCAGTGTGAGCAGGTCCTGTCCTAGATGGCAGAAAGTGCTTCGAGCAACCTATCGTCCAGCCACAGTTCTTCGCCGTCCACTGCTGCAAATCCGAATCCTCTGTCTGCTGCTCCTCCTTCCTCCCAGCCTCCTCACTCCACTACAATGACACATGCTCAGGAGCGGGAAGACTCCCAGGAACTGTTCTCGGGCCCCTGCTCAGATTGGGCAGCAGTGGTTCCTCTCCCACCAGAGGAGTTTATCGTCACTGATGCACAACCATTGGAAAGTTCCCGGGGTCCGGGGGATGAGGCTGGGGACTTCCGCCAACTGTCTCAAGAACTTTCTGTGGGTGAGGAGGACGATGACGATGAGACACAGTTGTCTTGCAGTGAGGTAGTAGTAAGGGCAGTAAGTCCGAGGGAGGAGCGCACAGAGGATTCGGAGGAAGAGCAGCAGGACGATGAGGTGACTGACCCCACCTGGTGTGCAACGCCTACACAGGACAGGTCTTCAGAGGGGGAGGCACGGGCAGCAGCAGGGCAGGTTGCAAGAGGCAGTGCGGTGGCCAGGGGTAGAGGCAGGGCCAGACCGAATAATCCACCAACTGTTTCCCAAAGCGCACCCTCGCGCCATGCCACCCTGCAGAGGCCGAGGTGCTCTAAGGTCTGGCAGTTTTTCACAGAGACGCCTGACGACCGACGAACAGTGGTGTGCAACCTTTGTTGCGCCAAGATCAGCCGGGGAGCCACCACCAACAGCCTCACCACCACCAGCATGCGCAGACATATGATGGCCAAGCACCCCACAAGGTGGGACGAAGGCCGTTCACCGCCTCCGGTTTGCACCGCTGCCTCTCCCCCTGTGCCCCAACCTGCCACTGAGATACAACCCCCCTCTCAGGACACAGGCACTACCGTCTCCTGGCCTGCACCCACACCCTCACCTCCGCTGTCCTCGGCCCCATCCACCAATGTCTCGCACCGCACAGTCCAGCCGTCGCTAGCGCAAGTGTAGGTGCGCAAGCGCAAGTACGCCGCCACGCACCCGCACGCTCAATCGTTAACCGTCCACATAGCCAAATTTATCAGCCTTGAGATGCTGCCGTATAGGGTTGTGGAAACGGAGGCTTTCAAAGCTATGATGGCGGCGGCGGCCCCGCGCTACTCAGTTCCCAGTCGCCACTACTTTTCCCGATGTGCCGTCCCAGCCCTGCACGACCACGTCTCCCGCAACATTGTACGCGCCCTCACCAATGCGGTTAGTGGCAAGGTCCACTTAACTACGGACACGTGGACAAGCACAGGCGGGCAGGGCCACTACATCTCCCTGACGGCACATTGGGTGAATTTAGTGGAGGCTGGGACAGAGTCAGAGCCTGGGACCGCTCACGTCCTACCCACCCCCAGAATTGCGGGCCCCAGCTCGGTGGTGGTATGTTCGGCGGTGTATGCTTCCTCCACTAAAGCACCCTCCTCCTCAACCTCTGTCTCGCAATCTAGATGTGTCAGCAGCAGCAGGACGTCGCCAGCAGTCGGTGTCGCGCAGCGTGGCAGCACAGCGGTGGGCAAGCGTCAGCAGGCCGTGCTGAAACTACTCAGCTTAGGAGATAGGAGGCACACGGTCCACGAACTGCTGCAGGGTCTGACAGAGCAGACCGACCGCTGGCTTGCGCCGCTGAGCCTCCAACCGGGCATGGTTGTGTGTGACAACGGCCGTAACCTGGTGGCGGCTCTGCAGCTCGGCAGCCTCACGCACGTGCCATGCCTAGCCCACGTCTTTAATTTGGTGGTTCAGCGCTTTCTGAAAAGCTACCCACGCTTGTCAGACCTGCTCGGAAAGGTGCGCCGGCTCTGCGCACATTTCCGCAAGTCCCACACGGACGCTGCCACCCTGCGCACCCTGCAACATTGCTTTAATCTGCCAGTGCACCGACTGCTGTGCGACGTGCCCACACGGTGGAACTCTACGCTCCACATGTTGGCCAGGCTCTATGAGCAGCGTAGAGCTATCGTGGAATACCAACTCCAACATGGGCGGCGCAGTGGGAGTCAGCCTCCTCAATTATTTTCAGAAGAGTGGGCCTGGTTGGCAGACATCTGCCAGGTCCTTGGAAACTTTGAGCAGTCTACCCAGGTGGTGAGCGGCGATGCTGCAATCATTAGCGTCATCATTCCTCTGCGATGCATCTTGAGAAGTTCCCTGCAAACCATAAAGGCAGCCGCTTTGCGCTCGGAAACGGAGGCGGGGGAAGACAGTATGTCGCTGGATAGTCAGAGCACCCTCCTGTCTATATCTCAGCGCATTCAGGAGGAGGAGGAGGAGGAGCATGAGGAGGATGAGGAGGAGGGGGAAGAGACAGCTTGGCCCACTGCTGACGGTGCCCCTGCTGCTTGCCTGTCATCCTTTCAGCGTGTATGGCCTGAGGAGGAGGAGGAGGAGGATCCTGAAAGTGATCTTCCTAGTGAAGACAGCCATGTGTTGCGTACGGGTACCCTGGCACACATGGCTGACTTCATGTTAGGATGCCTTTCTCGTGACCCTCGCGTTGCACGCATTCTGGCCACTACGGATTACTGGGTGTACACACTGCTCGACCCACGCTATAAGGAGAACCTTCCCAGTCTCATTCCCGAAGAGGAAAGGGGTTCGAGAGTGTTGCTATACCACAGGACCCTGGCGGACAAGCTGATGGTAAAATTCCCATCCGACAGCGCTAGTGGCAGAAGGCGCAGTTCCGAGGGCCAGGTAGCAGGGGAGGTGCAGAGATCGAGCAGCATGTACAGCCCAGGCAGTGCAACAGTCTTTAAGGGCCTGGACAGCTTTATGGCTCCCCAGCAAGACTGTGTCACCGCTCCCCAGTCAAGGCTGAGTCGGCGGGAGCACTGTAAAAGGATGGTGAGGGAGTACGTAGCGGATCGCACGACCGTCCTCCGTGACACCTCTGCCACCTACAACTACTGGGTGTCGAAGCTGGACACGTGGCCTGAACTAGCGCTGTATGCCCTGGAGGTGCTTGCTTGTCCTGCGGCTAGCGTCTTGTCGGAGAGGGTGTTTAGTGCGGCTGGGGGAATCATCACAGATAAGCGTACCCGCCTGTCAACCGACAGTGCCGACAGGCTAACACTCATCAAGATGAACAAAGCCTGGATTTCCCCAGACTTCTCTTCTCCACCAGCGGACAGCAGCGATACGTAAGCAATACGTAGGCTGCACCCGCGGATGGAAGCTACGTTCTCTCTCACCATCCAAATGGGGACATTTCTGCTTCATCAATCTGTGTATAATATTCCTCCTCCTCCTCCTGCTCCTCCTTCTGAAACCTCACGTAATCACGCTGAACGGGCAATTTTTCTTAGGGCCACAAGGCTCACTCATCTAATTTTTCTAAACAATTTTTATATGTTTCAATGCTCTTAAAAGCGTTGAAACTTTAACTTGAACCAATTTTTCGTTAAACTGGGCTGCCTCCAGGCCTAGTTACCACTTAAGCCACATTAACCAAAGCGATTAATGGGTTTCACCTGCCATCTTGGTTGGGCATGGCCAATTTTTACTGAGGTACATTAGTACTGTTGGTACACCAATTTTTTGGGGCCCTCACCTACAGTGTAATCATAGCAATTTGTATGTTCTTCGCCTGCACTCATGGTACAGAAGTGTGTGTGGGGTTGGCCTACACTTTAGCTACATAAATGTAACTTGGGCCTTGGCTATACTGCAGCTACTGAAATGGAACTAAGACTGCGCTCCCACTATACTGCTGCTTCGGAATTGTTACTGGGGCCTGTCTTGAGTGCTACTATTACTGACATGGAACGAAGACTGCGCTCCCACTATACTGCTGCTTCGGAATTGTTACTGGGGCCTGTCTTGAGTGCTACTATTGCTGACATGGAACGAAGACTGCGCTCCCGCTATACTGCTGCTTCGGAATTGTTACTGGGGCCTGTCTTGAGTGCTACTATTGCTGACATGGAACGAAGACTGCGCTCCTCCTATAATGCTGCTAGTGATATGTTAGTGGGGCCTGTCCTAATGCTACGGCTGAAATGTTACGAATTATGGGCTCTGCCTATACCGCTGCTAATGGTATGTCTCTGGGGTGTGGAAACAGAGGCTTCCCAAAGACATGATGGCGGCGAGGCCATTTCCCACCAACGCGGTTACTGTTAAGGTGCATATAACCATGGACACATGGAGAGGACACGTAGTGCCTCAAAAACATCCCCCTCCTCCTCCAACAGGGAAAACATTCTTGGCAAATGCCTTTGCATTGGTTCGTCTGGTGGCAGTCCAAGAATTTCACCTCTACCGACACTACAAGAGAGCCCCCCCACCATCCCCCCGCCACGGCCCACTTAATCCTGGCCACATTCCGAAAACCAACAAAATAAAACCGTGCTACTAGGTCCGCAGTCACCACCACATTACCACCAACGCGGTTACTGTTAAGGTACATATTACCAGTCTGACTGGGGCATGCAGACACCTTTACAGAATGAATAGTGTGTGGCACAAAGGTTCCCCATTGCTATGCCCACGTGTGCAGCTCCTGATGGCGGTGGCACAGGATTCTATTTCTCATTGCTTCTGTACAGCATTGTGGGCTATCGCCCCACCACTTTTAAAGAGGGTCGCTGCCTAGCCGTGCCAACCCTCTGCAGTGTGTGCCTGCGGTTCCTCCTCATGGCAGACGCACTTATAAATATACATGAGGGTGGTGTGGCATGAGGGCAGCTGAAGGCTGCGCAGGGACAGTTTGTTGTGCGCTGTGGACACTGCATCGTGCGGGGGGGGGGGGGGGGGGTTGGGCAGCATGTAACCCAGGAGAAGTGGCAGCGGAGTGTCATCCAGGCAGTGATTGTGCTTTGTTGTAGCTAGTGTGGTGCTTAGCAAAGGTAAGCCATGCTAATGAGGGCTTTTCAGAAGTAAAAGTTTTTGGGAGGGGGGGGGGCCCACTCTTGCCGCTATTGTGGCTTAATAGTGGGACCTGTGAACTTGAGATGCAGCCCAACACGTAGCCCCTCGCCTGCCCTATCCGTTGATGTGTCGTTCCCATCACTTTCTTGAATTGCCCAGATTTTCACACATGAAAACCTTAGCGAGCATCGGCGAAATACAAAAATGCTCGGGTCGCCCATTGACTTCAATGGGGTTCGTTATTCGAAACGAACCCTCGAGCATCGCGAAAAGTTCGTCCCGAGTAACGAGCACCCGAGCATTTTGGTGCTCGCTCATCTCTACAGATTAACTATTGATCACCCGTCCTCTGGATAGCTGATCATTAGTAAAAGTCCTAGTCAACCCATTTGAGAATATATGACCGCTAAACTGAGTGATGCATTTGTGGAGATTCATTAACCAAGAATGTTGTTTTATATTCCAGACATTTCCTCTCCGCACCAATTTAGCACTTTTATTTTGTGCTTTTGAAGACGTTCTGGAAAGAAGACATCGGTAATCAATAAGGAGATGGAATTGATGTGCTCCAAGGATTTTCATGAGGCATGTTTTCCAATGATGATTATATGGGAAAGAATTACCCATGCCTATACATCGGACTCTCCCCCACAGGCCTGGGGGCTACAAGTAGGGGAATATGGCTGTCAAAGCTGGTTTATTAACCCTAGCGAAAAATATGTTGTGCTCTGGGACACTTTTCGCTCATACTGGGAATTGAAAACTCCATTTGGCCCCGTTTTACATTTCACCGGACCCCTGTTTCTTGATAAGTCAAGTAAAGGATTACACATTCCACCATCGCTGTGTGTATCAAGTACAGATATTTTAACTCCTGCCTCATCTGACATGGTGTGTGAACAAATGGCGAAAATTGGCCGCTTTATGAAAATCACAATCACTGAAAAAGTATAACGCCCCCCCCCCCCCCCCCCTCTAAAAAACCTCCACAATGTTCTTATCTATTAGGGCAGCTTCACAAGGCTTTTTTGTGTGTGTGTTTTATTGTATTTTTTGAGCACGCCTGGAATATCTATTTGCGTACGGCAGACAAACACGAGTTCCAGATGTTTTTTTTTTTCACGGAATTGCGCAGGGTTTCATGCATCCCCTTGTGTGCCTTCCACAGACTTCTATGGGGATCCTTGGTGCACAGACCTGCACAAACAAAGAGCAGGTCCTACTTTATGCGTGCGCAAAAAAGGAAATGAGAATTAACCCATTAAAACCATAGTTGCAGTGGGGAGTGAGGGGGGGGGAGAGAGAGAGAGCTCCCCCCTGTTCCCCCCTGCTACCCCCCTCTCTCCCCCGCCGCCCATGCGCCCCCCGAATCTTTTCACCTGAGTAGGCAGTTACTTGAAAAAAGCGATGCTCGATCGAGTAATTGCTCTAAACGAGCACGTTCGCTCATCTCTATTTATAATATCACAAATAAGCATATGACTTACCAAATGCAATTGTCTAACCCCTTAGCCTTGTCACCAGTATTGCTAAGGGCAAATACTCGAGTGAGTATTGCCTTTTGCGAGTACCTGCCCGCTCTTCTCAAAAGATTCGGGTGCCGGCGGGGGGCGGGGAGCGTCGGGGGAGAGTGGGGAGGAACGGGAGGGAGGGGGAGATCTCTCTCCCCCCTCCCCCATCCCGCTCCCGCAACTCACTGCTCACCCCCACCGGCACCCGAATCTTTAGAGACGAGCGGGCAGGTACTCGCATAAGGCAATTTGCTCGAGTATTTGCCCTTAGCGAGTGCGCTCGCTCATCTCTAGTGGCAATGTTTTATTTTTTCATTCTTGCCTTCCAAGAGCTATACCTTATATTTTTCCATCAGCATGGCCATATGAGGACTTTTTTTTTTGCAATTTATACTTTTATAGGCAATAAAGTTTTATTGAATTCTACAAACAAAATGTGTTGGATTCAGGTTTGTAAAGCATTAAAATGTAAGAGAAAACAATACAATAAGGGCTCACACCCACTAGCGTTTTTTTTTTCGCTGCGATTTCGCTTTTTGTTTCCAAATGTCAATGGGACTTTCTAATGTTAAAATCGCGTCGCTCAAAAATCGCAAGTTTGCACTTCTGCAATTTTTGTTCGAATTGACATTTGGGGAAAAAAAACGCAGCGACATCGCAGCTAAAAGAAAGGCTAGTGGGTAAAAGCCCTACTACAGCACATGTAAAGATACTAGCTGCATAGTATTGTGTGCAAGCAGAAAACGGAGAAATGACTGGGACAATGCCAAATTCAGCCGCTTGTCAGAAATTTGTGTGTGTACAGCTACCCCAGTTAGGGAGCGTTAGACAGCACACAATGATGGGGGGTGTTCTAATCCCATAAACTCTGGCAGAGTTGTACACATGGTATCTGGGCATAGAGAATATGAGGAATTTATCCAGCAATCCCAAATTTGGGGGAATTTGTCTTCAACTTTCCTGTCCTTAAATAGTAGCTTTTAAAGGGGAAGAGGCAAATTATATATTGTGGGAGGACAGCTCGGTAGAGTGCGGGTTTGGCTGCGTCCAGAGACGGAAACTGGTGGATACAGACCAAGAGCAGGCGTGACCTGCGTTTATTTTAGTTCAGAACAGCAACACAATGTTCAACCTTAGCTTCAGGCAAAAAAATAATAGTCCCAAATACGGATATTAGGCCTCCCTGCCTGATCAGGTCGCACTCAGCAGGTGCAGCGCACAGCAGGGCTCTTGTCTCCAGCAGGTAACACAGGCTGCCAGGGTCCAGCAGCCATCTAATCTCCCTCTGTGTCAGTGCACCTGCTATTTATGCACCTCCTCCTGCTGGCTCAGCCTCAGCACCTGTGCTGCTTGGGGCTCGCCCATACCCTGGAGTGGAGGAAGTGGAATGGATGGCCCCACTACCAACCTGACATCCATTCCAAAAAACCAGGCCCAGATACTTCAGCAAGTACTTGCTGGAGACCACATTGCGCTCCTGGCTTCTCACGTCTCAAACAGCGGTACGTTACCTTCCTCCAGTCCCCTTAGGCATAATACCGGAACCTAGGGGCGACATAGCGACCATCCACTACTACGCCCCTCAATACCTCACATACCCTCTGCTCTAACCCGTAGGGGCGAACACTTTTACTAATCAAGCAGTGGGTTCGGGACAACGCATCAGCATTTCCTTGTAGCTTACCAGCCCTGTGCTCTACATTAAATTTAAAGTTTTGTAAAGAAAGGAACAACCTCGTCACCCGAGCGTTTTGCTCTTTGGCCTGACTCATCCAGGTGAGAGGGGAGTGGTCTGTCACCAATCTGAGGTGTCGTCCTAACAAATAATACCGTAGGGACTCTAAAGCCCACTTTATCGCCAGACACTCTCGTTCCACGATGCTATAATTTCTCTCTGCGGTGGTAAGTTTCCTACTAAGATAGGTGACTGGGTGCTCCTTGCCTCTAACCGCTTGGGAAAGAACAGCCCCCACCCCCACATCAGACGCATCTGTCTGTACTACGAATGTTTTGCTGAAGTCGGGAGTAATTAAGACCGGCTCTCTACACAGGGCTGTCTTTAACTTCCGAAATGCCTGCTCGGCCTCGTCATTCCACTGGATCATGGTGGAACTTCTTCCCTTTGTTAGCTCTGTCAAGGGCACTGCTATGGTGGCGAAGCTAGGGATGAACCTGCGGTAGTAGCCTACAATCCCTAGAAATGCTCTCCCCTGTTTCTTGGTCAATGGTTGGGGCCAGTTTTGGATGGCCTCTACCTTATTAATTTGGGGCTTAATAACTCCTCGTCCTATTATGTACCCCAAATAACGTGCTTCTTCCACTCCCAACGTACACTTCTTGGGGTTTGCCGTTAACCCTGCATCCCTGAGGGAATCAACTACCGCCTGTACTTTTGCCAAGTGACTCTCCCAGTCGTTGCTAAATATAATGATGTAATCCAGATAGGTGGAGGCATACCGACGGTGAGGTCTCAGGATGATATCCATCATTCTTTGGAACGTAGCTGGTGCCCCATGTAGCCCAAAAGGTAGGCAGACATACTGGAAGAGTCCCTCGGGAGTAGAAAAGGCAGTCTTTTCTTTGGCCTCCTTGGTAAGTGGTACCTGCCAATACCCTTTAGTCAGGTCCAAGGAAGAGAAGAACCTAGCATGTCCTAGCCTTTCTATTAGCTCATCTACTCGTGGCATCGGGTAGGAGTCAAACTTAGAGACTTCGTTCAACTTCCTGAAGTCGTTGAAAACCTCAAGGTGCCATCGGGCTTAGGAATCAGGACAATGGGACTAGACCATTCACTTTTTGACACTTCAATGACCCCAAGGTCCAACATCTTCTTTACTTCCTCTGATATAGCCTGTCTACATGCTTCAGGAATTCTGTAGGGTTTCACCTGGACCCTTACGTAGGGTTCCGTGACGATGTCATGTTTGATTACTGACGTACGTCCCGGTAGTTCCGAGAACACATCCGTGTTTCGAAGCACCAACTCCTTTGCCTCCTGCTTCTGCTTCTTAGATAGGGACCCTGAGATAGCTACTTCAGGAGCTTTGTCCATGGACTTCACAAAAACCTGGCTGCTCGGCGCATTTACCACTGCCGGAGACTCTTGTTCTTTCCAGGGTTTGAGCAAATTCACATGGTATACCTGCTCCGGCCTCCTCCTGCCAGGTTGGTACACTTTATAATTGACTTCTCCTATGTGCTCAAGCACCTCACAGGGCCCCTGCTATTTAGCTAAGAACTTGCTCTCTACTGTAGGTACCAAACCTAACACGCTATCTCTCGGGCAAAAGGTTCTGACTTTGGCCGACCTGTTATAGACTCGACTCTGTGCCACTTGTGCCTGTTCCAAGTGTTCCTTTACAATGGGCATGACAGCTGCTATCCTGTCCTGCATTACTAAAATATGTTCTACCACACTTTTGTAGGGGGTGTGTTCACTTTCCCAAGTTTCTTTGGCGAGGTTGAGGAGACCGCGTGGGTGTCTACCATACAACAGTTCAAACGGAGAAAAACCTGTGGAGGATTGGGGAACCTCACGTATTGCGAACATCAAGGCTGGCAACAAACAATCCCAATCCTGCCCATCTTGGCTGACCACCCTTTTTAACATACTCTTCAAAGTTTTATTAAACCTCTCGACCAGACTGACAGTTTGCGGGTGATATACTGAGGTACACAGTTGTTTAATCTTTAGAAGTTTGCACATCTCTCTCATTACTTTTGACATAAACGGAGTTCCTTGATCGGTAAGGATCTCTTTGGGAATACCGGTGCGGAAGAACATCTGGAACAGCTCTCGGGCAATAAGTTTGGAGGAGGTGTTTCTCAGAGGAATTGCCTCCGGATACCGCGTGGCATAGTCTAGAATGACCAGTATATACTGATGTCCCCTAAATCCATGGCTATACTACTGGGCAGACTAAATCCATGGCAATACGGTCAAATGGTACCTCGATAACGGGTAAGGGCACCAATGGACTCCTGAAATGAGGCTATGGGGCCGTTAATTGACATATAGGACATGAGGCGCAATACCGCTTAACCTCCTCATGTACCCCGGGCCAATAGAACCTTTACAACACTCGTTCGCGGGGTTTGTCCGCCCCCAGATGACCTCCAAGCACATGTTTATGAGCCAGTTCGAGAACTACCCGGCGATAGGGTTGGGGCACCACTAGCTGTTCCAGTTCTTCCCCGCGCACCTTATCCACTCTGTACAACATGTCATTGTTAACAGCCATATACGGGTATGCTTCACTCCCACCTGGAGTTTGAGGTACCCCATTTACCTTTGTTACGGCCTCACGGGCCCTGATCAATGTTGGGTCTTTCAGCTGAGCAGACCCAAAATTTTCACGCGACACCTCAAGTTCCGGCATGGCAGGAACTTCTGCCGGGCTTTCAGTGTCACCAGCCAGTACAGCTAGGGGACAATCGTCATCGTCAATGATGGTCACCCCTACTACTGGCCCAGCAGTGTCCGGGTCATACGACTCAGGGCTTACCTCCTGACACACAACATTATTAACCACATTCTTATTGTCCAAAGTCCTTTTCCTCCACAAGGCCCAGAACAGTGGAAAGTCCCTTCCGATAATAGCCTCATGCATTAGGGACTTAACCACTCCTACCTCGTGGGTAGCGGTGCTGCAAGGGGTGGCTATTGGTACGGTAAGGGGGGGGTTATTCCCGAGTGCCCCCGTGGATGCACAGTACACCCACTCGGCCTCCATTGTAAGAGGGGGAGTTAACCAACGAACCATGTACTAGGGTCACCAGGCTTCTGGAGTCCAACAGAGCCTGTACCAGGAAGTCTCCAATGTTCACCGAATATACCTGCGGCTCATCCCCGGACAGGTTTTCAGCGGCTAGCGCGGGGCGTGCGTACAGGGAGACCCTCCGCCCGGAGCTGCAGTCCATGGGCTCGGAGCCTAGGGGGCAGTGTGCCGCAACATGACCCCATTCGTGGCACCGCCAGCACTGTTGGCATCCAGGGTCCCGCTCTCGAGCGCCCTGGTGTGGGCCAACCGCTGGCTCGCCCCCTGAGCCCCCTCCCTTCTTCCACACAGGGCCCCTGGAAGCAGAACATGGTACAGTCTTACCATCTTGACGGGAACCCTTTGCCTCTCTGTCGCCGCCCCGTCTCGTAGAGGCTTGTAACAGTTCCTCCGTGGCGCAATACCTCTCAACCAGGTTCACGAGGTGATTGGCGTCAGTCGGCCCAGCCTGTCCCACCCAATGCTGTACCGCAGGTGCCAAGGAATGGTGGAAGATATCCAAAACGATCCTCTCCACCATTTGCGCAGGAGTGCAGTCCTCTGGCTGAAGCCACTTGGAGACAAGGTGTATTAAGTCATGCATTTGGGACCGTGGTGGTAGGCTCTCCGAGTACCTCCAGGCATGTACCCGGCCTGCACGCACCTGTATGGTCACTCCCAGTCGTGCCAGGATTACAGCCTTCAGTTTGGCGTAGTTACGGGAGTCCAGTTCACTTAGGTCGTAATAGGCCTTTTGGGGCTCCCCTGACAGAAAAGGGGCCACAACATCTGCCCATTGGTCCGTGGGCAGCCCTTCTCGTTCCGCAATCCTCTCAAAGACATTAAGGTAGGTTTCCACGCCATCTGCAGCGAAGCTTGCACCGAGGCCCTTGTGGTTGGTTGTCCTCCTTGGGCCCCCTGTGGGTGGGTGCTCTGACTTGCTGTGACCGCAGGCCATTGTGTCACCACCGCCTCTCGCAGTGTTGCCATTTGTTCCATTAGGAGGCGATTGGTCTCTTGCTGCATCTGCCTTGCCTCTGCCTGGGCGTTTTATTGCTGTAGACAAATCTGCACCAGCTGTCGCACCAGGTCCTCCATGACAGCAATCTTATTAGTAGGGCACCAGCGGCTTTTACCCAGGACATACAGTGTTAGCCGCAGGTGTCAATTCCTTGCGTATGTCTCTTTAAGACTGCGTATTCCTTGCCTGCATCCGAAACACCATATGTGGGAGGACAGCTCGGTAGAGTGCGGGTTGGCGGCAGTCAGAGACGGAAACCAGTAGATAAAGTCCAAGAAAAGACTTTAAGACTTTTAAAGAAAAGACCTCCAGCAAGTACTTGCTGATTACATTGCACTCCTGGCTTTTCATGTCTCAAGCAGCGGGACATGAACTTCCTCCAGCCCGACTTAGGCATAATAGCGGAACCTAGGGGCGATGTAGCGACCATCCACTATCACGCCCCTCAGTATCTGATATCTATCTATCTATCTATCTATCTATCTATCTATCTATCTATCTATCTATCTATCTATCTATCTATCTATCTATCTATCTATCTATCCCATATCTATCAATTCAAAGATGTGTTATTGTCAGAACTGATGAAGGGCCAGGGGTGTGTTAGAGCACAGAAGAGGTGTGCTAAGTCAGGGGTCCCCAACTCCAGTCCTCAGGGACCGCCAACAGGTCATGTTTTCAGGATTTCCACAGTCTTGCACAGGTGATGTAATTGTAATGTAGACATACTAAGGAAACTAATGAAATTCTGACAGTTTTGGGTCTTCCCGTTACAGCGCATAAGCAGTTCTCTTTTACTTCTCCCTTCCTGTAAGATTCCAAGACAGTTCCTCTATCTTGTTTCAGATTCGTTTCCAGCATTAGTAAGTGAGCCGCAGGTTATAGACCACTGAGCAATGAGGGGAGCAATTATTCCTTATACTGATTCATTTATAAATGGATATGAGGTTGGGGGCTCTTTCACACAAGCGTAACGATTTTCGGTCGGCCATGTTGCAGCCAAACGGCCGGGGTCTGGTGCATATACGCCGAGCCCGGAATGCTGTTGGATGGTTGGGAGACAGTTTAGCTCTGCTAAACTGCCTCCCCCATTCCGCCCCATCACCGTCTCTTGGCCAGGGGAGAGGATGAGGCGGGAGCTACTGTGCTATACTCCCTCCCACCTCCCTTCTCCGGCAGCTACCATAGGCTCCCATAGAAGTCTATGGGAGCCGCCGCTGTATTCCGGCCAGAAGATAGTTCCTGAACTATCTTTCCTGGCCTGTGTAAAAATGCCAGGCCGAAATGTGCACCATATTTGCTATCTTGGCCGCCCGAGCGCGATAACGCCATGGTAATATGCCAATCTGATCCGCCCATGTAAACCAATGCACCAGATGGGCAGTGTATATCGGCCGGTCGTGAAAGCGCAGCTGATATACGCTCGTGTGAATGAAGCCTGATAGATATAAGATAGAAATATAAAGCAGCTATTTGTTCTGCATATTGATTGCTCTATCAGGTGGGAATTAGAGCGCAGGATTTGGAGAACAGAGCCACATCCAGGGTGAGGGGTATAGAAGTCCATGGCATATCACACGGTCTTTCCTACTGCAGCCTCTGAGTGCACAGATGCACCCCTGTGGAGATAGCGCCTCTCTCCATTGCCAAGGAAACGACTCTGTATCCTTGTTACTACAGAAGTTCTGTACTTAAGGCCCATTTACATGTAATGATTATCGCTCAAAATTCTTTGAAAAGATGGCATATGAGTGATAATCTTTGTGTGTAAATGTTACTATCCTGCAAGTTTCGTCTGAACAATGATTTTTAGGTAAGCTTAAAAAGCATCATTCAGACCACATGCTGTGTTCTCCACAGGAGTAGCAGATTACATTGTATTTTTTCAGCACCCCTTGCAGAAAACAGACTGCAGGCTGTTCTCTCCATGGGAGCTAGAGATTACATTGTTTTCTCCTAGCAGACCATGCCAGAACAATGGAGCTAATTGCAGAGCTCAGATCACCTGCCGAGTTCTGCAAGCAGCTCCAGGAGGCTCATTTGCATGCAAATGAAGCTGATAAAGTACCAATAGGCATTAGTGCCCATTAGTACTTTATGTGAAACGATTTAAAAACTTTCAATATTTCAATTGTTTGAAAGATTATCTTTGCATGTAAATGAGACTTTAATGACAGACAGTGGATTGCAGAGAATCTGGCAGGGCGACCCCTAGTGGCAGCCACTTCAAACCTGATTTACAGTGGTAAAACAACAAAAGTTTTACTGTAGGTATATTACAGAAATAATGAGACTAACAATCTAGTAGATGAGCAGAAGTTGTCTGAAACGTTAGTGCCCCTTTAAGGGGATCTGGTCTGTATTTGAACTTCTCGCTCGCATTCTATATGAAACACAGAGCGGGGAGTGTTTAACCCCTTCCCTCCCCATGACGTAAGGGTACGTCATGGGAGCAGGGTACTTCCCCCAAAATGACGTACCCTTACATCATCGGGATAGTGCATAAACTGAGGCAGGCTGAGCATGTGCCATCCCGTAGCGCGAGCCGGCTGTTACTGACAGCCTCCCGATGCAACAGCGGGGTACACAAGGAATAGCGAGCCCTGCTGTTAACCCCCTGCATGCAACAATCTATGTAGATCATGGCATGTAAAAGGTCCACAAAGGGAGCGGGCTCCCTCTGTGACGTCATCGAACCCCCGCGATATAATTGTGAAGGGCCTATGGGTTGCCATGGTAACAGGACGCAAGATACTGGTGTCCCGCCTTGCCATTGCTTATGATCGCTATTGTAAGCCATAAGGCATTGCAGTATTGAAGTCCTGCAATGGATTATAATAGCTGTTATAGTTCAGGTCCCCTGCAGGGATATAAAAAGTGTAAAAAAAAGAGAGAAAAACAGTGTAAAAAGAAACAAAAAACCTTTTTGCGCATTTTTCTCTATTTGTATAAAAAAAAACACATATTTCATATCATCGTATTCGTAACGACCTGTACAATAAATTGAACACACTGTTTATCCTGCGCAGCAAAAAACGTAAACGTACCCCCCAAATGCTTATTTTGTTCGTTTTGCCTCCCAAAAAAACGCAATAAAAGTGAATAAAAAAGCCGTATGTACCCTGAAATAATACAAATATAAACTACAGCTCGTCACGCAAAAATCAATTTAAAAAAAATCGTTGTGTTCCCATGGCCAAAATAGGCCGTGTCCTTATAGGGTTAACCCCTTCCTGTTCCAGGACGTTCCAGGCCACCTCTCTTTATACAGCGTAGGCATCAGCTGTTTATTACAGCTGACACCCACGGGTAATAGCTGCAATCGGCCGTGCGGCCAATCACAGCTGTTAACCCTTTAAATACCGCTGTCGATTTTGACAGCGGCATTTAAATACACCCCCCCCCTCCCGCAGTGAGATCAGGGAAGCTGTGCAGGTGTCATGGCAGCCGGGTCCTCCTAAAAGGCCCCAGGGCTGCCTTGGGAGTCTGCCTATCAAGCCATCCACGTGGGGTGGCTTGATAGGCTGCCTGTCAGAATGCAGTATGACGTAATGCTATAGCATAACGTCATACTGCAGAAGCGATCAAAGCATCGCATGTTGTAGTCCCCCAGGGAGGCTTAAAAGAAAATTGAAAAAAAGATCAGTAAAATTTTATTAATTGTAAAAAAAAAAGTACTAAAAGTTTAAATCGCCCTCCTTTTGCCATATCTATAATAAAAAAAATCTAAATCATTAAAGAAAAATACATATTTGGTATCGCCACGTCCGTAAAAGTCCAATCTATCAAAGTAGCCCATTATTTACCACACACGGTGAACGTTGTCCGAAAAAAACTAAAGAATGCCAGAAATGCACTTTTTTAGTTACCCTGTCTCCCAGGAAAAAAACGCAATAAAAAGGGATCAAAAAGTCGTATGTATTTCGAATTGGTACTAACGGAAATTACAGGACATCCCGCAAAAAATGCGGCCACGCTCAACTACGTCGACGGAAAAAAAAAAAGTTATTGCGCGCAGAAGATGGCGGCAGAAAATAATTGAAAAAAATTAAATGTCTTTGAAAAAAAAAAGTGTAGTACAGTAAAAAAAACTATGCGAATTTGGTATCGCAGTAATCGTACTGACCATAGAATAAAGTTATCATGTCGTTTTTGTTGCAATTTGTGCGCCGTAGAGACAAGACGCACTGAAAGATGGCGGAATGTCGTTTTTTGTTTTTTTTTTATTTTTCTCCACTTAGAATTAAAAAAAAAAAAATTCAGTACATTATATGGAACAATAAATAGCACCATTGAAAAAAACAACTCGGCCCGCAAAAAAACAAGCCTTCATACAGCGACGTCGATGGATAAATAAAGGAGCTACGATTTTTTTAAAGGGGGGAGGAAAAAACAAAAATGGGGAAAAAAGGGGGCCGCGTCATTAAGGGGTTAAAGAGGTTGCGTGAGTCGTCTCGTAAACAGGCAGCCAATGATAAAGCCCAGTGATAGAGCGGCAGGTTTACGGGGCGTCACAGGGGGGATCTGAAGCGTCAGTGGGGGACTTACAGGTATCAGAGAGCGGTGAATATGAGCTCTGTGATCTCTTTATTAGGGCTCCTTTCCACTGGCGAGGTAATCGCACGTTTTCAGTGCGATGCGAGAGTGCGAGCTCTCGCAGGAAAGTCCCACACGTTGTTCTATGACAACCTTTCCACTAGCGATGTTTAAGGGCAAGCTGCGACGCGAGGATTAAAAATCGCAGCAGGAGGATTGTTTCAGCATTTTGCATTTTTCTGTCGGCCATACAGCGCAATGGCTAAACAGATTCTCGCATCGCAACGCAAAAGCTTGCGATTATGCAGCGTTACGATGTGATTTTAACATTGCGATTTTCTCGCAGCGATATCGCTATTGCCAGTGGAAAGGCAATACACTGAGGGACCCCTTTGTAAAAAATATTTTATCATGGACGACTCCTTTAACCCATTCCGGCTGCAGGGCGTAAGTTTACGTCCTGGGAGCGGGGTACTTCCCGCAACAGGGCGTAAACTTACGTCCTGGAGATAGCGCGGGATCACATATGATCCAGCGCTATCCCGCAGCGGGAGCCGGCTGTCAGTCACAGCCGGCGTCTCGCTGCAGCAGCGGGGGGACATCGGAGATGCGCCTGCCACTTTTAACCCCTTCCCTGCTGCGATCTAAGTAGATCGCGGCAGGGGAAGAGTTCACAGCGGGAGCACGGCTCCCTCTGTGTCTCCGGCCGGAACTCGCGATGTCATCGCGAGAGCCCGGCCTGTCACCATGGCAACAGGACGCCAGACACTGGCGTCCTGTATTGCCTATGCCTGAGATCGCTGTATGAGCGATAAGGCATGGGAGAGCAGTAGCTCTGCCATGCCTTATGACAGCGATCATCAGGGCAGTGATTAAAGTCCCTCAGAGGGACACAAACAGTGTAAAAAAAAGAAAGATTTAAAAAATGAATTAAAAAAAATTTAAAAAAAAGAGTAAAAAAACCATTTTTTATGCTTTTTCTCAGATTAGCATAAAAAAAGGTTAAAAAAAAATAAAACCCCACATATTTGGTATTGTCGCGTCCGTAACGATGCGTACAATAAGTTGCACATGCTTTTGACTGTGCACGAAAAAAACACTAAAAAAAATGCTAAAAAACTGAGGCAAAATGCTCATTTTTAGCATTTTGCCTCACTAAAAACGCAATAAAAGTGATCAAAAAAGTCGTATGTACGCCAAAATGGTACCAATAAAATCTACAGCTCGTCTCGCAAAAAATAAGCCCTCATAGAGCTCTGTACATCAAAAAATAAAAAAGTTACGTGACTTTGAATGCAGCAATTTAGAATAGAAAAAAGATTTCCAAAAAAAAGGGTTTTTATTGCAGAAAAGTGGGAAAACCTAAAAAAAATGTTAGAATTTTGGTATCGTTGTAACCGTACCGGTCTGCAGAAAAAATGGAAAGTCTCATTTATGCTGCAAGATTAACGGTGTAAAAAAAAAAAAATCTATGACAGAATTGATGCGTTTTCTCTCTCTGCTATCATTAAAAAAAAAAAAAAATTTTACAATATAGTCTATGTACCCAAAATTGGCATCGATAAAAACTACAGTTCGCGACGCAAAAAACAAGCCCTTATACGGCCGCGTCCACGGAAAAATAAAAAAGTTATGGCTTTTGAAAAATAGAGATGGAAAAATACCAAAAAATCGCTTGGTCCTCAACGCCAAAATAGGCCATGTCATGAAGGGGTTAAGCACATTTCTGGAATCCTGCCATGCAGACGTTCTGTGCCTCAAGAGTTAACAAGAAATTCCAGTTCCAGGTCCCAGAAGATGCAAGGATTCTTTACTTAGGAGAACAAGCTAAACTTTGGAACTCCCAGGGGTGTATGCCGCTTGCAGTAGGTGCTGATAGCCCAATGACCTCTCTTGGGAAACTGACTTCTGGTTTTTTCACAGAAGTATTCTGAGTGTAAGGTAGTTAGAGCGGATTTCTTAGCCACAGCTAATATAGTCGGATGTGGGGGGTAGATTACTTCAGACTCCCCCTGCAGCTTATACTGCTATGCGTCTGTGCTGCAGTCACTAACCACAACCATGTCCTATGAAGAAGAGCAGAACAGCAGCCACAACCGGAGAAGCGGGATACAAGGTATGCATCAGCTATTTAACTCATTGAGGACCAGGACGGGTACTCTCAGGGGGGCACTCAATCTGCGGAGGCGTGGGGATGTAATGTGTTCATGGGGTGCTGATGGGTTACCATTGCAGTCAAGAGTACGAAAAAGGGTTTGGAATTTCCTTCTTGCAGATCAACTCCATACTGTGGCTTGAAGGAAATGACCAACAGTCTTTATAGCAGCAGCCTTGGAGTCTTTGTCAGTCTTTACGTATGGCATTGTTTTATCATTTATGTGTAACACAATATGGAAACATGTATTTCCTAAGGCCGGCTGCACACGACCAGGTGGGGCTCTGCATGCGGGAGCTCACAGCGGAATCCGACCCTGTGCCCAGCCGGCATCCACGTGTACCTTCTCTTCTTCTTGGCCGGCTGTACTGTGGATGGTCCGCACAGCGAGCCGTCAGACATGTGCAGTACAGTTTTTGTCATTGTGTTAGGAGGGCAGCGGGTCGGATGGCTTCTATTAAATTCAATGAAAGCCAACCATATGGAATCCACATAGAAATAGAGCATGCTGTAATTTTTCCTCCACGAGCGGAAAATCTCGATTGATTTCCACTCATGTAGAGGAAAGTGCATTTTTTTCATCGCATGCAATGGAAGGTATTTGCTGCGGAATTCTGAGGTGGGCGCCACTCCGGATTCCGCAATGCAAATCCGCTTGTGTGCACCCGGCCTAAATCTGGAATTTTACAGAGGCAGTATCAGTCCAGAGAAAAGATTTAGCAAAACTTACTGCGTGGACCCTCAAACTAATAAATTTAAAATATAACTTTTATTCGCAATACTTAAAATAAAGAAGAACAAACACACATACATATATAATATAAGATGAGGACATATCAGAAAAAAATGTATATAAATTCTGATCAATGCCACTTATAAGTGGGTGTGCACCAATCAAGCGTGGTAGCAAAAAAGTTTTTCTTTGCACTCAACTGTTCTGTAATGATGGTCCTGAGTCAATAAGATGGAGAAAAATTATTGCACAGGTGTCATCCTAATAATAAGGGGTGACCTTGCCAATGCCTGAGCAATAGTATGACCTGATGCCACTTTTTTCAAGGATATAAAGACCAGCCAGGTCGAATGACAAAAATTTGCACTCAACTATTATATAATCTTTGTCCTGGGATTTACAGAAAGGTAATTAACGTTGTTGCTCAGGTGTCATCCTAATAGTTAGGGACGACATCACGGAAAACCTGAGCGATGGTGAAAACCCTACGCGTTTCCCCCACAAAAAGTGGGTTCCTCAGGGGTTCAAATAGAACAATTCCAGCAAAAAATCGTAAAAACGGATAATGGCTGTAATAGATAAATACCAGCAAAAGATAATATAGCTGGGTAGTGGCTTCAAAAAAGACAATCTTCAGAAGATAACGTATCTGTTATCCCTCAGCGATAATAAAGAAGAGAATTAAAATAAAAATCTTCTCTCCTAGGTAATTTGAGACCATAAAAATGGTTCCTAGTCAATATAACGCCGTTTTTGTTGCAAAAAAAGGAGACCAGCTAGGGTTAAATTAGATATAGATATCACAACCAGACGATACTAAAGCTCTAGCCAGAATAGAGTACTCCCACTTGATGCTAATATCATCAGTAAGGAGACAAAAACAAAATAAAGAAAGAAAATTAAAAAACCCCCAGGAGTGACATGCCGCCGTTTCGATCAGAATTTATATATTTTTTTTTCTGATACGTCCTCATCTTATATTATATATGTATGTGTGTTTGTTCTTCTTTATTTTAAGTATTGCGAATAAAAGTTATATTTTAAATTTATTAGTTTGAGGGTCCACGCAGTAAGTTTTTCGGCCTAAATCTGAGTCAATGCTACGTACAACAGAAGATATTCACAATCTTCGGCGCTGTCATTGAAATGAATGCAGCAAATGCGCACCTGCTTCACTTCTGCTCCGTTCCCCTGTAGACCTAGCTGCCCCTGCTCTTGGGATCGGCATGGTCCCAGAAAGGTTCAAACCCTTACCATCTATCAGTTTTCACCTATCCAGTAGAGAGAAAAAACAAACATCCGTCTTTGTAATAGCCATTAAACATATATGTTGTGCAGCAAAATGTCCTTATGGATATGGAAGTGAAGAGATTTGAAACTGTTGCAGGAAATCCCGTCACACGTGATCCAAGTAGCGTCATCATTAACCCTTTATAGTCATTTATGTATTTTTATTTATTTAGTCATTTCCGTGTGTCATTTTCTCTTTTTACCTAAGCGAACTCACAATACAAAAGCAACTTAACCCCTTAGTGATGAGCCTATTTTTGTTGGGCCCGTTTCACACAAGAGACAAAGTCACGCTATTTTCTCGCGATGCGGCAAATCGCATGTATGTGAAGCCCATGCTTTTCTGTGGGTTACTTTAGTGATGTTTTGTAGCATTGTGAGACAAAATAAACTGCGGGTTGGTAGAGATGCTTGTGTCTTGTGATGTTTTGTAGCCCGTTTCCCTATGGAGCCTTCCTTGCTGTTGCAGCACATGAAAACTCAGTTTTCGTGCTGTGCAATGCAACTTTTACAGTAGTAAATTCTACTGTAAAGCCCTTAAATAAGCCCTAGCTGCAGGCAAAAAAAAAAGAAAGAAATATATCACCTAAGAGGCGCTGTCTGCTCTGGCATACGTTTCCATAAGTTCCCCCAGCATCGCTTCCTGGCCAGAAGTTTGAAAAACTCCAGGAAGCGCTGCTTCTGATTGGCTCAGCCAATCAGAGCCAGCACCTAATGAACCAGTCACAGCCATTCAACGCAATGCAATAGGCTGTGATTGGTTTTACTTTCGTTTTCGGGCCGCCGGCATTTAGCATTCCTCATCACTGATGAAGAGCGCTAAACGTCCTAAAATAGAACAGACACCACTCGAAAATTGTGGCCCTGCACAGCTCCGTGAACGAGCCGCTGTCTGCGAGGCTCCATTGAAAACTATGGGGGCCTCTGACTAGACCACCTCTTTATCTTACATAGCTAATTAGACAGTGACCATAGCTGTTCTATGAGCATTTTTCTATGGTCCGACCATGCGCCTCTATAAGGATACCTGGGATGTCAGAAACAAAACACCAAGAGCCCCAATTGGCTTCTCGAAGATAATTACCTAAGGATGCTCTACGAGTATGGATTTAGGATATTAAAAACACTATCCCCAATTCTTTGCAGATCCTACCTCAGCTCCTTTCCAATGGGAAGTGCTAAAGTGTGTCCTCGGGGATATTTATTTCCCATGGCACACGATTGAAGAAAACTAGATCCCTCAAGGCCCTTTTACACGCAACGATTATCACTCAAAATTAGCTATACCCGCCGAAAAGTAAGCGACTCTTTGCTTTTTACCCTTTCCCGCTCCAGGACGTACATTTACATCCTGCAGCGTCAGGGTATGTATGAAGCACAGGCGTCTGCTGTTTATTACAGCTGACACCCGCGGGCTATAGCTGCAATCAGCCGCACAGCCGATCGCGGCTATTAACCCCTTTAAATGCCGGCATTTAAATCCCCCAACGATGTTCGGGGGTCCCGTACGGCTCCCCTGTGATGAGATCTCAGGGAGACGTGCGGGTGTCATGGCAGCCGGGGGCCTTCTAAAAGGCCCTAGGGCTGGCTTAGCAGACTGCCTGTCAGATTGCAGTATGATGTAATGATATGGCCACTACAATATGGACAGCGTTATCTGCTGCCAGCGCTGCCCGCATTGGCAGAGGGCCCTGGAATCCAGCGCAGTGGACCCTTGCAGATTAACTATTGATCACCCGTCCTCTAGATAGCTGATCATTAGTAAAAGTCCCAGACCACCCATTTGAGAATGTATGACCGCTAAACTGAGCGATGCATTTGTGGAGATTCATTAACCAAGAATGTTGTTTTATATTCCAGACATTTCCTCTCCGCACCAATTTAGCACTTTTATTTTGTGCTTTTGAAGACATTCTGGAAAGAAGACATCGGTAATCAATAAGGAGATGGAATTGACGTGCTCCAAGGATTTTCATGAGGCATGTTTTCCAATGACGATTATATGGGAAAGAATTACCCATGCCTATACATCGGACTCTCCCCCACAGGCCTGGGGGCTACAAGTAGGGGGATATGGCTGTCAAAGCTGGTTTATTAACCCTGGTGAAAAATATGTTGTGTTCTGGGACACTTTTCGCTCATACTGGGAATTGAAAACTCCATTTGGCCCTGTTTTACATTTCACCGGACCCCTGTTTCTTGATAAATCACGTAAAGGATTACACATTCCACCATCGCTGTGTGTATCAAGTACAGATATTTTAACTCCTGCCTCATCTGACATGGTGTGTGAACAAATGGCGAAAATTGGCCGCTTTATGAAAATCACAATCACTGAAAAAGTGTAACGGGAGAGCGGGGAGGAATGGGAGGTGAGATCTCTCTCTCCCCCCCTCCCCCCGCTCCTCCCTGCTCACTCCCGCAACTCACCGCTCTCCCCCGACCGGCAGTATTTGCCCTTAGCGAGTAACACTCGCTCATCTCTAGTAGCAATGTTTTATTTTTTCATTCTTGCCTTCCAAGAGCTATACCTTATATTTTTCCATCAACATGGCCATATGAGGACTTTTTTTTGCAATTTATACTTATATAGGTAATAAAGTTTTATTGAATTCTACAAACAAAATGTGTTGGATTCAGGTTTGTGAAACATTTAAATGTGAGAGAAAACAATACAATAAGGGCTCAAACCCACTAGAGTTTTTTGTTCCACTGTGATTTCGCCTTTTTTCCAAATGTCAATGGGACTTTCTAATGTTAAAATCGCGTCGCCCAAAAATTTCAAGTTTGCACTTCTGCAATTTTTGTGCGATGCGATTTTAACATTAGAAAGTCCTATTGACATTTTGGGGGAAAAAACGCAGCGAAATTGCAGCTAAAAAAAAAGGCTAGTGGGTAAAAGCCCTACTACAGCACATGTAAAGATACTAGCTGCATAGTATTGTGTGCAAGCAGAAAACGTAGTGTTATAGGAATTAATCATATTCCTGAAGATTTCACTGGTTTGCTCCAAATTGGTTATAATGAGAAGCTTCATGCATGAATATATGTATTTGGAATCAGGGGTATTCCCCGTCAGCCCCCATACACTTCTGGTTTATTGTAAGGAAGTACAATATAGTTATACTGAATATGACGCACCAATTACATGCATACCCCTCCTAACATCATAACAACTCATGATTGGCCTAGTATGTAACGACGCTGATGATTAACATATGTTTACGCCCAGGTGTATGTTGCTATGTGAACACGTAATTTCTAGGAAACGCAAGTAGAATAGACTATCAATATCTCTGCCTGGACTTAGGAATCCAAGACAGACATAGATAAGAAGTAGCCCCCCTTTTGTGAGCGGAGGGCATCACAGATGTGTTTCTCCTGAGAAACGCATCTCAGGACCTTGTAGAACATGAGAACTTGTGTAGGAGTGTATTTCAGGATACCAGCATAAGGCCTTAGTCAGACGGGCTTTTTTAGCCGTGATTTGCGCATGCGTCCGGCGATTTTTTAAAACCATTGCTTTGCAATGGTATCAGACACATGAGCGCTTTTTATGCGCTCGTCCGATAAATTATAGAACAAAAAATCGCAGATTGCACCTATCTGCGATCTACGATTCCTGTTCTCTTCTGTATATGCGCTCAATGGGGCCGGCGGCAGCAGCGCCGACCCCATTGAGAACATATAGAAGACAAATCATTCTCCTCTTCCACAGCTGTTACAGCTGTGGCAGAGAAGAACGATGTTTGCCCATTGAATTCAATGGAGCGGCAATACAGCCGCTCCATTGAAAGCAATGGGCTGCCGGCGTGCGCGGGGTGAATTGTCGGGAAGGGGTTAAATATATAAGCCCTTCCCGGCAATTCATCCTAAAATGTGTTAAAATAAAAAAATTGTATACTCACTTTTCCGCTGCAGCCGGAGTCCAGCCGCGGCCGCTGTCAGTTCTCCTGAACTGCTTCTTGGCACTATTCAACCGGCGGGGCTTTAAAATCCCCGCCTGCTGAATGATCAGCCTCTGATTGGTCACAGCCCTGACCAATCAGAGGCTGAAAACACTCACACACTAGAGATGAGCGAACGTGCTCGGCCACGCCCCTTTTTCACCCGAATACCGCGAACTCCGAGTACTTCCGTACTCGGCCGAAAAAATTCGGGGGGCGCCGTGGCGGCACGGGGGGTAGCAGTGGGGAGTGGGGGGGAGAGGGAGAGAGAGAGGGCTCCCCCCTGTTCCCCGCTGCTCCCCCCCGCACCGCCACGCCTCTCCCCGCCCCCCGGCGCCCCCCGAATCTTTTCACCCGAGTACTGAAGTACTCAAAAATGGCGGTACTCGGGTGCGTAAGTACTCGAAACGAGTACGTTCGCTCATCTCTATCACACACCCATTCATGAATTCATGAATGGGTGAGTGACTGCTGCCTCTCAGCGCTGAGCCAATCAGGGGCAGGTCTGACTCACATCCATTCATGAATTCATGAATGGGTGTGAGTGAGGCATGCCTCTGATTGGCTCAGTGCTGAGCCAATCAGGGGGCATGTCTAACTCACACCCCCTTCACACCCACTGCAGGACGGCCGCGCGGAGCTCCGGCTGCCGGCAGAAGGTGAGTATACAATTTTTTTTTTATTTTTACACATTTTAGGATGAATTGAAGGTAAGGGCTTATATATTTAAGCCCTTACCAACAATTCATCCCGGGCTCGCCCGCAGCGCATTGCTTTAAATGGAGCCGGCTCTATTGCCGTCTCCATTGAATGCAATGCGCTGGACAGCTCCGGCCCGTTTCTAATGAAACGCGGCTAGGAGCAGATTGTCGGGCGATTTGCGGGCGACTTGCGCGCACCGGTCACGCGATTTGCGGATGCGCATCCGTCATGCGATCCGCAAATCGCGCAAAAAAACGCCCGTCTGACTAAGTCCTAAGAATGAACCAGTTAGGCCTCCTTCCCACGAACGGATTTACGCCGCGTAAATTCGCGGCAAAAATCCGCTGCGTTGCCCCCTGCTATTAGGTTCTATTGAACCTAATGGCTCAATGCTCACGATGCGGAATTCCACCGCGGAATTTCGCACCGTGAAATCTCCCGTCCTCACCCGCAGCATGTTCTATTTGCCGTGGGTGTACGCGCTGACGGCTTCCATTGCAGTCAATGGAAGCCGTCCGTTCAAGCTATCTCCCGCTGTGACCAGCGGAAGATAGCGTAAAAAACGCTTTCCCGCCTACCGCCGCCTCGTCATATGACGCGGCCGGCGCGTCACGTGACACGGACGGCCGCGTCATGTGACGCGGTGGGCGTGTCACATGACGCGACGGCGGTGGGCGGGGAAGCGTCTTCACGCTATCTTCCTCTGGTAAGTATGGGGTCTCTGGGGGGCGCCGTGACGGGCTTCACTGCGAATATTACGCGGCGGAGCCCGTCACGCTCGTGTGAAGCCGGCGTTAACCATTTCACTGCTAGCTGTTTTCTATGGAGGTGGATATATGAATATATACATACATATATTTGCATAGGCTGCTATAAGAAAAACATTTATATTATCCCCAATTTTGGGGAATTTGTCTTCAACTTTCTTGTCCTTGAATACTAGCTTTTAAAGGGGAAGAGACTAATTATATATACATAGTCAGTACATAGTCAGTCATGTAGGGTTGGAATTTTGGCAACCAGCAATAGTTTTTTATGCACCTAAAATAAGGTAACTTTAATGACTCCATTCACCGCGTCATGTGTCCGCTCATGTGAGCCTGCTCTTACTGAAACAGACTGCAGGCGTCAATGTTAACAATACAAAGTATGCAAATAAGCGCAGACCATAGATAGGATAACCAGCAGCTAGTCTGCATAGATAACCAATAGTGACTGTTGAGTGGCATATGGTTATCTATGTCTGTTAGGGGCAGGGATGGCTCTGATTTGCATGCTTTATACTGATAACTTTGATACATGCAGTCTGATTTAGTAATTGGGAGTGGATGTGAGCTCTTATCAACATCCCTCCCTTGCTGGCAGCTTTACATGACTGTTTGGGCAGAACGTTGCTGCCCTCTGACTTATGGGGGAATAAAGACTTTTTTGCACCAGATATGCCGTCACGTCTTCTTTCTATATTTTGTTCTAAGATTGCATCCTGGGATTCCGGTTCCATCACATTGCCCCGCTGCTGCTCGGGATAGTGCTGCCGGCACCACGTTTATTTCTACTGGGTTTACTTCTATCACATTGTGTTAAGGGCTATTTGCACGTAACGATTGTCGCGCTTAATTCATTTAAACAAACAAAAATGCGCGATAATCGTTATGTCTAAACGCCAAGCCATCGTGCACTATTCGTTTGGTTTTCCTTTGTTGCTCATCACTGGTTCGCTCACTTCTCGCTACGTCTAAACGCTTCCCGCTCAGTGTTTCACGTAGGATCGAGCGAGAAGTTAGCGATTCTCAGTGATGATCTGCCTGTCTAATGATTCTACAGGAGCGCGAACAACTAGCGGCGGCGTCACCCGCTCGTGCGCTTCAGATGACAGTCATCCCGTGTAAATGGGGCATTACATGACGCTCTCTTCTACTAACGTTATTAAGTCTACTTGGCTTATCTTCAGAAAAAAGAGGGAAGTGACTAGTTAAGGCCTCATGTCCGCTGGCTAATTATATTTACGTAATCCGCGCGGGTGTCCCGCATGTGTGATCCGCGCCCATAGGGATGCATTGGACACCCACAGGTAAGTAAATACCTGCGGATGTCATTTTTCCCTGCCGCGCGAATCGCATGTGCGGGAAATCACCCGCAGCATGCTCCATTTTCTGCGGGTTTCCCGCACAGTCGGCTCCTGCAGCCTGCGGAAGCCATTCGGATCCGTGGCACACCCGCAGCTGAATTTCTGTTCTGCCGCGGGAAAGCAGGGATTAAGAAAAAAAAGAAGAGTGCACGGCGCATGCGCGTGGCACGCTGCCGGCGTGCCGAGCACATCCACCGGGCAGAAGGAAAGAAGATCCAGCAGCGACGGACGTGAACCCGCAGCGTCCAGACAGGTGAGTAATATCAATTTATAGGCCTCATGTCTGCAGAAAAGGTGGGACCCGCTGCAGGATTCTGCATGGAGAATCCGTGCGGGCCCAAATTTCCTAGTGGACATGAGGCCTAATGGGATCTGGGTAATATTAGCATCTTAGAAACAATTAATGCCCATTAGTAGCTTATTAGCTTCAATTGCATGTAAATGAGCTCCCTGAGCTGTATATAGATAACAGCAGGTGGCCTGTTCTCTGCATACAGTTCCATAGTTTTTCAGCAGGACAGCAGCTGAAAACAATGTTATCAGCGCTCCCGTGGAGAATCACAGCATGCAGTTCCTTCTATCAGCTGACCAGCCGAAAGATGGATTTTAAATTCAACATAAAATCATTGTTCGTCCGAAAAGCAAACGATTCTAGCATTTACACGCAATGATTATTGCTCAAAAGCCATTGTTTGAACGATAATCATTCCGTGTAAATGGAGCTTTACCTGATGCGGTTTCCCATGAGTTTAATTTGGTTTACGACTAACTGTTCAGGGATCATCAGCTCCATTATCCCTGACTTCTTAAGCCCCATTTACATGCAATGATTATCGCTCAAAATTCGCTCAAACAATGTCTTTTGAGCGATAATCGTTATGTGTAAATGCTACCATCATTTGCCTTTCAGCCAAACAATGATTTTTAGGTGAGCCTAAAATCCATCCTTCGGCTGGAGAGCTGATAGTAGGGACCGCACGCTGTGTTTCTACATGGGAGAGCTGATTACATTGTATTCAGCTGCAGTCCCCAGGTAGAACAAAGGAGCTGTATGCAGAGAACAGATTACACTGCTGTTATCTGCATACAGCGCACAGAGGCTCATTTACATGCAAATAAAGCTAATAAGCTACTAATATGCATTAGTGCTCATTAGCAACTTATGCAAAATGATCCCTCAAACTGTCAATCATCCTATCTTTTGAACAAATTTTGAGTGGTCATCTTTGCGTGTAAATGGGGCTTCAGTTGTGTAGTGTATTTTGTGTATTGTTTGTCTTCTTTTGGTATCAGCTCTTGGTTTTAAATTTATCTTATTATAGGTTATTTTTTTAGGGGTGTCCCCAGTGAATTTGTACTACATTTTGACATCCCTCGTTGGCTATACTGTGATTAATTTGATTATCCCACGTATTCCTTGTATTTGACAGTCATAGTGAGTTTTCACGTGGAGTAACTCTAGGCCTCTTAGAAGTGTTTTTAATGCAACCAACAACTATACCCCGTATCAAGGAATTGCTGATCAAGATTCCCTTTCTGTTCAAATGTCATCTCAGTTGAACAATTGAGTTTCATGCCCAAAAGTTGGCCAACTAATATGGCTTGCACTGTGGATGCAGTGTGTTCAGATGATGCGCGCAACAATGAATTAACAAAGTACTTTTCCTATGAACATCCCTTTGTATCAACACATCAGAATCAACTAGCAGCTGAACATCCTAGAATTCCACCTTCCATCTACTATAAGTCATCTTAAAGGGGTTTTCCGGGACTAAACTATTGATAACCTGTTCTCAGGATGGGTCAACAATATTTGATCAGCGAGGGTCTGCATCTCGGGATCTCTACCGATCAGCTGATTTAAGAGGCCGCGGACCTCAAGTAAGCACTGCGACCTCTTCTCAAGCCTGTGACATCACACTCATCGGCCACATGGCCTGAAAGCAGCTCAGTTCCATTTAACTGAATAGAAGTTTTGAGGCAATACGCCTGCTATGCGATATATGGTGCTGCGCTTGGTATTGGTGGAGAAATGATGTAGCCTTCTCGATTGTATGAGCTCAGTTCATAGTGACCTTTACACTATTTTCTGGTTAAAATTCATGTGGTTGGAGTTAGGAAATAGTTCTAGAAAAAATGGAAGTTTTGTCCTTGGATTATTATCCCCTAAGCAGATGGAAAATTGCATCTATAAGGAGTACGCCAAAATTAGGTTGGACGACGAACAACGTTCGACTAATGTTATTGTGATATGCCAAGTTTTGTTGTTTTCCAGAACTACGTATGTGAAGATCATATATTTGCCAAACGCTTGATTTAATATTTTGCTTGCTTGGTCTAAATGGTTTCTCATATAAATATACTTTGAGGATGGGTCAGACCAAACGTTTATTGAAATCAGAAAGTATCTGTCGGTTCTCTTTGAGAAAAGGCCTGGCTAGCCGATATTGATCTACCTAAATTATCATTTCTTCAACAGTATGGACTGAAGATCCCCGCCAATCAATCAGCTGATTGGCTGGGATCCTGAGTAGCTGACCCCTGCTGAACAAGTGCTGACTGCCTATCCTGGGGATAGGTGCGTCGTTGCTGTGCGAAACTTCCCTGTCCCAAAACCGAGAGAGAGGTTTGTCTATGAGAGCACACATGCAGCACCCATGGCACTACTGTATATCTGAAGGAAAAACCTGTTCTTCAATGCAAAAATCTCAATTAATATATAGATTTATCCCATTTATTTGGTCCCAGAAAAAAATAAATCTACAAACCGGAACAGATAATCCTCCTATTCTGCACATGAATGGACATCCCAGACGATCAGCTGGATCTCTATGGACCTTTGGAAGCAGGTAAAAGATAGGAATTCTTTATGCTCAAACTCCAATCTATCTGGCACTTTCTTTGGAATAATGCCCAAATCATAAACTTTAAACAATACTGCCTGTAATTCCACAGTGAATTCTAGAAACATAGAAAATTGAGATAAAAAGACCACATAGTCCATCTAGTCTGTTTCCTTCCTACTTCTCTCTTAGGATACATATATACTTATGCCAGGCAGCTTAAATTCATTTATTGTTGATTTTCCTGCCACATCTGCTAGAAGTTTGTTCCAAGCATCTACTACTCTTTAAGTTTCCTTAGAAAAACACTTCCTTCCTGAACCTTCTTTATGTCTTTAATATATATGAAGATTTCTTTCATGCCCTCCCTCTCCATTCTTTCATCCTGCAACATATATAAAGGTTTTGATCTTGGCGAAATTGCGTAATCTACTCTAGGAAAATAGAATGCATGTTCTAATTTATAGTGGATATTCACAGCATAGAGCCCATTGTGCTCTATGGTTGTGGATTTACCCGCAGCCCATACGCAATTACAATGTGTATGGGCTGCAGGTACGTGTACCATCACTAAGCAACGGCGCAGGAAATTTGAAAGAGCAAACAGAAAAAAGTGTACTGCGAATGACCGCCTGCGTGAGTATGCGGTCATACGCAATACAATTACACAGCCGTATGCAGGGTCACTGCCGGTCTCACAGCTGGAATCCGATGCGGGAGGCATGCAGCGGATTCTGCATACGGCCATTTGAGCCTGGCCTTATTCAAATCCTTACCAGAGAGACTTGATGATGACATCAGGATTCTGTGGGAGTCATATTACCACTTCCAGGATAGGTGTATGACCTATGACATGAAACTGTCTTCCACAACCTCACCTTTGCAGCAGTTTGTCTGTTCTTCATACTTTTAAGCCTCCTACACAGCCGTTTCTGTTAATGACTGTGTTTCAATCTACATATGAAAATGATGATCATCATTATCATCTTTTTGGTATAATTGGTTAATCAAACACCTGACTATAATCCTACAAATTTTCTGACATGTGCCATGCACCTAGAAGAAGTGATGCTGTTTTGAAGGTAAAGGGTGGTCAAAGACATAGGATAAAAACTAATGTATGGCCCAACATTCCAATGAAGAAAGCATGAGATAAGAAGATAAAGCCAACTTCCTTTACTGTATAGTCCAGCAGTAAAACATGTTTTGAAGAAATAGACCCCTTCTTTATTAAGGCTGGGATGGGAATGAATCCAGAAAATAAAAGCCGGAATTGTAGAGAGAGAGAAAGATGTACATCAATCAAAAAACAGATCTCTCCGCCGCCCCCCGAGCACGCTCGGACAAGAATGCAGTTACTTGAGAAGAGCGAGGCTCGCTCGAGTAACTGACTTATCCGAGCGTGCTCGTGCTCATCTCTAAGTACAACATGTGGCGAAAAAACAATGTCAGAATTACTTGGCTATACAAAACCTTTATGGAGTTATTCTATGTTAAAGTGACACGTCAGATTTCCAAAATTTGGCTGTCACTAAAGTGCAAACTAAGGGGTTAATTCTTGTGTCACTAAGGGGTTAATTCTTGTGTCACTAAGGGGTTAATTCTTGCTCAGGTGTCCAATTACTTTTGGTTGGATAGTGTACATGCCCACTTTCCATTGTCCCTTTATCAATTGCAGCTGTAGAGCTTCACAAAAGCAGTGTCCATAGGGAAGATGGAACAATATCTCTGCAGTGCCACACAAAAAGAGCCTTTCTGTTTGTTACCAGCTACAAACAAAGACGGGTGAGCATTCACAGTAGCCTAGCACAGTTCCTTCTACTCCTGATGGATTCCAAATAGTTTTTTCTTGTCTAGGAGGCTGTACCCTCCCACCATCACTGCTCATAGCAGACTGGACCTCACACACTCTGCAACATAATATATACTTGTATACTGCAGCTGTACCTTCTAAAGAAAAAAGAAAGTCCTTGGCTACATCGACTTCAACAAAGTAAGTAACTCCAGTAATCTAATATCTGTGTTACTGAATATGAAAATGGTATTCAGGCACTTGGAAGTTATGGAAACCTCGATGTGAACCCTCCGTTGTGTAACGGCTTGTTTTGATTGTGATATTACTATTCTAGTATAAATCTAGGTGAAAGGAATACATTTATGAACCTGTTCATACGGCGCAGCAATGCAGTTTTCAAAAGCAGAACATGCTTCTGGTTGATAAACATCGCAGTTGCTTTTAGAACCCTTTTCATCCACATTCCTCCTCCCTAAGCTTCTGGAATGTGAGAGTTCTTGAAGAATGGAAAGCTGGCTGCACTTGTGCAGCGTTCTGTCTCCAGTCTCACAAGTGTGGGACCTGCTCTATCCTTCTGTGCATCAAAGGTGCCCATTGAAGTCTATGGGAGGTGCACAATTTGCTGCGCAATTCAGTGGAAAAAAGAACACATCTTAAACTCAATAGGCTAACTTGGCATTTAAGTCAGGGGGCTGCAATCAAATGAACGTGCGCAAAATGTACAGTAAAATCCGACCACAAAAAAGCCTCATAGCGCAACGTATTTGCGCTAAGCCGTGTGCAAAAACATACGCTCATGTGAAAGCGCTTTTAGGGCAGCCACACAGAAGCGCGTAAGCAGAAACAATGCTCCTGTGTAATGTATTTGCACGGTGAAGGAGTGTTTTTGCACCTGTGCCTAATAAAATTGCAGGTAGCCGCAACGCGATGCAAATTTTTTTTCATCACCGATGCTGCAAAATTGCATCTACAAAGCTGCGATATCACAGCGATTTTTGTAGCATCGGTATCGCTGTCGCCTGTGTGAAAGAGACCTTAGTGATCTCGCACATGAGCGTCTTCAGCGTGCGCATCTCCTGTGCAGAAGTACGCAATGAATTAGGTATTTGCTGCGTGCCGACAATCCCCTACATTATCTAGGCGTGTATGTGTGCGTAATACGCTCCAAGATAGTGCATGCCGCGTCCTTTTCTGCGCACAGTGTGTGAGAGGCACAATTAAAAGTCTGTAGGGCTTCAACCATACATTCCACATATCCTGGTATTTCTCTTTTTTTTTTTTTTTTAAATATTTTTTTATTTTTTTATAGTCAGGCACTGTTTAAATGCGTTTCTTACATGCAGATTCGTATGCGTTTTATTTTTTACGTATTTTAATGTGCGACACAGGAGCCCATGAGATAATGTCTGAACACAAACCCTATTCATATGTGCAGCGTTTATACGCCACGTCGTTAAGCAGCAGAACGGGAAATTAAAAAAAAAAAATCAAACCCTGCAGACTGCGCTTGACAGCATGTGTGAGATACACTGTCGTACCAGGTGCGAAATTTGCAACTGGCAAAAAAAAAATGGCAAAAAAACCCCAAAAAACTAAGTTTTGAATGCAGTTTTCGGAGTTAAATCCAGAAGTGCGTCCAGCAGAATGTGGGAAGTCGAAGCTCTTCCTTTATGCTTCCTTTTCTCCGACTTCTATCTCTGGGCTAAAATGGAAGGAAATAAAAATTGTGCCGTGTGTGAAAACCGACATGCTGCGTGTGCAGCCGCCCTGTGATCCCATTTCCTGAGGTGATAGTTGCAGCTGCGCCCACTTCCTGGTGTGAAGCCGCCATCCAGCAGACAGACGGTAAGAGCTTTTCTTCACTGTGTGCTGCTGCTGTTTACTCTGTGGCTGGTAGAGGAGGGCTACAGGACAACTAGGAGAGCCGGCCCCGTAGTCCTCAGCAGCTCCAGGACAACAGGGGGAGGAAGGGATTCACAGGAAGAAGCCAGTGACCGAGTGGAAGGCCTCCTTCACACGGCACGGGAGCCTCACCCTTCTCGCTTGTCCAAGCGAAGGAGCTGGCGCCGTCCTCACGCCCTCATCCGCTCGGCGGCAGATCATCGCAGAGAATCATTGGCTTCTCCCTCAGTGTCTCACAAGCTGTACGAGTCGGCGCTGGTTTTCTTGCCAGCTGAAACCGAATGAGAAGTGAGGTATTCTTAGGCTGGGTTCACACAGGGCGGATTTGCTGCGGTTTTGCCGCGGATTGCCGTTGCATATCCGCACTGCGGCAAAACCGCTGCGTTTGCAGTGCAATGCAGCACAAATGAGATTTGCCAAAAAGCTGTTCTCACAGGGCGGATTTTTCCATCACAGTCGCAGTGCGGAAATGTAACTGCGTCGCGGTGTTAAAAGATGCAGCATGTCCATTCTACGGTCTTTTCCGCAGCGCTTTTTTGTCCATAGACCTCTATGGGCGCAGCCAAAACCGCACCAAATACGCGACAAAAGGAAAAAAACGCAGCAAAATCCACAAGCCCAAATTAACCTTTGAGGCTAGGGTCACACAGGGCGGATTTGTTGCGGTTTTGCTGCGGTTTTGACGCAAAAGAACTGCTTCTGCGGCAAAACCGCTTCAAAGGTTAATTTGGGCTTGCGGATTTTGCTGCGGATTTTCGTGCGGAAAAATGCGCAAGCAGTTTTTTTCTGCAGCGCTTTTTTACTTTTGTCGCGTATTTGGTGCGGTTTTGGCTGCGCCCATAGAGGTCTATGGACAAAAAAGCGCTGCGGAAACGACCAAAGAATGAACATGCTGCATCTTTTATAAAACTGCGACGCAGTTGCATTTCCGCACTGCGGCTGTGCGGAAAAAATCTGTCCTGTGAGAACAGCTTTTTGGCAAATCTCATTTGTGCTGCATTGCACTGCTAACGCAGCGGTTTTGCCGCAGTGCGGATATGCAACGGCAAAACCGCAGCGAATCCGCCCTGTGTGACCCCAGCCTGTTTTGCCGCAGAAGCAGTTCTTCTGTGTCAAAACCGCAACGGAAAAACCGCAGCAAAACCGCAAAAAATCCGCCCTGTGTGACCCTAGCCTTATTTGTCTTTCGGAGGTTGGCTTGCGTTTAGACCGAATCATTATCATTCACTTTTGCTCGTTTCAATGATAGTCGTTCAGTCTGAACACAGCATTAGAGCCCTTTTAGGGCTTCTTCACACGACCGTATTTGCCCGCGCTAACCACAGCATCCTCAATAATGCATTTTGTGCGCATGTAAAAATAAAAGTAGGACCTGATCTTATTTTTCTGCGTTTTACGCGGCAAAAGTCCTATAGCAGTTTATGATGGCTGCGAAAATACGCAAGAGGAGTGGTGTGATACTGCGCCAAACGCAGAGAAAAGAACACAGCTCATTAGGCTTTAGGGCGGTTTTAGACGAACATGCTTTTCTCCCGTCACGCGGCTGTGATGGTGACGGTCCACATAACGGGACAAAACAAAACCCCCGATTTCAATGGTTTCGTTTTTACTAGCGGGATTGTTGCTCGTTAATTGTGCGGGTGGAAAAAAGATAGGACTTGCCCCATATTTCACGTACGTAGAATTAACTATGTGCGGAAAAGGCAGGGCAGCACCTAGCTTACCTCGTGGTTTTTTTTGGGTGCTCGCTCATTTCTAATCATGACCCATTTTATTACGTACTTCGCACCCCAATAGTCCCTTAATGTGAATGGGCGGCGCAAATACGTGGTGAATGCGCAGGAAACCTATGTATTCGCTGCATATTTGCGCACCATCTCAGTGGGCCCATCTGCGTTCTTTTTTGCTTGCCCAAATATGCAGGCATAAGCAATGTTCAATTGCGCAAATACGCAGCGTATTTGTGCGACCGAAATATGATTATACCCGTGTGAACGAGCCCTAATAGTGACCCCTATAGTGGTCTCAGTAGTAGTAGTAGTGGCCCCAGTAAGAATAATGCCCCCCCCCCCCCCCCCATACACACACACAGTGGCCCCAGTAGTAATAATGACCCCCACAGTGGTCCCAGTAATAGGGAATGCTACATGATAAAATGATCGCTAAAACTGTCAATCTTTTAATCCTTTGAAAGATTGTATTTGCGTGTAGATGGGCCTTAATTGAAGCCCAGAACTCCATCTATTTGAGAATCTATGGCATGACTGGAAGATGCTGTATATCAACACAAACATTTTAATTCTAAGGAGTTGGAGCAGCTTTAACTGGAAGAAAGTGCAAAAAAAAGTGTCTAGATGTGCCAAGCTAAGGAGACATCCCAAGAGACTAGTATCTGTAATCGCAACAAAAACTCCTCAAGATATAGACATTCAGGGAGCAGCTACTTATGCACATTAAAGTTCTATTTTCTTTTTTATGCCTTGAGGCCCTTTTACACAGAATATTCTGTCGGGCAATGGATGCCCAACAGGTCGTCCCAGCGATAATCATTTACACAGGAATGAGTACTGCTGAGTTAATGTCGGCGGAGCAGCCCGGGGATTGTTTTGGCCTGCCAGCCTCTAGTTACAGTAAACAGGCAGTTAAAATAATCACTGCCTGTTTACACGGGGTGATCTGTCGTTCAGTTTTATGCATGCAGAAACGGAATGATGAACGAGACACAAAATTCTCTTTCTTCCTCCAGTTGGTGCATGCATTTAGACTGACCAACAATTGTGAAAGTGGCCTTACATATATTTTATCAGTTCCGCAAAACCTCTTTAAAAGCACAGTACCTGTAAATGAGGTTTGATACTGTACTGATATAAACATCCTTTTACATGCAAAGATAATCTTTCAAACTGCCAAAAGAATGAAAGATTTAGCAATGTATTTACATAAAGTGTTAATGGCTTTAATGGCCATTAACACTTTAGCATCTTCATTTGCATGTAAAAAAGACCTCCAGAAGATGTTTGTAGAACCCAGTGTGTGTTTAAACACGCCCAGCTGTGCAAGCAGTTCCCTTGTTTCCCTTGTGGCTAGTATACACATGCCATGGCGAGAGCATCCTGCAGTCTTTTGAAAGATGAACAATGAGTGTAAAAGGGCCTTAACATACCATCACAATGTAACTGATCTGGCCCGAACATGTCACCTGCACTTTAGAAATATTGCTAAAATCCGTCCATTTCTAACCATGGACACGCTAAAGACACTTGTCGCCCTGATCCATTCCTGATTCGATTACTGCAACTCGCTGTTCATTGGCCTTCCTCTTTCCTCACTCCAATCTATACTAAATGTGGCAACTAGGCTCATTTTTCTATCCAGCCATTACTCGGACACCTCTACACTGTGCCAGTCGCTGCACTGACTGCCCATCCACTGCAGACCTAAATTTAAACTCCTCACCCTTGCCCACAAAGCTCTCCATGGCGCCGCTTCACCGTACATCACTTCCCTCCTGTCCGTACACCACCCAGCCTGCTCACTCCGATCCGCTAACACAGGGTTCCCCAACTCCAGTCCTCAGGGACCGCCAACAGGTCATGTTTTCAGGATTTCCATAGTATTGCACAGGTGATGTAATTATTGTCAGCGCCTCAGACATTGCCACAAGTGTTATTACCATAGGATATCCTGAAAACATGACCTGTTGGTGGTCCCTGAGGACTGGAGTTGGGGAGCCCTGCGCTAACACACTCAGACTAAACACCCCTATAATACGAACCTCACATGCTCGCCTCCAGGACTTTACCAGAGCAGCACCCGTCCTCTGGAACGCTCTACCCCTAGGCATTCGGACAATCCCTGATGAACTTCAGATGCACCTTAAAAACGCACCTCTTTAGGGAGGCAATTACAAATCTCCTAACCTAGTCCCCGTGCCTCTCCCTATGGTTCTCCACACCTTCCACCCTGCTTGCTGCATACGACCTCTACCCCTGCACCTCCTAACCGCCCCACCCTGTTTGCTTCCTAATAACTGATTTACCCCTGCACCTCCTTACAGCCCTACCCCGTTTGCTTCCTAATAACTGATTTTTCCACATGTAATTCTGTACTGCCTGTTTTCCCCATGCCTCGCCCCCCCCCTTATTGTACCTCCTGTATCACCCCCACCCCGTTTGTTTCAGACTGATTGGATATCACATGTAATTGTTGTATTGTCTGTGTTTCTCCCATGCTTAAAAGCGCTGCAAAATATGTACTGGATCATATTTTTCTGCAGCGGGTTTCAGGGTATTCTGTAGCTTCCTAATTGTATAGTGTGCACACTGGCCAAGTTAGACGCAAGATATCAGTCTCAAGTCTAATATGGTTTTGAGCATACAATGCCCAGAGCCTCAGGTTTATTGAAACACATAATACCCGCCCTTTACGGGCGTATAACAGTAACATGTAGGATTCCCATACGTTGACCATATGGAATTCCCTGCCCCCCTCCCCACCTTTCTCTCAAGTCCAGTATATGTGTGGACTTTGTCCTCCCAGCATGCGGTCAAGGAAAAGCAGTTTTTTGTTTAGCCAGTTGAGAGTGAGGGGGGGGGGGGGGGGAGGGCTGGGAAGACACTCAAAATGGATACACTTAAAACACACCGTATAGGAATGTGACTTTAACTCTTAGAGGCTGGAAAAGAGCTGTACATTAGGCTAAAGTTATAAAACACACATCTTTCACCATGCCATTGTCCAGCAATTACCATAATGAAATTAGGCAGCCATTAGCCTCTACAGAGTTAAATCACTACAGCTGCGTAATACTTCTAGTTTATTACAAAGCACTAGACATTTTACGCTAACGAATTATCAGGTCTACTACAAATAAGTTGGCACTATACAAATAAAGATTATTATTATGATTATTTATCTACTCTGACATAGGGTTAATGCCCATGGACGAATTATCGCTGCGGAATTCTCGGCCAGATGCCCGCCACGAATTCCGCAGACTATGGATGGCTTTTGCTGCGGAATTCGCATGTCTGGTTGGCAATTGCTGTGGAATTCGCAGTGGGCGTCTGGCTGTGAATTCCACAAAGATGTGCAATGTTAAATGACTCTCCCCTGCCCATGAGCGGAAACCAACTGCAAATTTTCGCTCGCGGTGGAGAATCGCAGCATGTTCATCTTGTGGAGAAAATTGCACAGACTGCTTCCATTGCAGTCAATCGAAGCCGTCCGTCCCACAATACTTTAGCGGAGGTACCGCGAGACCCCGCGTCAGAGCCCAGCACTGTCGTGTTATGCGCTGCACTGTGCATGGGCGCCGACTCGCCGGTCGATACTCTTGCCGCGGATCCGGACAGGTGAGTTTGGGCATGAGGCCATAAGAAGAGTTCACAAATATTACAACAAAATGCAAAGGCTAAACATAACATGCTATAGCATAATGCTGCAACCAGTTACTCCACCGGCGGTCCAAAGACGCACTTTGCGGAAAGGAAGTAGTGTAGTGCAGTGCTCTGGCAGCCCCCATGGAAGCACTCCTGCTTAGAGACACTGATAGTGTATTGAATTTGAGTCTATACTGTCGAAGCTTATACTACTGGCTTTTATGATCCTCTTCAGCCACACTTTGGGGCACCTATAGTTAAAGCACATTAACACCCCCCCCCCCCCCCAACAGTCACAGTCAATATAATTGTCGCAGAACAGTCCCATTGTTAACCACAACTAATTTTAGCCTTAAGAGCCAGTAACTGATTTCCTCTTTTGTGTTTCAGCGGTTATAACTTTTTTATTTTTTTGTCGCTGTAGCTGTATGACACCCTGCATTTTGTGGGATGAGTTCCAGTTTTTAAAGTAACCAATTTCAGTTACATATAATGTATTGAATAACTTTTTAATTATTTTTTTTTATTTGTGGAAAATGGCAAAAAAAGCTAATTTCCAGCATTGTTTGTTGCGATTTATCTATGCTTTCACAGTGGTTACCTTTTTTCTAGAGGTCATTACGATTATGACACCAAATGTATGGAGGTTTTGTAATGTTTTACTACTTTTGCAAAATATAAATCATTTTTGTTTTACAAAGACGTTTTGTGTGGCGCCACATGACCAGAGCATTTTTTTACTTTCTATCAGTAGCGTGATATCTGCCCTGTTTTTTGTGGGACAACTTAGTTTTATTGGTACTCTTTTGATATGTATCCTTTTTTTTTTTTATTACAGTTTTGAGGAAGTGAGATGAACTTTGGCATATTTTTTTGTACTTTTTTACAGAATTTTCTGTGCTGAATAAATAATGTAATATTTTATATTCCACATTAAGAATAAGGCGATCTCAATTATGTATAGTGTTTTTGTTTTTTTTTGTTTGCTTGTTATTTTTTTTCAATGTATGAAGCCTCATGTAAGTGGAAAAATATTCTTGAAACTTTTGGGCTATAAAAACTTAGATGCCATGGTCAGTAATGACGGCAGCATCTGCAGGGTTAAACAGTGTAGAGGAGTAATTAGATGAGTAAATCCTCATCCTTTCACTCTGTGAAAAGCCCTGTATGTGACAACCAGGGAGTAAATATACCTGTATGAGCCTGGCCTTAAGCTTGCGTAGTAGAGCTGGTGTGTGATACTATGTCATCAAGATTTTATTTGGTTTTCCTTATGTCATGAGCAGAATGAGTTTTTCTTAGCACCTGACTAAATCGCCCAAATCATTGTCCACAGGGAAATAAAAACGAGGTATCTTTGTAACCATGTCTCCTATCTGACCATATTAATCTTTGTTAGACAACGTTAAGGCCCTTTTACACATAGATTATCGCTCAAAATTCGTTCAAAAGCCATCTTTTGAGCGATAATCGTTACGTGTATTTGTGCCCATCTTTCACTTCTCTGCCGAATGATGATTTTATGATTAGCATCAAATCCATCCTTCAGAAAAAGAGCTGATAGCAGGGACCTCACGCTGTGTTCTCCATGGGGAGTGCTGATAACATTGTCTCAGCTGTCAGCCCCACGGCAGAACAAAAAGAATGTATTCACAGAACAGACCACCCGCTGTTCTCTGAATATAGCTCCCGACAGCTCACACGCATTAATAAGCTAGTACTTATGCAAAATGATCGCTCAAAAGCCATCTTTTGAGCGATCATCTTTGTGTGTAAAAGGGTCTTAAGAGTCCTAAGGAGAAGGTAAATTTGAGAAATAAGGCCTTTGGAAGATAGGCCTTGCAGACAGATATGTTAGAACATGGGGAGGGGAGGGAGGATGAGACAATTATAAAATGACAAAGATGTTGAATTTGGCAAAAGTGATAAAAGGCTTTGTGTGGGATAGCAAACATTTCTGTTAGGACAGTAAAAGGGTGCAATGTGCAATTCAGCAGATCCAAAGAGCCAGTGGAATAATGAAAATTGGGAAAAATGATCAGGTAATTGTGGGGTATATAAAAGAGGACTTGGAGGTATATAAGACCTGGCCTATCACTATATATCCCAGAGAACTGAAATTTTCATGGTCTCCCTGCAGAACTCTCCTGAAACAATTCTAGGGCAAATATCATAAGAAAAATAGGAATATATGTATTAGTATTAGTATTATTATTATTATTATTATTTCCTTACCAAATTGCTGAGTTTTGACCATAATTTGTGTCTTTTCAGATTTATTGGATTTGAAAAAACTGAGAGAATAATAAAAGTTGGTGGCCAAAATGGAGAAGGATGACTCGGCAATGCCGATGTTTAAAGACTCATGTTGGCCACTAAAGATGATATGGGAACGACTTATCCATGCATATACGTCGGACACTCCCCCGAAGGAGTGGGGCCTTCAAAAAGACGACTGTGGCTTTCAAAACTGGACTTTTAATTCCCACAATGAAAAATATACTGTGCTCTGGGACAACGACCGCTCCTATTGGAAGGTGAACACACCATTTGGACCTTGTCTGTTTTTTATCGGGCCTCTGTTCATAGACAAAACAAGGAAAGGACTAAAAGTGCCTCCATTATTTACTGTCATTGACTCAGAAAATGATTTTTTAATACCTGCCCATCCTTTAAAGGTGAAGGAAAGAATGTCCCAAATTACTCACTTTGTTGTTAAACCATATTTTCTAAATAAACCTGAATAAAAAATAAAAAAACCCTCCTAAATATTATTTTTCGTAGTAGTCATTATTGTCACCGATGTCAAATGGTACTTAAAACTCTTCATTTACATTAACATGTATGTATGTGTATAATTTTACACAAAAATGGAGAAAGTTACACCAAATATCACTATGGCTTCCAAAATACAATATGGAGGCTATACAGAGAAAAATCAAAAGCTAGGGCTCATGCGTAAAACACTGCGGGTCTCTACGCAGCGTCTTATCCATTTTGCAAATATACGCTCTGCTGGCAGAGATCAGGCATGGCTACACGTGCACTGCGCATGCTTGCTTGTTACATGGACATGTGCAGTATGACTTTTTTTTTTTTTTTTTTTTTTTTTAATAGCCCACTCTGTTTCAATCAAACTACTAACAACCACTTGACTGTATGTTTGGGTGCTTCTCATTTTCCGCCCCTGGTGTCATCGCTCCACCCCCTGGTGATGTCATCACAGGTCCTAAAACATATATAAAATACAGCCTGGCCAACAGAAGTACAACAAAGTTAGTGCTCTTGGAAGGGGGGGACAAAAATGTCTGGAGATCAGCATGGATGTACCACAGCTGTGTATCAGGATGCATGTAGTAGAGCTGTGTGTGATATGTGGGGCTCATAATGGATGTACCATGTAGCACAGCTGTGTGGCGCATTGCGCCACCAGTAACACTGGTACTATAATTTCCTAATAATTACTAGTGTATTGCATATCATACGCAACCCATACGAGTGTATAGGGCTCATGCTGTGCGGTGCGCAGAGAAATAGAGCATGCTGTGATTTATTTCTCTTGTGTAGCTACACTCAGTGTCTACGGACTAGTCCATTGACTCGCTTTACCGTGTATCGCGCATCCATACAATGCACATGTAATACATGAGAAAATACCGTCGTGGACATGAGCCATTTGTAAAGCGGGTTCAGGATATAGTAGCTGCAAATAAATGGGTTGTAAGGACAGCATTATTTTAACTTTTTTTTTTTTTTTAAAGCAACCCCATTAGCAATGTGATTCTCAAAAATTGTAGGTTTAAAAAATCAAAGGGGATAAAATGGCAACCTCCACATTTATAGTCTGTCGCTGTAAATTGGGGTATTTGGGGGCAAAATAGAGTTGCATGTTGGGGGAAGGATTGCAGTACTTGAACACCCTGATGACTGATTCTAGCACAGTAGGGCTAGTGGTAGACTTGAATCTAGAGTTTGCCGGAATTTACCGTATTTTTCGCTCTATAAGACGCACCTGATGATTAGACGCACCTAGGTTTTAGAGAAGGAAAATGGGGAAAAAATGATTTTGAACTCCCTCAGACCAGGCAGTGAGGGAGGTATTACATTAGGAATAAAGAGCAGTAGTACTGCCTCGGAACGAAGTATATACCATCAGATCAACCTGCCATTAAGGATCCAGGAAAGCTGAGTGTAAATGTAATGGTTATCTTTCTACTTGTCACCTAGCTTTCCAGGAGCCCTGAATGCCATGTTTGACTAGTTATACCAATGCATGTTGTATACATGCTTGAATAACTCTGGAGTTGGCATTCAGGATCCTGGAAGAGCTGGGTGACAATGTAATGAGGATTCCATTAGTTGTCACCCAACTTTCCAGGAGCTCTGCATGGCATGTCTCATTATGGTTATGTATGGAGTAGATATCTGTGCATAAATAGGCCAAAATGTATACAACATACAGGCAGCTCTCTCCCCTTCCCCCCCTGCTATGTAGCCGGCAGATGTGAGAGCTGTCTTTAACTACAGCTGATAGATAAGTCAGAGGGGGGGGGGGGGGGGGGGGGGGGGGGGGGGGGGGGGGGGGGCAGCAGTTCCTCTTACTAATCAGCTGTTTTATGGGCGCTGGGCTCTGCTATGACACGCTGTCTGTGGGCTTCATAGCAGGAGCCGCTGGCTGCCCGTCCAACTGTCGAGCTCCCTGCTGCTCCCCCGCCCCCCCAGTCAGCTGTTTTATGAGCGCTGGGCTCTGCTATGGAGCGATCATTATCACACTATCTGTGAGCTTCATAGCAGAAGCTGCCAGCCGCCCGTAAAACAGCTGAGCTCCCTGCTACTTCCCCGCCACCACCAATCAGCTGTTGGGCCGGCCGCTCTGCTCTCCTGCTGTGTCGGCTTTGTACGCTGGCTACACATTCGCTCTATAGGATGCACAGACTTATTCTCCCCACTTTGGAGGGAAAAAAAGTGCGTCTTATAGAGCGAAAAATACGGTATTTCCGCCTCACATGCAGTTTTGGTATCACTGCTGGAGCAAAGCAATGCGTAGGCCTGCTCTACAGAATATTTCCTACAAGTCATTTTGGAACTTCTTTTTTTTTTTTTTTTTTTTGTAAAGAACGTGCAAGTCCTAAAACAGAAATCTGAAATGGTAGACGTACGCCACTCAAACTACTATCATTTTTTTAATTTTTTTTTTTAATAACGAGAGAAACTGTGGTGGACTGCACATAATAACTCAACGCTGCCTAGACCGTATGCTAGCCAGAAAAAAAACAAAGACTGAGAAGAAAAAAATCAGTAGATGTACAATTCTTACAGGATGCTACTAAGCTTTTTTTTTTTTTTTCCCTTCATAAAGAAAATAAAAAGTGCACTTAATAGTATAGCTCTGCCTAAACTGTGTTACAAACAAATAAGAAAAGCTGAAGGAAAAAGCAAAGAGGGGTGTGCTTTATTTTGTGGGTGATGAGGGGTACAGATCTGTCTTCAACTCTTTAACACTCTACAGCACAGGAACAGCAGCTTTTTCAATTTCTTCTCACACAAACATTCAGTGAGTGGAGAGAAAGAAACAGCATAAATCCTTGTGCTCTAGTTGCTAAAGGAATTAAATGGATTACTGTGATAGGTGGATCACAGCAATCTATGTGATGGTAATGGTGCATCTTGTCTCCACCTGAACTTTGGGTGGAGACAAGGTTTTGTCCTGGGAGGAGAAATGGGTTTGTCCTGGTGGATTTAGGGAACACCTCAAGCTCCTGACTGGCTGACACTGGTCCCTTAACTTTCCGCTCTCACATCATGTCCCCTCTTGGTTAATGTCATTGTGTATACGCCACTCCCTTCTCCCCTGGCTGGCTAATGCCTGTGTGTACGGTGCTCACTTCTCCATGGCTGCTCCGCCTGTCAGTGGGACAAGCGTTTTCACTCGCGTACAGTGTGAGTGTCATGGGTGGCCACTCCTGCGTGAGGCTGTCAGTGCCAGCTCCGCCACCGACAACAATGCTCAGAGGCTGCGGTCCCTTCACCAACGCTACTGGCGCAGCAGCAAACAGCGCTGTCACCCTCCAATGCTGCTGGTCCAATCCGCGTCCGCAGCACGCGGCTATGGGTGCTGCTACTGCAGCATCCGGGTCACAGTGTCCTGCTGTGCCCGCTGATGCTTCTGCTCGGCTAGCTAGTGAAGCCGACTTTGTAAGCAACACCACAGGTACTCCTTTACCCCTAACACTAACCCTCACCCTAATCCTCCAGCCAGCGCAAACCTCAGCCACAACTACTCCTCTAACAGTGACCCTAACCCTTCTGGCACGGCAAAAGTCAGAACTCTACCCCCGCCTACTGCTGTCAGTGTAACCCTACTTCTAAGCCTAACCCTCCAGCCAGCTTAGATGGAAGCATATATCGGCCGGCCGATATACACTCATGTAAATAAGCCCTGAATCTGTGAAGTGGGAGATCAAGAAAGGTTTCCATTTCCTGAAGAATTTTTTTTAGCTCCTCTTCTATATCTTTCCGCCTCTATGCGATCAAATACCTTCAACCCTTTGAGATGTGTAATAATTTCCCCATTATTGGGGTTGTGTCTTTTATCCAGTGTGATAATGGTGCCCTTTTTGCGATATAGCATTATGTGTATAAATGGTGATATGTTTTTTTTATTTTGGGGAACCAGAGCTTCTGTGGGGGTATAATGGTATATCAGAGTCTGGATGTTCCTCTGGAGTTCCACCTTCCAGTGCGTTTTAAAATACAGTCCCAAAACTCTTGTGAGCGATCACTGAACCATAGCCCATGTGCAAGATCTGTTGCTGAGATTCTACACTTTGGGCAATGCCTGATACGTTCTGGGAAGGCACTTGTGGCCAGCAGGTTAAAACCCTAGATTGCATTATGTATTATCTTGAAAAAAGATTCCCTCCAAGTCTCCCCCACTATACATTTCTAACCATTGACCACCCTTGTAAATTTTTTTTGCCTTATGTCCTGATCTTGTTATTTTTTTCCCAGCGCTGAAAATCTTATGAGCTTCTATTTTCAAAAATATCCTCCCCACTTTTTCCTGTATGCGAGACAGCGAAGGTTTCCCCACAATGGGGATCAGCCATATATCAAAACCCATGCTTGTCGCTCCTTTTTGAGGGTTTACTAGCCTACTCCTGCAAAATGCCAAAGCCTGCCGTGTCTGCAGAAAATGTGAATCTGGTAAATTAAATTTGGTTATCAATTCGCGAGGCTTAAGCCATCTATTCTCGCTTTCATGCATCAGGTGTTTGGCGGTGCTCAGGCCCCTTTCCTTCCAGTTCAAAAAAATCCTATCATCAATCCCCCTAGGGTACTCCGGGTGGCCTATCAACGCCATGTACTTTGATATCAAATACAGAAGGCCTGAGGTTTTACATAACTCCTTCGAGGCCATGATTGTGTCCTGTAATAGTATCGAGCTTTTGATCTGTGGTGACAGACAAGAGAAACATATAACTTATCACTAAACTATGGCCAGCTGAGTATACATACAATAACGACCGTATAGCTGGTAGGTCCATGCTCCGGATAGCCTTCTCCATGTTCTCGTTGGCTGCCGGCATTCAAAGTGCAAAGTGCATGGGGATAGTTTATTGTCTGATATGTGGGTGGATTCCTTTTTTAGGATTGGTGCTTTTTTATTTGGTAATTGTATTTAAGGCCATTATACCTTGTTTCCCTAAAAATAAGACATACCCTGAAAATAAGACATAGCATGATTTTCAAGAATTTTTGAGGATGCAAAATGATTTTTCAGGCTTTTTGAGGATGCTTGAAATATAAGCCCTGCTAACAGTTAATTAAAAAAGTCAATTTAAATAGTGTCCAGGCAGCTATACATGTAAAAAAGTTAAACCTTTTTGAACAAAATTAATATAAGACACTGTCTTGTTTTCGGGGAAACACGGTAGTGGTGGTACTTCAGGCTTGAGAAAGATCTAAGGGTCAAAATGTTGCCTGTTTTATTAGAACATGGAACAATAAAGAAAAGATAGTTTGGGAGAACAGCAAGAACAAGAAAAGAAGAATTGATCGATAAGAAAAAGAGACAAAGAGAGACCTAAAAGGAGATCTATATCATACATATCCTAAGCTGCAGAGCAAAGCAGAAAGAAAAAGTCATGTGTACAGATGTGTGTTCCTGTACTAACCTGAATCTGTTATAAAGTGAAGCATACAGAAGTGGTCCCTGTACCTATCTGTAATCATCAAAGCGCTATGGAATAAGTTGGCGGTATACAAATAAAGATCATTATTATTATTATCTACCTCAAAGAAAAGTAATGTCAAGTGTATGAAGTGTATTTATCAAAGACCTCTCAAGAAATAAATCGTTTTATATGTTTTACCATTTTACCTGATTCCTGGAGATTCCCTTCTCACCACTTCACCATCAGCACTGAGGTACTACACCACCCTCCAGGGAAAAAGACTGCATTCCTGATTTTATTTCAGTTTTTCCTTTTTACTTATTATTTTGTCGGGAACAGGCTTCGGCCCGTATACGGGCTGGCGTCACGAACTTGCCAACACCAATATTACCATACCCTGCCCAACTGATGGGTAGCAAATAGAGATGAGCGAACGTACTCGTCCGAGCTTGATACTCGTTCGAGTATTAGCGTGTTCGAGATGCTCGTTACTCGTAACGAGTACCACGCGATGTTCGAGTTACTTTCACTTTCCTCTCTGAGACGTTAGCGCGCTTTTCTGGCCAATTGAAAGACAGGGAAGGCATTACAACTCCCCCCTGCGACGTTTAAGCCCTATACCACCCCCCTGCAGTGAGTGGCTGGGGAGATAAGGTGTCACCCGAGTATAAAAATCGGCCCCTCCCGCGGCTCACCTCAGATGGGTTGTGACTTAGCTGAGGGAAAGTGCTGCTGCTGGTGCTGCTGTAGGGAGAGTGTTAGGAGTTAGTGTAGGCTTCAAGAACCCCAACGGTCCTTCTTAGGGCCACATCTAACCGTGTGCAGTACTGTGGAGGCTGCTGTTAGCAGTGTTGCACATTTTTTTTTTTTTGGTATATCGGCCGTGCAGAGCATTGTGCCCTGCAGTAATACTACAGGGACAGAAGTGGTGGTTAGGCAGGGAGAGTGTTAGGAGTTAGTGTAGGCTTCAAGAACCCCAACGGTCCTTCTTAGGGCCATATCTAACCGTGTGCAGTAGTGTGGAGGCTGCTGTTAGCAGTGTTGCACTTTTTTTTTTTTTTTGGTATATCGGCCGTGCAGAGCATTGCGCCCTGCAGTAATACTACAGGGACAGAATTGTGTAGGCAGGGCCAGAAGACATCTTATAGATTGAATATACGCAGTGGTCCTTTTGCAAAAAAAGATTTGAAAAAAATCTATTTGGCCTGCCTGTCACTCTGCTCAGTGTTGTGGGTCCGTGTCTGCTGGGGGTACTATTTCTCCAAATAAATACGCAGCCAGCTAAGTGTTACAGCAGGCTTGCGCCAAATTATTTCCTGGGTCTGAAATCACCGCTCTGTTGCACTTAATAACAGTGCAACACTGCAGTTCCGTCACACACATCAGGGACAGAATTGTGTAGGCAGGGCCAGAAGACATCTTATAGATTGAATATACGCAGTGGTCCTTTTGCAAAAAAAGATTTGAAAAAAATCTATTTGGCCTGCCTGTCACTCTGCTCAGTGTTGTGGGTCCGTGTGTGCTGGGGGTACTATTTCTCCAAATAAATACGCAGCCAGCTAAGTGTTACAGCAGGCTTGCGCCAAATTATTTCCTGGCTCTGAAATCACCGCTCTGTTGCACTTAATAACAGTGCAACACTGCAGTTCCGTCACACACATCAGGGACAGAATTGTGTAGGCAGGGCCAGAAGACATCTTATAGATTAAATATACGCAGTGGTCCTTTTGCAAAAAAAGATTTGAAAAAAATCTATTTGGCCTGCCTGTCACTCTGCTCAGTGTTGTGGGTCCGTGTCTGCTGGGGGTAAAATTGCTCCAAATAAATACGCAGCCAGCTAAGTGTTACAGCAGGCTTGCGCCAAATTATTTCCTGGGCGTTCCGTAAGCGAACTCAGCCTCAAACCACAGGCCAATAAGCGGCACATTTAATTACAGTGTTGTGTTTCTGCATTCCTGGTAATACAGCATGCTGAGGGGTATGGGTAGGCCTAGAGGACGTGGGCGCGGCCGAGGACGCGGAGACCCTAGTCCGGGTGTGGGCACAGGCCGAGCTTCTGATGCAGGTGTATCGCAGCCATCTGCTGCGGGATTAGGAGAGAGGCATGTTTCTGGCGTCCCCACATTCATAGCACATTTAATGGGTCCACGCGGTAGACCATTATTAGAAAATGAGCAGTGTGAGCAGGTCCTGTCGTGGATGGCAGAAAGTGCTTCCAGCAACCTATCGTCCACCCAGAGTTCTGCGCTGTCCACTGCTGCAACTCAGAATCCTCTGGCTGCTGCTCCTCCTTCCTCCCAGCCTCCTCACTCCATGAAAATGAGACATTCTGAGGAGCGGGCAGACTCCCAGGAACTGTTCTCGGGCCCCTGCTCAGATTGGGCAGCAGTGGTTCCTCTCCCACCAGAGGAGTTTATCGTCACTGATGCCCAACCATTGGAAAGTTCCCGGGGTCCGGGGGATGAGGATGGGGACTTCCGGCAACTGTCTCAAGACCTTTCAGTGGGTGAGGAGGCCGATGACGATGAGACACAGTTGTCTATCAGTGAGGTAGTAGTAAGGGCATTAAGTCCGAGGGAGGAGCGCACCGAGGATTCTGAGGAAGAGCAGCAGGAGGACGATGAGGTGACTGACCCCACCTGGTTTGCTACGCCTACTGAGGACAGGTCTTCAGAGGGGGAGGCAAGGGCAGCAGCAGGGCAGGTTGCAAGAGGCAGTGCGGTGGCCAGGGGTAGAGGCAGGGCCAGACCGAATAATCCACCAACTGTTTCCCAAAGCGCCCCCTCGCGCCATGCCACCCTGCAGAGGCCGAGGTGCTCAAAGGTCTGGCAGTTTTTCACTGAGAGTGCAGACGACCGACGAACAGTGGTGTGCAACCTTTGTCGCGCCAAGATCAGCCGGGGAGCCACCACCACCAGCCTCACCACCACCAGCATGCGCAGGCATATGATGGCCAAGCACCCCACAAGGTGGGAAGAAGGCCGTTCACTGCCTCCGGTTTGCCCTGCTCTGAGGACACAGGCACTACCGTCTCCTGGCCTGCACCCACACCCTCACCTCCGCTGTCCTCAGCCCCATCCAGCAATGTCTGTCAGCGCAGCGTCCAGCCGTCGCTAGCGCAAGTGTTTGAGCGCAAGCGCAAGTACCCCGCCACGCACCCGCACGCTCAAGCGTTAAACGTGCACATAGCCAAATTTATCAGCCTGGAGATGCTGCCGTATAGGGTTGTGGAAACGGAGTCCTTCAAAAGTATGATGGCGGCGGTGGCCCCGCGCTACTCAGTTCCCAGTCGCCACTACTTTTCCCGATGTGCCGTCCCAGCCCTGCACGACCACGTCTCCCGCAACATTGTACGCGCCCTCACCAACGCGGTTACTGCCAAGGTCCACTTAACAACGGACACGTGGACAAGCACAGGCGGGCAGGGCCACTATATCTCCCTGACAGCACATTGGGTGAATTTAGTGGAGGCTGGGACAGAGTCAGAGCCTGGGACCGCTCACATCCTACCCACCCCCAGAATTGCGGGCCACAGCTCGGTGGTGGTATCTGCGGCGGTGTATGCTTCCTCCACTAAACCACACTCCTCCTCCTCCTCCTCCTCCAACGCAACCTCTGTCTCGCAATCAAGATGTGTCAGCAGCAGCACGTCGCCAGCAGTCGGTGTCGCGCGTCGTGGCAGCACAGCGGTGGGCAAGCGTCAGCAGGCCGTGCTGAAACTACTCAGCTTAGGAGATAGGAGGCACACGGCCCACGAACTGCTGCAGGGTCTGACAGAGCAGACCGACCGCTGGCTTGCGCCGCTGAGCCTCCAACCGGGCATGGTCGTGTGTGACAATGGCCGTAACCTGGTGGCGGCTCTGCAGCTCGGCAGCCTCACGCACGTGCCATGCCTGGCCCACGTCTTTAATTTGGTGGTTCAGCGGTTTCTGAAAAGCTACCCACGCTTGTCAGACCTGCTCGGAAAGGTGCGCCGGCTCTGCGCACATTTCCGCAAGTCCCACACGGACGCTGCCACCCTGCGCACCCTGCAACATCGGTTTAATCTGCCAGTGCACCGACTGCTGTGCGACGTGCCCACACGGTGGAACTCTACGCTCCACATGTTGGCCAGGCTGTATGAGCAGCGTAGAGCTATAGTGGAATACCAACTCCAACATGGGCGGCGCAGTGGGAGTCAGCCTCCTCAATTATTTTCAGAAGAGTGGGCCTGGTTGGCAGACATCTGCCAGGTCCTTCGAAACTTTGAGGAGTCTACCCAGGTGGTGAGCGGCGATGCTGCAATCATTAGCGTCACCATTCCTCTTTTATGCCTCTTGAGAAGTTCCCTGCAAAGCATAAAGGCAGACGCTTTGCACTCGGAAACAGAGCCAGGGGAAGACAGTATGTCGCTGGATAGTCAGAGCACCCTCATGTCTATATCTCAGCACGGTGAGGAGGAGGAGGAGGATGATGAGGAGGAGGGGGAAGACACAGCTTGGCCCACTGGTGAGGGTACACATGCTGCTGGGCTGTCATCCTTTCAGCGTGTATGGCCTGAGGAGGAGGGGGAGGAGGAGGAGGAGGAGGAGGATCCTGAAAGTGATCTTCCTAGTGAGGAGAGCCATGTGTTGCGTACAGGTACCCTGGCACACATGGCTGACTTCATGTTAGGATGCCTTTCTCGTGACCCTCGCGTTACACGCATTCTGGCCACTACGGATTACTGGGTGTACACACTGCTCGACCCACGGTATAAGGAGAACCTTTCGACTCTCATACCCGAAGAGGAAAGGGGTTCGAGAGTGTTGTTATACCACAGGACCCTGGCGGACAAACTGATGGTAAAATTCCCATACGACAGCGCTAGTGGCCGAAGGCGCAGTTCCGAGGGCCAGGTAGCAGGGGAGGCGCGGAGATCAGGCAGCATGTACAGCACAGGCAGGCCAACACTCTTTAAGGCCCTTGACAGCTTTATGGCTCCCCAGCAAGACTGTGTCACCGCTCCCCAGTCATGGCTGAGTCGGCGGGAGCACTGTAAAAGGATGGTGAGGGAGTACGTAGCCGATCGCACGACCGTCCTCCGTGACGCCTCTGCCCCCTACAACTACTGGGTGTCGAAGCTGGACACGTGGCCTGAACTAGCGCTGTATGCCCTGGAGGTGCTTGCTTGTCCTGCGGCTAGCGTCTTGTCAGAGAGGGTGTTTAGTGCGGCTGGGGGAATCATCACAGATAAGCGTACCCGCCTGTCAACCGACAGTGCCGACAGGCTAACACTCATCAAGATGAACAAAGGCTGGATTTCCCCAGACTTCTCTTCTCCACCAGCGGACAGCAGCGATACCTAAGCAATAGGTAGGCTGCACCCGCGGATGGAAGCATCGTTCTGTATCCCCATCAAAAACGGGGACCTTTTCGCTTCATCAATCTGTGTATAATATTCCTCCTCCTGCTCCTCCACCTGAAACCTCACATCATCACGCCGAACGGGCAATTTTTCTTAGGCCCACAAGGCTCAGTCATATAATTTTTCTAAACAATTTTTATACGTTTCAATGCTCATTAAAGCGTTGAAACTTTCACCTCCACCAATTTTTATTTTAACTGGGCTGCCTCCAGGCCTAGTTACCAATTAAGCCACATTAACCAAAGCGATTAATGGGTTTCACCTGCCCTCTTGGTTGGGCATGGGCAATTTTTCTGATGTACATTAGTACTGTTGATACAGCAATTTTTGTGGGCCCTCGCCTACAGTGTAATCAAAGGAATTTTTAGCCCACCTGCATTACAGCTGACGTTACATCCGCTGTGTTGGGCAATGCAATGGGATATTTTTATGTACCGCCGGTGGGTTCCAGGGAGCCACCCATGCTGTGGGTCCACAGGGAGTTGTAAATGCATCTGTTTCCACTTCTAAAGAACCCCGGTCTGACTGGGGCATGCAGTGTGGGCCGAAGCCCACCTGCATTAAACATGACATTACTACCTCAGCTGTGATGGGCAATGCAATGGGATATATTTATGTACCGCCGGTGGCTTCCTGGCACCCACCCATGCTGTGGGTCCACAGGGAGTTGTAAATGCATCTGTTTCCACTTCTAAAGAACCCCAGTCTGACTGGGGCATGCAGTGTGGGCCGAAGCCCACCTGCATTAAACATGACATTACTACCTCAGCTGTGATGGGCAATGCAATGGGATATTGTTATGTACCGCCGGTGGCTTCCTGGCACCCACCCATGCTGTGGGTCCACAGGGAGTTGTAACTACATGTGTCCACTTCTAAAGAACCCCAGTCTGACTGGGGCATGCAGTGTGGCCCGAAGCCCACCTGCATTAAACATGACATTACTACCTCAGCTGTGTTGGGCAATGCAATGGGATATTTTTATGTACCGCCGGTGGGTTCCAGGGAGCCACCCATGCTGTGGGTGCACAGGGAGTTGTAACTACATGTGTCCACTTCTAAAGAACCCCAGTCTGACTGGGGCATGCAGTGTGGCCCGAAGCCCACCTGCATTAAACATGACATTACTACCTCAGCTGTGATGGGCAATGCAATGGGATATATTTATGTACCGCCGGTGGCTTCCTGGCGCCCACCCATGCTGTGGGTCCACAGGGAGTTGTAAATGCATCTGTTTCCACTTCTAAAGAACCCCAGTCTGACTGGGGCATGCAGAGTGGGCCGAAGCCCACCTGCATTAAACATGACATTACTACCTCAGCTGTGATGGGCAATGCAATGGGATATTGTTATGTACAGCCGGTGGCTTCCTGGCACCCACCCATGTTGTGGGTCCACAGGGAGTTGTAAATGCATCTGTTTCCACTTCTAAAGAACCCCAGTCTGACTGGGGCATGCAGTGTGGGCCGAAGCCCACCTGCATTAAACATGACATTACTACCTCAGCTGTGTTGGGCAATGCAATGGGATATTTTTATGTACCGCCGGTGGGTTCCAGGGAGCTACCCATGCTGTGGGTGCACACGGAATTCCCATTGCGGAGTTGTACCTGCCTGTGACTATATATAAAAAATCGCGGTCTGACTGGGGCATGCAGACACCTTGACAGAATGAATAGTGTGGCACATAGGTTCCCCATTGCTATGCCCACGTGTGCAGCTCCAGATGGAGGTGGCACAGGATTGGATTTCTCATTGCTGCTGTACAGCATTGTGGGCTATCGCCCCGCCCCTTTTAAAAAAGGTTGCTGCCTAGCCGTGCAAACCCTCTGCAGTGTGTGCCTGCTTTTCCTGTGGCAGACGCACTTATAAATAGACATGAGGGTGGCGTGGCATGAGGGCAGCTGAAGGCTGGGCAGGGACAGTTTGGTGTGCGCTGTGGACACTGGGTCATGGGGGGGGGGGGGATTTGGCAGCATGTAACCCAGGAGAAGTGGCAGCGGAGTGTCATGCAGGCAGTGATTGTGCTTTGTTGGAGGTAGTGTGGTGCTTAGCTAAGGTATGCATTGCTAATGAGGGCTTTTCAGATGTTAAAGTTGTTGGGGGGGGGGCACTCTTGCTGCTATTGTGGCTTAATAGTGGGACCTGTGAACTTGAGATGCAGCCCAACATGTAGCCCCTCGCCTGCCCTATCCGTTTCTGTGTCGTTCCCATCACTTTCTTGAATTCCCGCGATTTTCACAAATGAAAACCTTAGCGAGCATCGGCGATATACAAAAATGCTCGAGTCGCCCATTGACTTCAATGGGGTACGTTACTCGAAACGAACCCTCGAGCATCGCGAAAAATTCGTCTCGAGTAACGAGCACCCGAGCATTTTGGTGCTCGCTCATCTCTAGTAGCAAACAAAACGCAATACTAGAGACTCAATTATACATAACTGTCTGTCGCTACCACTAGTGGGGATATCGTGTAGTCACCACCAATATTACTACCTCACAAGGGCCGCGGGTTGGACAGCTTCTAAAAATAGAGCATGCGATTTTTTTTCCCCTCTGTGAGTGAAAAATTGCAGTTGATTTCTGCTCATGGGCAGAAAAAAATGCTTTTCCATAGCATGCTAATGGCAGCTATTTGCTGCGGAATCCAGAGGCAGAAGCTCGTTCCGGATTCCGCAGTGCAAATTCTGCCATGTGCAGGCGGCCTTAGCTGCCTTGGGTAGCTTGGCACATAGCTTGTGTGCATGCGCCTGCCATTTTTTGGTGTGCGCACAGATTACCGGACAGGGGGAGGTGGGGGAGGCCTATGGAGGATTGGCAACTTGGGGCAATCTGTGGGGCCTCTGGTGCTGTGTTTCATCTCCTCTCATTGATTGTAACAGTGAGAGGAGATGAAGAAAATTATTTTAACCCTTCCACTGTTGTGATCACTATTATTCATTGTTCACGTGATAGGGGAACCGCTCACAGTGGCCTTCAATCTCTGCTCCATGCCTTTAGTGACCTCTGGTAGATGAGAATAAGGAACTGTCAAACTCCTCCGAGTGCTACAACTTTATTTTGATACAAAAAAGAGTATATGCCGTAATAAAACCCCTTAGAAAAGTGTATGGGCAGTCAGTAAAAGGTTAAATAAGCTAGGATCAGATGACAGTTCCTTATACAGAACAGCAACAGGAAATGAGTGCTTGATGGGAGAGTCTCTTATCCGCCTGCAGCCATCCACTGCCAGCTGCCTACATAGAAGCCATCCTAATTCTGTAGGTACAAGTTTTCTATTTGTTAATGTCTCACATTACATTGTTACATTTATCTAGATGCATTCCAGTGCCATCCTGACAGCCTGTAGGGTGAGGAGTGAAGCACAACGTCTGGATCTTTATGGTAAAAAGGTGTGAAAAACAGAAGTGCTTGTTACCTGCAAACCTGTGAGTCTAGTAAGGGCATTAAGCTTGGCACTGGGAGAAGCATGTAGATACAAACTAAAGTATACCCTAACTGTGTGCTCATGCTGTGCAGCTTGTATTGGACAGCATACGGACACCAATCCAAGGGCTTCCCAGTATATGCAGAAGCAGCACACTGACATGCATTGGTATGTTCCATTTCTCGTCTGTGAAATGGACGGACATGCGGCATGCCATAAGAGTTTTCATGCGGACCATCAGTCTATGTGAATAAGCATCAATATGCATGTCCTCATAGTAATATAATAAGGCCATGTTTTGGACATGGATTAGCACGGTCAGCACATAGCCTAAAATACACTAATGTGCAAAGGGGGTAGAGGAAAAAGATCTAAATGACAGGACAGTCTATATATTTGTAGCCCGCTAGAATATCTGTGGTTAGGCCATCTGCATCTGAACAGATAAACAATGCAGATAAGCAGAAAAAGTCTGTACTGGTGTATCTTGTCTCCACCGGAAGTAGGAGTGGAGACATAGTGATTTAGAGTATCCACCTTGTTGATGCCCCCAAACTTCTGATTGGCTGCCTGGAGGTTTAAGGTTAGCCTTAGCCTAACAGAAATATTGGGAAATCAGTTAGGTGTTAGTAGGGGTAAATGACTACCTGTTACCCACCGTTGTTCTAGCGGCCTGAACCGCCACTAACACCATCTGACAGGAGCTGACATCCCCGCTAAAGTGCAGCCGATGGATTTTACTTCCAGCTGCTGACACAGCGGTTGCGTTCTGCCGCACAGAATGGCTGAATGCAGCGATGGTGACAGCAGCCCCAAGAGAAATGTAGCCAAGCGCAACCCACAGTGACACCCCTGGAGCCACTAGCGCACAAGTGATAGGAGCTTTGCAGCGATCGTCAGAGCAGCCCCAGGAGGAATGGAGGACAGTGCCGCCCATAGTGACAGCACCGGAGCTGCTAGGCCACAATAGAGTGCGGGGTATTATTGTATCTTGACGCCACTGGAAGTACTGGTGGAGTCAAGATACAGGGTGTTGTCGCCCCCTGTTCGTGATTGGCTGCACGCTCTCCCCTTCCTCTGCCTCACAGGTCCTGCAGGCACTGTCATTCCAGCAGCCCTGAATAACATCTAGCCGGCTCTGTGTTCGAGGTTCGAGGTCCTGCAGTGTCTTCTCCCTGCTACACGCCTGTCTGCCCTTCCTCAGTGGCCTTGCAGCCGCGCAGAATGTGATGTGCCATGCTTCGTCTTCAACGTCTCTCCGTGCTGCAGGCCTGTCTGTCCTTCCTCGGGCTCACAGGTGCTGTAGGTGCATGTCTGCAAGGCCATATTAAAATCAATGGGAGTGTTCTGGTGCCATTACTGCAGTGTTCAAGACTCTGTGGTAATCGAGCTAAAAAGCTTGTATGAGAGTGGCCTAAGGGACTTGGGTGCAGTGCCTGTACAGCAATGTGTAATGCAGTCAATGGGGCTCAGTGCAAAATATGCATACGGTGGCCAATGTGAGGACGAAGAGACATAAATCTTTTGTATGATAAGGGCCAGAGGCAGTAATAAATGTAATTCTACTTATGAAATAGTAGCATAACAATGCAAACTTTGTAAGCCGCAGTCCTGTAGGGTGTAGAGTGATTTCCCCAGAGATTTGACTGTTGTCAAAGATTACAATGGCGCAGTGTTCTACACGGGCCAAGTTGTATTGTTTTCTATTTTACAGCTTTCGATATAGGTTTTGCTTTGTGTTGTATGTTTATGTAAATTTACATGCATACTATATGGCGTTTCGTTTCCTCATTGATTATGATTGCTTCACTGAGTTGTGTGTAGAAGACCTGTGTTCCTGCAGGTCCTCCAGGCAGTATGCTGGTGAGGAGGAGAGCAGGCCCTAGAAGGCTGAGTAGTGAGAATGTGGACTGGTATAATGATGCCATGCTACTACCACAGGGTGGAGCTTAAAGAGTTACTGAACGGAATAGATAGTTCTAAGAGTTTTTGCAATAGGTTTTCTCAGCCTATTCTGTACATTTATTTGTGCAAAACCCCTCTTCAGCTATGCAGTGGGGGCTCAGAAATCTGTCTGCAACTGTAACTGTATAGCTGAACAGGGAGTTCCAGTTGTGCCTGCACTGTTCTCTCTCATGCAGGCACAGCTGTTCCATATTAACAGTGTATTAATACATGTCTGCTTTAGATTTTATTTATTTGCAAACCTACAGTTCCCAGCACTGGTGTTACTACTGTGCCCTGCCTTTGCTGCGCTATGTATGGAGAAGTTATCTGGTGCTGCAAATGGCCTCTCCCCTTCACAGGGCCTGTTCCCCACCAGACCTTATTTACTGTCAGGGTCTCAGTGCATACGCTTCTGGGGTTGTGACATACACTACTGTACACCCAATGCACCGAGACCCTGACAGTGCATCAGTTCTGTACGGTGTGGCGTTATTTGTAATGAGACCCCATCCCATTTCAGTATTCCACTGTGGCTGTGACTTTACGGTCTGTCCATATTACCCATATTACAAGGGTGTACTGACTTCTCTATAAGGGCTCCTGCACACTGGCGAGAGCGATATCGGGCTGTGATTAGCGGGCCGATATCACTCTCGTAAACCTTCTAAAAACCTATGGATGCAAGGCATTTTCACTTGAAAACAGCCTCGCATCACTGCAGGGGTTACCTTCATCTCATTGCTTTCAATGGGGCAGCAGCGCAGGCCCAATTGAAAGCAATGGTAGAACATCGCTGTCTCGTGACACTGCTGTGACAGCATCAGCAGGGGATTCCTTCATCCTCGCGGGGAGTCACAGTGTTCAGTGATAAGGGCGCTGCCCACAGGGATGAATGAATCCCCTGCCACTGCTGTCACAGCAGAGCCAGAATATTGCAATGTACTCAATATGTTTTCAATGGGGGCGGCGCTGCTGCTTCTGGCCCCATTGAAAACAAGGTGAAACCTCTGGATGAAGAAATCCCCGGCTGCTGCTCCTGTCACAGCTGCAGCAGGGGATCGCAATCTTCTCCCATTGTTTTCAATGGGGCTGGCATTGAAAACAATGGGTGATATCACAAAAAGATACAACATGCTGCGATTATTTTTCTTTCTCACAGCATCACAGGAGGGAAAACATCGTAATTGACAATGAAACCATTGAAATTCATTGATTTCATAATCATGCTGAGTGCAGTACAATGGTGCCATTGACTTCAATGGGGCTTCTCAGATCTCTGCTTGAACGCATCGTTTGTGACGCCATGATTTTCGAAAGCTGTCCATTCTATTTTCACATTTTTTTTTTCAAATGCACCCCATCACAATTATGGGGTTCATTAAAAGGTGCTGTCAAAATGCTGTGCAATGTGTTCAAAAACGCTGCTTGAAATCGCTGTAAAAAGCAGTAACCGAGGGCCGTAGTGAGCGGTCTCCGGTCACGTGATCGCCGTTATCCAATGGATAATTGCGTTCACGTAAAAGTTAAAAAGACAGTTGAAGTGTAATGCTCCTCCCGGTTTGGGCCCCGTTGTGCATACAGACATCAGTTAGGGCCACAATGGGTATGTCTCTGAACACGGGACAAACGGGGGTATCTATTTTGGGGTGAAAGTCTTCATTCACTTGTGTGTTGTACAAAAAGTGTTTTTAAAATGACGCAATTGCCCAAAAAACTTTTCTGTCTACTTTGCTTAGATTCATTCAAAAACTGTAGGGTCAAAATACGTAGTACACCCCTAGATGAATTCGTTAAGGGGTCTAGTTTTCAAAATGGGGTCATTGTTGGGGTTCTCCATCGTTTTGGTCGCTCAAGGGCTCTACAAGTGGGCAATGGGGCCTGAAACACCTTCATGGAAAATGTCTGTTCTGAAAGCCACCGGCTACTCTTTTCGGTTTGGCCCCGTTGTTCATCCAGACAAAATATTAGGGCCACAATAGGTATGTTTCTGAACACAGGAAAACCAGGGGTATCTATTTTGGGGTGCAAATCCTCATTTTCAGGTGCACTATAGAAAAACTGTGTGGTCAAAAAACTCCTGATCCCTCTCAGTGAATACATTAAGGGGTGTAGTTTTTAAAATGAAATCATTGGTGGGGGTATCTATCATTCTGACACCTATGAGCCTCCGCAATCTTGGCTTGGTGCAGGAAAAAAAATGTTTCTCAAAATGTTAATAATCAATGTTAAATTTGTACGTCTCCTAAATGGTTAAAACAACTAAAGTTTTCAAATGCGTCCAGAATAAAGTAAACAGATGGAAATGTATATCTCATCAAAATTTGTACAGTATGTTTGCACATATTTGAGATATTACAGTTGAAAATGACAATTTTTTTTTCAAACTTTTCCCAATTTTTGAGTTTTTTAATAAATATACACAAATTCTGTCTGCCTATTTTTACCAACTAAATAAAGTACAATATGTGGCAAAAAAACAATGTCAGAATCACTTGGATCTGCAAAACCTTTAGGCCTCCTTCACATGAGCGACACGGCATTGTCGCGAGAAAATCGCAGCGATATCGCATCGCTGCACCATTTAATATGGCTGCGTCTTCTCGCGGCAATACTGCGATTTTGTAGCGCTACAAAGTCATGCGACTTTGTAGCATCACATGCAAGGATTTGGGAGGGGGGGAGGCATGAAATATAAGCCCTACCCCCAAAATAAGCTGTAACAAGAAAAAGAAAAAAGTATATCTTCTCTCCCGCGATCTCCGGAGCATCGCTGCAGCTTCTCCCCAGGTCCCGGTACTAATCATCTTCTTCATCTTCTGTCCGGGGATTGAAAATCCCCAGCTGCTGGAAGTGCAGGCTGTGATTGGTTGACACTTAGCCAATCACAGTCAGTGCTCGATAAATGGCTGTAATTGGTTCAATCACTGCCATTCATCAAGCACTTGCTGTGATTGGCTAAGCGTCAGCCAATCAAAGCCAGCGCTTCCAGGAGGCGGCAATTTTTCCATCCCCAGCCAGAAGATGAAGAAGATGATTAGTACCGGGACCCGGGGAGAAGCTGTGATGTTTTTTTTTTTATTTTCTTCCTGCAGCTAGTGCTTAGTTTAGGCTTTGACAGTAGGATTTCCTACTGTCAAAGTTGCTTCGCACCGCACCAAAATCGCATTTTCGTGCGATGCAACAACGAGGAAGGCTTCATAGGGAAACATGGGCTACAAAAGCTTGCGTGTCGTGAGCACATCGCCCTTCCGCAATCATTATAATTGACTTCCATTGACGCCTAGAAATAGTACATGCTGCGATTTTTTTTTCCCCTGCGAGTGAAAAAAATCACAATTGATTTCCGCTTGTGGGCAGAAAAGAACGCTTTTTTCACAGCATGCGTGATTGACAGGTGTATGTCCAGTCATTAGTACTCATTGCTCTTAGTGGGTGACCTATAGGATATGAGAGCGGGCGTCATCCACATGTAAGAAGCCGTATACAAGCACCAGGTTCCCATGGGCAGTCCCGGGCTGTAGGCGCAGGAGTCCAGAGGTAAATAAGATATGGTTTTTGATGCAGTTTTTACAGGTGGAATTCGCTGGGGAAAATTCTGCAGTGAATTCACAGTGTGAACGTACCCCGAAGGTTTGTTCACGCACTGCAGATTTAGCGCTGATTCGCTCTGCATTTCTTGCTCTTTTTAATGGGTGAAATCTGTGGTATAATCTGCAGCCGGTCAATGTATGCTCCAGATGTTTTCCACAGCTCTGGCTTTTCCAGTGTAATATGCAGTGAATAGAAGCCACTGATTTCAATGGGTTTGGTAACGTGCAATTTTTGTGTGCACAATTTGGTTGCACAAAAAAAAAAAAAGTAGCATGTCCTACTACACAACAATTAGCCCATATTAAACCTAGTTGCCCATTGAAATCAAAGGGAACATGCCTCTCTTTTTTTTTTCTCTGCGTTCAAATATGTAGGGTATGTGCACGTAAAAGATACGGTAAAATACGTATTTTTATATGTGCTGCGTTTATACGCAATATCGCTAAGTATCAGTGTGGGAAATTGAAAAAAAAAGCTCATACACATTGAAAAATCGCTGGCCTACAAAGGTGATATGCATGCACGCCGCCGGCTCACACAGCGGTAAAACACTGTTACACACGCAGAATTTTACACTTGCATGAGCCGACCTGTAGGCCAGTCTCAGATAGAGCGTGTGCAAAAGCCTCAATTTTGATAGCGGCGTTTTGCTGCGATTTTACCGCCGTTTTCTATTGCAGGTTACTGCGTTCAACTAAGTTTTTCAACGCATCCCATCATTGTGATGAGTGATGAAGTGCGTTAAAAAGCATGAAAATGCGGCAAGATAGAGTAGACAGCTCTCGAAAATCGCATAGTTAGAAAATGGTGCGTTTGAGTGCAGGTCTGTGAGGCTCCATTGAAGTCAATGGGAGTGTCCTACTGTGATTACCGTGGCGTTCAGCATTTAACGCTGTGTTTTAAATGCAGCGATAAATGCTATAAAACGCCTCCATTGATTTCAATGGGGCTTCTCAGAGAATCTTTTTAACGCCGTGTTTTTTAAGTGCTGTCTGTTCAATTTTTTTTATACGTTTCAGTCTTTTTGAATGCGATGCGTTGCCTATGTAATGAATAGGAAGTGTTTTCAGCGCTGTCAAAAACGAATGTCAGCGCAGCTGATATCGCAGTAAACGCTGCGTTGAAAAACACAGCATTTTTTCGAGCGCCTGTGTAAGGGTGACCTTGGCCCCTGTTTTGTTATATACTACATTCTCCATTTATATCGGTCCCATTCCAAGGGCGGGGGATATTCACACACTCCCTGACAAGACAGAACTGAACTTTGGCCACACAAGACTTGTTTCATCCTGATAGCCATTTATGGACTATGTGAAGGTCATTAGTAACAGACAACTCCTGCATATATTAATGTATCCAATAGAATCAATCTGCAAACATTAAACAACCAATCAGGATGAGGAGCTGATGTATAATAATTCTGTATTATCTTGAACTGCGCTGTAGGTTACAAAGAAAAGTTATCTTCCCGAACTCCTTCCTGCTGTGTGCAGTAAATGTCTTATGTCTGACTATGTGTCCACTACCAGAGGGCATCTAATTACCATCTTCCAGGCCTTTAGGAGGTGAGTTATAGGGATTCCCCACTCTCCTTCTACCAAGTAAGTGGATTTAGGCCGGCCGTCCACAGGCGTTGCGAAGTCCCGCGGCAGATCTCTGCCGCGGGAGCCGCCGCCCGGGAGCAGGAGCCGCACACGAATCTCCGCCGGTCAGCCTAATCTAATAGATAAGTTGACCGCAGAGAATTGGGGCAATTCGCAGCATGCTCTGATTCGTGAACAGGGGGCCTTAACATTTCTTTTGATACCAATCTCTTGCATATTTGTAGTCACTATTCCCGAGCGTTGTTCTTCTCTCTTTGCCTATTGTAGCACAGCGGGGGTTTAAGAGCACTCCAAACCGTCACTTTTCTTTTCTTTAGGTTTATTTACACAGTCTTTAATAGGAACATAAATAACTGGGTCTCCAGATAAATGGTAAATGATAGCAACAAAATGTCTGTGTTCAGATTAAACCCTCCTCAGTACGGCGGCGACACAGATTACTCCTCAGCTGAGGAGACCATACAAGTCCATAGAGGTGCACAGACCTGTGGATGTCCAGAGCGCAGCTGGTCCTTCTGCCTTCAATCTCTCAGGCTCTAGTCCAAGGGCAGGCGTATCCCCTCCAGGGGTCCTGCTACAACCAGGTAGCGCCTCGTCCACAGCGCCTCTCTCTGTTCACAGTGGAAGTCACAGAGTACTTGCAGCCTGTATCTCCCAGGCGCACACACACCCCTCTACCTTCCACCTGTCTCCTTAAATGGCAGGCTGGACAGGTGGTAAGATCTGGCCTGGAGTGAAAGAGGACCGGACTACCTCACAGAGGCTAATAACCTCTGTGACACATACCTTCCACTCCAGACCATTCCTCTTACCCTGTTACACTATCTATAGTGTGGGATATTCTACAACCGTACAGATGTAGCAAAGTTTAAATTGCCTGTGATAATGCTTTGCAATTCCACCATAAGGCCCAATGCACACGGACGGATTTGCATTGTGGAATCCAGAGCAGGTGTCTGCCTTTGGATTCCACAGCAAATACCTGCCATAACATGCAATGTAAAAGTAGGTTTCCATGCCCTCGAGCGGAAATCAATTGTGATTTTTCGCTAGCTAGGAGAGATAGCTAACACTAGGGAAGAGAGGGTGAGTATTGAAAAAGATCTAGAAAAGATTGACCAGTGGGCGGTGACAAACAGAATGGTATTTAACAAGGAGAAATGCAAAATCCTACATTTGGGAAAGAAAAATGAAAAATAGCACATACAGAATGCGAGGAATTGGGCTAAGCAGCACATGTGAAAAAGACTTGGGTATACTAATAGATCATAGACTGAACATGAGTCAACAATGTGATGCAGCAGCCAAAAGGCAAACACAATTCTGAGACATATTAGAAAAGCATAGAGTCTAGATCACGTGAGGTCATTATCCCCCTCTACTCTTCCTTAGACAGACCTCATCTGGAATACTGTTACCTGTTCTGGGCACCCCACTTTAAAAAAAGACATAGATAAACTGGAGCAAGTTCAGAGAAGAGTTATTAAGATAGTGAGCCGTCTGCAAATCATGTCCTATGAGGAACGGTTAAAGGATCTGGGAACATTTAGCTTGCAAAAAAGAAGGCTGAGAGGATGCTTAATAGCGGTGTACACATTTCTGAAGGGCTGTCACAGTGCAGAGGGATCAGCCCTATTCTCATTTGCACAAGGAAAGACTAGAAGCAATGGGATGAAACTGAAAGGGAGGAACCACAGATTAGATATTAGAAAATACTTTCTGACAGTGAGGGTGATTAATGAGTGGAACAGGTTACCACGGGAGGTGGTGAGTTCTCCTTCAATGGAAGTCTTCAAACAGGCTGGACAGATATCTGTCTGGGATGATTTAGTGAGTTCTGCACTGAGCAGGGGATTGGACCTGATCACCCTGGAGGTCGCTTCCATCTGTACCATTCTAGGATTCTATGACCATGCTCTATTTTGACAGTCCAAAATATCCAGCAGCACCATATAATAAACACAAATCAGGTGCGGGAGTATTTAGCCATGCACTCCAAATCTAGGATGCGGACACCGAGGATCCCCAAACGTGGAATGCAAAAGAAGAGGGGAATAGGCAGCATTAGGGAATCACAGAAGTAATCCGGCAGAGATCAAAAGAACTCCATACTTTATTACCAAGCTTCTGATATGTTCACAGATGACGTTTTGACCACGAAACCGTGATCCTTGACAAAGACCACGGTTTGGTGGTCGAAACGTTGTCTGTGAACATGTCAGAAGCTTGGTAATAAAGTATGGAGTTCTCTTGATCTCTGCTGGATTACCTCTGTGATTCCCTAGTGCTGCCTATCCCCCTCTTCTTTTGGATTCCATACTCTATTTTGAGCCGGATCTCTCTCTTCCCCCCCCCCCCCCGGTCCTCCCTGCTCACTCCCGCAACACAGCTCTCACCCCCGCCGGCACCCGAATCTATTCTCATGAGCGGGCAGGTACTCGAAAAGGACAATACTCGCTCGAGTATTTGTCCTTAACGAGTATGCTCGCTCATCTCCAGTTAGGACCCATCTGAAAGCTTGCACACCTGGACGTTGGTAGATGGGCCAATATGATTTGATCAAATTATATACCAAGAACCTTGCATTACTTAATGTGGTTAGGATATTTATTAGTAAATGTATGTTGCGTGCTGTTATCAGGACTGTCCTATTAATTGTCTTGTAGCATGTATGACTGCTTTTTGTATGTCTCCCCATTCATTGCAAATGTTTAACTATGAAATGTGTCTTGTGTCCCAGATTTATCTTGCTACAACAATCTCCTGTTTTGGACCAACACTTCTCCAAAGACCTTGTGGACAGAAGAGTCAATGTCCCAAATGAACGAAGAGATAAATATATCATTATTGCCAGAATTTAAAGAAGCGTGTTGGCCAGCAATGATGATATGGGAGCGGATTAACCATGCGTATACATCGGATTCTCCCCCACGGCACAGGGGGTATCAAAAAGGGGATTATGGCATTCAATATTGGGTTTTTACTTCCCAGACTGAAAGTTATACTGTGGTCTGGGATTCTTTTCGCTCGTACTGGAAGGTGAAAACTCCATTTGGACCATCCTTATTTTTGATTGGACCCCCGTTTATTGGCAAATCAGGAAGTGAGTCACAAGCAGCACCACAATTTTCAGTGTCTATGTCAGAGACGGATGTCTTAACGCCTGGCTCACCTCCAAAGGTGAATGAAAGAATGCTAAAAATTGCTCGTTTTGTTTTAAAGGAAGGATATAGCAACATTATGATTTAATATATCAATAATTGGTGTAGCAAAGAGGCTCTTATGAGTAACAAAAAATGGTACCCACTGTGTAGGACCACCCGAGTACTGTATTTTATGTTGGTGTTTCCTGTCTTACTTGCAGTAAACTTTTAATATTTTCTCTCATTATTAGCCTCCATTTATTTAATTTTACTATCATGCATTTTTTGGAAAAACACTGTTTTTTTGTGGCAAAAAATACGATGGCCAGAGGTCAGCTGTAGGTTAATCGGGAAACATGAAAAGCACTTAGAATATGTTCACACAGTGGACTTCGTCGCAGACTTTTCCATGGCGAATTCCACCTCTAAAACTGCAGCATTCTGCCACTGGTCTGTACGCGGAATTTGCCCTGTCAAGAGGTTACGTGTCTTTTCAGCTTCTGCATCATTTCTGCATCGGAATTCCACACGCGGAAACAATGCCGTAACTAAAAGAAGTGACATCACTTTTATTTAGTTTCCATATTGGAAACAGAAACGGAATTCGCCACCGAAAACTCTGCAGCGAATTCCTCCTTGTGAACATACACCTAGGTATATGGTTCCTCGCTCTATGCATACACAAATAGCCTGGATTCATATACCGTGTTTTCCAGGATTCTCTGTGGTATTACAATGGCATTTTTAAACACATCTCAGCCACAGCTACTCCTGTAAAAGTGACCCTAACCCTCCTGGCATGGCAAACCTCAGCACCCCACCCCCGCCTACTGCTGTCAGTGTTACCGTACTTCTAAGCCTAACCCTCCAGCCAGCCAATCAAGAGCTTGGGGTCATAAACAGGGCTAATGCAGTCTATTACTATGTTTCCACCCATACTTCTGATGGAGACAAGATGCACCAGTACCCTATGTGACCAGGGACCATTGACAGAGATGCCAACTGCTGCCCCTAAACCACCGGCCTGGTTAGTAACTACATTCCAAGCTTAGCTTCTGTGGGGGTATAATGGTATATCAGTGTCTGGATGTTCCTCTGGAGTTCCACCTTCTAGTGCGTTTTAAATACAGTCCCAAAACTCTTGTGAGCGATCACAGAACCATAGCCCATGTGCAAGATCTGTTGCTGAGATTTTACACTTTGAGCAATGCGTGATACGTTCTGGGAAGGCACTTGTGGCCAGCAGGTTAAAACCCTAGATTGCATTATGCATTATCTTGAAAAAAGATTCCCTCCAAGTCTACCCCACTATACATTTCTAACCATTGACCACCCTTGTAAAATTTTTTGCCTTATGTCCTGATCTTGTGTTATTTTTTCCCAGCGCTGAAAGATCCTATGAGTTTCTATTTTCAAAAATATCCTCCCCACTTTTTTCTGTATGCGAGACAGCGAAGGTTTCCCCACAATGGGGGTCAGCCATATATCAAAATCCACGCGTGTCGCTTTTTTTTTTAGGGTTTATTGGCCTACTCCTGCAAAATGCCAAAGCTTGCCTTGTCTGCAGAAAATGTGAATCTGGTAAATTAAATTTGGTTATCAATTCGTGAGGCTTAAGCCATCTATTCTCGCTTTCATGCATCAGGTGTTTGGCGGTGCTCAGGCCCCTTTCCTTCCAGTTCAAAAAAAAGTCCTATCATCAATCCCCCTAAGGTACTCCGGGTGGCCTATCAACGGCATGCACTTTGATATCAAATACAGAAGGCCTAAGATTTTATGTAACTCCTTCGAGGCCATGATTGTGTTCTGTAATAGTATTGAGCCTTTGATCTGTGGCGACAGACAAGAGAAGCAGATAACGTATCAATAAACTATCCCCAGCTGAGTATACATGCAATAACGACCGTATAGCTGGTAGGTCCATGCTCCGGATAGCCTTCTCCATGTTCTCGTTGGCTGCCGGCATTCAAAGTGCAAAGTGCATGGGGATAGTTTATTGTCTGATATGTGGGTGGATTCCTTTTTTTGGGACTGGTGCTTTTTTATTTGGTAATTGTATTTAAGGCCATTATAGTGGGGGTACTTCAGGCTTGAGAAAGATCTAAGGCTGGATTCACACGAGGCGGATTCTCGATGGAAATCTCGCGGTTCGGCCTCAGCGAAAAACCGCGAGATTTCCGCCAGGAGAACCGCTGCTTCAAAACCTGCGGCGGTTTTGAAACTGCCCGGTCGCTCACTCTTCCGCTGCGGCCAGCGCTCCCATAGAGCAGAGCGCGGCCGCAGTGGAAAAAAAAAATGAACATGCTGCGCTCGGCAAATCCATATCGCAGCGACGGCTTCTGCTGCCTTAACCGCAGCGGATTTGCCGTCCCTTGTGGACGAGATTTCTGAGAAACCGCGTTCACATGGCTGGCTAATCCTGGGATTAGCGGCAGCATGCGGATTTGCCACGGCAAAATTCCGCACGGAATTTCTGTGGCAAATCCGCCCCGTGTGAACCCAGCCTTAGGGTCAAAACGTTGCCTGTTTTATTAGAACATGGAGCAATAAAGAAAAGATAGTTCGGGAGAACAGCAAGAACAAGAAAAGAAGAATTGATCGATAAGAAAAAGAGACAAAGAGAGACCTAAAAGGAGATCTATACAATACATATACTAAGCTGGAGAGCAAAGCTGAAAGAAAAAGTCATGTGTACAGATGTGTTCCTGTACTTACCTGAATCTGTTATAAAGTGAAGCATACAGAAGTGGTCCCTGTACTTATCTGTAATCATCAAAGCGCTGTAGAATAAGTTGGCACTATACAAATAAAGATCATTATTATTATTATCTACCTCAAAGAAAAGTAATGTCAAGTGTATGAAGTGTATTTATCAAAGACCTCTCAAGAAATAAATCGTTTTATATGTTTTACCATTTTACCTGACTCCTGGAGATTCCCTTCTCACCACTTCACCATCAGCACTGAGGTACTACACCACCTTCCAGGGAAAAGGACTACATTCCTGATTTTATTTCAGTTTTTACTTATTATTTTGTCGGGAACAGGTTTCGGCCCGTATACGGGCTGGCGTCACGAACTTGACAACACTAATATTATGATACCCTGCCCAACTGATGGGTAGCAAACAAAAGGCAATACTAGAGACTCAATTATACATAACTGTCTGTCACCACCACCAATATTACCACAAACCACCTCACAAGGGCCGCGGGTCGGACAGCTTCTAAAAATAGAGCATGCCATTTTTTTTCCCCCTGCGAGTGAAAAATTGCAGTTGATTTCTGCTCATGGGCAGAAAAAAATGTGTTTCCATAGCATGCTAAAGGCAGGTATTTGCTGCGGAATCCAGAGGCGGAAGCCCACTCTGGATTCCGCAGTGCAAATTCTGCCGTGTGCAGGCGGCCGGACAGGGGGAGATGGGTGAGGCCTATGGAGGATTGGCAACTTGGGGCAATCTGTTGGGCCTCTGGTGCTGTGTTCCATCTCCTCTCATTGATTGTAACAGTGAGATGAGAAAAATTGTTTTAACACTTCCACTGTTGTGATCATTATTACTCATTGTTCACGTGATAGGGGAACTGCTCACAGTGGCCTTCAATCTCTGCTCCATGCCTTTAGTGACCTCTGGTAGATGAGAGTAAGGAACTGTCAAACTCCTCTGAGTGCTACAACTTTATTTTGATGCAAAAAAGAGTATATGCCGTAATAAAACCCCTTAGAAAAGTGTATGGGCAGTCAGTAAAGGGTTAAATAAGCTAGATCAGATGACAGTTCCTTATACAGAACCGCAACAGGAAATGAGTGCTTGATGGGAGAGTCTCTTATCTGCCTGCAGCCATACACTACCAACTGTCTACATAGAAGCCATCCTAATTCTGTAGGTACAAGTTTTCTATTTGTTAATGTCTCACATTACATTGTTACATTTATCTAGATGCATTCCAGTGCCATCCTGACAGCCTGTAGGGTGAGGAGTGAAGCACAACGTCTGGATCTTTATGGTAAGAAGGTGCGAAAAACAGAAGTGCTTGTTACTTGCAAACCTGTGAGTCTAGTAAGGGCATTAAGCTTGGCACTGGGAGAAGCATGTAGATACAAACTAAAGTATACCCTAACTGTGTGCTCATGCTGTGCAGCTTGTATTGGACAGCATACGGACACCAGTCCAAGGGCTTCCCAGTATATGCAGAAGCAGCACACTGACATGCATTGGTATGTTCCATTTCTTGTCTGTGAAATGGACGGACATGGGGCATGCCATAAGAGTTTTCATGCGGGCCATCAGTTCATGTGAATAAGCATCAATATACATGTCCTCATAGTAATATAATAAGGCCATGTTCTGGCCATGGATTAGCACGGTCAGCACACAGCCCAAAATACACTAATGTGCAAAGGGGCTAAAGGAAAAAGATCTAAATGACAGGACAGTCTATATATTTGTAGTCCGCTAGAATATCTCTGGTTAGGCCATCTGCATCTGAACAGATAAACAATGCAGTTAAGCAGAAAAAGTCTGTACTGGTGTATCTTGTCTCCACCGGAAGTAGGAGTGGAGACATAGTGATTTAGAGTATCCACCTTGTTGATGCCCCCAAACTCCTGATTGGCTGCCTGGAGGTTTAAGGTTAGCCTTAGACTGACAGAAATATCGGGGGGGGGGGGGGGGGGGAATCAGTTAGTTGTTAGTAGGGGTAAATGACTACCTGTTACCCACCGTTGTGCTAGCGGCCTGAACCGCCACTAACACCATCTGACAGGAGCTGACATACCAGCTAAAGTGCAGCCGATGGATTTTGCTTCCAGCTGCTGACACAGCGGTTGCGTTCTGCCGCACAGAATAGCTGAATGCAGCGATGATGACAGCAGCCCCAAGAGAAATGTAGCCAAGCGCAACCCACAGTGACACCCCTGGAGCCGCTAGTGCACAAGTGATAGGAGCTTTGCAGCGATAGTCAGAGCAGCCTCAGGAGGAATGAAGGACAGTGCCGCCCATAGTGACAGCACTGGAGCTGCTATGCCACAATAGAGTGCGGGGTATTATTGTATCTTGACGCCACTGAAAGTACTGATGGAGTCAAGATACAGAGTGTTTGATACGGGGTTGGCACCCCCTGTTCGTGATTGGCTGCACGCTCTCCCCTTCCTCTACCTCACAGGTCCTGCAGGCGCCAGCATTCCAGCAGCCCTGAATAACATGTAGTCGGCTCCGTGTTCGAGGTCCCGCGGTGTCTCTCCCTGCTGCACGCCTGTCTGCCCTTCCTCGGTGGCCTTGCAGCAGCACAGAATGTGATGTGCCATGCTTCGTCTTCAACGTCCCGCGGTGTCTGTCCATGCTGCAGGCTTGTCTGCCCTTCCTCGGGCTCACAGGTGCTGTAGGTGCTGGCGGCCTGGCAGCACCGATGAAGTGCATGGGCTTCGCTCCCTTTTACCAGAGCATCAGTGACTCTCCCTTCAGGCTCTCTTCTGATATCCCCCTTCACATTCCGTGGTCTGCCATGGAGGAAGGTGAGAGCCGGTGTTCTCCAGACATGATCGGTGTCTGTGGATTTAGGTGACAGCTGGCGCTCGCCACATGTCAACGCTGCTGTGGGGGCAGTGTAAAGAGCGAAGCAGTTGTGTAGCAGCGGCGCCAAGGTCCATGTTCCCTGAAAAAACTGGAGATTGCTTTTAGCGTGCCCTGGAGGGTTAGAGATTAGTTTTCCTGTTAGCCTTACATTATTTGCTGTAAATACTTACATGTAATCCCTGTAACATGGAAGTATTTACAGCTAATAAAGTAAGCCTCACTGGAACACCAATCCCTAACCCTAACCCTCCAGGGCAGGCAACAAGCTATCCAGACACTGCTGCTAGGACTTTTCTTGAATCTAGCCAATCAGAAGCTATGAGTGTGACAGGGGCGTTCCCCTGTCAAACCTCTAGCTTTCAGTAGAGTCAAGATACAATAATACTGGAGTGTGGTGGGGTGAGTAAAAGCAGGCGAGAGGGGTAAACACTCTCACCTCCAATATTAGCATTAGAGGAGTTGGGAAGGGAGAGCTGTGCGTGAGAGATAGCAGGATGCCTGCGGGTAGAAAATTCACTCATCCGGGAAGCATGGACACTTACAACAATGGACAGATGTCCATCATCCAATCAAATCCTGGATGCGTCACCTGCCCCTTGCCTGTCACTAAGGCTGCACAACTATTGTCATACATCCGGTGGAGACAAGATACATCAGTACCGAAAAAGTCACCACCTTGGAATACAAAGCATTAAAAGAAACTCTTGTCATCTACTTTTAGCCCTACAAGCTAAGCTTATGGTCTGAACATAGGTGACCCGCTGAGTCTGGGGATGTGTGAGTGCTAAAAGCTGCCACTGCAGTGCATTAAGCGGCGCTATAAAGTAGTCCGTCCGTTATAAATTTAGTATAGGAGGAATACTTACCGTGCCGCTCAATGCATTGAGCGGTGTCTTTCAACGCTTACACTGGGGGGATCTATGGGGTAGGTAAGTATACTTACATTCCCTGACTCGGGGGGTTTCCTACTTTCAGCCCAAAAAATGATAGAGCTAAAACTAGGTGACACATTCCCTTTAAGCTTTATTTTTAGTTATTGACATTCTTCAGTCCACGCTTCAAGCTCTAAGGCCAGTCTCTTATGTAGCATCAGCGTTTTGATCGTGATTTTGATCACGGTGTTTTGCCGCGTTTTCACTGCCGTTTTTGGATGCAGGTTACTGCATCCAACAGTGGTTTTAACCCATCTCTGTGATGGGTGATGAGGTGCTTTAAAAAGCGTGATAATGCAGCAAAATAGAGCATACAGCGTTTTCTAATGCTGCGGTCAAACGCATGTCTGTGAGGCCATATTAAAATCAATGGGAGCGTTCTACTGCCATTACTGCGGTGTTCAAAACTCTGTGGTAATCGCGCTAAAAAGCAGATGTGTGAGAGTGGCCTAAGGGACTTGGGTGCAGTGCCTGTACAGCAATGTGTAATGCAGTCAATAGGGCTCATTGCAAAATATGCATACGGTAGCCAATGTGAGGACTAGGGGACAAATCTTTTGTATGATAAGGGCCAGAGGCAGTAATAAACGTAATTCTACTTATGAAATAGTAGCATAACAATGCAAACTTTGTAAGCCACAGTCCTGTAAGGTGTAGAGAGATTTCCCCATAGGGGGACTGTTGTCAAAGATTACAATGGCACAGTGTTCTACACGGGCCAAGTTGTATTGTTTTTTATTTTTACAGGTTTCGAGATAGGTTTTGCTTTGTGTTGTATGTTTATGTAAATTTACATGCATACTATATGGCGTTTCGTTTCCTCATTGATTATGATTGCTTCACTGAGTTGTGTGTAGAAGACCTGTGTTCCTGCAGGTCCTCCAGGCAGAATGCTGGTGAGGAGGAGAGCAGGTCCTAGAAGGCTGAGTAATGAGAATGTGGACTGGTATAATGATGCCATGCTACTACCACAGGGTGGAGCTTAAAGAGTTACTGAACGGAATAGATAGTTCTAAGAGTTTTTGCAATAGGTTTTATCAGCCTATTCTGTACATTTATTTGTGCAAAACCCCTCTTCAGCTATGCAGTGGGGGCTCAGAAATCTGTCTTCAACTGTAACTGTATAGCTGAACAGGGAGTTCCAGTTGTGCCTGCACTGTTCTCTCTCATGCAGGCACAGCTGTTCCATATTAACAGTGTATTAATACATGTCTGCTTTAGATTTTATTTATTTGCAAACCTACTGTTCCCAGCACTGGTGTTACTACTGTGCCCTGCCTTTGCTGCGCTATGTATGGAGAAGCTATTCAGTGCTGCAAACGGCTTCTCCCCTTCACAGAGCCTGTTCCCCACCAGACTTATTTACTGTCAGGGTCTCAGTGCATACGCTTCTGGGGTTGTGACATACACTACTGTACAACCAATGGACCGAGACCCTGACAGTACAACAGTTCTGTATGGTGTGGCGCTATTTGTAATGAGACCCCCTCCCATTTCAGTATTCCACTGTGGCTGTGACTTTACGGTCTGGCCATATTACCCATATTACAAGGGTGTACTGACTTCTCTATAAGGGCTCCTGCACACTGGCGAGAGCGATATCGGGCTGTGATTAGCAGCCCGATATCACTCTCGTAAACCTTCTAAAAAGGTAACTGCTGGGGTTACCTTCATCCCATTGCTTTCAGTGGGGCAGCAGCGCCGGCCCAATTGAAAGCAATGGTAGAACATCGTGGTCTCGTGACGCTGCTGTGACAGCAGCAGCAGGGGATTCCTTCATCCTTGCGGGGAGTCCCCTCATCATTGAACACCTTGCCACTGCTGTCACAGTGTTCAGTGATAAGGGCACTCCCCATGGGGATGAAGGACTTCCCTGCCACTGCTGTCACAGCAGAGCAAGAAGATTGCAAAGTACTCATTATGTTTTCAATGGGAGCGGCGCTGCTGCTTCTGGCCCCATTCAAAACAAGGCGAAACCTCTGGATGAAGGAATCCCCTGCCACTGCTCCTGTTTCAGCTGCAGCAGGGGATCGCGATCTTCTCCCATTGTTTTCAATGGGGCTGGCATTGAAAACAATGGGTGATATCACAAAAAGATAGGACATGCTGCGATTATTTTTCTTTCTCACAGCATCACAGTAGTGAAAACATCGTAATTGACAATGAAACTAGAGATGAGCGAGCACCAAAATGCTCGGGTGCTCGTTACTCGGGATGAAATGATCGCGATGCTCGAGGGTTCGTTTCGAGTAACGAACCCCATTGAAGTCAATGGGCGACCCGAGCATTTTTGTATATCGCCGATGCTCGCTAAGGTTTTCATTTGTGAAAATCTGGGCAATTCAAGAAAGTGATGGGAACGACACAGCAACGGATAGGGCAGGCGAGGGGCTACATGTTGGGCTGCATCTCAAGTTCACAGGTCCCACTATTAAGCCACAATAGCGGCAAGAGTGGGCCCCCCCACTCCCAACAACTTTTACTTCTGAAAAACCCTCATTAGCAATGCATACCTTAGCTAAGCACCACACTACCTCCAACAAAGCACAATCACTGCCTGCATGACACTCCGCTGCCACTTCTCCTGGGTTACATGCTTATAGCCGGTTCCACTGAAAGCAATGGGCTGCCGGCGTGCGCTGGATGAATTGTCGGGAAGGGCTTAAATATAGAAGCCCTTACCTGCAATTCATCCAGAAATGTGTAAAAAAAATATATATATATATACTTACCTTGTCCCGGCAGACGGAGTTCAGCGCGGCCTACAGTGGGTGTGAAGGGGGGGGGGGTGAGTCAGACCTGCCCCCTGATTGGCTCAGCCAAGAGAACAGGAATCGCAGATTATGGTGCGATCTGCGATTTCTGACTATGGCCTAAGAAGGACCATTGGGGTTCTTGAAACCTAAAATAACTCCTAACGCTCTCCCTATAGCAGCTCCGGCATCAGCAGCACTGTCCCTGATCTCTGTCAGAATGCATCTGTGGCGAGCCGCGGGCGGGCAGATTTTAATACTCGGGTGACACCTGATCTCGCCAGCCACTCACTGCAGGGGGGTGGTATAGGGCTGGAACATCACAGGAGGAAGTTGTAATGCCTTCCCTGTCTTTCTATTGTCCAGAAAAGCGCACAAATTTCTCAGGGAAGAAAATGAAAGTGACTCGAACACCGCGTGGTACTCGTCTCGAGTAATGAGCATCTCGAACACCCTAATACTCGAACGAGTATCAAGCTCGGACGAGTACGCTCGCTCATCTCTAAATGAAACCATTGAAATTCATTGATTTCAAAATCATGCTAACTGCAGTACAATGGTGCCATTGATTTCAATGGGGCTTCTCAGATCTCTGCTTGAACGCATCGTTTGTAACGCCTTGATTTTCGAAATCTGTTCGTTCTATTTTTCAGTATTTTCACTTTTTTTTTTCAAATGCACCCCATCACAATTATGGGGTTCATTAAAAAGTGCTGTCAAAATGCTGTGCAATGTGTTCAAAAACGCTGCTTGAAATCGCTGTAAAAAGCAGTAACCGAGGGCCGTAGTGAGCGGTCTCCGGTCATGTGATCGCCGTTATCCAATGGATAATTGCGTTCACATAAAAGTTAAAAAGACAGTTGAAGTGCAATGCTCCTCCTGGTTTGGCCCCCATTGTGTATACAGAATTCAGTTAGGGCCACAATGGGTATGTCTCTGAACACAGGACAAACGGGGGTATCTATTTTGGGGTGAAAGTCTTTTTTCACATGTGTGTTGCACAAAAAGTGTTTTTAAAATGACGCAATTGCCAAAAAAACTTTTCCGTTTGCTTTGCTTGGATTCATTCAAAAACTGTGGGGTCAAAATACGCAGTACACCCCTAGATGAATGCGCTAAGAGGTCTAGTTTTCAAAATGGAATCACAGAGGTGAGAAAAACAACAAAGACATTATTCACAGAAAACACCAAAAATGCAATACCTGGCACGATCGCCATGAGGCAGGCACAATCGCCATGGGCAAAATCGCTGCAGGGCAGGCGCAAGCGCCATAAGACTTAAAAATATGCAGTCAGCCAGAAAATAGTGTGGAGGAGCAAATTGTTCATGGCAGGCTAATATGCAGTCACTCACACAACCCAGCCCAGTTTGGGGAGGGGCGACTGCATATAATCATAGCCTGCACATGTGAACGATACCAAGATACCAGCCTCAGATGAACGGTGACCCACCATACAGGATATCAACCCTCACTGATATGACAGTCGGTTGCCCTGTATCTCTAAGTGGGCCACACTGGCTGACATCTTGGGCTCCCCCAACAAGTAGCAAACTACATACAAAAAATACTAATGCATACTGATAAAATTAGGTTTTTAAAATAGGGTCATTTGTAGGGGTTCTCTGTCTTTTTGGCCACTCAAGGGTTCTACAAGTGGGCATTGGCTCCTGAAACACCTTCTTGGAAAATGTCTGTTCTGAAAGCCACGGGCTGCTCTTTTCGGCTTGGGCCCCGTTGTGCATACAGACATAATATTAGGGCCACAATAGGTATGTTTCTGAACACAGGACAACAAGGGGTATCTATTTTGGGGTGCAAATCCTCATTTTTATGTGCACTATAGAAAAAAATCATGTTTTTAAAATGTCATATTTGCAAAAATATGAAAAAAATTTTCTCCTCTAAATTGCATTAATTCCTAAAAAGAAAAACTGTGGGGTCAAAATACTCCTGACCCCCTCAGTGAATACATTAAGATGTGTATTTTTAAAATGAGATCATTTGTGGGGGTATCTATCATTCTGACACCTATGAGCCTCCACAATCTTGGCTTGGTGTAGGAAAACAAAATGTTCCTCAATATGTTAATAATTAGAGATGAGCGAACGTACTCGTCCGAGCTTGATATTCGTGCGAATATTAGGGTGTTCGGGATGCTCGTTACTCGTAACGAGCACCACGCGGTGTTCCGGTTACTTTCAGTTTCCTCTCTGAGACGTTAGCGCGCTTTTCTGGCCAATTGAAAGACAGGGAAGGCATTACAACTTCCCCCTGTGACGTTCCAGCCCTATACCACCCCCCTGCTGTGAGTGGCTGGGGAGATCTGATGTCACCCGAGTATAAAAGTCGGCCCCTCCCGCGGCTCGCCACACATGCCTTGTGAGTTAGCTGAGGGAAAGTACTATCGTGCTGGTGCTGCTGTAGGGAGAGCGTTAGGAGTCAGTGTAGGCTTCAAGAACCCCAACGGTCCTTCTCAGGGCCACATCTACCTGTGTGCAGGCTGCTGCTAGCAGTGTTTTTTTTTTTTTCTCAAAATCGGCAGTGCAGAGCATTGCACCCGGCATTAGGGACAGAAGTGGTGTATAGGCAGGGAGAGTGTTAGGAGTGAGTGTAGCCTTCAAGAACCTCAACGGTCCTTTCTAGGGCCAAATTTAAGCGTGTGCAGTACTGTGCTGGCTGCTGTTAGCAGTGTTGCATATTTTTTTTTTTTTCTAAAAATTGTCTGTGCAGAGCATTGCACCCTCCATTGATACTACAGGGACAGAATTGTGTAGGCAGGGCCACAACACAGTTATTGTTCACTGAATATACGCAGTGGGTCCTTCCCTCTGCTAAAAAGGACAAAAAATTATATTTGGCCAGCCTGTGTCAGTCCTAAGGTCTCCGTGTACGTGTGTGCTGCGTGGAGAACGTACAAAAATCAGACGCAACCAGCTACGGTTTACTGCAGGCTTGCGCCATTGTCTTTCCTGACTGGCAAATACCTGCTCTGCTAGAGTTAATAACTCTGCTACACTAAAGTTGTGTGTCACTTTTTCAGGGCCACACTACAGTTCTAAAAGTTATTGTTCATTGAATATACGCAGTGGGTCCTTCCCTTTGCAGAAAAGGACAAAAAATTATATTTGGCCAGCCTGTGTCAGTCCTAAGGTCTCCGTGTACGTGTGTGCTGCGTGGACAACGTACAAAAATCAGACGCAACCAGCTACGGTTTACTGCAGGCTTGCGCCATTGTCTTTCCTGACTGGCAAATACCTGCTCTGCTAGAGTTAATAACTCTGCTACACTATAGTTGTGTGACACTTTTTGAGGGCCACACCACAGATATTAAACTTCTTGTTCATTGAATATACGCAGTGGGTGCTTCCCTTTGCAAAAAAGGAAAAGAAATTATATTTGGCCTGCCTGTGTCAGTCCTAAGGTCTCCGTGTACGTGTGTGCTGCGTGGACAACGTACAAAAATCAGACGCAACCAGCTACGGTTTACTGCAGGCTTGCGCCATTGTCTTTCCTGACTGGCAAATACCTGCTCTGCTAGAGTTAATAACTCTGCTACACTATAGTTGTGTGACACTTTTTGAGGGCCACACCACAGATATTAAACTTCTTGTTCATTGAATATACGCAGTGGGGTCTTCCCTTTGCTAAAAAGGAAAAGAAATTATATTTGGCCTGCAGGCTTGCGCCAATTTATTTCCTGCCTGGGAAATCAAATCACTGGTAATACAGCATGCTGAGGGGTAGGGGTAAGCCTAGAGGACGTGGACGTGGCCGAGGACGCGGAGGCCCAAGTGAGGGTGTGGGCACAGGCCGAGCTCCTGATCCAGGTGTGTCGCAGCCGACTGCTGCGCGATTAGGAGAGAGGCACGTTTCTGGCGTCCCCACATTCATCGCCCAATTAATGGGTCCACGCGGGAGACCTTTATTAGAAAATGAGCAGTGTGAGCAGGTCCTGTCCTGGATGGCAGAAAGTGCTTCGAGCAACCTATCGTCCAGCCACAGTTCTGCGCCGTCCACTGCTGCAAATCCGAATCCTCTGTCTGCTGCTCCTCCTTCCTCCCAGCCTCCTCACTCCACTACAATGACACCTGCTCAGGAGCGGGAACACTCCCAGGAACTGTTCTCGGGCCCCTGCTTAGATTGGGCAGGAGTGGTTCCTCTCCCACCAGAGGAGTTTATCGTCACTGATGCCCAACCATTCGAAAGTTCCCGGGGTCCGGGGGAAGAGGCTGGGGACTTCCGCCAACTGTCTCAAGAACTTTCTGTGGGTGAGGAGGACGATGACGATGAGACACAGTTGTCTTGCAGTGAGGTAGTAGTAATGGCAGTAAGTCCAAGGGAGCAGCGCACAGAGGATTCGGAGGAAGAGCAGCAGGACGATGAGGTGACTGACCCCACCTGGTGTGCAACGCCTACTCAGAACAGGTCTTCAGAGGGGGAGGCAAGGGCATCAGCAGGGCAGGTTGCAAGAGGCAGTGCGGTGGCCAGGGGTAGAGGCAGGGCCAGACCGAATAATCCACCAAGTGTTTCCCAAAGCACACCCTCGCGCCATGCCACCCTGCAGAGGCCGAGGTGCTCTAAGGTCTGGCAGTTTTTCACAGAGACGCCTGACGACCGACGAACAGTGGTGTGCAACCTTTGTCGCGCCAAGATCAGCCGGGGAGCCACCACCAACAGCCTCACAACCACCAGCATGCGCAGACATATGATGGCCAAGCACCCCACAAGGTGGGACGAAGGCCGTTCACCGCCTCCGGTTTGCACCGCTGCCTCTCCCCTGTGCCCCAACCTGCCACTGAGATCCAACCTCCCTCTCAGGACACAGGCACAACCGTCTCATGGCCTGCACCCACACCCTCACCTCCGCTGTCCTCGGCCCCATCCAGCAATGTCTCGCACCGCACAGTCCAGCCGTCGCTAGCGCAAGTGTTGGAGCGCAAGCGCAAGTACGCCACCACGCACCCGCACGCTCAATCGTTAACAGTCCACATAGCCAAATTTATCAGCCTTGAGATGCTGCTGTATAGGGTTGTGGAAACGGAGTCCTTCAAAGCTATGATGGCGGCGGCGGCCCCGCGCTACTCAGTTCCCAGTCGCCACTACTTTTCCCGATGTGCCGTCCCAGCCCTGCACGACCACGTCTCCCGCAACATTGTACGCGCCCTCACCAATGCGGTTAGTGGCAAGGTCCACTTAACTACGGACATGTGGACAAGCACAGGCGGGCAGGGCCACTACATCTCCCTGACGGCACATTGGGTGAATTTAGTGGAGGCTGGGACAGAGTCAGAGCCTGGGACCGCTCACGTCCTACCCACCCCCAGAATTGCGGGCCACAGCTCGGTGGTGGTATCTGCGGCGGTGTATGCTTCTTCCACTAAAGCACCCTCCTCCTCCTACTCCTCCTCCTCAACCTCTGTCTCGCAATCTAGATGTGTCAGCAGCAGCAGGACGTCGCCAGCAGTCGGTGTCGCGCGGCGTGGCAGCACAGCGGTGGGCAAGCGTCAGCAGGCCGTGCTGCAACTACTCAGCTTAGGAGATAGGAGGCACACGGCCCACGAATTGCTGCAGGGTCTGACAGAGCAGACGGACCATTGGCTTGCGCCGCTGAGCCTTCAACCGGGCATGGTCGTGTGTGACAACGGCCGTAACCTGGTGGCGGCTCTGCAGCTCGGCAGCCTCACGCACGTGCCATGCCTGGCCCACGTCTTTAATTTGGTGGTTCAGCGCTTTCTGAAAAGCTACCCACGCTTGTCAGACCTGCTCGTAAAGGTGCGCCGGCTCTGCGCACATTTCCGCAAGTCCCACACGGATGCTGCCACCCTGCGCACCCTGCGCACCCTGCAACATCGCTTTAATCTGCCAGTGCACCGACTGCTGTGTGACGTGCCCACACGGTGGAACTCTACGCTCCACATGTTGGCTAGGCTCTATGAGCAGCGTAGAGCTATAGTGGAATACCAACTCCAACATGGGCGGCGCAGTGGGAGTCAGCCTCCTCAATTCTTTTCAGAAGAGTGGCCCTGGTTGGCAGACATCTGCCAGGTCCTTCGAAACTTTGATCAGTCTACCCAGGTGGTGAGCGGCGATGCTGCAATCATTAGCGTCACCATTCCTCTGCTATGCATCTTGAGAACTTCCCTGCAAACCATAAAGGCAGCCGCTTTGCGCTCGGAAACAGAGGCGGGGAAGACAGTATGTCGCTGGATAGTCAGAGCACCCTCCTGTCTATATCTCAGCGCGTTCAGGAGGAGGAGGAGGAGGATGAGGAGGATGAGGAGGAGGGGGAAGAGACAGCTTGGCCCACTGCTGACGGTACCCATGCTGCTTGCCTGTCATCATTTCAGCGTGTATGGCCTGAGGAGGAGGAGGAGGAGGATCCTGAAAGTGATCTTCCTAGTGCGGACAGCCATGTGTTGCGTACAGGTACCCTGGCACACATGGCTGACTTCATGTTAGGATGCCTTTCTCGTGACCCTCGCATTCAACGCATTGTGGCCACTACGGATTACTGGGTGTACACACTGCTCGACCCACGCTATAAGGAGAACCTTCCCAGTCTCATTCCCGAAGAGGAAAGGGGTTCGAGAGTGTTGCTATACCACAGGACCCTGGCGGACAAGCTGATGGTAAAATTCCCATCCGACAGCGCTAGTGGCAGAAGGCGCAGTTCCGAGGGCCAGGTAGCAGGGGAGGTGCGTAGATCGAGCAGCATGTACAGCCCAGACAGTGCAACAGTCTTTAAGGGCCTGGCCAGCTTTATGGCTCCCCAGCAAGACTGTGTCACCGCTCCCCAGTCAAGGCTGAGTCGGCGGGAGCACTGTAAAAGGATGGTGAGGGAGTACATAGCCGATCGCACGACCATCCTCGGTGACGCCTCTGCCCCCTACAACTACTGGGTGTCGAAGCTGGACACGTGGCCTGAACTAGCGCTGTATGCCCTGGAGGTGCTTGCTTGTCCTGCGGCTAGCGTCTTGTCGGAGAGGGTGTTTAGTGCGGCTGGGGGAATCATCACAGATAAGCGTACCCGCCTGTCGACCGACAGTGCCGACAGGCTAACACTCATCAAGATGAACAAAGCCTGGATTTCCCCAGACTTCTCTTCTCCACCAGCGGACAGCAGCGATACGTAAGCAATACGTATTATGCACCCGCGGATGGAAGCTACGTTCTCTCTCACCATCCAAAACGGGGACATTTCTGCTTCATCAATCTGTGTCTAATATTCCTCCTCCTCCTCCTGCTCCTCCTCCTGAAACCTCAGGTAATCACGCTGAACGGGCAATTTTTCTTAGGGCCACAAGGCTCACTCATCTAATTTTTCGAAACAATTTTTATATGTTTCAATGCTCTTAAAAGCGTTGAAACTTTAACTTGAACCAATTTTTCGTTAAACTGGGCTGCCTCCAGGCCTAGTTACCACTTAAGCCACATTAACCAAAGCGATTAATGGGTTTCACCTGCCATCTTGGTTGGGCATGGCCAATTTTTACTGAGGTACATTAGTACTGTTGGTACACCAATTTTTTGGGGCCCTCACCTACAGTGTAATCATAGCAATTTGTATGTTGTTCACCTGCACTCATGGTACAGAAGTGTGTGTGGGGTTGGCCTACACTTTAGCTACATAAATGTAACTTGGGCCTTGGCTATACTGCAGCTACTAAAATGGAACGAAGACTGCGCTCCCACTATACTGCTGCTTCGGAATTGTTACTGGGGCCTGTCTTGAGTGCTACTATTGCTGAAATGGAACGAAGACTGCGCTCCCACTATACTGCTGCTTCGGAATTGTTACTGGGGCCTGTCTTGAGTGCTACTGTTGCTGACATGGAACGAAGACTGCGCTCCCGCTATAATGCTGCTAGTGATATGTTAGTGGGGCCTGTCTTGAGTGCTACTATTGCTGACATGGAACGAAGACTGCGCTCCCGCTATAATGCTGCTAGTGATATGTTAGTGGGGCCTGTCTTGAGTGCTACTATTGCTGACATGGAACGAAGACTGCGCTCCCGCTATAATGCTGCTAGTGATATGTTAGTGGGGCCTGTCCTAATGCTACGGCTGAAATGTTACGAATTCTGGGCTCTGCCTATACCGCTGCTAATGGTATGTCTCTGGGGTGTGGAAACAGAGGCTTCCCAAAGACATGATGGCGGCGAGGCCATTTCCCACCAACGCGGTTACTGTAAAGGTGCATATAACCACGGACACGTGTAGAGGACACGTAGTGCCTCAAAAACATCCCCCTCCTCCTCCAACAGGGAAAACAAACATTCTTGGCAAATGCCTTTGCATTGGTTCGTCTGGTGGCAGTCCAAGAATTTCACCTTTACCGACACTACAAGAGAGACCCCCCACCATCCCCCCGCCACGGCCCACTTAATCCTGGCCACATTCCGAAAACCAACAAAATAAAACCGCGCTACTAGGTCCGCAGTCACCACCACATTACCACCAACGCGGTTACTGTTAAGGTGCATATAACCACGGACACGTGTAGAGGACACGTAGTGCCTCAAAAACATCCCCCTCCTCCTCCAACAGGGAAAACAAACATTCTTGGCAAATGCCTTTGCATTGGTTCGTCTGGTGGCAGTCCAAGAATTTCACCTTTACCGACACTACAAGAGAGACCCCCCACCATCCCCCCGCCACGGCCCACTTAATCCTGGCCACATTCCGAAAACCAACAAAATAAAACCGCGCTACTAGGTCCGCAGTCACCACCACATTACCACCAACGCGGTTACTGTTAAGGTACATATTACCAGTCTGACTGGGGCATGCAGAGACACCTTGACAGAATGAATAGTGTGTGACACATAGGTTCCCCATTGCTATGCCCACGTGTGCAGCTCCTGATGGCGGTGGCACAGGATTCTATTTCTCATTGCTTCTATACAGCATTGTGGGCTATCGCCCCGCCACTTTTAAAGAGGGTCGCTGCCTAGCCATGCCAACCTCTGCAGTGTGTGCCTGCAGTTCCTCCTCATGGCAGACGCACTTCTAAATAGACATGAGGGTGGTGAGGCATTAGGGCAGCTGAAGGCTGCGCAGGGACACTTTGGTGTGCGCTGTGGGGGGGAGGGGGGCGGTTGGGCAGCATGTAACCCAGGAGAAGTGGCAGTGGAGTGTCATGCAGGCAGTGATTGTGCTTTGTTGGAGGTAGTGTGGTGTTTAGCTATGGTATGCCATGCTAATAAGGGCTTTTCAGAAGTAAAAGTTTTTGGGAGGGGGGGGGGGCCCACTCTTGCCGCTATTGTGGCTTAATAGTGGGACCTGTGAACTTGAGATGCAGCCCAACATGTAGCCCCTCGCCTGCCCTATCCGTTGCTGTGTCGTTCCCATCACTTTCTTGAATTGCCCAGATTTTCACAAATGAAAACCTTAGCGAGCATCGGCGAAATACAAAAATGCTCGGGTCGCCCATTGACTTCAATGGGGTTCGTTACTCGAAACGAACCCTCGAGCATCGCGAAAAGTTCGTCCCGAGTAACGAGCACCCGAGCATTTTGGTGCTCGCTCATCTCTATTAATAATCGATGTTAAATTTGTACATCTCCTAAATGGTTAAAAAAACTAAAGTTTTCAAATGCGTCCAGAATAAAGTAAACAGATGGAAATATTTATCTCATCAAAATTTGTACAGTATGTTTGCACATATTTGTGATTTTACAGTGAAAAAATGACAATTTTTTTTTCAAACTTTTCCCAATTTAGTTTTTTTTAATAAATTTACACAAATTCTGTCAGCCTATTTTTACCAACTAAATAAAGTGCAATATGTGGCAAAAAAACAATGTCAGAATCACTTGGATCTGCAAAACCTTTAGGCCTCCTTCACACGAGCGACACGGCATTGTCGCGAGAAAATCGCAGCGATATTGCATCACTGCACCATGCAACATTACTGCGTTACAAAGTCGTGTGACTTTGTAGCATCACATGCAAGGATTTTGGGGGGGAGGCATGAAATATATAAAATATATAAAAAAAAAGTATACATCCCCTCTCCCGCGCTGTCTTGAGCACCGTTGTAGCTTCTCTTCAGGTCCTGATATTAATCATCTTCTTCATCTTCTGTCCAGGGATTGAAGAACTCCCGGCTGCTGGAAGCGCTGGCTGAGATTGGTTGACGCTTAGCCAATCACAGTCAGTGCTCAATGAATGGCTGTAATTGGTTCAATCACTGCCATTCATCAAGCCCTTGCTGTGATTGGCTAAGCATCAGCCAATCACAGCCAGCGCTTCCAGGAGGCGGGGATTTTTCCATCCCCGGCCAGAAGATGAAGAAGATGATTAGTACCCGGATCGGGGAGAAGCTGTGGCGGCTGTGGAGAGCGCTTCTAATAAAGTGATGTGTTTTTGTTATTTTCTTCCTGCAGCTAGTGCTTAGTTTAGGCTTTGACAGTAGGATTTCCTACTGTCAAAGTTGCATCGCACCGCACCAAAATCGCGCTTTCGTGCGATGCAACAGAAAGGAAGGCTCCATAGGGAAACATGGGCTACAAAACCTTGCGTGTCGTGAGCATATCGCCCTTCCGCAATCATTATGATTGTGAAAGGGCCACGGGTCGGACAGCTTCCATTGACTTCGATTGTTGCCTAGAAATAGAGCATGCTGTAATTTTTTTTTTCCCCCCGCGAATGAAAAATCACAATTGATTTCCGCTTGTGGGCAGAAAAGAACGATTTTTTCACAGCATGCTATGGCAGGTATTTGCTGCAGAATCCGGAGGTGGACGCCCGCTCTGGATTCCGCAATGCAAATCCGGACGCATTCAGGCGGCCTTAGTGTGTTTGTCAGGAGTTTCCTGAGATACATGATAAACACAGAGCAAAAATGCTCATCCCCTTCCTGAGAAGAATCGCTGACTGGAAGCTGTCAGACTTCATGATTGACAGGTGTATGTCCAGTCATTAGTACTCATTGCTCTTAGTGGGTGACCTATAGGATATGAGAGCGGGCGTCATCCACATGTAAGAAGCCGTATACAAGCACCAGGTTCCCATGGGCAGTCCCGGGCTGTAGGCGCAGGAGTCCAGAGGTAAAAAAGACATGGTTTTTGATGCAGTTTTTACAGGTGGAATGCACTGTGGAAAAGTCTGCAGTGCATTCGCAGTGTGAACGTACCCCGAAGGTTTGTTCACGCACTGCAGATTTAGCGCTGATTCGCTCTGCATTTCTTGCTCTTTTTAATGGGTGAAATCTGTGGTATAATCTGCAGCGGGTCAATGTATGCTCCAGATGTTTTCCACAGCTCTGGGTTTTCCGGTGTAATATGCAGTGAATAGAAGCCGCTGATTTCAATGGGTTTGGTAACGGGCGATTTTTGTGTGCACAATTCGGTTGCACAAAAAAAAAAGTAGCATGTCCTACTACACAACAATTAGCTCATATTAAACCTAATTGCTAGAGATGAGCGAGCACCCAAATGCTCGAGTCTGCGTTATTCGAGCTTTTCATAAAATTTGAGAGCTCTACTCGAGTAACGAACCCCATTGAGTACAATGGAAGACTCGAGCATTTTTGTATGTGGGACACTGGTTCCCGAGTCTCTCAGTCAGTCTCTCTCGCTCTCCCTAAAAATTTGCCATTGACACGCGCGCTGCGTCGCGGCGGGGAGGGGCCAAAGCAGGCACGTCACAGTGAGGAGGAGCCAAAAACTGGGGCGGGGTCGAACACGGCTTGATGCTCGTTCGAGTAACAAGCGCCATTGAGTACGCTAATACTCGAACGAGCATCAAGCTCGGCAGAGTATGTTCGCTCAACTCTACTAATTGCCCATTGAAATCAAAGGGAGCATGCTTTGCGTGTTTTTCTGTGCGCTCAAATATGCAGGGTATGTGCGCGTAAACGATACAGTAAAAAAGTATTTTCATACATGCTGCGTTTATACGCAATATCGCTAAGTGTCAAAGTGGTTAACTGAAAAAAAAACTCATACACATTGAAAAAATGCTGGTCTGCAATAGCGATATGCATGCACGCCGCCGGCTCACACAGCGGGGAAACACTGTTATACATGCAGAATTTTACTCGTGTGAGCCGACCTGTAAGCCAGTCTCAGGCACAGCGTGGGGAAAAGCCGCGATTTTTCTGCGATTTTACCGTTGTTTTCTATTGCAGGTTACTGCGTTCAACAGAGTTTTCTAACGCACCCCATAATTGTGATGGGTGATGAGGGGCATTAAAATCACGTAAATGCGGCAGCATAGAGCAGACAGCGCTCAAAAATCGCAGTTAGAAAATGGTGCGTTTGAGTGCAGGTCTGTGAGGCTCCATTGAATTCAATGGGAGCGTTCTACTGTGATTACCGTGGCGTTCAGCATTTAACGCTGTGTTTTAAATGCCGCGATAAATGCTGTAAGACACCTCCATTGATTTCAATGGGGCTTCTCAGAGAATCTTTTTAACGCCGCGTTTTTTAAGCGCTGTCTGTTCAATTTTTTTTAGACGTTTAAGTCTTTTTGAATGCGATGCGTCACCCATATAATGAATAGGAAGCGTTTTCAGCGCTGTCAAAAACGAATGTCAGCGCAGCTGAAATCGCAGTAAACGCTGCCTGTGGGAGGTCGGACTTGGCCCCTGTTTTGTTATATACTACATTCTCCATTTATATCGGTCCCATTCCAAGGGCAGGGGATATTCACACACTCCCTGACAAGACAGAACTGAACTTTGGCCACACAAGACTTGTTTCATCCTGAAACTATGTGAAGGTCATTAATAACAGACAACTCCTGCATATATTAATGTATCCAATAGAATCAATCTGCAAACATTAAACAACCAATCAGGATGAGGAGCTGATGTATAATAATTCTGTATTATCTTGAACTGTGTTGTAGGTTACAAAGAAAAGTTATCTTCCCGAACTCCTTCCTGCTGTGTGGAGTAAATGTCCTATGTCTGACTGTGTGTCCACTACCAGAGGGCATCTAATTACCATCTTCCAGGCCTTTGGGAGGTGAGTTATAGGGATTCCCCACTCTCCCTCCACCAAGTAAGTTCTCTCTCTCTACCCCCTTCCCCCGGACCAGTAAGCAGTTACTCGAGAAGAGCGATGCTCGCTTGAGTAACTGCTTTATCCGAGCGTGCTCGCTCATCTCTAGTTGCCTGTGATAACGTTCTGCAATTCCACCAAAAGGCTCAATGCACATGGATGGATTTGCATTGTGGAATCCAAAGCAGGCGTCCGCCTTCGGATTCCGCAGCAAATACCTGCCATAACATGCAAAGTAAAAGCGGGTTTCCATGCCCACGAGCGGAAATCAATTGCGATTTTATGCTAGCTAGGAGGGATAGCTAACACTGGGGAAGAGAGGGAGAGTATTGAAAAAGATCTAGAAAAGCTTCAACAGTGAGCAGCGACTAACAGAATGGTATTTAACAAGGAGAAACGCAAAGTTCTACATCTGGGCAAGAAAAATTTAAAAAATCGCATACAGAATGGGAGGAATTGGGCTAAGCATCAGCACATGTGAAAAAGACTTGGGTATACTAATAGATCATAGACTGAACATGAGTCAACAATGTGATGCAGCAGCCAAAAAGGCAAACACAATTCTGGGATGTATTAGAGAAGCATAGAGTCTAGATCACATGAGGTCATTATCCCCCTCTACTCTTCCTTAGTCAGGCCTCATCTGGAATACTGTGTGCAGTTCTGGGCACCCCACTTTAAAAAAGACATAGACAAACTGGAGCAAGTTCAGAGAAGAGTTACCAAGATGGCAGTCTACAAATCATGTCCTATGAGGAACGCTTAAAGAATCTGGGAATGGTTAGCTTGCAAAAAGGAAGGCTGAGAGTAGACTTAATAGCGGTCTACAAATATCTGAAGGGCTGTCACAGTGCAGAGGGATCAGCCCTATTCTCATTTGCACAAGAAAAGACTAGAAGCAATGGGATGAAACTGAAAGGGAGGAGACACAGATTAGATATTAGAAAAAACTTTCTGACAGTGAGGGTGATCAATGAGTGGAACAGGTTACCACGGAAGGTGGCGAGTTCTCCTTCAATGGAAGTCTTCAAACAAAGGCTGGACAAATATCTGTCTGGGATGATTTAGTGATCCTGCACTGAGCAGGGGGTTGGACCCGATAACCCTGGAGGTCCCTTCCAACTCTACCATTCTAGGATTCTATGAGCATGCTCTCTTTTGAGCTGGATTCTGTGCAGTTGTCTTCCATTAAAATCAATGGAACACGGCTCACGGAGGAAAAAAAAAATCGCAGTATACTTTATTTTTGAACGGATTCCGTGCGGACGGCTTCCATTGAAGTCAATGGAAGCCATCTGACTCACAGCCCTTCCGCAGTTGACATTGTGGAAAGATCGCAGGCACCTACGTCATCGTCTAGCGACGGCGTGGGAAGATCTGTACTGGGCATGTCGGACTGACCATCCGCAGGAAAGAAAAAGAAGACAACTGACAGGTACACAGGGTCGCTCGCCACAGTCAGGGCAGGATTCCACATGCAGAATCCATCTCTACCGTGTGCAGGCTGCCTTAATTGCCATATAGTAATTGCCATATTGTTCCGCAACTCTTGCACCATAGAAACTGTAAAAGGCCTAATCCAATATTACCCAACTCAAGCTGCTGGCCCATGCTGCTGATCTTTTTCAATCCTAGCAACGCACCTAGTTCATAATGAGATAGAAGCAGAAACCAAAAAGCGGCAACAGCACTCAAAACACATTTACGATCAGAGGTATGCATACCTATAATCAGAGGCGTAACTTGAAGATTCGGGGCCTCAATGCAAAATCTGTAACAGGGCCCTCCAACTATAATGCTTTACTCATACTACTAGGCTACCTATATGGAGGGGTGAGCCCTTATGGGCCCCCTAAGGCTCCTGGGTCCGGGTGCAACCACATCCCCTGCATCCCCTATAGTTACGCCCCTGCCTATAATCAATACTCTAACCTCAATAAATGATGCAAGGTTCTTGGTATATGATTAGATTAAATTACAGATACTGTGGAGTTGTGGCTGCCTCCACCTGGTCGTGTACGTCCGACGCCCTTTTACCTTCTGTCCTTCCTATTGTACCATATGAATGGTATCTTTCCTTCCCTGGTATTATTTATAGGCTTAGTCCCAAGAGAGGAGCATTCTTATAGTTAGGTACCCATCTTTCCCTGGTCAAGATTATACCACCTGGCTTTAGCGTTAGGACCCATCAGAGAGCTTGGTCACCTGGACATTGGTAGATGGGCCAATATGATTTGATCAAACTATATACCAAGAACCTTGCATTACTTAATGTGGTTAAGATATTTATTATAGGTATATATACCTCTGATAGTAAATGTATGTTGCGTGCTGTTATCAGGACTGCCCTATTAATTATCTTGTAGCATGTATGACTGCTTTTTGAATGTCTCCCCATTCATTGCAAATGTTTAACTATGAAATGTGTCTTGTGTCCCAGATTTATCTTGCTACAACAATCTCCTGTTTTGGATCAAAGCTCCTCCAAAAACCTTGTGGACAGAAGAATCAATGTCCCAAATGAACGAAGAGATAAATATATCATTATTGCCAGAATTTAAAGAAGCGTGTTGGCCAGCAATGATGATATGGGAGCGGATTAACCATGCGTATACATCGGATTCTCCCCCGCAGCACTGGGGGTATCAAAAAGGGGATTATGGCATTCAATATTGGGTTTTTACTTCCCAGACTGAAAGTTATACTGTGGCCTGGGATACTTTGCACTCGTACTGGAAGGTGAAAACTCCATTTGGACCATCCTTATTTTTGACTGGACCCCTGTTTATTGGCCAATCAGGAAGTGAGTCACAAGCAGCACCACAATTTTCAGTGTCGATATCAGAGACGGATGTATTAAAGCCTGCCTCACCTCTGAAGGTGAATGAAAGAATGCTAAAAATTGCTCGTTTTGTTTTTTAAAGAAGGATATAGCAACATTATGATTTAATAATCCGAGTAGCAAAGAGGCTCTTATGAGTAACAAAAAAATGGCACCCGCTGTGTAGGACCACTCGAATACTGTATGTTGGTGTTTCCTGTCTTACTTGCAGTAAACTTTTTATCTCATTATTAGCCTCTGTTTATTTGATTTTACCTTCACAGGGGTTTCATATATGCATCATTTTTTTGGAAAAAAAAGGTGTTTTTTTTGTGGCATATTTTTTTGCTACCTTTTTTTGTTATAAAAAAACACGATGGCCAAAGGTCAGCTGTAGGTTAATCGGGAAACATGAAAAGCACTTGACATATGTTCACACAGTGGACTTCGTCGCAGGCTTTTCCATGGCGAATTCCACCTCTAAAAACTGCAGCATTCGGCCACTGGTCTGTACGCGGAATTTGCCCTGTCAATGGGCAAAATCTGCTTGCGGGATTCCAATGCAAAAACTCAAGAAGTTACGTGTCTTTTCAGCTTCCTCGTCATTTCTGCATCGGAATTCCACGCGCGGAAACAATGCCGTAACTAAAGGAAGTGACATCACTTTTATTTAGTTTCCATATCGGAAATAGAAACGGAATTTGTCACCGAAAACTCTGCGGTGAATTCCTCCTTGTGAACATACACCTAGGTATGTGGTTCCTCGCTCTATGCATGCAGAAATAGCCTGGATTTATTTACAGTGTTTTCCAGGATTCTCTGTGGTATTACAATGGCACTTTTTAAACACATCTCTTTTTTTGTTATTAACGTTGTGGTCAGATGTTACTTTATAAGAGGGTTTTGAAAAGTGTAGAAAAACAGGATTTTTATTTTAGGTATTTTTAGGTTTGTGTCTCCCCGTGCCCCATAAATGCAGCATGCCAGAGACTTCTTTACATGGCATCAAAAAGGGCAGAAAAAAATGCATCATACAAATGTAACAAAAAACACCCACCAAATACACTTGTAGAAAACGCCATGAAAAACACTGCAAAAATTAGTATGTGCGAAGGAGATCTTAAATAAGTATTTCAACAGCAGAAACTTGTGGCATGTTCCAGTGCTGAGACCTCGCCATGTTGTACGGTTGAGTGCTTTCTCCCCAAAGGTGGAGCTCACAGAGCTGGGACCCTCACCTACAGAACATTTCTTGTATATGCCATACTTTTCTTCTCCATCATGCCCAGACTGGCATAATGACTTCTCCTGGTCACAATTTGTCTCCTGAATTTCACTCATATCTGTGACCCCTAACTTTTCCAGCGTGACTTTGTTTGCACAACCTTTACATTTTCTCCCCAGATAGTAATAATGCCACCCATGGTGCCCACACATAAAAATAATATCCCTCTTTGAACAGAGGCGCAGTTGCGACTGATCGACCTGACAAGGGGACTCCAGGTTTGCACCTGGGCTTTGCATACACAGAAGATGACGCCACTTGTATATTGGCGAATTCAGAAATGGAAATTGCCTTTCTGACTACTCCAGATGCCAACTTAGTTACACGCAAGTATGAGTCTTTGAACAGACATTTAATTTCTCTTAAACTGCACTCAGTCGCACTGCGAGAATATTACATGGCAAAATGTATACCACGAGGTCTGCGCCCACATGTGAGACCTACTCTAATGACAAACAACGATGAATATTGCAATAAATTTGTGGCAATTTCCGATAAATATGCCTTTGATTTGATCCTGTTAAAGTTTGAGTACCTACAGATGGAAATCTCGAATACAGTTTTTGCAGCTTTCTATGCTGAGTAGGAATTGAAGTCGCCTAGCACAGCAGAGGAATGGAAAGACATCTCTGACAGAACAAGCCAGGCCCTACAGAAATTTAATAGCAAAGTTGAAACTACGAAAAGGAATAAATGGGCACGTGACCTGGGGGACTATCGACTGGGCCAGATCTACATTTGGCAGAACCACCCTAAGGGTCAAGGTTCGTATGGTCGACAACAATGACAACAATATCCCAGACGTCACCGCCATGCCAACTCCAATTTTGGGTGGTCACTTGCTGGTTCAGAGTCAGCAGAGGAATCAACATTGAGATCAACCGGTGAAGTGCCTTCTTTAGGGGGCCGTCCATCGAGAGTAATCACAGATCAAAGACCCCTAGGAGAAGAGGCAGCAAGAAACATTGCAGAATACGACAAAGGGACCCGGAGATTGTGAACACGTTCAGATACGAAGGGTCGACCGCTCCAAGATCGTCAGTGGTAAATATATCATCTAAAGTATTAACTGAGCCTCAAATCAGTGTTCTTCCAAGGGGACTCTTTTTCTCTCCTATTTCCAGGACTGATTGGTTCAAATTGGACATAGACTGTAACATGTTTTTCAGAAAACTGAAATTGAAGTCTTTTTTTGCTAATCATAATCTGGGTGGGCTGTCTTGCGGTGCGGAGTCCAACCCCCATGATGGCTTCATGTCGGCTGGGGTTGGACTGCGTAACACGAGCAGCTTCCAACCACATAAGGTGAATCATGCTGTTGAGACGTATTCAAATTTGGTGAGGCGTGATTTAACATCTTAGAGGTCTCAGGAGTTTAGGGTCAAACATAAAAACAATCTGAGCAAAAATGACTGGAAGTTGTTACATGATCTCGGTGTGAACGACAACATCACTATACGCCTGGCCGTATAGTGATATTCAACATACTACCATCAGGAGATCATGTCACAATTGTCCGACACAGCAGTTTATGAACCCCTCCCCAACAATCCAACTACCATGTTTAAAAATGGATTGTAATCATTGTTGGATGAGGCGCTACTATGGGGTTTAATTGATAGACAGCTGTACGAGTTTTTGCTTTCGGCTTTTCCTTTGGTGCCTATTTTTTTCACATTCCCAAAGATACACAAGGACCTTCAGAAAAGGACCTGGTCACCACCATAATTGCGGGAAGGGGAACACTTTGTCTAAAAACCAAGAGGTGTTATTTTAGATACCACTGATTTTTTGGTTTGCTTACAAAGCCTTACGGTAGGCGAGGGGGCCATATTGGGCTCCTTTGATGTTATGTCCCTCTATTCCATCATACAACATGATGTTGGCCTGATGACAACCAGACACTATCTCCAACAATCGGACCTCTCCATTGGCTGTATGGAGTTTTTCATGGCCTTACTGTCCTTGGATTGAATAACAACTTTTTTTTGTTTAACAATAGGTTCTACTGCCAATGGAGAGGGACCCCTGTGGGGTCCAATATGGCCCCCTCATATGCCAACCTCTTCATGTGGTCTATGGAGGTCACGTCTCTGTGTGCCTCCCCATCCTGGACCTTGGTCCAGGTGTGGTGGAGGTACATAGATGACATGTTCTTCATCTGGAATGGGACGGAGGGCCAATTGAATGTATTCCATCATGGGCTGAATATTATCCGCCCGAGTTAAAATTTACTATGGTGGCTTCAAGAGATTCATTGCAATTTTTGGACATGTCCATAATCAAACAGGGGACGTCCCTACACACGGATTTACGCACAACAGCGACAGATCATGGAGTACAGCGTATCCAGTTTGTGGCAACTTATGGGCCTATTAGTAGGGGCATGAAAGGTATTATCAACAAACATTGGCACATTTTGTCTGGATGCCACCCCAATGTAGTGGAGTTTGCCTTGCCTCCCATGATGGCATACCGCAGGGGCCGTAACTTTAAAAATACATTGGTGCACAATTTTAACTCTTTCCAATCCACGGTCTGATGTCTAAAGACATTCTAATTGAAGGCTGTACCGCTCCAATGTCGGAAGACGTCCGTCAGGGTATTCTTACTGTAGATTACTGGTCGCTCTGTTGTCGGGGGGCCTCTCCAGCATGTCTAATCTAGCCAGCAGATGGCGCCATTGTATAATGGCAGAAAGAGAAAGCCCCCTAGGAAACCCTATATCCTGAATGCGAAGGGTTAAAAACAAACCCTTCTAATGATTCACAACGCACATTCGCACCGATTAGAAACGGTTGTTTTCCTTGCTTGAATTGTGCAGCCTGTATTAATCTCCTTAAAGGAGACCCCTCAGCACACCCCTACACTGATACTTAATACTGCATCAGAGGTCACTTTACATGTGCATCATCGTATGTAGTTTATATGGTTACGTGCCCTTGTGGTTTATGGTACATTGGAGAAACCGTCACAGAAATACACAAACGCATTGCCAATCATAAGAGTAGCATTAGGAGTGGCAAAGTTGACCTGCCAGTGCCCAAGCATTTTATTGAATCTGGGTGAGTCAGCTCAGCTACAGGATCATAGAGGCAGTTCCTTCAAATATATCTGGTGGTAACCAGATGACGGATTCCGACCATTGGGGGCGACGAGCGGACCTTTGTATACAGTGGAATAGTTACAGCGGGGATATTATAATGTCTGAGTACTAGATGCGGGATGTCTTTTTGCACTTTATGTACTTTGAGATCAAAATTAAACTTTTGGAGCAAGTTATGAGCGCACTTTTTTCATGTACACCTTTGTATAAGGTTGATCGCCAATAGTGTGGTGTGATATAACATCTCAGCAATGTAGTATAAAGGTATAAGTAATGCTAGAAATATATGTCAATTGTATTAGAAATAACCCGCTGCTGCTGCCTTGTACAGCTTGACAGCATCAGTACCATTCTATACGTGCTCCCATGGCAACAGCATATCACAGCAAGGAAGGGGTTAAATACATTAATTTATCATTTTTCTATAGATTTTGCCCTGCATGCACTGATCACATGACGCTGACTTCACCACAGGTCCTCCAGTCACCACCTTTTTTTGCTCATTGTTGAGCTCCGCCCCCGAGGGTTTGTCCACGCACTGCAGATTTAGCACTGATTCGCTCTGCATTTCTTGCTCTTTTTAACCCTTTCCAATGCAATTTGTATCCTGGTTTCCTAGGGGGCTTACTCTTTTTCTGCTGTTATACAACAGCGCTATCTGCTGGCTAAAGCCAGTACTGCATGAGGTGACACGTTGGATAGGCTCCAACAGCAGAGAGGCTGGCAATATACAGTAAGAGAACCCCGACGGACGTCTTCCAACATCGGGGCTGTACAGCCTTAAATCATAATGTCTTCAGACGTCAGACAGTGGATTGGAAAGGGTTAATGGGTGAAATCTGTGGTATAATCTGCAGCGGGTCAATTTATGCTCCAGATGTTTTCCACAGCTCTGGGTTTTCTGGTGTAATATGCAGTGAATAGAAGCCACTGACTTCAATGGGTTTGGTAACGTGCGATTTTTGTGTGCGCAATTTGGTTGCACGAAAAAAAAGTGGCATGTCCTACTACACAACAATTAGCCTGTATTAAACCTAATTGCCCATTGAAATCAAAGGGAGCATGCTTTACGTGTTTTTCTGTGCGCTCAAATATGCAGGGTATGTGCGTGTAAACGATACGGTAAAAAAGTATTTTCATCTGTGCCACGTTTATACGCAATATCGCTAAGTGTCAGAGTGGGAAATTGAAAAAAACTCATACACATTGAAGAATCGCTGGCCTACAAAGCGATATGCATGCTCGACGCCGGCTCGCACAGCGGTGAAACACTGTTATACATGCAGAATTTTACTCGTGTGAGCCGACCTGTAAGCCAGTCTCAGGCACAGCGTGGGGAAAAGCTGCGATTTTGATAGCGGGGTTTTGCTGCAATTTTACCGTTGTTTTCTATTGCAGGTTACTGCGTTCAACAGAGTTTTCTAACGCACCCCATAATTGTGATGGGTGATGAGGGGCATTAAAATCACGTAAATGCGGCAACATAGAGCAGACAGCGCTCAAAAATCGCATAGTTAGAAAATGGTGCGTTTGAGTGCAGGTCTGTGAGGCTCCATTGAAGTCAATGGGAGTGTCCTACTGTGATTACCGTGGCGTTCAGCATTTAACGCTGTGTTTTAAATGCAGCGATAAATGCTGTAAGACACCTCCATTGATTTCAATGGGGCTTCTCAGAGAATCTTTTTAACGCCACGTTTTTTAAGCGTCTGTTCAATTTTCAGCCGTTTTAGTCTTTTTAAATGCAATGCGTCACCCATTGTAATGAATGCGGGGCATTTTCAGCGCTGTTAAAAACGAATGTCAGCGCAGCTAAAACTGCAGTAAACGCTACGTTAAAAAACACAGCATTTTTTCGAGCGCCTGTGTGAGGTCGGCCTTGGCCGCTGTTTTGTTATAGACTACATTCTCCATTTATATCGGTCACATTTCAATGGCGGGGGATATTCACACACTCCCTGACAAGACAGAACTGAACTTTGGCCGCACAAGACTTGTTTCATCCTGATTTATGGACTATGTGAAGGTCATCAGTAACAGACAACTCCTGCATATATTAATGTATCCAATAGACTCAATCTGCAAACATTAAACAACCAATCAGGATGAGCAGCTGATGTATAATAATTAGGGATGAGCGAGCGTACTCGTGCGAGCGTACTCGTCCGAGCTTGATGCTCGTTCGAGTATTAGGGTGTTCGAGATGCTCGTTACTCGAGACGAACACTACGCAATGTTCGAGTTACTTTCACTTTCATCTCTGAGACATTTGCGCGCTTTTCTGGCCAATAGAAAGAGATGGAAGGCATTACAACTTCCTCCTGTGACATTCCAGCCCTATACCACCCCCCTGCAGTGAGTGGCTGGGGAGATCAGGTGTCACCCTAGTATTAAAATCTGCCCCGCCCACCTCTCGCCACAGATGCATTCTGACAGAGATCGTTAGGTGTTATTTTAGGCTTGAAGAACCCCAACGGTCCTTCTTAGGGCCTCATCTGACCGTGTGCAGTACTGTGGAGGCTGCTTTTAGCAGTGTTGCACAATTTTTTTTTTTTGTATATCGGCCGTGCAGACCATTGCGTCCTCAGTCTGCAGTCATTTTACTCAGTATAGGGGCAGTACTGGTGAGGCAGGGACAGTGGGAAGGTTAAAGAGTAGAGATGAGTGAACGTACTCGTCCGAGCTTGATACTCGTTCGAGTATAAGCGTGCTCGAGATGCTCGTTACTCGTAACGAGTACCACGCGATATTCGGGTTACTTTCACTTTCATCTCTGAGACGTTAGCGCGCTTTTCTGGCCAATTGAAAGACAGGGAAGGCATTACAACTTCCCCCTGCGACGTTCAAGCCCTATACCACCCCCCTGCAGTGAGTGGCTGGCGAGATCAGGTGTCACCCGAGTATAAAAATCGGCCCCTCCCGCGGCTCGCCACAGATGCGTTCTGACATAGCTGAGGGAAAGTGGTATCTTGTTGGAGCTGCTATAGGGAGAGTGTTAGGAGTTATTGTAGGCTTCAAGAACCCCAACGGTCCTTCTTAGGGCCACATCTGACCGTGTGCAGTACTGTGGAGGCTGCTTTTTGCAGTGTTGCACTTTTTTTTTTTTTGGTATATCGGCCGTGCAGAGCATTGCGCCTTGCAGTAATTAGACATAGTGCAGGGCCAGTAGTGGTGAGGCAGGGACAGAAGACATATTATTGATTGAATATAGGCAGTGGGCCTGCAAAATTCTTTTCTGGCTCTGTCTGGGCTCTGAAATCACCGCTGTGTTGCAGTTCACAGTGCAACACTCTGCAGTTCTGTGACATACTCCAGGGCCAGAAGCGCTTAGGCAGGGACAGAAGACATATTATTGATTGAATATAGGCAGTGGGTCTTTGCTAAAAAACTTGGGGCAAAAAATCTATTTGGCCTGCCTGTCACTGTGCTCAGTGTTCTGGGTCTGTCTGTGCTGGGTGTAGTAGTTCTACAAAATCATACGCAGCCAGCTAAGTGTTACAGCAGGCTTGCGCCAAATTATTTCCTGTCTCTGTCTGGGCTCTGAAATCACCACTGTGTTGCAGTTCACAGTGCAACACTCTGCAGTTCTGTGACATACTCCAGGGACAGAAGTGCGTAGGCAGGGACAGAAGACATATTATTGATTGAATATAGGCAGTGGGCCTTTGCTAAAAAATTTGGGGCAAAAAATCTATTTGGCCTGCCTGTCACTGTGCTCAGTGTTCTGGGTCTGTCTGTGCTGGGTGTAGTAGTTCGACAAAATCATACGCAGCCAGCTAAGTGTTACAGCAGGCTTGCGCCAAATTATTTCCTGGCGTTCCGTAAGCAAAGTCAGCCTCCAACGACAGGCCAATAAGCGGCACATTTAATTACAGCGTTCTGTTTCTGCATTACTGGTAATACAGCATGCTGAGGGGTAGGGGTAGGCCTAGAGGACGTGGACGCGGCCGAGGACGCGGAGGCCCAAGTCAGAGTGTGGGCACAGGCCGAGCTCCTAATCCAGGTGTATCGCAGCCGACTGCTGCGGGATTGGGAGAGAGGCACGTTTCTGGCATCCCCACATTCATCGCACAATTAATGGGTCCACGCGGTAGACCTTTATTAGAAAATGAGCAGTGCCCAACCATTGGAAAGCTCCCGGGGTCCGGGGGATGAGGCTGGGGACTTCCGGCAACTGTCTCAAGACCTTTCAGTGGGTGAGGAGGCCGATGACGATGAGACACAGTTGTCTATCAGTGAGGTAGTAGTAAGGGCAGTAAGTCCGAGGGAGGAGCGCACAGAGGATTCAGAGGAAGAGCAGCAGGACAATGAGGTGACTGACCTCACCTGGTTTGCTATGCCTACTGAGGACAGGTCTTCAGAGGGGGAGGCAAGGGCAGCAGCAGGGCAGGTTGCAAGAGGCAGTGCGGTGTCCAGGGTTAGAGGCAGGGCCAGACCGAATAATCCACCAACTGTTTCCCAAAGCGCCCCCTCGCGCCATGCCACCCTGCAGAGGCCGAGGTGCTCAAAGGTCTGGCAGTTTTTCACTGAGAGTGCAGACGACCGACGAACAGTGGTGTGCAACCTTTGTCGCGCCAAGATCAGCCGGGGAGCCACCACCACCAGCCTCACCACTACCAGCATGCGCAGACATATGATGGCCAAGCACCCCACAAGGTGAGACGAAGGCCGTTCACCGCCTCCGGTTTGCACCGCTGCCTCTCCCCCTGTGCCCCAACCTGCCACTGAGATCCAACCCTGCTCTGAGGACACAGGCACTACCGTTTTCTGGCCTGCACCCACACCCTCACCTCCGCTGTCCTCGGCCCCATCCAGCAATGTCTGTCAGCGCAGCGTCCAGCCGTCGCTAGAGCAAGTGTTTGAGCGCAAGCGCAAGTACGCTGCCACGCACCCGCACGCTCAAGCGTTAAACGTGCACATAGCCAAATTTATCAGCCTGGAGATGCTGCCGTATAGGGTTGTGGAAACGGAGTCCTTCAAAAGTATGATGGCTGCGGCGGCCCCGCGCTACTCAGTTCCCAGTCGCCACTACTTTTCCCGATGTGCCGTCCCAGCCCTGCACGACCACGTCTCCCCCAACATTGTACGCGCCCTCACCAACGCGGTTACTGCCAAGGTCCACTTAACAACGGACACGTGGACAAGCACAGGCGGGCAGGGCCACTATATCTCCCTGACGGCACATTGGGTGAATTTAGTGGAGGCTGGGACAGAGTCAGAGCCTGGGACCGCTCACGTCCTACCCACCCCCAGAATTGCGGGCCCCAGCTCGGTGGTGGTATCTGCGGCGGTGTATGCTTCCTCCACTAAAGCACCCTCCTCCTCCTCCTCCTCCTCCAACGCAACCTCTGTCTCGCAATCAAGATGTGTCAGCAGCAGCAGGACGTCGCCAGCAGTCGGTGTCGCGCGGCGTGGCAGCACAGCGGTGGGCAAGCGGCAGCAGGCCGTGCTGAAACTACTCAGCTTAGGAGATAAGAGGCACACGGCCCACGAACTGCTGCAGGGTCTGACAGAGCAGACCGACCGCTGGCTTGCGCCACTGAGCCTCCAACCGGGCATGGTCGTGTGTGACAACGGCCGTAACCTGGTGGCGGCTCTGCAGCTCGGCAGCCTCATGCACGTGCCATGCCTGGCCCACGTCTTTAATTTGGTGGTTCAGCGCTTTCTGAAAAGCTACCCACGCTTGTCAGACCTGCTCGGAAAGGTGCGCCGGCTCTGCGCACATTTCCGCAAGTCCCACACGGACGCTGCCACCCTGCGCACCCTGCAACATCGCTTTAATCTGCCAGTGCACCGACTGCTGTGCGACGTGCCCACACGGTGGAACTCTACGCTGCACATGTTGGCCAGGCTCTATGAGCAGCGTAGAGCTATAGTGGAATACCAACTCCAACATGGGCGGCGCAGTGGGAGTCAGCCTCCTCAATACTTTTCAGAAGAGTGGGCCTGGTTGGCAGACATCTGCCAGGTCCTTGGAAAGTTTGAGGAGTCTACCCAGGTGGTGAGCGGCGATGCTGCAATCATTAGCGTCACCATTCCTCTGCTATGCCTCTTGAGAAGTTCCCTGCAAAGCATAAAGGCAGACGCTTTGCGCTCGGAAACAGAGCCGGGGGAAGACAGTATGTTGCTGGATAGTCAGAGCACCCTCCTGTCTATATCTCAGCCCGGTGAGGAGGAGGAGGAGGAGGAGGAAGATGAGGAGGAGGGGAAGAGACAGATTGGCCCACTGCTGAGGGTACACATGCTGCTTGCCTGTCATCCTTTCAGCGTGTATGGCCTGAGGAGGAGGAGGAGGAGGATCCTGAAAGTGATCTTCCGAGTGAGGACAGCCATGTGTTGCGTACAGGTACCCTGGCACACATGGCTGACTTCATGTTAGGATGCCTTTCTCGTGACCCTCGCGTTACACGCATTCTGGCCACTACGGATTACTGGGTGTACATACTGCTTGACCCACGGTATAAGGAGAACCTTTCCACTCTCATACCCGAAGAGGAAAGGGGTTTGAGAGTGTTGCTATACCACAGGACCCTGACGGACAAACTGATGGTAAAATTCCCATACGACAGCGCTAGTGGCCGAAGGCGCAGTTCCGAGGGTCAGGTAGCAGGGGAGGCACGGAGATCAGGCAGCATGTACAGCACAGGTAGGGCAACACTCTCTAAGGCCCTTGACAGCTTTATGGCTCCCCAGCAAGACTGTGTCACCGCTCCCCAGTCATGGCTGAGTCGGCGGGAGCACTGTAGAAGGATGGTGAGGGAGTACGTAGCCGATCGCACGACCGTCCTCCGTGACGCCTCTGCCCCCTACAACTACTGGGTGTCGAAGCTGGACACGTGGCCTGAACTCACGCTGTATGCCCTGGAGGTGCTTGCTTGTCCTGCGGCTAGCGTCTTGTCAGAGAGGGTGTTTAGTGCGGCTGGGGGAATCATCACGGATAAGCGTACCCGCCTGTCAACCGACAGTGCCGACAGGCTAACACTCATCAAGATGAACAAAGCCTGGATTTCCCCAGACTTCTCTTCTCCACCAGCGGACAGCAGCGATACCTAAGCAATACGTACGCTGCACCCGCGGATGGAAGAATCGTTCTCTATCCCCATCAAAAACGGGGACCTTTTTGCTTCATCAATCTGTGTATAATATTCCTCCTCCTCCTGCTCCTCCTCCTGAAACCTCACATAATCACGCCGAACGGGCAATTTTTCTTAGGCCCACAAGGCTCAGTCATATAATTTTTCTAAACAATTTTTATACGTTTCAATGCTCATTAAAGCGTTGAAACTTTCACCTCAACCAATTTTTATTTTAACTGGGCTGCCTCCTGACCTAGTTACCAATTAAGCCACATTAACCAAAGCGATTAATGGGTTTCACCTGCCCTCTTGGTTGGGCATGGGCAATTTTTCTCAGGTACATTAGTACTGTTGGTACACCAATTTTTTTGGGACCTCGCCTACAGTGTAATCCTAGTAATTTTTATGAGCTTCGCCTGCACTCATGGTACAGCAAGGTGTGTGGGGTTGGCCTACACTTTTGCTACATAAATGTAACTGGGGCCTTGTCTATACTGCAACTACTGAAATGTGAAAGAGACTGTTATCTCGCTAAACTGCTGGAACGGGCATGTTAATGTGGCCTGTCTTGACTGCTACTACTACTGAAATGGAACTAATACTGTGCTCCCCCTATACTGCTGCTTCGGAATTGTTATTGGGGCCTGTCTGGACTGCTACTACTACTGAAATGGAACTAATACTGTGCTCCCCCTATAATGCTGCTAGTGATATGTTACTGGGGCCTGTCCCTAATGCTACCGCTGAAATGTTACTAATTCTGGGCTCTACCTATACCGCTGCTAATGCTATGTCACTGGGGTGTGGAAATGGAGACTTCCCAAAGACATGATGGTGGCGAGGCAATTTCCCACCAACGCGGTTACTGTTAAGGTGCATATAACCACGGACACGTGGAGAGGACACGTAGTGCCTCAAAAACATCCCCCTCCTCCAACAATGAAAACATTCTTGGCAAATACCTTTGCATTGGTCCGTCTGGTGGCAGTCCAACAATTTCACCTTTACCGACACAACAAGAGAGCCCCCCCACCATCCCCCTGCCACGGCCCACTTAATCCTGGCCACATTCCGAAAACCAACTAAATAAAACCGCGCTACTAGGTCCGCAGTCACCACCACATTCCCACCAACGCGGTTATAGTTAAGGTACATATTACCAGTCTGACTGGGGCATGCACTGTGGGCCGAAGCACACCTATATTGTATGTGACGTTAGCTCTGCTGAGCAGGGCACTGCAATGGGATACATTTATGTACCGCCGATGGGTTCCAGGGAGCCACCCATGCTGTGGGTCCACAGGGACTTCCCATTAGGGATTTGTACCTGCCAGTGTCTATGCATTAAAAACCCCGGTCAGACTGGGGCATGCAGTGTGGGCCGAAGACCACCTGCATTTAATCAGACGTTAGATCAGCTGTGATGGGCAATGCAATGGGAAATATTTATGTACTGCCGGTGGCTTCCTGGGACCCACCCATGCTGTCGGTCCACATGGAGTTGTAACTGCATGTGTCCACTTCTAAAGAACCCCAGTCTGATTGGGGCATGCAGTGTGGGCCGAAGCCCACCTGCATTAAACCTGACGTTACCTCAGCTGTGATGGGCAATGCAATGGGATATATTTATGTACCGCCGGTGGCTTCCTGGGACCCACCCATGCTGTGGGTCCATAGGGACTTCACAATAGGGAGTTGTACCTGCCTGTGTCTACTTATAAAAAACCCCAGTGTGACTGGGGCATGCAGTGTGGGCCGAAGCCCACCTGCATTTAATCGGACGTTAGCTCTGCTGTCCAGGGCACTGCAATGGGATACATTTATGTACAGCCGGTGGGTTCCAGGGAGCCACCCATGCTGTGGGTGCACACGGAATTCCCAGTGCGGAGTTGTACCTGCCTGTGACTATTTATAAAAAATCCCGGTCTGACTGGGGCATGCAGACACCTTGACAGAATGAATAGTGTGTGGCACATGGGTTCCCCATTGCTATGCCCATGTGTGCAGCTCCTGATGGAGGTGGCACAGGATTGGATTTCTCATTGCTTCTGTACAGCATTGTGGGCTATCTCCCCGCCCCTTTTAAAGAGGGTCGCTGCCTGGCCGTGCCAACCCTCTGCAGTGTGTGCCTGCCGTTCCTCCTCATGGCAGACACTTATAAATAGACATGAGGGTGGTGTGGCTATGAGGCCAGCGTGTGGCATGAAGGCAGCTGAAGGCTGCGCACGGACACTTTGGTGTGCGCTGTGGACACTGGGTCGTGCGGGGGGGAGGGGGGGTTGGGCAGCATGTTACCCAGGAGAAGTGGCAGCGGAGTGTCATGCAGGCAGTGATTGTGCTTTGTTGGAGGTAGTGTGGTGCTTAGCTAAGGTATGCCTTGCTAATGAGTGTTTTTCAGAAGTAAAAATTGTTGGGAGGGGGGGGGGGCACTCTTGCCGCTATTGTGGCTTAATAGTGGGACCTGGGAACTTGAGATGCAGCCCAACATGTAGCCTCTCGCCTGCCCTATCCGTTTCTGTGTCGTTCCCATCACTTTCTTGAATTGCCCAGATTTTCACAAATGAAAACCTTAGCAGCATCGGCGATATACAAAAATGCTCGGGTCGCCCATTGACTTCAATGGGGTTCGTTACTTGAAACGAACCCTTGAGCATCGCGAAACGTTCGTCTCGAGTAACGAGCACCCGAGCATTTTGGTGCTCGCTCATCTCTAATAATAATTCTGTATTATCTTGAACTGTGCTGAAAGTTACAAAGAAAAGTTATCTTCCCGAACTCCTTCCTGCTGTGTGTAGTAAATGTCTTATGTCTGACTATGTGTCCACTACCAGAGGGGATCTAATTACCATCTTCCAGGCCTTAAGGAGGTGAGCCATAGGGATTCCCCACTCTCCCTCCACCAATTAAGTGGATTTAACATTTCTTTTGATACTAATCTCTTGAATATTTGTATTCCCTATTCCCAAGCTTTGTTCTTCTCTCTTTGCCCTTCTCTAGTGAGGGATATTCCACAACTGTACAGATGTAGCAAAGTTTAAGTTGCCTGTAGAGATGAGCGAGCACGCTAGGATAAAGCAAATACTCGAGCGAGCATCGCTCTTCTCGAGTAACTGCTTACTGGTCCGAGCATGCTCGCTCATCTCTAGTTGCCTGTGATATCGTTCTGCAATTCCACCAAAAGGCTCAATGCACATGGATGGATTTGCATTGTGGAATCCGAAGCAGGCGTCCGCCTTCGGACTCCGCAGCAAATACCTGCCATAACATACAATGTAAAAGCGGGTTTCCATGCCCACGAGCGGTAATGAATTGCAATTTTATGCTCGCTAAGAGTTATAGCTAACACTAGGGAAAAGAGGGAGAGTATTAAAAAAGATCTAGAAAAGCTTGAACAGTGAGCAGCGACTAACAGAATGGTATTTAACAAGGAGAAATGCAAAGTCCTACATCTGGGCAAGCAAAATGAAAAAAAGCACATGCAGAATGTGAGGAATTGGCTAAGCAGCACATGTGAAAAAGACGGGTATACTAATAGATCATAGACTGAACATGAGTCAACAATGTGATGCAGAAGCCAAAAAAGCAAACACAATTCTCGGATGTATTAGAGAAGCATAAAGTCTAGATCACGTGAGGTTATTATCGCCCTCTACTCTTCTTTAGTCAGACCTCATCTGGAATACTGTGTCCAGTTCTGGGCACCCCATAAAAAAAAAAAAAAACATAGACAAACTGGAAAAAGTTCAGAGAAGAGTTACCAACATGGTAGCAGTCTACAAATCATGTCTTATGACGAACGGTTAAAGAATCTGGAAATTTTTAGTTTGCAAAAAAGAAGGCTGAGGGGAGACTTAATAGCTGTCTACAAATATCTGAAGGGCTGTCACAGTTCAGAGGGATCAGCCCTATTCTCATTTGTACAAGGAAAGACTAGAAGCAATGGGATGAAACCAAAAGGGAGGAGACACAGATTAGATATTAGAAGAGACTTTCTGACAGTTAGGGTGATCAATGAGTGGAAAAGGTTACCATGGGAGGTGGTGAGTTCTTCTTCAATGGAAGTCTTCAAACAAATGCTGGACTAATACCTCTCTGGGATGATTTAGTGATCCTGCACTGAGCAAGGTGTTGGACCCGATGACCCTGGAGGAGATTATACCACCTGGCTTTAGCGTTAGGACCCATCAGAGAGCTTGGTCACCTGAACGTTGGTAGATGGGCCAATATGATTTGATCAAATTATATACCAAGAACGTTGCATTACTTAATGTGGTTAGAATATTTATTATAGGTATATATACCTCTGATAGTAAATGTATGTGGCGTGCAGTTATCACTACTGCCCTATTAATTGTTTTGTAGCATGTATGACTGCTTTTTTTATGTCTCCCCATTCATTGCAGATGTTTAACTATGAAATGTGTCTTGTGTACCAGATTTATCTTGCTACAACAATCTCCTGTTTTGGACCAACGCTCCTCCAAAGACCTTGTGGACAGAAGAATCAATGTCCCAAATGAATGAAGAGATAAATATATCATTATTGCCAGAATTTAAAGAAGCGTGTTGGCCAGCAATGATGATATGGGAGCGGATTAACCATGCGTATACATCGGATTCTCCCCCACGGCACTGGGGGTATCAAAAAGGGGATTATGGATTTCAATATTGGGTTTTTACTTCCCAGACTGAAAGTTATACTGTGGCCTGGGATACCTTGCATTCGTACTGGAAGGTGAAAACTCCATTTGGACCATCCTTATTTTTGATTGGACCCCCGTTTATTGGCAAATCAGGAAGTGAGTCACAAGCAGCACCACAATTTTCAGTGTCGATATCAGAGACGGATGTATTAATGCCTGCCTCACCTCAAAAGGTGAAGGAAAGAATGCTAAAAATTGCTCGTTTTGTTTTAAAAGAAGGATATAGCAACATTATGATTTAATATATCAATAATCCGAGTAGCAAAGAGGCTCTTATGAGTAACAAAAAATGGTACCCGCTGTGTAGGACCACCCGAGTACTGTATTTTATGTTGGTGTTTCCTGTCTTACTTGCAGTAAACATTTAATATTTTCTCTCATTATTAGCCTCTATTTATTTGATTTTACTTTCACAGGGGTTTTACATATGCATAATTTTTTGGAAAAACACAGTTTTTTGGGGTTTTTTGTGGCATATTTATTTGCTACCTTTTTTGTTAGAAAAAACACGATGGCCAAAGGTCAGCTGTAGGTTAATCGGGAAACATGAAAAGCACTTAGGATATGTTCACACGGTGGACTTCGTCGCAGACTTTTCCATGGCGAATTCCACCTCTAAAACCCGCAGCATTCTGCCACTGGTCTGTACGCGGAATTTGCCCTGTCAATGGGCAAAATCTGCTTGCGGAATTCCAATGCAAAAACTCAAGAAGTTACGTGTCTTTTCAGTTTCCGCATCATTTCTGCATCGGAATTCCACATGCAGAAACAATGCCGTAACTAAAGGAAGTGACATCACTTTTATTTAGTTTCCATATTGGAAATAGAAACGGAATTCGTCACCGAAAACTCTGCGGTGAATTCCTCCTTGTGAACATACACCTAGGTATGTGGTTGCTCGCTCTATGCATACAGAAATAGCCTGGATTCATATACCGTGTTTTCCAGGATTCTCTGTGGTATTACAATGGCATTTTTTAAAACACATCTTTTTTTTGTCATAAACGATGTGGTCAGATGTTACTTTATAAGAGGGTTTTGAAAAGTGTAGAAAAACAGGATTTTTATTTTGGGCATTTTTAGGTTTGTGTCTCCCCATAAATGCAGCATGCCACAGACTTCTTTACATGGCATCAAACAGGGCAGAAAAAAATGCATCATACAAATGTAACAAAAAACACCCACCAAATACACTTGTAGAAAATGCCATGAAAAACACTGCAAAAATTAGTATGTGCAAAGGAGATCTTAAATAAGTATTTCAACAGCAGATACTTGTGGCATGTTCCAGTGCTGAGACCTCACCATGTTGTACAGTTCAGAGCTTTCTCCCCAAAGGTGGAGCTCACAGAGCTGGGACCCTCACCTACAGAACATTTCTTGTATAGGCCATACTTTTCTTCTCTATCATGCCCAGACTGGCATAATGACTTCTTCTGGTCGAAATTTCTCTCCCGAATTTGACATTCATATCTATGAGCCCCAAGTTTTCCAGTGTGGCTTTGTTTGCACAACCTTTACATTTTCTCCCCAGATAGTAATAATGTCACCCATGATACCCGCACATAAATAATATCCCTCTTTGAACAGAGGCGCAGGTGTGACTAATCGACCTGACAAGGGGACTCCAGGTTTGCCCCTGGGCTTTGCCTACACCGAAGATCACACCACTTGAATATTGGCGAATTCAGAAATGGAAATTGCCTTTCTGACTACTCCAGATGCCAACTTAGTTGCACGCAAGTATGAGTCTTTGAACAGACATTTAATTTCTCTTAAACTGCACTCAGTCGCACTGCGAGAATATTACATGGCAAAATGTATACCTCGAGGTCTGCGCCCACATATGAGACCTACTCTAATGACAAACAACGATGAATATTGCAATAAATTTGTGGCAATTTCCGATAAATATGCTTTTGATTTGATCCTGTTAAAGTTTGAGTACCTACAGATGGAAATCTCGAATACAGTTTCCGCAGCTTCCTATGCTGAGTAGGAATTAAAGTCGCCTAGCACAGCAGAGGAATGGAAAGACATCTCTGACAGAACAAGCCAGGCCCTACAGAAATTTAATAGCAAAGTTGAAACTATGAAAAGGAATAAATGGGCACGTGACCTTGTAGTGGAAACCCAATATTTCTATATTTTGGACTTTGAGCCTTTGGTAGTGGACATTTGTGAATTTAACATTCTGTATAACCAAATGTCATGTCTGCCTTCTGTTCTTACATTTACGCAATATGCAATACATCCTCTTATGAAACTTCTGTTCTCAAAACGCTGACAAGATAATATATAGTATAAACACGTTACATTTTCCATCTGTTTTGCAACTTTGGAAGACAGTATAACTCAGACATGGACAACCGCAGTCTGAAACAGCTACCACAATAATTACCCAAGCAATTTTACTGGAAACGTATGCAAATAACATGGGAGGTCTATGCTATTACTAACTCATGATGTAACAGCCAATTATATTGAAGGAACCACACGTGGGCCTAAGACAACCCAGTCATTTCATCCACCACCTGATGGCCAATCACAGATGACCGGAGGATGGAAGAATTGCAAGATGCTTATCCAATAATTAAACAATACATTGTATCTATGTTATTGGGTTTCCACTACAGACCCCACTTGAAACTATCTGTTTCACTAAACTCGCCCTGCTCCGTCCCACCCCCTCCGCTGACCCTAGACTCGCATTGTGTTGTACACTGGAGCTATTGCGGTCATGGGGGTATAGGATGGTTCGACATCATCGTATTCTGGATCCATGATGACGACGTTTGCGCTGACAGTGGGCTTTTTGTTGGACATCGTAGTGAGACAGGTGGACCAGGTAGTCATCAGGGTCGGAATACACTGTATGCAACGACAAACAGAAATTAGGATGACTATAAAGGTGACAAATATAATTAATAACTTCCTTATCAGAATAACCTCTTGTATAGAATGTTCTGAAAACTCAGTAGAGTGGCGGTCTTTCACAACTGTCGCTTAGGCTGTAAATGCCCCTCTGATACCTAGGTGTGGGTTCATGGCAATCGGGTCTTTTGGTACATGTGGAGGTCTAGGCTACCACCTGGGATCTCGAGGCATTAGGTTAGGAGAGGTGCGACTTTTACTATTTCAGGTAAACACTGCATAACTTGTATAGAACCTCGCCTTCTTGACGTTACCTCGATTCATCAACGAGTGCAAAGTCAGGACCATCTAATGACTGATCAACATGACTGAATCTTTGTCTTATTAGTACGTGCATTATCATATATATTAGTCTGGAAGGAAAGAGCTACAAGCTGATTATTCCCACTTCCCTTTTCCAGAGGCGGCAAGGTAACAGGACCAGGGGCGTTGTAACACCGGCATGTTGCGTGGACATAAGCAGAGTGCACTGCAGATAAAATAAAGCAAAATCTTAGCGAAAACCTATCACAGTGTTCTAAATACACAATGTTTTAAAACTTATTTTTCATATTCTGCTGTTAGGTACCTTCCTGAGGAAAACAGACTAAGGTTAGCTCTTTTTAGTTAGTGCGGTCAGCTTCTTAATGGCAACTGCGTCTTTACCCGCGGGTCACGTGTTGTCTGGAATGTAGGTACAAGTCAACCCTATCATCTAACAGACACTCCCTTTTTTGGCTAAAATCGTACCTAGTGCCATTCTATTTTGAAAAGTCATAGTCGAGGTAGGTCCTATTGGTCGACTAGTCCCTATAAGGCGTTTCTAGTATAACTTATAAATCACTTTTAATTGTAATAAACATAATTAATCCAGTCAACATTTTATTTACCATAATAATCAGGAAAATTTTTAAAAACTCGTCAGGTACCCCCCTTGGCTGTCTGATGACGTCAATGTACACGTGTAGGTCAAAACTATCACCAGGAGCCTCTCTTCTCACTCTAATGTGCTGTTACAATACTAGTAGTGTGCACAGGTACGCACGGATTGGGATTCCCTGATCTTCACCCACACCTCTGTCCCTCCTGGAGATAGTCCTGATGGTGAACACGTCCAGGCCGCCTACCCTGTCCCTACACTACCTAGTGACAAGACTGGAAAGAGCCGTCGTACCTATGCAGAAAACAAGGGTAGACCAACATAACTACAGAACACAGACTGAGTTGGATCAAGATAGAGTAACTATGGGGGGTAACCTCATTATCTTCAATGCTGTCTGACAGGATGTGGAGGAGCATAAGGGCTTTATTAAGGCACACTCCCCTGTCCAATTACTTTCCAGACATGATGTCACATTATTTCACCTATGAAGTGTGTACCTTTGTTTACCTCATTCACTTCCGGTACCCTGTATCTGCAGATTACCTCATTCATGAGCTTCTGTGTGGTTACCTGCTCATTCACCTTAGTATCAGGGTGGGCCTCCAACCTGAAAAAGACTCAAGCAACATCAAGCACATATTCATACTCCCCAACAGGTGTGAGCTGAATGTGGTCAAATTGGCAATCTCTGAAATGGGTAGAGTGGTCAAGGCAAGTGTTATATGGCCACCATACTTCTGTCCGGACTCGCATATGGCAAAGATCACGCTAACTGGACAAATGATGCAGCAGCTACAGAGAACCTAGGTGTCACCCATTCTTGTTCAGTGTCGACGTCATCGCTGCTTTTGATTCTGTGTACCAGTTGGGCCATCATGGGGGACAGGGACCTCTGTAGGCAAGTTCTGTTGATTGTTCGCCATACGCCGTCCTGTTCTGTCACTCCCGTCTTTTAGCCCATCTGCTTTCCTTCCTCGTTGACTTGTAACTGTAAAGTCCTTGACATATCAAAGTCCAAAGTCTTTATCAAAGTCCAAAGTCTTTATCAAAGTCCAAAGTTTTTATCAAAGTCCAAAGTTTTTATCAAAGTCCAAAGTTTTTATCAAAGTCCAAAGTTTTTATCAAAGTCCAAAGTTTTTATCACTGACTCATGCTGTCAGTATCTATTCTTCTTTCTTCCACGGCTTGAGGGCCGCTGCTTTTGCTGTGTTGTCGGCGAGGGTGTCATCTCTCGCTTCTCCGTTGTAGAAATCGGTGTGAATTCTCCATTGCCAGGTAGTAGTAGTAGGGTTTCCATGGGATTCTGCACCACTGCACCATTCTTAATTGGCTGTCCTACTGAGATAACAAGCTGTCTGGCCTTCCATATTGGGCCATAATCATGAGCTATGCCAAATGCATTCCAGGAGTCAGTGTAAAGAGTTGCCGTCTTACCTTCTACCACTCCACACGCCTCAGTGAGGGCCTCCGGTTCCGCTTCTTGCCCTGAGACATGCGGAGGCAGAGCTTCTGCGTTTAGGACATCTTGTTGTGTTACCTCTGCATATCTGGTTCGGAATCATCAATCCTCACCCTGATACCATCTACAAAAGAAAACTCAAAATATGCATCATTAACAGTGTGTACATCACTACAATAATGTCAGAATCTTGTTGCACAGAATTTTAAACAATTTTAAAAAATAGCTGATCTGCCATACTCAGATCACCTATGCCTCCCCTCCCCCGTTTGAACCTGAATACCTGATTAAAAGAAGAGTAGCCGGGTTCAAGGTATTACAACATTGGGAAGAAATATTGGGGGAGGCATGGAAAGGGCACATTGTAGCCGGATCTAATAGGCCAGAGATAAGTGCTTGGGTTGCACTTGCATGAGTATGTTCTGGGTGTCATTTGGGGTGTGGACCACTAGGGGGTAGTCCAATACCAACTTAGAAGATTTGTCAACCATTGCCTGTACTGCTGCCACCGCACAAGCAGATGAGGGAGCTCCTCGAGTCACTGGATCTAACCTCATGGCTGTGGTTGTCCTCCGTGCTTTTGTGTCAATACTGTCGTATGGGTGGCAGTATGAAACAAGGCCCAGAAAGGTGCGGAATTTGGCAATGGGTGTATGTACAGGTATGGCCTGGCCAGGAGAACAACCTTTCTTGCAGAACTTGGTTAGTCTTTGGATGCCTCCAGGCCTTCTACAAGGGAAATTAACGGTGAAATTGTGGTCGGTCGGCAATTTTTTCCAAAGCATCAGCACACAGCACCTGGTATGCGTGGCTGACCCTTCACCCTTTTTTTTTTTTTAAACTAGGGGGATACTGTTTGACCCAGGGGTGTGTATCTGGGTCTCGTATATATTATCATGGTGGGTATATTCAATTTCCCTATGCCTGTCTTGTGGGTGTCCCATAATTTGTCAGGAACCGTGGAAAGCTGAGTTTGGGACAGGAGAAAAAACAAAACTTTTTCTTCTGGCTATCTATGATTCTTACCCCCTCCTTGGATAAGAGACATGTTCTTGCATCATCTAGCTCCACCCCTCTGAATCAGGCTAATCCCTTACTTCCTTATTCTCTCATTCAAGGTTGGCAGTCCTTGGATACACATCACAACCCAATAAAGATAAAGTCTTATGCATCACACAATTTACATTTTACAAATTACGGGTCAATCTGCCCCGTTCCTCCTGTGGATACCTGGCCTTATCGTTACCTGCTTGTTTCCTATTCCTTGGCTTCTCTGCAGTTTCTCTTACTCCCTGTAGTTTATTTATTTATTTTATATTGTCTGCGAATGAACTTTACTGGTGCTGGGACGTTGTCAGGGCTAGTAACTTCCTCTTTTCAGAATCTCTCGCTCCCGTGACAGCCCAGCGACAGGATTACAAGTGAGAACGTGGCTAATTTTTACTTTTACAACAGTTTTTGTCCCAGACTTCCGGCGACCGGGCGGATGCAGTCTTAGATGCCGGGCATCTCCATCTGATTGGTAATGTACTGCAATTCTCCCTATTTACTAAACTGTTATATTGAACGCTGGTGTCTTTGGCATGTGCTGATACAGACGCCATTTCAGCCCACCTTCTCTTCCTCTTTCTGACACTCAGGGAAATTCTAACGTCTAATGCATAAATCTTATGTTGTAACCTTACGGTCACAGCGGTGACCACCTAACATTGTATGTGGTTACAATTGAATTGGGGACTGCTAACATGTACGCTGTTGGGGACTTGGCAAACATAGATGTATTTTCTTGTGGGCATGGTGGGCTACGCAGTTTGTTACAGTTTGTATTCTTAAGAGCCCCCTCAGGATGTGAGTGGCATATAACTTTTTACATTTGTATGACGGATGTATAACAAGGATTAGATTACATAACAAAACATACGAGTAGTTTTAACATCCAACAGTAGTTATTTGTTACAGCACATGAATTTGCTTCGCTTCTATTAAGAGTTCCACTTCCTCTTTTTAAATGAAGTTAGCAGCTTTTTTTTCTTTCCCCCTAAACAATTATACTTTCACTTACGGGCACAACCCTATACTTCTATGCTATTATTAACGTTTAACAATTCAAAGGCAACACAGTTTAGTAGTCTGCCTCTAACCTATGAAGTCCAAACCCACAGCGTGCCGCTGTGTACGGTGTATTAATCTTGGCTATAACCCAGCCAATGCGTTCTCACTGCCGACAATCCCTTCTTACAGTTGAGCAGGACTGATACTAATTCTATATAACAGACAAACAGACTATTTCTATATAACAACTCAGCAGGATTAGCTCTACACAACAGACAAGCACACTAACTTTATATAGGTAGGACACACAGAAAGATTGCTTGATTAATCAATGATAACTTGACTCTCCACCCCTTCCATACTTTTCTGGAGGGTGTAAGAATAGACCTCAGTACAATGTTTGTTGCCTTTCAATTTCAATCATGGCTGCCAGATTCATGATTATAAAAGTCTCCTCAGATGCCGGACACAGTATGTCCAGCCCTAGAGTCTCTAGCATTTCTGTCGCTACACAATTCAACAATCTACCTTCAGCTAGAGGGATCCACTCGTGCACGTTTAAACAATAAACAAATATTTGTGGACCATCATCCTGAAACAGTGGACCGTAACCACAGCGGTGGGCGGGGTAGGGATTATTCTGACTACAGATCTCCCATCCAAGGGTACTTATCGTCAATAACAATCCTTTTTGGCAATTTGGGCAATACATGGGTGGTATACCCATACAATTAGACAGACAAGTAGACGGAGCACCAGTACAGCCGATTTGGTCTAAACTGCCCCTTGGGATACTGTCTGGCAGCCCCTCTCTCCTAGGTCTCTTACCAGACTCTAACGGAGCAGCGGTGCCTGTCCAGACGTTTGACTGTTTCCTGACTCTAAGGTTTTAGACACCAAACCTGACCCGAGCAGGACCACCTAGTCAAACTACCCCGACAGGTCCCCTTACTCTAAGGTTTTAGACACCAAACCTGACCCGAGCAGGGGCCCCTGTACAGGGTCTTCCTCCCCCTTAAAGCAATTCACTGACCTTGCCAACCGACCAGTACTCTCAAAACGACAGGCATGTAAACATTCCTTTATATCTTATGACAGGTTCTTATCGAGTGATCGAGACTTAAAAGTAGCTGTCGTGCAGTTCCAAATCGTTCGGCCTTGACACGGTACATAGGCGAGCCTGGAGTTAGCCACACAGGTATAGATAATTAATTTATCTTACCGTGTTCTGATGATATTTTGGGCCCACCAAGTCCAAGGTCGCATATGTCCGTGTCTTCTGTCCGCACTCTATGGAACCTATCGATCACTCCCCGTACGGGCCACCACCTGACGTGGAATTCCTTTGTGGAACCACGGCTTACTCAAATTGGAATGTTTACACCCTTCCATATTAACTCTGAATTGATAATGCGCATAAGAAGTTTTCACACTGACACAAGGTTCAGCATGTATAGCTTCCTCAATTCTAACTTTAATGTTGGGCGTGTAGCCTCTTTTAAGAGTTTAACATCTGGGCAGGTCAAAAGATTACATAGATACAATGTATTGTTTAATTATTGGATAAGCATCTTGCAATTCTTCCATCCTCCGGTCATCTGTGATTGGCCATCAGGTGGTGGATGAAATGACTGGGTTGTCTTAGGCCCACGTGTGGTTCCTTCGATATAATTGGCTGTTACATCATGAGTTAGTAATAGCATAGACCTCCCATGTTATTTGCATACGTTTCCAGTAAAATTGCTTGGGTAATTATTGTGGTAGCTGTTTCAGACTGCGGTTGTCCATGTCTGAGTTATACTGTCTTCCAAAGTTGCAAAACAGATGGAAAATGTAACGTGTTTATACTATATATTATCTTGTCAGCGTTTTGAGAACGTTTTGAGTATGTATTGCATATTGCGTAAATGTAAGAACAGAAGGCAGACATGACATTTGGTTATACAGAATGTTAAATTCACAAATGTCCACTACCAAAGGCTCAAAGTCCAAAATATAGAAATATTGGGTTTCCACTACAACCTAGGGGACTATCGACTGGGCCAGATCTACATTTGGCAGAACCACCTTAAGGGTCAAGGTTCGTATGGTCGACAACAATGACAACATCTCAGATTCAGCGACAGGCCAGGAGACGTCACCGCCATGCCAACTCCAATTTTGGGTGGTCATCTGCTGGTTCAGAGTCAGCAGAGGAATCAACATTGAGATCAACCAGTGAAGTACCTTTTTTAGGGGGCCATCCATCGAGAGTAATCACAGATCAAAGACCCCTAGGAGAAGAGGCAGCAAGAAATATTGCAGAATACGACAAAGGGACCCAGAGATTGTGAACACGTTCAAATACGAAGGGTCGACCGCTCCAAGATCGTCAGTGGTGAATATATCATCTAAAGTATTAGCTTAGCCTCAAATCAGTGTTCTTCCAAGGGGACTCTCTTTCTCTCCTATTTCCAGGACTGATTGGTTCAAATTGGACATAGACTGTAACATGTTTTTCAGAAAACTGAAATTGAAGTCTTTTTTTGCTAATCATAATCTGGGTGGGCTGTCTTGCGGTGCGCAATCCAAACCCCATGATGGCTTCATGTCGGCTGGGGTTGGACTGCGTAACACGAGCAGCTTCCAACCACATAAGGCGAATCATGCTGTTGAGACGTATTCGAATTTGGTGAGGCGTGATTTAACATCTTTTAGGGTCTCAGGAGTTTAGGGTCAAACATAAAAACTATTTGAGCAAAAATGACTGGAAGTTGTTACATGATCTCGGGGTGGACGACAATATCACTATACGCCTGGCCGTATAGTGCTATTCAACATACTACCATCAGGAGATCATGTCACAATTGTCCGACACAGCAGTTTATGAACCCCTCCCCAACAATCCAACTACCATGTTTAAAATGAATTGCAATCATTGTTGAATGAGGCGCTACTATGGGGTTTAATTGATAGACAGCTGTACGAGTTTTTGCTACCGGCTTTTCCTTTGGTGCCTATTTTTTTCACATTCCCAAAGATACACAAGGTCCTTCACAAAGGACCTGGTCGCCACCATAATTTCGGGGAGGGGAACGCTTTGTCTAAAAACCAAGAGGTGTTATTTTAGATACCACTGATTTTTTGGTTTGGTTACAAAGCCTTACGGTAGGCGAGGGGGCCATATTGGGCTCCTTTGATGTTATGTCCCTCTATACCATCATACAACATGATGTTGGCCTAATGACAACCAGACACTATCTCCAACAATCGGAACTCTCCAATAGTTGTATGGAGTTTGTCATGGCCTTACTGTCCTTGGTTTTGAATAACATCTTTTTTTGCTTAACAATAGGTCCTACTGCCAATGGAGAGGGACCACTATGGGGTCTAATGTAGTCCCCTCATATGCCAACCTCTTCTTGCGGTATATAGAGGACACATCTCTGTGTGCCTCCCCATCCTGGACCTTGGTCCAGGTGTGGTGGAGGTACATAGATGACGTGTTCTTCATCTGGAATGGGACGGAGGGCCAATTGAATATATTCCATCAGGGGCTGAATAGCATCCGCCCTGAGTTAAAATTTACTATGGTGGCTTCAAGAGATTCATTGCAATTTTTGGACATGTCCATAATCAAACAGGGGACGTCCCTACACACGGATTTACGCACAAAAGCGACAGATCAGGGAGTACAACTTTATCCAGTTTGTGGCAACTAATGTGCCTATTAGTAGGGGCATGAAACGTATCATCAACAAACATTGGCACATTTTGTCTGGATGCCACCCCAATGTAGTGGAGTTTGCCTTGCCTCCCATGATGGCATACCGCAGGGGCCATAACTTTAAAGATACGTTGGTGCACAATTTTAACCATTTCCAATCCACTGTCTAATGTCTAAAGACATTCTGATTGAAGGCTGTACCGCTCCAATGTCGGAAGACGTCCGGCAGGGTATTCTTACTGTAGATTACTGGTCGGTTGGACCCTTCAGAATGTCACATACCGCAGTACTGGCTCTAGCCAGCAGATGGCGGAATTTTATAATGGCAGAAAGAGAAAACCCCAAAGGAAACCCTGAATCCAAAATTGGATTGCAAAGGGTTAAAAACAAAACCTTCCAATGATTCACAGTGCACGTTGGCGCCGATTAGAAACGGTTGTGTTCCTTGCTTGAATTGTGCAGCTTGTAGTAATTTCCTTAAAGGAGACCCTTCCGCACACCCCTACACTGATACTCAATACCGCATCAGAGGTCACTTTACATGTGCATCATCGTATGTATTTTATATGGTTACGTGCCCTTGCGGTACATTGCACATTACATGGTACATTGGAGAAACCATCACAGAAATATGCAAACGTATTGCCAATCATAAGAGTAGCATTAGGATTGGCAAAGTTGACCTGCCAGTGCCCAAGCATTTTATTGAATCTTGGCATTCGGTGAAACCATCACAGAAATACGCAAACGCATTGCCAATCATAAGAGTAGCATTAGGATTGGCAAAGTTGACCTGCCAGTGCCCAAGCATTTTATTGAATCTGGGCATTCGGTGAGTCAGCTCCGCTACAAGATCATAAATGCAGTTCCTTTAAATATACCTGGTGGCAACAGGGAGAAACAGCTAAGTCTCCTTGGGGTACGGTGGATCTTCCAGCTGGACACCTTACAGCCTAGGGGGTTGAATATAGATTATAACCCCCTGACGTACGCCATATAAATAAGATAGGGTTGTTGCTATGACTATAACTCTCAGGTCTCCCACCCACTGGCGATATTTTCTCAACTGCGATTCTAAAGTTAAAGTCTCGCATCGCAGTGCGAGAAAAAAATCGGCCTGACGCCGGGATATCAGCATCACGCCGACATATCGCCAGTCTTTTCAATGGGGCCAGCTAAGATATAGCTATTCATGAATGAATAGCTAAGAGCTATGTGTGATTGGCTGAGCCCTCAGCCAATAGCTAAGCAGTAGCTGCTATTGGCTGAGCCCTCAGCCAATCTGCACAGCCCTTTCAGGAGGCGGGGATTTTTAAATCCCCGACTGCTGAAAGAGCTTCATAGCAGTGCCGGGGAGCCAGCAGGAGGACGCGGCTGAGGAGAGGTGAGTAATATTTTTTTCATTTTTTCACCACTTATTGATGATTATCGGGGAAGGGCTTATATTTCAAGCCCTTCCCCAATAATCATTCTGCGGGGCTTGGCTGAAACCATTGATTTCAATGGGATCGGCAGCAGTGCCGATCCCATTGAAAGCAATAGAAGAGAATGCCGCGGACTTCTGCCACAGCTGTGACAGCTGTGGCAGAGGATTCCTTCATCCCCGCGGTCTCATATGGTTTCAATGGGGCTAGCTCTGCTGACGCTGGCCCCATTGAAACCACTTGCGATATGCTGGTTCTATACTGGCCTCTTTCTTGCGCTGCGAGGCGAGAGTTTTCTCGTGCTCTCGCAGCAAGCAAGAGAGAAAATATCGCCAGTGGGTGGGAACCCTCAGGGTGATGTTGTGGGTTGCTCTTTTAATCTGGTTTTTATTATTTCTGCTTTCCATAGATGCCCAGATGCAGGGTGCTGCATGCAGTATGGTCGTAACTAGATGACGGATCCCGACCATTGGGGACGACGAACGGACCTTTGAAAACAGTGGAATAGTTACAGCTATTATAATGTCTGAGTACTAGATGCGGGATGTCTTTTTGCACTTTATGTACTTTGAGATCAAAATTAAACTTTTAGAGCAAGTTATGAGCGCACTTTTTTCATCTACACCTCTGTATAAGGTTGATCGGCAATAGTGTGGTGTGATATAACATCTCAGCAATGTAGTATAAAGGTATAAGTAATGCTATACATATATGTCAATTGTATTAGAAATAACCCGCTGCTGCTGCCCTGTACACCTTGACGGCATCAGTCCCATTCTATACGTGCTCCCATGACAACAGCATATCACAGTGAGGAAGGGGTTAAATACATCAATTTATCATTTTTCTATAGATTTTGCTCTGCATGCACTGATCACGCAGAATTTTACACATGTGTGAGCCGACCTGTAGGCCAGTCTCAGGCACAGCGTGGGGAAAAGCTGCGATTTTGATAGCGGCGTTTTTCTGCGATTTTACCGTTGTTTTCTATTGCAGGTTACTATTAATCTGCAATAGTAACCCCATAATTGTGATGGGTGATGAGGGGCATTAAAATCACATAAATGCGGCAAAATAGAGCAGACAGCGCTCAAAAATCGCATAGTTTGAAAATGGTGCGTTTGAGTGCAGGTCTGTGAGGCTCCATTGAAGTCAATAGGAGTGTTCTGCTGTGATTACCGTGGCGTTCAGCATTTACGTTCGCACGTCTGCAGTGTATAATCGCCGGAAAGAACGTTTTTCGGCGATCACGAGCAGAGCTAGAAAGTGTATTCTCATCTGTTCCTACTTTTCAAACTATCTTTTTGGCAATCGTATATGCATTGGCGCATATTTCGGTCGCGTATGTTCTATTTTCTGCAGGTTGCTGTTTTTTACACGCCGTAAAATCGCCCGTGTGAACAAATACATTGGAAACCAATGCCTCAGATGGTCGCGTATATACGGTCGGGCGTAAAAACACACCGTTAATGCGCTTGTGTGAATGCACCCTAATGCTGTGTTTTAAATGCCGCGATAAATGCTGTAAGACACCTCCATTGATTTCAATGGGGCTTCTCAGAGAATCTTTTTATTAATTCACTTTTTATTGAAAGAGTTTTTCATACATGGTATTCAACTTTACATAAGTACCAGCTGTTTGTCTAAACTTCAGTAACATAGAGTTTCTTACAAAATTATATGCGTATGTTACCATCATAACATTATGTTCTTATCAAACTGACTTGTATCTGAACTGCCCATCCCGGCCAGACACTGGCACATAGGCTTTATTTATCTGGCCAGAGTGGGCATAAATCATCACATTCAAGTACCTAAACTAATCAAATCTCTACAACTTATCAGAAGAGTAAGGCTTAAAGGCAAGGGTGGGGGGGGGGGGGGTGGTCACAAGTCTCTGTATTCAGACTACAACCTTTAGTTCTGCGGTTAACGCCACTTGGGTGGGCGTGGTACGTAATCTGTTGTCTTCCACGCGACCCCTACTTTAATCCAAATGAGGATAATGAGGTTATTTCCCCATATCTCTAAGTCCCTGAGGCAAATTTCAGGATTAGTCGCATGTGTGTGGGCGGTCACGTCCCCACCGGGGGGGTGCAGGGACGCGAGCGCCCCAGCGACGTCCTCCCGACATCTCCCGATTGGCAGCTCTCTAGGCACCCTGAAACTCTGTGGTCTTACAAGCGGAAGGGGGTAGGTCTGTCATGTCTCAAGTCTTGTGAGGTGCTATAGCTCAGAGCTGGCGTGAGAAGATTGTTCTAGTGTATGGCTTTGGAGGATTGAGTTTGTTGTGTGAGGTGGATTATTTCCAGCTAGTATCTTTACTTGTTCGCTACTAGGCTTTGACTCTATTTCAGTGCAATCCGGACTCCTCTCAGGTTATATCAACTAGGAAGACTATTATGGAGGCTCCGGTGGAGTTACCTCCCTCAAATCAAGAGGGGTCCGCTGCGGGGAATCCGCCTTGTGTTGTGGTACTAGAGCAAGAGTCTACCCACGGCGACCATATTGTCAAAAATGTTGGATATGTCGAGTTTGTCCAACTAAGGATCTCCTCAAACTGGTATATCTGGTTGATCTTTGTTTTCCACATCGTAATAGGGGGGGGGGGGGGGTGCAGGGCTTTTCCAGTGGAGGGGTATTAACGCTTTAGCTGCCGCCACCATAAAAGCGGCTAGTTTGTCCTTTAGGGGATTGAATGACTTGTTTGGTCTATTTAAAATTATCGTGTCTGGAGTCAAGTCAATTGCTTTTCCCAAAATTCTATGCATTTCGCTTTCAATCGCTGACCAAAAGGGTTTAATTATTTTGCAATTCCACCAGATGTGTAAGTAAGATCCCACCTCCTCCTGGCATCTCCAGCACCTGTTTGAATCTGCTAGTTTGTAGTTATACAACCACTCGGGGGTTTTATACCATCTGGACAATAGTTTGTAGTTGTTTTCTTGGAGGCGAACGCAAGGGGAAGCGCCATAAGAAGCTTTAAATATCGTTTTAATTTCTATTTCCGATAACTTAATGTCCAGCTCCTTCTCCCACGAGGAGATATAAGATGGTCTACTTAATGTATGAGGTGTTGTGAAGTTTTTAAAAAGCGAGGAAATTTTCCTGAGTTCTGTATTCTGTGATTTTATTAACCTTTCAAATTCCGTAGTTGGTCTTGTGGAGGGGTAATCTTTTTTAAATGTAGCTATTGTGTTCGCAATATGCGCAATATGGAGATTTTGTAGTTTCTTTTGTATGCCTAGGGAGTTGATAATAGTGGTGGGTTCCTCGTGCATAATGTTTTGAAAATCCTGAATTGTATTTCCTTCAAAAATGTTCCAGAGGTTCTCTGGAATGCCAGTCTTAGGATTTTTGAGGGTGTTGGGGAGCAGGCTTAAAGGTGTGTATGGTGATGGCAGGGGGGCCAGTCTGTGGGATAGGGAGTCCCAGGTCTCGCAGATACCTCTCAGCAGGATGCTAAATTCTTTGGCTCTGTACTTTTTTGGGCAGGGAAGCCACAAATCTCTTATCAGGTTGTTACCATAAGTTTGTTGTGTGATTTTCCTTAACTTTTGGCTTTTGGTCGGGGCCACCATACCCAGCCATCTATTAAGGTTTATTGCCTTGTAGTATTCCATTATATTAGGGAGGCCCACACCTCCGTGTTGTCTTCTTCTAGACATTAACGAGTATGCTAGTCGCGGACGTTTGTATTTCCAGAAGAAACGCGAAAATTGTGAGTTGATTTCCTTGAAAAAGGATTTGGGTATGTGTATTGGTAGCATTTGTAATTTGTATAGAATTTTAGGTAGAATGTAAGTTTTAATGAGGTTTTTCCTCCCAAACCAAGAAATTATGGGAAAGTTATATGCGGTGAGAAGTGATGAGATTTCTGTAATTAACGGTCCCAAATTGATCTCATAAAGTTTGGACAGGTTATTTGAAATTTTGATACCTAAATAGTCTAATGAATGATCTGCCCATATATATGGTGATGATCTCTTCACTTCTTCTGCCCTGTGGGGGGGCAGCGAAATATTAAGTATTACCGATTTATTTGTATTCACTTTTAGGTTGGAGAAGCTGCCATATTCATCTAGCAAGAGATTTAAGCTATTGAGTCCCTGTGCCGGATTTGTGATCAGGAATAACACATCATCTGCAAATGCAGCAGATTGTATACAATCTCCTCCAACCTCCAGGCCTCGAATTTCTGGGGATTGTCTAACCGCCTGGAGGAGAATTTCCAGTGTAAGGATGAATAATGTGGGAGAAAGTGGGCATCCCTGGCGCGTGCCGTTTGTTATATTAAATGGTTGGGATAAGATATCATTAATTTTTATTCTGGCGTAGGGTTTTGCGTAGAGGGAGAAGATAGCGTCGGTTAGTTGGCTAGGGAAATTAAATTTGTCTAGAGTCGCTCTCATGAATGACCAATTAACTCTATCGAATGCTTTTTCAGCATCGATCCCCAGGAAAATTAGGGGGATGTTCTTTTTCTTAGCATATTGTATCGAATGTAGGAGTATGGCGGCGTTGTCCTTTCCCTCTCTACCTTTAACGAACCCTGACTGTTCATCAGAAACTAGTTTGGGTATAATGCTGCTCAGGCGATTAGCAATTATTTTTGCCCAGATTTTTATATCTACGTTCAGTAGAGAGATTGGGCGGTAGTTGTTACATAGGGTTGGGTCTTTGCCTTCTTTATGTATTAAGGCGATGTGGGCCTCCTGCGTTTGTGTGGGGAATGTGGCTCCGTTCATAATAGCGTTTAACGTAGTTCTAAGATGGGGTTCCAGACTTTGTAGTAGTGTTTTATAGTAGCCTGTAGTGAGGCCATCAGGGCCCGGGCTCTTGCCGTTAGGGAAGCTATTTATTACTTCTGTCAGTTCTTCTTGACTCACAGGAGTCAGTAGATCTGTGGCTTCTTCTGAGTTAATCTTGGGAAGGGTGAGCTTTTTAAGGAATATCTCCATGTTCTTGTGTTTTCTTTCAAGCTCTATTTGTGTGAGTTTGCCTTCAATGTTGTATAGATTTGTGTAGTAGTTATGGAATTCTGTCGCTATATCTTTAGATGATGTAGTTTTCCCTCCCGAGGCTTTTTTAATCTCTTTGATATGGGTTTTTTCCCTCGCTTTTTTAATGAGGGTTGACATCAGCTTTCCACCCTTGTCTCCGTGTGCATAGATCTTTTGTTTGTAATTTATAGAGGATTTAGTGAATTTTTTGTCAAGGATTGATCTTAATTGATCTCTGAGGGAATTAAGTTCGATTTGTGCCTTTTCTACAAGTGCTAGTTTTCTTTTTCGCTCTAAGACTGCAATTTTTGTTAATAGTTCATCTATTTTTTTTTGTTTCTGTTTCTTCAGTTTCGAACCCAGGGAAATGAATAAGCCTCTCACGAAAGCCTTGTGCGTTTCCCATATCAAGGGAGCATTTGTGTTGTCTTTTGAATTAATTTCGAAAAATTCAGAGAGATTTTTTATCAGCTCTTGTTTGTATTCCTCTTCTCTTAATATCGACTCGTTCAAGGACCATCTCCATTCCCCTAGGTTGTTCGAAAATATATTTAAACTCGTGTGCATTGGGGCATGGTCTGAAATTGTTATGCAATCTATTTGAGAACTGTGTATTGCTTTTAGTAGATTGTTTGACACAAAAATGTAATCGAGTCTCTGATGTGAGGTGTGAATGTGCGAGTAGAATGTAAAATCTTTTTCTCCTGGGTGTCTATATCTCCAGGAGTCAGTTATATTTAGTTCCTGCAAGGCTAAATGAATTTTTTTCAGCGCCCTCTGCGAGACCTGGGACTTGCCCCTCGAGGTGTCTAGTAACGGGTTTAATGTCACATTTAGATCCCCACCCAGAATCACCTGACCCTCTGCAAAAGCTCTCAGTGTATGCAGAGTATCCGAGAGCCACTTAGTTTGGTTCGTGTTGGGCCCATAGATGTTAGCTAGGGTGTATGGGACTCCTCTAATTTTGCCTTTAACGAATATAAAGCGTCCCTCTGTATCTGTTAGTTGTTTTTCACACTGGAATGGGAAATCTTTGTGAATTGCAATTGTGACTCCCTTAGAGGCTGAGGAGGGGTTGCAGCTGTGAAACCATTGTTTGAAATAGTTTTTGGGGAGGATTGGAATCTTGTTACTTTTAAAATGGGTCTCTTGGAGGAATGCGATTTTGGTTTTATTTTTCCTCAATAGCCATATCATATGGTGTCTTTTGTTAGGGGAGTTTAAGCCTTTAGCGTTGAAGGTGGTAAATGTTGTGCTACCTGTTTGGGGGGATGTGGAGAAACACTGTTGTTTTTTCTGTTTGTATTGTGGGGTATCGGCATTGTTAAGATGTCTTGCAGACATATTTCTGGGTTCTGTATACGTGTCTATTTGCGCGGAAAATGAGGGTGGAGGGGAAATCGGTTAAACTGTTAGCAGAAGGTCTGCAATTAACGTTGGGTTCTTGACTGGTGTGTATATGTCCAGTCAACTGTTGTATGTTCTGTGTTTGTTTTGTGTGGATCAGAAGCACCCCGACAACCTCCCCTTGCGGGTCTCTGTTGTCGGTGTCTTTCTCATCTCGGTATTGCCCTTGAATAAGGGCAGGTGTTGGAGTTCAGTGTGTGGTAAGTTCACTCACATGTGTGGCCTCCCCTGATGGCGCGTGGTCGGATGTTATTCTCTGTTCCGCTTGTGCCGTCTGGAGAATTTTTCTCCGCCCTCTGGGCGGGCACCTCCCTCCACCGGCAAAGTCCTGGTGTTTTTGGCTTAACCTGGGTATGGAGAAAGGCTAGTCGGAGCAGCAGAAAGTGGACGAGGTGAGAGGTAGAAGGAAAAAGAAAGGCACGTTAACATAGAACAATAATAAGTGCAACAGTATCCTTTGTAGCCCATATGACACATTCTGCCTAGGAACTTATTATAACTAGAGTAAGCTGGTGAGCCAACTTGATCAAACCGCTCTCGCGCTGTGATCCCCGGGCGGGGAGGGAACCCGGCGGGCCGACCCCCGTACGGCCCCCAGGCCCCACCCAGCCCCAGGACCCAGCCTCCTGGCCCAAACCCCCCAATGCACAATCCCGACCAATAAAGGCTAAATACCGCTGACAACACAGAATTTACTTAAAACATTTTGCTTTAACATCCGGTGCTCATACCCTCTTCTTATGCTGGTCTGGACGTACACGGGGAGGACAGCACGAGAAGTCCCCTGTGCATTCTTGAGTATTGCGAGGAGGAGCCCGCCAGCGTCTCTTTTTCAATAACGTTACTGTTGAAAAAGACAGTGTGAAGAGGTTCGCTCATTACTCAGAAAGTAAAAGTCTCGTGTCTGGGTCTCACTCTCATTAGTCCACAGTGCCACTCCTCTGGGGGACCATCACCACTCCAACAACGAGGAAAAGACTCTTAAAGTGTCCTAAGATGAGGTTTTTGCGCCATGTTTTTTGCTTCTGGGTGATTTGAGCTTTGTTGTTAACTTCCAAGGCTCTATCTCCGGAAGCGGTGGTATAGTTAGATCGTATTGTGTCGGCATCCAGGAAGGTATATATATTGGATCTATTTTCAGTTGTTGCCAAATCACCTCGAGATCTTTCGGGGTTCTGACCGTCAATCTGTGTCCTGCATCATTGATTGCTAGGCCAAATGGAAACAGCCAGGAGTATTGAATTCCTTTTGATTTCAGAGCTTCTAGAAGCGGTCGCAGTATCCGCCTTTTTGCCAGAGTAGATGGCGCGATGTCTTGGAAGAAGAGTAGTGTCGCATCGTTATATTTAAATGTCTGGTGAGTTCTTGCGGCATTTAAAATGGCACTTGTGTCTGTGAAGGAGAGCAGGCCGCAGATAACATCCCTTGGCGGGTCTCCGTTTTTTGGTTTGGGTCTAATTGCTCTGTGAATTCTTTCGATTTGGATGTGAGTGGCCCTCTCTTCGCCCAGTAAGTCAGTAAAAATCTCTTCAGCCACTTTGCGTAAGGATTCTGCTGCCCAGGATTCCGGTAGCCCTTTTATCCGGATGTTGCAGCGCCTGCTACGGTTTTCTTGATCTTCAATTAAGGTAAGCGCTCGGTCAAGGTATGAGCGGTGGACCCCCACCACTTGCGTGGTGGCTTTTGCATGTTCTATGATGGCTGAGCATGAACCTTCCAGGTCCTCCACTCTGTGGCCCATTTGTTGTAACTCGGTTTTGATGTCCGCTAGTTCTGACATTATTGGTTGGGTGACTTTCAGAAGTGCTTTTTGAAGGAAGGATTTAGATATTTGGGTATTGAGGTCGCACTCTTCCTCTTCCATGTCGCTGTCTAGCTCTGAATCTGGGGTTGCTTGGTCAGAGGTGTTTTGTGGGGGAAACGATTTTGCAGAGGTGCTTGGAGATTGTAAGTTTTTCTTTTTTAGAAATTTCTGCATGTCAACTTGATTTTTTTGTCCTCTTGGTGTATTTGGTGGATCACTACTGCGGTCTCTGCTACCCCTCACCATTTTATGCGATTGTAAGGGGTTTGTTGGAGTTTGTTTGACGGTCAGAAAGGTCCCGGGAATCAGCCGTATATTATCGTGCCCGGCGTTATGGGTCAGGTCAAGGTGCAACTTCTTCCACACTAGTTAGAATTCAGCCTGTCATCTTTGTAGGCGAGTTTCACCCCATGGGAAGATGGTGTTACAAGATGACAGAGGAAAAATTGAATTTTGCGGTTTTGGCAGACTTATTTCTATCGTCCTAAAAATTTTTTCACAGATCTGTGTGATACAGCTCCGTAGAAGGTTTGAACTATGCTTTTGGAGGGGTCTCTTCTTTTCTTTTCAGCGAGCCTGTGGGCTATTTGCTTGTTAGTGATGAAAAAAAAAAAATTGTTTTGTGGGTTGCAGTGCTAGCCTGCGTGCGTCTAAAGACTTCAAAAATTGAAAGAGTTTTGGAGCTGGATAAACCAGCTCCGAAAAAATTAGGGCAGTGCCCTTTAAAGAAATTTTGCCTTGCTAAAACTTGTGCCGTTTGGCCTGACAGCTCCTTTAATATAGAGCTACTGCACTCTGTAATGGCCGCAGGCACTGTGGGGGAAGAGGGAGGGGGGGGGGGCTGGATGGCGGGAAATTCTGGCGGGAAGCGGGTTTGCTGGCAGGGAATTGGCGTTCAGAGTAAAATAAGCGATCTTTAAGCCCTGGGGAGCATGCCTAGTATGTGGGAAGGCTTATCAGGGTCTCCGGTACTCACTACTTTTGAGAACGTTGTTTTCTCTCCTTCTTGCCTGTTGCCGTGGCTCCCGCTCGCGGGGCTGTCTGGATAAACGTCCTGTGAGCCGTTCCTATTCCCTGGGCTCTCCTCAGCTTCCCTCCACCAGCGCTGCCGGTAGGGGTACACCGGGGATCCTCCGCTATAGAGGAACAGTTCCTAAGCGACTCCTCTGCACACCCCGCTCTCTCTCCTCTCCTCCTCTTCCGTGCAGGACTCTGTGCCGGCTCCGCGCTCAGCGCACCGAGACTCCCAGACTGCCGGAGAAGTGTCCCGTGAGCCGCCCCTGTTCTCCTGGCTCTCCTCGGCTCACCTCCGCCGGCGCTGCCGACAGGCGCTCACCAGGGATCTTCCGCTGCAGGGAAACAGTTCCTCCGAGGCTTCTCTATGCGCACCGCTCTCTCTCCTTACTCCCGCTCCCTTGCCGGACTCCGTGCTGGCTCAGCGCACCGAGCCTCCCGATGTCCCGATTTCGTGGGGAAACCGCTCTGAATGATCTTCACACTGCAGGTAAGATCTTGCTGTTAGCGTGGGAAGCACTTGCTGGCTATAATATGCCAAAAGATGCCTTAAAAGCCTCTATGACTCCGGAGCCACGTTTCAGTGCGTCCTCACACTTTGCAGGCTTGGCCACGCCCCCCTCAGAGAATCTTTTTAACGCCGCGTTTTTTAAGTGCTGTCTGTTCGATTTTCAGACGTTTTAGTCTTTTTAAATGCGATGCATCACCCATTGTAATGAATGCGGGGCATTTTCAGCGCGGTCAGAAACGAATGTCAGCGCAGCTAAAACCGCAGTAAATGCTGCGTTAAAAAACACAGCATTTTTTCGAGCGCCTGTGTGAGGGTGACCTTGGCCCTGTTTTATTATATACTACATTCTCCATTTATATCAGTCACATTTCAAGCGCGGGGGATATTCACACACTCCCTAACAAGACAGAACTGAACTTTGGCCACATAAGACTTGTTTCATCCTGAAACTATGTGAAGGTCATTAGTAACAGACAACTCCTGCATATATTAATGTATCCAATAGAATCAATCTGCAAACATTAAACAACCAATAAGGATGAGGAGCTGATATATAATAATTCTGTATTATCTTGAACTGCGCTGTAGGTTACAAAGAAAAGTTATCTTCCCGAACTCCTTCCTGCTGTGTGCAGTAAATGTCTTATGTCTGACTATGGGCCCACTACCAGAGGGGATCTAATTACCATCTTCCAGGCCTTTAGGAGGTAAGTCATAGGGATTCCCCACTTTCCCTCCACCAAGTAAGTGGATTTAGCATTTCTTTTGATACTAATCTCTTGCATAATCGTATTCCCTATTCCTGAGCTTTGTTCTTCTCTCTTTGCCTATCTCTAGTGAGGGAAATTCCACAACCGTACAGATGTAGCAAAGTTTAAGTTGCCTGTAGAGATGAGCGAGCACGCTCGGATAAAGCAGATACTCGAGCGAGCATCGCTTTTCTTGAGTAACTGCTTACTGGTCCGAGCAGGCTCGGGGAGGGGGGGGGGGGGGGAGCGGGGGGCGGCAGGGGGTAGCGGGGGAAAGAGTGAGAGAGATCTCTCTCTCTACCCCCCGCTAACACCCGCTGCCCCCTGAGCCTGCTCGGACCAGTAAGCAGTTACTCTTTAAGTAACTGCTTTATCCGAGCGTGCTCGCTCATCTCTAGTTGCCTGTGATAACGTTCTGCAATTCCACCAAAAGGCTCAATGCACATGGATGGATTTGCATTGTGGAATCCGAAGCAGGCGTCCGCCTTCGGACTCCGCAGCAAATACCTGCCATAACATGCAATGTAAAAGCGGGTTTCCATGCCAATGAGCGGAAATCAATTGCGATTTTATGCTACCTAGGAGGGATAACTAATAGAGATGAGCGAACGTACTCGTCCGAGCTTGATACTCGTTCGAGTATTAGCGTGTTCGAGATGCTCGTTATTCGAAACGAGCACCACGCGATGTTCGAGTTACTTTCACTTTCATCTCTGAGACGTTAGCGCGCTTTTCTGGCCAATAGAAAGACAGGGAAGGCATTACAACTTCCCCCTGCGACGTTCAAGCCCTATACCACCCCCCTGCAGTGAGTGGCTGGCGAGATCAGGTGTCACCCGAGTATATAAATCGGCCCCTCCCGCGGCTCGCCACAGATGCATTCTGACATAGTTCAGGGAAAGTGCTGCTGGTGCCTGGAGCTGCTATAGGGAGAGCGTTAGGAGTTATTTTAGGCTCCAAGAACCCCAACGGTCCTTCTTAGTGCCACATCTAACCGTGCGCAGTAGTGTGGAGGCTGCTTTTTGCAGTGTTGCACATTTTTTCTTTTTTTGTATATCGGCCGTGCAGAGCATTGCGTCCTGCAGTAATTTTACAATGTCCAGGGCCAGTAGTGGTGAGGCAGGGACAGAAGACATATTTAGTGTATATAGGCAGTGGGCCTTTCCAAAAACATTTGGGAAAAAAAATCTATTTGGGCTGCCTGTGACCGTCCTCAGTGTACTGGGTCTCTGCTGGGGGTAGTTGTCCTAATTCATACGCAGCCAGCTAAGTGTTACAGCAGGCTTGCGCAAAATTCTTTCCTGCCTCTGCTGTGCGTTCCGTAAGCGAAGTCAGCCTCCAACCACAGGCCAATAAGCGGCACATTTAATTACAGCGTTCTGTTTCTGCACTACTGGTAATACAGCATGCTGAGGGGTAGGGGTAGGCCTAGAGGACGTGGACGCGGAGGCCCAAGTCAGGGTGTGGGCACAGGCCGAGCCAGTGCGGTGGCCAGGGGTAGAGGCAGGGCCAGACCGAATAATCCACCAACTGTTTCCCAAAGCGCCCCCTCGCGCCATGCCACCCTGCAGAGGCCAAGGTGCTCTAAGGTGTGGCAGTTTTTCACAGAGACGCCTGACGACCGACGAACAGTGGTGTGCAACCTTTGTCGCGCCAAGATCAGCTGGGGAGCCACCACCACCAGTATGCGCAGGCATATGATGGCCAAGCACCCCATAAGGTGGGACGAAGGCCGTTCACCGCCTCCGGTTTGCACCACTGCCTCTCCCCCTGTGCCCCAACCTGCCACTGAGATCCAACCCCCCTCTGAGGACACAGGCACGAGTGCCTACCGGCCTGCACCCACACCCTCACCTCCGCTGTCCTCGGCCCCATCCAGCAATGTCTCTCAGCGCAGCGTCCAGACGTCGCTAGCGCAACTGTTTGAGCGCAAGCGCAAGTACGCCGCCACGCACCCGCACGCTCAAGCGTTAAACGTGCACATAGCCAAATTGATCAGCCTGGAGATGCTGCCGTATAGGCTTGTGGAAATGGAGGCTTTCAAAAGCATGATGGCGGCGGCGGCCCCCTGCTACTCGGTTACCAGTCGCCACTACTTTTCCCGATGTGCCGTCCCAGCCCTGCACGACCACGTCTCCCGCAACATTGTTCGCGCCCTCACCAATGCGGTTACTGCCAAGGTCCACTTAACAACGGACACGTGGACAAGCACAGGCGGGCAGGGCCACTATATCTCCCTGACGGCACATAGGGTGAATTTAGTGGAGGCTGGGACAGAGTCAGAGCCTGGGACCGCTCACGTCCTACCCACCCCCAGAATTGCGGGCCCCAGCTCGGTGCTGGTATCTGCGGCGGTGTATGCTTCCTCCACTAAACCACCCTCCTCCTCCTCCTCCAACGCAACCTCTGTCTCGCAATCAAGATGTGTCAGCAGCAGCAGCAGCACGTCGCCAGCAGTCGGTGTCGCGCGGCGTGGCAGCACAGCGGTGAAACTACTCAGCTTAGGAGAGAAGAGGCACACAGCCCACGAACTGCTGCAGGGTCTGACAGAGCAGACCGACCGCTGGCTTTCGCCGCTGAGCCTCCAACCGGGCATGGTCGTGTGTGACAACGGCCGTAACCTGGTGGCGGCTCTGCAGCTCGGCAGCCTCACGCACGTGCCATGCCTGGCCCATGTCTTTAATTTGGTGGTTCGGCGCTTTCTGAAAAGCTACCCACACTTGTCAGACCTGCTCGGAAAGGTGCGCCGGGTCAGCGCACATTTCCGCAAGTCCAAGACGGACGCTGCCACCCTGCGGACCCTGCAACATCGGTTTAATCTGCCAGTGCACCGACTGCTGTGCGACGTGTCCACACGGTGGAACTCTATGCTCCACATGTTGGCCAGACTCTATGAGCAGCGTAGAGCTATAGTGGAATACCAACTCCAACATGGGCGGCGTAGTGGGAGTCAGCCTCCTCAATTCTTTACAGAAGAGTGGGCCTGGTTGGCAGCCATCTGCCAGGTCCTTGGAAACTTTGAGGAGTCTACCCAGATGGTGAGCGGGGATGCTGCAATCATTAGCGTCACCATTCCTCTGCTGTGCCTCTTGAGAAGTTCCCTGTAAAGCATAAAGGCAGACGCTTTGCGCTTGGAAACGGAGGCGGGGGAAGACAGTATGTCGCTGGATAGTCAGAGCACCCTCATGTCTATATCTCAGCGCGTTGAGGAGAAGGGGAAGAAGCATGAGGAGGAGGGGGAAGAGACAGCTTGGCCCACTGCTGAGGGTACCCATGCTGCTTGCCTGTCATCCTTTCAGCGTGTATGGCCGGAGGAGGAGGAGGAGGAGGAGGAGGAAGATCCTGAAAGTGATCTTCCTAGTGAGGACAGCCATGTGTTGCGTACAGGTACCCTGGCACACATGGCTGACTTCATGTTAGGATGCCTTTCTCGAGACCCTCGCGTTACACGCATTCTGGCCACTACGGATTACTGGGTGTACACACTGCTCGACCCACGGTATAAGGAGAACCTTTCCACTCTCATACCCGAAGAGGAAAGGGGTTCGAGAGTGATGCTATACCACAGGACCCTGGCGGACAAACTGATGGTAACATTCCCATCCGACAGCGCTAGTGGCAGAAGGTGCAGTTCCGAGGGCCAGGGGAGGCGCAGAGATCAGGCAGCATGTACAGCGCAGGCAGGGGAACATTCTCCAAGGCCTTTGCCAGCTTTATGGCTCCCCAGCAAGACTGTGTCACCACTCCCCAGTCAAAGCTGAGTTGGCGGGAGCACTGTAAAAAGGATGGTGAGGGAGTACGTAGCCGATCGCACGACCATCCTCGGTGACGCCTCTGCCCCCTACAACTTCTGGGTGTCGAAGCTGGACACGTGGCCTAAACTCGCGCTGTATGCCCTGGAGGTGCTTGCTTGTCCTGCGGCTAGCGTCTTGTCAGAGAGGGTGTTTAGTGCGGCTGGGGGAATCATCACGGATAAGCGTACCCGCCTGTCAACCGACAGTGCCGACAGGCTAACACTCATCAAGATGAACAAAGCCTGGATTTCCCCAGACTTCTCTTCTCCACCAGCAGACTGCAGTGATACCTAAGCAATACGTAGGCTGCACCCGCGGATGGAAGCATCGTTCTCTATCACCATCAAAAACGGGGACCTTTTTGCTTCATCAATCTGTGTATTCTATTCATCCTCCTCCTCCTGCTCCTCCTCCTGAAACCTCACGTAATCACGCCGAACGGGCAATTTTTCTTAGGCCCACAAGGCTCAGTCATATAATTTTTGTAAACAATTTTTATACGTTTCAATGCTCATTAAAGCGTTGAAACTTGCACCTGAACCAATTTTTATTTTAACTGGGCTGCCTCCAGGCCTAGTTACCAATTAAGCCACATTAACCAAAGTGATTAATGGGTTTCACCTGCCCTCTTGGTTGGGCATGGGCAATTTTTCTGACGTACATTAGTACTGTTGGTACACCAATTTTTTGGGACCCTCGCCTACAGTGTAATCCAATTAATTTTTTGCCCACCTGCATTAAAGCTGACGTTACATCAGCTGTGATGGGCAATGCAATGGGATATATTTCTGTACTGCCGGTGGCTTCCTGGCACCCACCCACGCTGTGGGTCCACAGGGAGTTGTAACTGCATGTGTCTACTTCTAAAGAACCCCAGTCTGACTGGGGCATGCAGTGTGGGCCGAAGCCCACCTGCATTTAATCGGACGTTACCTCAGCTGTGATGGGCACTGCAATGGGATACATTTATGTACAGCCGGTGGGTTCCAGGGAGCCACCCATGCTGTGGGTGCACACGGAATTCCCATTGCGGAGTTGTACCTGCCTGTGACTATTTATAAAAAACCGCGGTCTGACTGGGGCATGCAGATACCTTGACAGAATGAATAGTGTGTGGCACATAGGTTCCCCATTGCTATGCCCATGTGTGCAGCTCCTGATGACGGTGGCACAGGATTGTATTTCTCATTTCTTCTGTACAGCATTGTGGGCTATCGCCCCGCCCCTTTTAAAGAGGGTCGCTGCCTAGCTGTGCCAACCCTCTGCAGTGTGTGCCTGCGGTTCCTCCTCATGGCAGACGCACTTATAAATAGACATGAGGGTGGTTTGGCATGAGTGCAGCTGAAGGCTGCGCAGGGACACTTTGGTGTGCGCTCTGGACACTGGGTCGTGCGGTGGGGTTGTTCAGCATGTAACCCAGGAGAAGTGGCAGCGGAGTGTCATGCAGGCAGTGATTGTGCTTTGTTGGAGGTAGTGTGGTGCTTAGCTAAGGTATGCATTGCTAATGAGGGCTTTTCAGAAGTAAAAGTTGTTGGGAGGGGGGGGCCCACTCTTGCCGCTATTGTGGCTTAATAGTGGGACCTGGGAACTTGAGATGCAGCCCAACATGTAGCCCCTCGCCTGCCCTATCCGTTGCTGTGTCGTTCCCATCACTTTCTTGAATTGCCCAGATTTTCACAAATGAAAACCTTAGCGAGCATCGGCGATATACAAAAATGCTCGGGTCGCCCATTGACTTCAATGGGTTTCGTTACTCGAAACGAACCCTCGAGCATCGCGATAATTTCGTCCCGAGTAGTGAGCACCCGAGCATTTTAGTGCTCGCTGATCTCTAATAACTAACACTAGGAAAGAGAGGGAGAGTATTAAAAAAGATCTAGACAAGCTTGAACAGTGAGCAGCGACTAACAGAATGGTATTTAACAAGGAGAAATGCAAAGTCCTATATCTGGGCAAGAAAATTTTAAAAAGCACATACAGAATGGGAGGAATTGGGCTAAGCATCAGCACATGTGAAAAAGACTTGGGTATACTAATAGATCATAGACTGAACATGAGTCAACGATGTGATGCAGCAGCCAAAAAGGCAAACACAATTCTGGGATGTATTAGAGAAGCATAGAGTCTAGATCACATGAGGTCATTATACCCCCTCTACTCTTCCTTAGGCAGACCTCATCTGGGATACTGTGTCCAGTTCTGGGCACCCCACTTTAAAAAGACATAGACAAACTAGAGAAAGTTCAGAGAAGAGTTACCAAGATGGTAGCAGTCTACAAATTATGTCTTATGAAGAACGGTTAAAGAATCTAGGAATGTTTAGGTTGCAAAAAAGAAGGCTGAGAGGAGACTTAATAGCGGTCTACAAATATCTGAAGGGTTGTCACACTGCAGAGCGATCAGCCCTATTTTCATTTGTACAAGGAAAGACTAGAAGCAATGTGATGAAACTGAAAGGGAGGAGACACAGATTAGATATTACAAAAAACTTTTTGATAGTGAGGGTGATCAGTGAGTGGAACAGGTTACCATGGGAGGTGGCGAGTTCTTCCTTCAATGGGAGTCTTCAAACAAATGCTGGACAAATATCTGTCTGGGATGATTTAGTGAATCCTGCACTGAGCAGGGGGTTGGACCCGATGACCCTGGAGGTCACTTCCAACTCTACCATTCTAGGATTCTATGAGCATGCTCTATTTTAAGCTGGATTCTGTGCAGACGTCTTCCATTGAAGCCAACGGAAGACGTCTCACGGAGGGAAAAAAAAAAAAATCGCAGTGTGCTCTATTTTTGAACAGATTCCGTGCGGACGGCTTCCATTGAAGACGGCTTCTATTGAAGTTAACGGAAGCCACCTGACTCACAGCCCTTCCGCAATTAACATTGTGGAAAGGTCGCAGGCACCCACGTCATTGTCTAGTGACGGCGTGGGAAGATCAGTACTGTGCATGTCGGACTGACCATCCGCAGGACAAAAAAAGACAACTGACAGGTACACAGGGTCGCTCGCCACAGTCAGGGCGGGATTCCGCATGCAGAATTCGGCTCTACCGTGTGCAGGCGGCCTTAATTGCCATATAGTAATTGCCATATTGTTCCGCAACTCTTGCACCATGGAAACTGTAAAAGGCCTAATCCAATATTACCCAACTCAAGCTGCTGGCCCATGCTGCTGATCTGTTTCAATCCTAGCAACGCCCCTAGTTCATAATGAGATAGAAGCAGAAACCAAAAAGCGGCAACAGCACTCAAAACACATTTACCATCAGAGGTATGCATACCTATAATCAGAGGCGTAACTTGAAGATTCAGGGCCTCAATGCAAAATCTGTAACAGGGCCCTCCAACTATAATGCTTTACTCATACTACTAGGCAACCTATATGGAGGGGTGAGCCCTTATGGGTCCCCTAAGGCTCCTGGGCCCGGGTGCAACCACATCCCCTGCATCCTCTATAGTTACGCCCCTGCCTATAATCAATACTCTAACCTCAATAAATGATGCAAGGCTCTTGGTATATAATTAGATTAAATTACAGATATTGTGGAGTTGTTGCTGCCTCCACCTGGTCGTGTACGTCCGACACCCATTTACCTTCTGTCCTTCCTATTGTACCATATGAATGGTATCTTTCCTTCCCTGGTATTATTTATAGTCTTAGTCCCAAGAGAGGAGCATTCTTATAGTTAGGTACCCATCTTTACCAGGTCGAGATTATACCACCTGGCTTTAGCGTTAGGACCCATCAGAGAGCTTGGTCACCTGGACATTGGTAGATGGGCCAATATGATTTGATCAAATTATATACCAAGAACCTTGCATTACTTAATGTGGTTAGCATATATATTTTAGGTATGTATACCTCTGATAGTAAATGTATGTTGCGTGCTGTTATCAGGACTGTCCTATTAATTGTTTTGTAGCATGTATGACTGCTTTTTGAATGTCTCCCCATTCATTGCAAATGTTTAACTATGAAATGTGTCTTGTGTCCCAGATTTATCTTGCTACAACAATCTCCTGTTTTGGACCAAAGACCTTGTGGACAGAAGAATCAATGTCCGAAATGAACGAAGAGATAAAAATATCATTATTGCCAGAATTTAAAGAAGCGTGTTGGCCAGCAATGATAATATGGGACCGGATTAACCATGCGTATACATCGGATTCTCCCCCGCAGCACTGGGGGTATCAAAAAGGGGATTATGGCATTCAATATTGGGTTTTTACTTCCCAGACTGAAAGTTATACTGTGGCCTGGGATACCTTGCACTCATACTGGAAGGTGAAAACTCCATTTGGACCATCGTTATTTTTGATTGGACCCCCGTTTATTGGCCAATCAGGAAGTGAGTCACAAGCAGCACCACAATTTTCAGTGTCGATATCAGAGACGGATGTATTAAAGCCTGCCTCACCTCTGAAGGTGAATGAAAGAATGCTAAAAATTGCTCGTTTTGTTTTTTAAAGAAGGATATAGCAACATTATGATTTAATATATCAATAATCCGAGTAGCAAAGAGGCTCTTATGAGTAACAAAAAAATGGTTCCCGCTGTGTAGGACCACTCGAATACTGTATTTTATGTTGGTGTTTCCTGTCTTACTTGCAGTAAACTTTTTATCTCATTATTAGCCTCTGTTTATTTGATTTTACCTTCCCAGGGGTTTCATATATGCATCATTTTTTTGGAAAAAAAAGGTGTTTTTTTGTGGCATATTTTTTTGCTACCTTTTTTTGTTACAAAAACACGATGGCCAGAGGTCAGCTGTAGGTCAATCGGGAAACATGAAAAGCACTTAGAATATGTTCACACAGTGGACTTCGTCGCAGACTTTTCCATGGCAAATTCCACCTCTAAAAACTGCAGCATTCTGCCACTGGTCTGTACGCGGAATTTGCCCTGTCAATAGGCAAAATCTGCTTGCGGGATTCCAATGCAAAAACTCAAGAACTTACGTGTCTTTTTAGTTTCCACGTCATTTTTCTATAGATTTTGCCCTGCATGCACTGATCACATGACGCTGACATCACCACAGGTCCTCCAGTCACCACCTTTTTTTGCTCATTGTTGAGCTCCGCCCCCGAGGGTTTGTCCATGCACTGCAGATTTAGCACTGATTCGCTCTGCATTTCTTGCTCTTTTTAACCCTTTCCAATGCAATTTGTATCCTGGTTTCCTAGGGGGCTTACTCTTTTTCTGCTGTTATACAACAGCGCTATCTGCTGGCTAAAGCCAGTACTGCATGAGGTGACACGTTGGATAGGCTCCAACAGCAGAGAGGCTGGCAATATACAGTAAGAGAACCCCGACGGACGTCTTCCAACATCGGGGCTGTACAGCCTTAAATCATAATGTCTGCAGACGTCAGACAGTGGATTGGAAAGGGTTAATTGGTGAAATCTGTGGTATAATCTGCAGCGGGTCAATTTATGCTCCAGATGTTTTCCACAGCTCTGGGTTTTCTGGTGTAATATGCAGTGAATAGAAGCCACTGACTTCAATGGGTTTGGTAACGTGCGATTTTTGTGTGCGCAATTTGGTTGCACGAAAAAAAGTGGCATGTCCTACTACACAACAATTAGCCCGTATTAAACCTAATTGCCCATTGAAATCAAAGGGAGCATGCTTTACGTGTTTTTCTGTGCGCTCAAATATGCAGGGTATGTGCGCGTAAACGATACGGTAAAAAAGTATTTTCATCTGTGCCACGTTTATACGCAATTTCGCTGAGTATCAGAGTGGGAAACTGAAAAAAACTCATACACATTGAAGAATCGCTGGCCTACAAAGCGATATGCATGCTCGACGCCGGCTCGCACAGCGGGGAAACACTGTTATACACGCAGAATTTTACTCGTGTGAGCCGACCTGTAAGCCAGTCTCAGGCACAGCGTGGGGAAAAGCTGCTATTTTGATAGCGGGGTTTTGCTGCAATTTTACCGTTGTTTTCTATTGCAGGTTACTGCGTTCAACAGAGTTTTCTAACGCACCCCATAATTGTGATGGGTGATGAGGGGCATTAAAATCACTTAAATGCGGCAACATAGAGCAGACAGCGCTCAAAAATCGCAGTTAGAAAATGGTGCGTTTGAGTGCAGGTCTGTGAGGCTCCCTTGAATTCAATGGGAGCGTTCTACTGTGATTACCGTGGCGTTCAGCATTTAACGCTGTGTTTTAAATGCAGCGATAAATGCTGTAAGACAGCTCCATTGATTTCAATGGGGCTTCTCAGAGAATCTTTTTAACGCCACGTTTTTTAAGCGTCTGTTCAATTTTCAGACGTTTTAGTCTTTTTAAATGCGATGTGTCGCCCATTGTAATGAATGCGGGGCATTTTCAGCGCTGTCAAAAACGAATGTCAGCGCAGCTAAAACTGCAGTAAACGCTACGTTAAAAAACACAGCATTTTTTCGAGCGCCTGTGTGAGGTCGGCCTTGGCCGCTGTTTTGTTATAGACTACATTCTCCATTTATATCGGTCACATTTCAATGGCTGGGGATATTCACACACTCCCTGACAAGACAGAACTGAACTTTGGCCACACAAGACTTGTTTCATCCTGATAGCCATTTATGGACTATGTGAAGGTCATCAGTAACAGACAACTCCTGCATATATTAATGTATCCAATAGAATCAATCTGCAAACATTAAACAACCAATCAGGATGAGGAGCTGATGTATAATAATTAGGGATGAGCGAGCGTACTCGTCCGAGCTTGATGCTCGTTCGAGTATTAGGGTACTCGAGATGCTCGTTACTCGAGACGAGTACCACGCGATGTTTGAGTTACTTTCACTTTCATCTCTGAGACATTTGCGCGCTTTTCTGGCCAATAGAAAGACATGGAAGGCATTACAACTTCCTCCTGTGACGTTCCAGCCCTATACCACCCCCCTGCAGTGAGTGGCTGGGGAGATCAGGTGTCACCCGAGTATTAAAATCTGCCCCGCCCGCGGCTTGCGACACATGCATTCTGACAGAGATCATTAGGTGTTATTTTAGGCTTGAAGAACCCCAACGGTCCTTCTTAGGGCCACATGTGACCGTGTGCAGTACTGTTGAGGCCTTAGTCAGACGGGCGATTTTTCGCGCGATTTGCGCATGCGCATGCGTCCGGCAATTTTATAAAACCATTGCTTTGCAATGGTATCGGACACATGAGCGCTTTTTATGCGCTCGTCCGATAAATTATCGAACAAAAAATCGCAGATCGCACCTATCTGCGATTCCTGTTCTCTTCTCTATATGCGCACAATGGGGCCGGCGGCAGCAGCGCCGACCCCATTGAGAACATATAGAAGACAAACGATGTTTGCCCATTGAATTCAATGGAGCGGCAATACAGCCGCTCCATTGAAAGCAATGGGCTGCCGGCGTGCGCGGGGTGAATTGTCGGGAAGGGGTTAAATATATAAACCCTTCCCTGCAATTCATTCTAAAATGTGTTAAAATGAAAAAAAATTGTATACTAACCTTTCCGCTGCAGCAGGAGTCCAGCCACGGCCGCTGTCAGTTCTCCTGAACTGCTTCTTGGCACTATTCAGCCGGCGGGGCTTTAAAATCCCCGCCTGCTGAATGATCTGCCTCTGATTGGTCACAGCCCTGACCAATCAGAGGCTGAAAACACTCACACACCCATTCATGAATTCATGAATGGGTGAGTGACTGCTGCCTCTCAGCGCTGAGCCAATCAGGGGCAGGTCTGACTCACATCCATTCATGAATTCATGAATGGGTGTGAGTGAGGCATGCCTCTGATTGGCTCAGCGCTGAGCCAATCAGGGGGCAGGTCTGACTCACACCCCCTTCACACCTACTGCAGGACGGCCACGCGGAGCTCCGGCTGCCGGGAGAGGGTGAGTATACAATTTTTTTTTATTTTAACACATTTTAGGATGGATTGCAGGGAAGGGCTTATATATTTAAGCCCTTACCGACAATTCATCCCGGGCTCGCCCGCAGCGCATTGCTTTCAATGGAGACGGCTGTATTGCCGTCTCCAGTGAATGCAATGCGCTGGACAGCTCCGGCCCGTTTCTAATGAAACGCGGCTAGGAGCAGATTATCGGGCGATTTGCGGGCGACTTGCGCGCACCGGTCACGCGATTTGCGGATGCGCATCCGTCATGCGATCCGCAAATCGCGCGAAAAATCGCCCGTCTGCCTAAGGCCTGAGGCTGCTTTTAGCAGTGTTGCACAATTTTTTTTTTTTTGTATATCGGGCGTGCAGACCATTGCGTCCTCAGTCTGCAGTCATTTTACTCAGTATAGGGGCAGTACTGGTGAGGCAGGGACAGTGGGGAGGTTAAAGAGATATACTGTCTATATAGGCAGTGGGCTTTTTCAAAACAATTGGGGAAAAATACTATATTTGGGCTGCCTGTGACCGTCTTCAGTGTACTGCATGTCTGCTGGGGGTAGTAGTCCTAATTAATACGCAGCTAAGCGTTACAGCAGGCTTGCGCAAAATTGTTTCCTGGCTCTGCGGTGCCCCTTACATCACCGCCGTGATAGCGCCAGAGGGAAACAGTAAACATAATATACGCTGCATACAGTATCTGTCTGCTGTTTCAGCTCACCATTTAAAAAAAGGGAAGCCAAATACTTAAGGCGTACCACTGCCCTTTGGCGACTTGACTGCTTCTGCGCTGTGAATTCAACTACCTCAGTCCTACGCACCTACATCTCACTACAGGCATGAGCAAAATTGTTTCCTGGCTCTGCTGTCTCCGTTATATCACCGTCGTGATAGCGCCAGAGGGAAACAGTAAACATAATATACGCTGCATACAGTATCTGTCTGCTGTTTCAGCTCACCATTTAAAAAAAGGGAAGCCAAATACTTAAGGTGTACCACTGCCCTTTGGCGACTTGACTGCTTCTGCGCTGTGAATTCCACTAGCTCAGTCCTACGCACCTACGTCTCACTAGAGGCGTGCGCAAAATTGTTTCCTGGCTCTGCTGTGCGTTCCGTAAGCGAAGTCAGCCTCCAACCACAGGCCAATAAGCTGCACATTTAATTACAGCATTCTGTTTCTGCTCTACTCGTAATACACCATGCTGAGGGGTAGGGGTAGGCCTAGAGGACGTGGACGCGGGCGAGGACGCAGAGGCCCAAGTCAGGGTGTGGGCACAGGCCGAGCTCCTGATCCAGGTGTATCGCAGCCGACTGCTGTGGGATTAGAAGAGAGGCAAGTTTCAGGGGTCCCCAGATTCATCTCACAATTATTGGGTCCACGCGGTAGACCTTTATTAGAAAATGAGCAGTGTGAGCAGGTCCTGTCGTGGATGGCAGAAAGTGCATCCAGCAATCTATCGACCACCCAGACTTCTACGCCGTCCACTGCTGCAACTCTGAATCCTCTGGCTGCTGCTCCTCCTTCCTCCCAGCCTCCTCACTCCATTACAATGACACATTCTGAGGAGCAGGCAGACTCCCAGGAACTGTTCTCGGGCCCCTGCCCAGAATGGGCAGCAATGGTTCCTCTCCCACCGGAGGAGTTTGTCGTGACCGATGCCCAACCTTTGGAAAGTTCCCGGGGTCCGGGGGATGAGGCTGGGGACTTCCGGCAACTGTCTCAAGACCTTTCAGTGGGTGAGGAAGACGATGACGATGAGACACAGTTGTCTATCAGTGAGGTAGTAGTAAGGGCAGTAAGTCCGAGGGAGGAGCGCACAGAGGCTTCGGAGGAAGAGCAGCTGGACGATGAGGTGACTCACCCCACCTGGTTTGCTAAGCCTACTGAGGACAGGTCTTCAGAGGGGGAGGCAAGTGCAGCAGCAGGGCAGGTTGGAAGAGGCAGTGCGGTGGCCAGGGGTAGAGGCAGGGCCAGACCGAATAATCCACCAACTGTTTCCCAAAGCGCCCCCTCGCGCCATGCCACCCTGCAGAGGCCGAGGTGCTCAAAGGTCTGGCAGTTTTTCACTGAGAGTGCAGACGACCGACGAACTGTGGTGTGCAAGGTTTGTCGCACCAAGATCAGCCGGGGAGCCACCACTACCAGCCTCACCACCACCAGCATGCGCAGGCATATGATGGCCAAACATCCCACAAGGTGGGACGAAGGCCGTTTACCACCTCCGGTTTGCACCACTGCCTCTCCCCCTGTGCCCCAACCTGCCACTGAGATCCAACCCCACTCTCAGGACACAGGCACGACCGTCTCCCGGCCTGCACCCACACCCTCACCTCCGCTGTCCTCGGCCCCATCCAGCAATGTCTCTCAGCGCAGCGTCCAGCCGTCGCTAGCGCAACTGTTTGTGCGCAAGCGCAAGTACGCCGCCTCGCACCCGCACGCTCAAGCGTTAAACGTGCACATAGCCAAATTGATCAGCCTGGTGATGCTGCCGTATAGGCTTGTGGAAACGGAGGCTTTCAAAAACATGATGGCGGCGGCGGCCCCGCGCTACTCGGTTCCCAGTCGCCACTACTTTTCCCGATGTGCCGTCCCAGCCCTGCATGACCACGTCTCCCGCAACATTGTACGCGCCATCACCAACGCGGTTACTGCCAAGGTCCACTTAACAACGGGCACGTGGGCAAGCACAGGCGGGCAGGGCCACTATATCTCCCTGATGGAACATTGGGTGAATTTAGTGGAGGCTGGGACCGAGTCAGAGCCTGGGACCGCTCACGTCCTACCCACCCCCAGAATTGCGGGCCACAGCTCGGTGATGGTATCTGCGGCGGTGTATGCTTCCTCCACTAAACCACCCCCCTCCTCCTCTTACGCAACCTATGTCTCGCAATCAAGATGTGTCAGCAGCAGCATGTCGCCACCAGTCGGTGTCGCGTGGGGTGGCAGCACAGCAGTGGGCAAGCGCCAGCTGGCCGTGCTGAAACTACTCAGCTTAGGAGAGAAGAGGCACACGGCCCACGAACTGCTGCAGGGTCTGACAGAGCAGACCGACCGCTGGCTTTCGCCGCTGAGCCTCCAACCGGGCATGGTCGTGTGTGACAACGGCCGTAACCTGGTGGCGGCTCGGCAGCTCGGCAGCCTCACGCACGTGCCATGCCTGGCCCATGTCTTTAATTTGGTGGTTCAGCGCTTTCTGAAAAGCTACCCACGCTTGTCAGACCTGCTCGGAAAGGTGCGCCGGGTCAGCGCACATTTCCGCAAGTCCAAGACGGACGCTGCCACCCTGCGGACCCTGCAACATCGGTTTAATCTGCCAGTGCACCGACTGCTGTGCGACGTGCCCACACGGTGGAACTCTACGCTCCACATGTTGGCCAGGCTCTATGAGCAGCGTAGAGCTATAGTGGAATACCAACTCCCACATGGGCGGCGTAGTGGGAGTCAGCTTCCTCAATTATTTACAGAAGAGTGGGCCTGGTTGGCAGACATCTGCCAGGTCCTTGGAAACTTTGAGGAGTCTACCCAGGTGGTGAGCGGTGATGCTGCAATCATTAGCGTCACCATTCCTTTGCTATGCCTCTTGAGAAGTTCCCTGTAAAGCATAAAGGCAGACGCTTTGCGCTCGGAAACGGAGGCGGGGGAAGACAGTATGTCGCTGGATAGTCAGAGCACCCTCATGTCTATATCTCAGCGCGTTGAGGATGAGGAGGAGGAGGGGGAGGAGCATGAGGAGGAGGGGGAAGAGACAGCTTGGCCCACTGCTGAGGGTACCCATGCTGCTTGCCTGTCATCCTTTCAGCATGTATGGCCTGAGGAGGAGAAGGATCCTGATAGTGATCTTCCTAGTAAGGACAGCCATGTGTTGCATACAGGTACCCTTGCACACATGGTGGACTTCATGTTAGGATGCCTTTCTCGTGACCCTTGCGTTACACGCATTCTGGCCACTACGGATTACTGGGTGTACATACTGCTCGACCCACGGTATAAGGAGAACCTTTCCACTCTAATACCCGAAGAGGAAAGGGGTTCGAGAGTGATGCTATACCACAGGACCCTGGCGAACAAACTGATGGTAAAATTCCCATCCGACTGCGCTAGTGGCAGAAGGCTCAGTTCCGAGGGCCAGGTAGCAGGGGAGGTGCAGAGATCAGGCAGCATGTACAGCGCAGGCAGGGGAACACTCTCCAAGGCGTTTGCCAGCTTTATGGCTCCCCAGCAAGACTGTGTCACCGCTCCCAATCAAGGCTGAGTCGGCGGGAGCACTGTAAAAGGATGGTGAGGGAGTACGTTGCCGATCGCACGACCGTCCTCCGTGACGCCTCTGCCCCCAACAACTACTGGGTGTCGAAGCTGGACACGTGGCCTGAACTCGCGCTGTATGCCCTGGAGGTGCTTGCTTGTCCTGCGGCTAGCGTCTTGTCAGAGAGGGTGTTTAGTGCGGCTGGGGGAATCATCACGGATAAGCGTACCCGCCTGTCAACCGACAGTGCCGACAGGCTTACACTCATAAAGATGAACAAAGCCTGGATTTCCCCAGACTTCCCTTCTCCACCAGTGGACAACAGCGGTACCTAAACAATACGTAGGCTGCACCCGCGGATGGAAGCATCGTTCTCGATCACCAGCAAAAACGTGGACCTTTTAGCTTCATCAATCTGTGTATTATATTCATCCTCCTCCTCCTGCTCCTCCTCCTGAAACCTCACGTGATCACGCCGAATGGGCAATTTTTCTTAGGTCCACAAGGCTCAGGCATATTACTTTAGTAAACAATGTTTATACGTTTCAAATCTCATTAAAGCATTGAAACTTGCATCTGAACCAATTTTTATTTTAACTGGGCTGCCTACAGGCCTAGTTACAAATTAAGCCACATTAACCAAAGCGATTAATGGGTTTCACCTGCCCTCTTGGTTGGGCATGGGCAATTTTTCTGAGGTACATTAATACTGTTGATACACCAATTTTTTTGGGCCCTCGCCTACAGTGTAATCCTAGTAATTTTTATGGGCTTCGCCTGCACTCATGGTACAGCAAGGTGTGTGGGGTTGGCCTACACTTTTGCTACATAAATGTAACTGGGGCCTTGTCTATACTGCAACTACTGAAATGTGAAAGAGACTGTTATCTCCCTAAACTGCTGCAACGGGCATGTTAATGTGGCCTGTCTTGACTGCTACTACTACTGAAATGGAACTAGTACTGTGCTCCCCCTATACTGCTGCTTCGGAATTGTTACTGGGGCCTGTCTGGACTGCTACTACTACTGAAATGGAAATAATACTGTGCTCCCCCTATAATGCTGCTAGTGATATGTTACTGGGGCCTGTCCCTAATGCTACCTCTGAAATGTTACTAATTCTAGGCTCTACCTATACCGCTGCTAATGCTATGTCACTGGGGTGTGGAAACGGAGGCTTCCCAAAGACATGATGGTGGCGAGGCCATTTCCCACCAACGCGGTTACTGTTAAGGTGCATATAACCACGGACACGTGTAGAGGACACGTAGTGCCTCAAAAACATCCCCCTCCTCCTCCAACAATGAAAACATTCTTGGCAAATACCTTTGCATTGGTCCGTCTGGTGGCAGTCCAACAATTTCACCTTTACCGACACAACAAGAGAGCCCCCCCACCATCCCCCCGCCACGGCCCACTTAATCCTGGCCACATTCCGAAAACCAACTAAATAAAACCGCGCTACTAGGTCCGCAGTCGCCACCACATTCCCACCAACGCGGTTACTGTTAAGGTACATATTACCAGTCTGACTGGGGCATGCACTGTGGGCCAAAGCACACCTATATTGTATGTGACGTTAGCTCTGCTGAGCAGGGCACTGCAATGGGATACATTTATGTACCGCCGATGGGTTCCAGGGAGCCACCCATGCTGTGGGTCCACAGGGACTTCACATTAGGGATTTGTACCTGCCAGTGTCTATGTATTAAAAACCCCGGTCAGACTGGGGCATGCAGTGTGGGCCGAAGACCATCTGCATTTAATCGGACGTTACCTCAGCTGTGATGGGCAATGCAATGGGATATATTTATGTACTGCCGGTGGCTTCCTCGGACCCACCCATGCTGTCGGTCCACACGGAGTTGTAACTGCATGTGTCCACTTCTAAAGAACCCCAGTCTGACTGGGGCATGCAGTGTGGGCCGAAGCCCACCTGCATTAAACCTGACGTTACCTCAGCTGTGATGGGCAATGCAATGGGATATATTTATGTACCGCCGGTGGCTTCCTGGGACCCACCCATGCTGTGGGTCCACAGGGACTTCACAATAGGGAGTTGTACCTGCCTGTGTCTACTTATAAAAAACCCCAGTGTGACTGGGGCATGCAGTGTGGGCCAAAGCCCACCTGCATTTAATCGGACGTTAGTTCTGCTGTCCAGGGCACTGCAATGGGATACATTTATGTACAGCCGGTGGGTTCCAGGGAGCCACCCATGCTGTGAGTGCACACGGAATTCCCATTGCGGAGTTGTACCTGCCTGTGACTATTTATAAAAAACCCCGGTCTGACTGGGGCATGCAGACACCTTGACAGAATGAATAGTGTGTGGCACATGGGTTCCCCATTGCTATGCCCACGTGTGCAGCATTGTGGGCTATCGCCCCGTCCCTTTTAAAGAGGGTCACTGCCTGGCCGTGCCAACCATCTGCAGTGTGTGCCTGCCGTTCCTCCTCATGGCAGACGCACTTATAAATAGACATGAGGGTGGTGTGGCTATGAGGCCAGCGTGTGGCATGAAGGCAGCTGAAGGCTGCGCACGGACACTTTGGTGTGCGCTGTGGACACTGGGTCGTGCGGGGGGGTTGGGCAGCATGTTACCCAGGAGAAGTGGCAGTGGAGGGTCATGCATGCAGTGATTGTGCTTTGTTGGAGGTAGTGTGGTGCTTAGCTAAGGTATGCCTTGCTAATGAGGGTTTTTCAGAAGTAAAAATTGTTGGGAGGGGCCCACTCTTGCCGCTATTGTGGCTTAATAGTGGGACCTGGGAACTTGAGATGCAGCCCAACATGTAGCCCCTCGCCTGCCCTATCCGTTTCTGTGTCGTTCCCATCACTTTCTTGAATTGCCCAGATTTTCACAAATGAAAACCTTAGCGAGCATCGGCGATATACAAAAATGCTCGGGTCGCCCATTGACTTCAATGGGGTTCGTTACTCGAAACGAACCCTCGAGCATCGTGAAAAGTTCGTCTCGAGTAACGAGCACTCGAGCATTTTGGTGCTCGCTCATCTCTAATAATAATTCTGTATTATCTTGAACTGAGCTGAAGGTCACAAAGAAAAGTTATCTTCCCGAACTCCTTCCTGCTGTGTGGAGTAAATGTCTTATGTCTGACTACGTGTCCACTACCAGAGGGGATCTAATTACCATCTTCCAGGCCTTTAGGAGGTGAGCCATAGGGATTCCCCACTCTCCCTCCACCAATTAAAGGGGTTGTCCCGCGCCGAAACGGGGTTTTTTTTTTTTAACCCCCCCCCCCCCCCCCGTTCGTCGCGAGACAACCCCGATGCAGGGACTTTAAAAAAAAACAGCACAGCGCTTACCTGAATCCCCGCGCTCCGGTGACTTCTTACTTACCGGTTGAAGATGGCCGCCGGGGTCTTCTCCCTCCGTGGACCGCAGCTCTTCTGTGCGGTCCATTGCCGATTCCAGCCTCCTGATTGGCTGGAATCGACACGTGACGGGGCGGAGCTACACGGAGCTACACGGAGCCCCATTGAGAAGATAAGAAGACCCGGACTGCGCAAGCGCGTCTAATTTGGCCATTAGACGGCGAAAATTAGACGGCAACCATGGAGACGAGGACGCCAGCAACGGAACAGGTAAGTGAAAAACTTTTTATAACTTCTGTATGGCTCATAATTAATGCACAATGTACATTACAAAGTGCATTAATATGGCCATACAGAAGTGTATAGACCCACTTGCTGCCGCGGGACAACCCCTTTAAGTGGATTTAACATTTCTTTTGATACTAATCTCTTGCATATTTGTATTCCCTATTCCCGAGCTTTGTTCTTCTCTCTTTGCCTATCTCTAGTGAGGGATATTCCACAACAGTACAGATGTAGCAAAGTTTAAGTTGCCTGTAGAGATGAGTGAGCACGTAAGTGCTCGAGTAACTGCTTACTGGTCCGAGCATGCTCGCTCATCTCTAGTTGCCTGTGATATCGTTCTGCAATTCCACCAAAAGGCTCCAATGCACATGGATGGATTTGCATTGTGGAATCCGAAGCAGGTGTCCGCCTTCGGACTCCGCAGCAAATACCTACCATAACATACAATGTAAAAGCGGGTTTCCATGCCCACGAGCGGTAATAAATTGCAATTTTATGCTCGCTAAGAGTTATAGCTAACACTAGGGAAAAGAGGGAGAGTATTAAAAAAGATCTAGAAAAGCTTGAACAGTGAGCAGCGACTAACAGAATGGTATTTAACAAGGAGAAATGCAAAGTCCTACATCTGGGCAAGAAAAATGAAAAAAAGCACATGCAGAATGGGAGGAATTGGCTAAGCAGCACATGTGAAAAAGACGGGTATACTAATAGATCATAGACTGAACATGAGTCAACAATGTAATGCAGAAGCCAAAAAAGCAAACACAATTCTCGGATGTATTAGAGAAGCATAAAGTCTAGATCACGTGAGGTCATTATCCCCCTCTACTCTTCCTTAGTCAGACCTCATCTGGAATACTGTGTCCACCTCTGGGCACCCTATTAAAAAAAAAAACATAGACAAACTGGAAAAAGTTCAGATAAGAGTTACCAAGATGATGAGCAGTCTACAAATCATGTCTTATGAAGAACGGTTAAAGAATCTGGAAATTTTTAGCTTGCAAAAAAGAAGGCTGAGGGGAGACTTAATAGCTGTCTACAAATATCTGAAGGGCTGTCACAGTGCAGAGGGATCAGCCCTATTCTCATTTGTACAAGGAAAGACTAGAAGCAATGGGATGAAACCAAAAGGGAGGAGACACAGATTAGATATTAGAAGAGACTTTCTGACAGGGTGATCAATGAGTGGAACAGGTTACCATGGGAGGTGGTGAGTTCTTCTTCAATGGAAGTCTTCAAACAAATGCTGGACTAATACCTCTCTGGGATGATTTAGTAAATCCTGCACTGAGCAAGGTGTTGGACCCGATGACCCTGGAGGAGATTATACCACCTGGCTTTAGCATTAGGACCCATCAGAGAGCTTGGTCACCTGGACGTTGGTAGATGGGCCAACATGATTTGATCAAATTATATACCAAGAACGTTGCATTACTTAATGTGGTTAGAATATTTATTATAGGTATATATACCTCTGATAGTAAATGTATGTTGCGTGCTGTTATCAGGACTGTCCTATTAATTGTCTTGTAGCATGTATGACTGCTTTTTGAATGTCTCCCCATTCATTGCAGATTTTTAACTATGAAATGTGTCTTGTGTCCCAGATTTATCTTGCTACAACAATCTCCTGTTTTGGACCAACGCTCCTCCAAAGATATTGTGGACAGAAGAATCAATGTCCGAAATGAACGAAGAGATAAAAATATCATTATTGCCAGAATTTAAAGAAGCGTGTTGGCCAGCAATGATGATATGGGAGCGGATTAACCATGCGTATACATCGGATTCTCCCCCATGGCACTGGGGGTATCAAAAAGGGAACTATGGATTTTTATATTGGGTTTTTACTTCCCAGACTGAAAGTTATACTGTGGCCTGGGATTCTCTTCGCTCGTACTGGAAGGTGAAAACTCCATTTGGACCATCCTTATTTTTGATTGGACCCCCGTTTATTGGCAAATCAGGAAGTGAGTCACAAGCAGCACCACAATTTTCAGTGTCGATATCAGAGACGGATGTATTAATGCCTGCCTCACCTCTGAAGGTGAATGAAAGAATGCTAAAAATTGCTCGTTTTGTTTTAAAAGAAGGATATAGCAACATTATGATTTAATATATCAATAATTGGTGAAGCAAAGAGGCTCTTATGAGTAACAAAAAATGGTACCCGCTGTGTAGGACCACCCGAGTACTGTATTTTATGTTGGTGTTTCCTGTCTTACTTGCAGTAAACATTTAATATTTTCTCTCATTATTAGCCTCTATTTACTTGATTTTACTTTCACAGGGGTTTTACATATGCATCATTTTTTGGAAAAACACAGTTTTTTGGGGTTTTTTTGTGGCATATTTTTTTGCTACCTTTTTTGTTCGAAAAAACACGATGGCCAAAGGTCAGCTGTAGGTTAATCGGGAAACATGAAAAGCACTTAGGATATGATCACACGGTGGACTTCGTCGCAGACTTTTCCATGGCGAATTCCACCTCTAAAAACTGCAGCATTCTGCCACTGGTCTGTACGCGGAATTTGCCCTGTCAATGGGCAAAATCTGCTTGCGGAATTCCAATGCAAAAACTCAAGAAGTTACGTGTCTTTTCAGTTTCCACGTCATTTCTGCATCGGAATTCCTCATGCAGAAACAATGCCGTAACTACAGGAAGTGACATCACTTTTATTTAGTTTCCATATTGGAAGTAGAAACGGAATTATTCACCGAAAATTCTGCGGCGAATGCCTCCTTGTGAACATACACCTAGGTATGTGGTTCCTCGCTCTATGCATAGAGAAATAGCCTGGATTCATACACCGTGTTTACAGGATTCTCTGTGGTATTACAATGGCATTTTTTAAAACACATCTTTTTTTTTTTACATAAACGTTGTGGTCAGATGTTACTTTATAAGAGGGTTTTGAAAAGTGTAGAAAAACAGGATTTTTATTTTGGGCATTTTTAGGTTTGTGTCTCCCAGTGCCCCATAAATGCAGCATGCCACAGACTTCTTTACATGGCATCAAAGAGGGCAGAAAAAAATGCATTATACAAATGTAACAAAAAAACACCCACCAAATACACTTGTAGAAAATGCCATGAAAAACACTGCAAAAATTAGTATGTGCGAAGGAGATCTTAAATAAGTATTTCAACAGCAGAAACTTGTGGCATGTTCCAGTGCTGAGACCTCACCATGTTGTACAGTTGAGAGCTTTCTCCCCAAAGGTGGAGCTCACAGAGCTGGGACCCTCACCTACAGAACATTTCTTGTATAGGCCATACTTTTCTTCTCTATCTTGCCCAGACTGGCATAATGACTTCTCCTGGTCGCAATTTGTCTCCCGAATTTGACATTCATATCTATGAGCCCCAAGTTTTCCAGCGTGGCTTTGTTTGCACAACCTTCACACTTTCTCCCCAGATAGTAATAATGTCACCCATGATACCCGCACATAAATAATATCCCTCTTTGAACAGAGGCGCAGGTGTGACTAATCGACCTGACAAGGGGACTCCAGGTTTGCCCCTGGGCTTTGCCTACACCGAAGATCACACCACTTGAATATTGGCGAATTCAGAAATGGAAATTGCCTTTCTGACTACTCCAGATGCCAACTTAGTTGCACGCAAGTATGAGTCTTTGAACAGACATTTAATTTCTCTTAAACTGCACTCAGTCGCACTGCGAGAATATTAAATGGCAAAATGTATACCACGAGGTCTGCGCCCACATGTGAGACCTACTCTAATGACAAACAACGATGAATATTGCAATAAATTTGTGGCAATTTCCGATAAATATGCTTTTGATTTGATCCTGTTAAAGTTTGAGTACCTACAGATGGAAATCTCGAATACAGTTTCCGCAGCTTCCTATGCTGAGTAGGAATTAAAGTCGCCTAGCACAGCAGAGGAATGGAAAGACATCTCCGACAGAACCAGCCAGGCCCTACAGAAATTTAATAGCGAAGCTGAAACTACGAAAAGGAATAAATGGGCACGGGACCTGGGGGACTATCGACTGGGCCAGATCTACATTTGGCAGAACCACCCTAAGGGTCAAGGTTCGTATGGTCGACAACAATGACAACATCTCAGATTCAGCGACAGGCCAGGAGACGTCACCGCCATGCCAACTCCAATTTTGGGTGGTCATCTGCTGGTTCAGAGTCAGCAGAGGAATCAACATTGAGATCAACCAGTGAAGTACCTTTTTTAGGGGGCCGTCCATCGAGAGTAATCACTAGAGATGAGCGAGCACCAAAATGCTCGGGTGCTCGTTACTCGGGACGAAATTATCGCGATGCTCGAGGGTTCGTTTCGAGTAACGAACCCCATTGAAGTCAATGGGCGACCTGAGCATTTTTGTATTTCGCCGATGCTCGCTAAGGTTTTCATGTGTGAAAATCTGGGCAATTCAAGAAAGTGATGGGAACGACACAGCAACGGATAGGGCAGGCGAGGGGCTACATGTTGGGCTGCATCTCAAGTTCACAGGTCCCACTATTAAGCCACAATAGCGGCAAGAGTGGGCCCCCCCCCCTCCCAAAAACTTTTACTTCTGAAAAGCCCTCATTAGCAATGCATACCTTAGCTAAGCACCACACTACCTCCAACAAAGCACAATCACTGCCTGCATGACACTCCACTGCCACTTCTCCTGGCTTACATGCTGCCCAACCGCCCCCCCCCTCCCCCCCACAGCGCACACCAAAGTGTCCCTGCGCAGCCTTCAGCTGCCCTCATGCCACGCCACACTCATGTCTATTTAGAAGTGCGTCTGCCATGAGGAGGAACCGCAGGCACACACTGCAGAGGGTTGGCACGGCTAGGCAGCGACCCTCTTTAAAAGGGGCGGGGCGATAGCCCACAATGCTGTACAGAAGCAATGAGAAATATAATCCTGTGCCACCGCCATCAGGAGCTGCACACGTGGGCATAGCAATGGGGAACCTATGTGCCACACACTATTCATTCTGTCAAGGTGTCTGCATGCCCCAGTCAGACCGCGGTTTTTAATTCATAGACACAGGCAGGTACAACTCCCTATTGTGAAGTCCCTGTGGACCGACAGCATGGGTGGCTCCCTGGAACCCACCGGCGGTACATAAAAATATCCCATTGCAGTGCCCATCACAGCTGAGGTAGTAATGTCATGTTTAATGCAGGTGGGCTTCGGCCCACACTGCATGCCCCAGTCAGACTGGGGTTCTTTACAAGTGGAAACAGATGCATTTATAATTCCCTGTGGACCCACAGCATGGGTGGGTGCCAGGAAGCCACCGGTGGTACATAGAAATATCCCATTGCATTGCCCAACACAGCTGAGGTAGTAATGTCGTGCTTAATGCAGGTGGGCTTCGGCCCACACTGCATGCCCCAGTCTGACTGGGGTTCTTTACAAGTGGAAACAGATGCATTTATAATTCCCTGTGGACCCACAGCAGGGGTGGGTGCCAGGAAGCCACCGGCGGTACATAGAAATATCCCATTGCATTGCCCAACACAGCTGAGGTAGTAATGTTGTGCTTAATACAGGTGGGCTTCGGCCCACACTGCATGCCCCAGTCAGACTGGGGTTCTTTACAAGTGGACAGATGTAGGTTAAACTCCGTGTGCACCTACAGCATGGGTGGCTCCCTGGAACCCACCGGCGATACACAAAAATATCCCATTGCATTGCCCAACACAGCGGATGTAACGTCAGCTGTAATGCAGGTGGGTTAAAAATTCATTTGATTACACTGTAGGCGAGGGCCCACAAAAATTGCTGTATCAACAGTACTAATGTACATCCAAAAAATTGGCCATGGCCAGCCAAGAGGGCAGGTGAAACCCATTAATCGCTTTGGTTAATGTGGCTTAAGTGGTAACTAGGCCTGGAGGCAGCCCAGTTTAACGAAAAATTGGTTCAAGTTAAAGTTTCAACGCTTTTAAGAGCATTGAAACATATAAAAATTGTTTAGAAAAATTATATGAGGGAGCCTTGTGGCCGTAAGAAAAATTGCCCGTTCAGCGTGATTACGTGAGGTTTCAGGAGGAGGAGCAGGAGGAGGAGGAGGAATATTAGACACAGATTGATGAAGCAGAAATGTCCCCGTTTTGGATGGTGAGAGAGAACGTAGCTTCCATCCGCGGGTGCAGCCTACGTATTGCTTACGTATCGCTGCTGTCCGCTGGTGGAGAAGAGAAGTCTGGGGAAATCCAGGCTTTGCTCATCTTGATGAGTGTAAGCCTGTCGATAATGTCGGTTGGCAGGTGGGTACGCTTATCCGTGATGATTCCCCCAGCCACACTAAACACACTCTCTGACAAGACGCTAGCCGCAGGACAAGCAAGCACCTCCAGGGCATACAGCGCGAGTTCAGGCCACGTGTCCAGCTTCGACACCCAGTAGTTGTAGGGGGCAGAGGCGTCACGGAGGACGGTCGTGCGATCGGCTACGTACTCCCTCACCATCCTTTTACAGTGCTCCCGCCGACTCAGCCTTGACTGGGGAGCGGTGACACAGTCTTGCTGGGGAGCCATAAAGCTGGCAAAGGCCTTGGAGAATGTTCCCCTGCCTGCGCTGTACATGCTGCCTGATCTCTGCGCCTCCCCTGCTACCTGGCCCTCGGAACTGCGCCTTCTGCCACTAGCGCTGTCGGATGGGAAGTTTACCATCAGTTTGTCCACCAGCGCACTGTGGTATAGCATCATTCTCGAACCCCTTTCCTCTTCGGGAATGAGATTGCAAAGGCTCTCCTTATACCGTGGATCAAGCAGTGTGTACACCCAGTAATCCGTAGTGGCCAGAATGCGTGTAACGCGAGGGTCACGAGAAAGGCATCCTAACATGAAGTCAGCCATGTGTGCCAGGGTACCTGTACGCAACACATGGCTGTCCTCACTAGGAAGATCACTTTCAGGATCCTCCTCCTCCTCCTCTTCCTCCTCCTCAGGCCATACACGCTGAAAGGATGACAGCCCAGCAGCATGTGTACCCTCACCAGTGGGCCAAGCTGTCTCTTCCCCCTCCTCCTCATCCTCCTCATGTTCCTCCTCCTCCTCCTCAACGCGCTGAGATATAGACAGGCGGGTGCTCTGACTATCCAGCGACATACTGTCTTCCCCCGGCTCTGTTTCCGAGCGCAAAGCGCCTGCCTTTATGCTTTGCTGGGAACTTCTCAAGATGCATAGCAGAGGAATGGTGACGCTAATGATTGCAGCATCGCCGCTCACCACCTGGGTAGACTCCTCAAATTTTCCAAGGACCTGGCAGATGGCTGCCAACCAGGGCCACTCTTCTGTAAATAATTGAGGAGGCTGACTCCCACTGCGCCGCCCATGTTGGAGTTGGTATTCCACTATAGCTCTACGCTGCTCATAGAGTCTGCCCAACATGTGGAGCGTAGAGTTCCACTGTGTGGGCACGTCGCACAGCAGTCGGTGCACTGGCAGATTAAACCTATGTTGCAGTGTCCGCAGGGTGGCAGTGTGCGTGTGGGATTTGCGGAAATGTGCGCAGAGCTGGCGCACCTTTCCGAGCAGGTATGACAAGTGGGGGTAGCTTTTCAGAAAGCGCTGAACCACCAAATTAAACACATGGGCCAGGCATGGCACGTGCGTGAGGCTGCCGAGCTGCAGAGCCGCCACCAGGTTACGGCCGTTGTCACACACGACCATGCCCGGTTGGAGGCTCAGCGGCGCAAGCCAGTGATCGGTCTGCTCTGTCAGACCCTGCAGCAGTTCGTGGGCCGTGTGCCTCTTCTCTCCTAAGCTGAGTAGTTTCAGCACGGCCTGCTGACGCTTGCCCATCGCTGTGCTGCCACGCCGCGTGACACCGACTGCTGGCGACGTGCTGCTGACACATCTTGATTGCGAGACAGAGGTTGCGTTGGAGGAGGAGGAGGAGGAAGGTGCTTTAGTGGAGGAAGCATACACCGCCGCAGATACCACCACCGAGTTGTGGCCCGCAATTCTGGGGGTGGGTAGGACGTGAGCGGTCCCAGGCTCTGACTCTGTCCCAGCCTCCACTAAATTCACCCAATGTGCCGTCAGGGAGATATAGTGGCCCTGCCCGCCTGTGCTTGTCCACGTGTCCGTTGTTAAGTGGACCTTGGGAGTAACCGCGTTGGTGAGGGCGCGTACAATGTTGCGGGAGACGTGGTCGTGCAGGGCTGGGACGGCACATCGGGAAAAGTAGTGGCGACTGGGAACCGAGTAGCGCGGGGCCGCCGCCGCCATCATGCTTTTGAAAGCCTCCGTTTCCACAAGCCTATACGGCAGCATCTCTAGGCTGATCAATTTTGCAATGTGCACGTTTAACGCTTGAGCGTGCGGGTGCGTGGCGTCGTACTTGCGCTTGCGCTCAAACAGTGGCACTAGCGACGTCTGGACGCTGCGCTGAGAGACATTGCTGGATGGGGCCGAGGACAGCGGAGGTGAGGGTGTGGGTGCAGGCCAGGAGACGGTAGTGCCTGTGTCCTCAGAGGGGGGTTGGATCTCAGTGGCAGGTTGGGGCACAGGGGGAGAGGCAGTGCTGCAAACCGGAGGCGGTGAACGGGCATCGTCCCACCTTGTGGGGTGCTTGGCCATCATATGCCTGCGCATGCTGTTGGTGGTGCCTCCCCAGCTGATCTTGGCGCGACAAAGGTTGCACACCACTGTTCGTCGGTCGTCAGGCGTCTCTGTGAAAAACTGCCACACCGTAGAGCACCTTGACCTGTGCAGGGTGGCATGGCGCGAGGGGGCGCTTTGGGAAACAGTTGGTGGATTATTCGGTCTGGCCCTGCCTCTACCCCTGGCCACCGCATTGGCTCGGCCTGTGCCCACACCCTCACTTGGCCCTCCGCGTCCTCGGCCGCGTCCACGTCCTCTAGGCCTACCCCTACCCCTCAGCATGCTGTATTACCAGTGATTTGATTTCCCAGGCAGGAAAGAAATTGGCGCAAGGCTGCACTCAACCGTAGCTGGTTGCGTCTGATTTTTTTACATTCTCCACGCAGCACAGACGTACCCAGAGCCCTTAGGACTGACACAGGCAGGGCAAATATACTTTCTTCCCTTTTGTTTAAAAGGATAGGCCCACTGCGTCTATTCACTGAATAATAAGTTTAATAACTGTGTTGCGGCCCTGCAAAACTGTCACAGAACTTTACTGTTGCAGAGTTACTAACTGTGGCAGAGCAGGTATTTCCCAGGCAGGAAAGAAATTGGCGCAAGGCTGCACTCAACCGTAGCTGGTTGCGTCTGATTTTTTTACGTTCTCCACGCAGCACAGACGTACCCAGAGCCCTTAGGACTGACACAGGCAGGGCAAATATACTTTCTTCCCTTTTGTTTAAAAGTAGAGATGATCGAACGTGTCCGTTACGGACACTTACGCACCCGGACACCGGCTTTCCCGAACACTTCAGTGTTCGGGCGTAAATGTTCGGGGGCCGCCGGGGCTCGCCGTGGCAGCGCGGGCGGCAGCAGCGGGGAACAGGGGGGAGCCCTCTCTCTCTCCCTCTCCCCCCCACTCCCCGCCGCACCCCCCCCGCGCTGCCACGGCGACCGCCGAACATTTTTCGCCCGAACACGGAAGTACTCGCAAAGTTCGGTGTTCGGGCGAAAAGGGGCGGAGCCGAACATGTTCGATCATCTCTATTTAAAAGGATACGCCCACTGCGTCTATTCACTGAATAATAAGTTTAATAACTGTGTTGCGGCCCTGCAAAACTGTCACAGAACTTTACTGTTGCAGAGTTACTAACTGTGGCAGAGCAGGAATTTCCCAGGCAGGAAAGAAATTGGCGCAAGGCTGCACTCAACCGTAGCTGGTTGCGTCTGATTTTTTTACGTTCTCCACGCAGCACAGACGTACCAAGAGCCCTTAGGACTGACACAGGAAGGCCAAATAGAATTTTTTCCCTGCTTTTTACAAGGAACACCCACACTGTGTCTATTCAATGAATAATGTATGTCTTCTGGCCCTGCCTACACAATTCTATCCCTGTAGTATTAATGCCGGGTGCAATGCTCTGCACAGCCGGTTTTGAGAAAAAAAAAAAAATGTGCAACACTGCTAACAGCAGCCTGGACAGTACTGCACACGGATAGATGTGGCCCTAGAAAGGACCGTTGGGGTTCTTGAAGCCTACACTAACTCCTAACACTCTCCCTGCCTAACCCCCACTTCTGTCCCTATTGCAGGGCGCAATGCTCTGCAGATCCAATTTTGGAAAAAAAAAATAAAATACTGTGCTAACACAGTACTGCACACTAGTAGATGTGGCCCTAAGAAGGGCCGTTGGGGTTCTTGAAGCCTACACTAACTCCTAACGCTCTCCCTACAGCAGCTCCAGCACGATAGTACTTTCCCTCAGCTAAGTCACAAGGCATGTGTGGCGAGCCGCGGGAGGGGCCGATTTTTATACTCGGGTGACATCAGATCTCCCCAGCCACTCACAGCAGGGGGGTGGTATAGGGCTTGAACGTCACAGGGGGAAGTTGTAATGCCTTCCCTGTCTTTCAATTGGCCAGAAAAGCGCGCTAACGTCTCAGAGAGGAAACTGAAAGTAACCAGAACACCGCGTGGTACTCGTTACGAGTAACGAGCATCCCGAACACCCTAATATTCGCACGAATATCAAGCTCAGACGAGTACGTTCGCTCATCTCTAGTAATCACAGATCAAAGACCCCCAGGAGAAGAGGCAGCAAGAAATATTGCAGAATACGACAAAGGGACCCGGAGATTGTGAACACGTTCAAATATGAAGGGTCGACCGCTCCAAGATCGTCAGTGGTAAATATATCATCTAAAGTATTAACTGAGCCTCAAATCAGTGTTCTTCCAAGGGGACTCTCTTTCTCTCCTATTTCCAGGACTGATTGGTTCAAATTGGACATAGACTGTAAAATGTTTTTCAGAAAACTGAAATTGAAGTCTTTTTTTGCTAATCGTAATCTGGATGGGCTGTCTTGCGGTGCGCAGTCCAACCCCCATGATGGCTTCATGTCGGCTGGGGTTGGACTGGGTAGCACGAGCAGCTTCCAACCACATAAGGGGAATCATGCTGTTGAAACGTATTCTAATTTGGTAAGGCGTGATTTAACATCTTTTAGAGTCTCAGGAGTTTAGGGTCAAACATAAAAACTATTTGAGCAAAAATGACTGGAAGTTGTTACATGATCTCGGGGTGGACGACAATATCACTATACGCCTGGCCATATAGTGATATTCAACATACTACCATCAGGAGATCATGTCACAATTGTCCGACACAGCAGTTTATGAACCCCTCCCCAAGAATCCAACTACCATGTTTAAAATGAATTGCAATTATTGTTGAATGAGGCGCTAATATGGGGTTTAATTGATAGACAGTTGTACGAGTTTTTGCTACCGGCTTTTCCTTTGGTGCCTATTTTTTTCACATTCCCAAAGATACACAAGGACCTTCACAAAGGACCTGGTCACCACCATAATTTCGGGGAGGGGAACGCTTTGTCTAAAAACCAAGAGGTGTTATTTTAGATACCACTGATTTTTTGGTTTGGTTACAAAGCCTTACGGTAGGCGAGGGGGCCATATCGGACTCCTTTGATGTTATGTCCCTCTATACCATCATACAACATGATGTTGGCCTAATGACAACCAGACACTATCTCCAACAATCGGAACTCTCCAATAGTTGTATGGAGTTTGTCATGGCCTTACTGTCCTTGGTTTTGAATAACATCTTTTTTTGCTTAACAATAGGTTCTACTGCCAATGGAGAGGGACCACTATGGGGTCTAATGTAGTCCCCTCATAGGCCAACCTCTTCATGCGGTATATAGAGGACACGTCTCTGTGTGCCTCCCCATCCTGGACCTTGGTCCAGGTGTGGTGGGGGTACATAGATGACGTGTTCTTCATCTGGAATGGGACGGAGGGCCAATTGAATATATTCCATCAGGGGCTGAATAACATCCGCCCTGAGTTAAAATTTACTATGGTGGCTTCAAGAGATTCATTGCAATTTTTGGACATGTCCATAATCCAACAGGGGACGTCCCTACACACGGATTTACGCACAAAAGCGACAGATCAGGGAGTACAACTTTATCCAGTTTGTGGCAACTTATGGGCCTATTAGTAGGGGCATGAAACGTATCATCAACAAACATTGGCATATTTTGTCTGGATGCCACCCCAATGTAGTGGAGTTTGCATTGCCTCCCATGATGGCATACCGCAGGGGCCATAACTTTAAAGATACGTTGGTGCACAATTTTAACCATTTCCAATCCACTGTCTGATGTCTAAAGACATTCTGATTGAAGGCTGTACCGCTCCAATGTCGGAAGACGTCCGGCAGGGTATTCTTACTGTAGATTACTGGTCGCTCTGTTGTCGGTTGGACCCTTCAGAATGTCACATACCGCAGTACTGGCTCTAGCCAGCAGATGGCGGAATTTTATAACGGCAGAAAGAGAAAACCCCAAAGGAAACCCTGAATCCAAAATTGGATTGCGAAGGGTTAAAAACAAAACCTTCCAATGATTCACAGCGCACGTTGGTGCCGATTAGAAACGGTTGTGTTCCTTGCTTGAATTGTGCAGCCTGTAGTAATCTCATTAAAGGAGACCCCTCAGCACACCCCTACACTGATACTCAATACCGCATCAGAGGTCACTTTACATGTGCATCATCGTATGTATTTTATATGGTTACGTGCCCTTGCGGCTTATGGTACATTGGAGAAAACATCACAGAAATACGCAAACGCATTGCCAATCATAAAAGTAGCATTAGGATTGGCAAAGTTGACCTGCCAGTGCCCAAGCATTTTATTGAATCTGGGCATTCAGTGAGTCAGCTCCGCTACAAGATCATAAATGCAGTTCCTTCAAATATACCTGGTGGCAACAGGGAGAAACAGCTAAGTCTCCTTGGGGTGCGGTGGATCTTCCAGCTGGACACCTTACAGCCTAGGGGGTTGAATATAGATTATAACCCCCTGACGTACGCCATATAAATAAGATAGGGTTGTTGCTATGACTATAACTCTCAGGGCTCCCACCCACTGGCGATATTTTCTCAACTGCGATTCTAAAGTTAAAGTCTCGCATCGCAGTGCGAGAAAAAAATCGGCCTGACGCCGGGATATCAGCATCACGCCGACATATCGCCAGTCTTTTCAATGGGGCCAGCTAAGATATAGCTATTCATGAATGAATAGCTAAGAGCTATGTGTGATTGGCTGAGCGCTCAGCCAATAGCTAAGCAGTAGCTGCTATTGGCTGAGCCCTCAGCCAATCTGCACAGCCCTTTCAGGAAGCGGGGATTTTTAAATCCCCGACTGCTGAAAGAGCTTCATAGCAGTGCTGGGAAGCCAGCAGGAGGACGCGGCTGAGCGCAGGAGAGGTGAGTAATATTTTTTTTTATTTTTTCACCACTTATTGATGATTATCGGGGAAGGGCTTTTATTTCAAGCCCTTCCCCGATAATCATTCTGCGGTGCTTGGCTGAAACCATTGATTTCAATGGGATCGGCAGCCGATCCCATTGAAAGCAATAGAAGAGAATGCCGCGGACTTCTGCCACAGCTGTGACAGCTGTGGCAGAGGATTCCTTCATCCTCGCGGTCTCCCTATGGTTTCAATGGGGCTAGCTCTGCTGTCGCTGGCCCCATTGAAAGCACTTGCGATATGCTGGTTCTATACTGGCCTCTTTCTTGCGCTGCGAGGCGAGAGTTTTCTCATGCTCTCGCAGCGCAACAGAGAAAATATCGCCAGTGGGTGGGAGCCCTCAGGGTGATGTTGTGGGTTGCTCTTTTAATCTGGTTTTTATTATTTCTGCTTTCCATAGATGCCCAGATGCAGGGTGCTGCATGCAGTATGGTCGTAACTAGATGACGGATCCCGACCATTGGGGGCGACGAACGGACCTTTGTAAACAGTGGAATAGTGACAGCGGGGATATTATAATGTCTGAGTACTAGATGTGGGATGTCTTTTTGCACTTTATGTACTTTGAGATCAAAATTAAACTTTTGGAGCAAGTTATGAGCGCACTTTTTTCATCTACACCTTTGTATAAGGTTGATCGGCAATAGTGTGGTGTGATATAACATCTCAGCAATGTAGTATAAAGGTATAAGTAATGCTATACATATATGTCAATTGTATTAGAAATAACCCGCTGCTGCTGCCCTGTACACCTTGACGGCATCAGTACCATTCTATACGTGCTCCCATGGCAACAGCATATCACAGTGAGGAAGGGGTTAAATACATCAATTTATCATTTTCCTATAGATTTTGCCCTGCATGCACTGATCACATGACGCTGACATCACCACAGGTCCTCCAGTCACCACCTTTTTTGCTCATTGTTGAGCTCCGCCCCTACTGATCATGTGATGATGACATCATCACAGGTCCTTCGGTTGTTGCAGTATTGGCGTTCAGCATTTACGTTCGCACGTCCGCAGTGTATAATCGCCGGAAAGAACGTTTTTCGGCGATCATGACCAGAGCTAGAAAGCGTATTCTCATCTGTTCCTACTTTTCAAAACTTTTCAAACTATCTTTTTGGCCATCGTATATGCATTGGCGCGTATTTCGGTCGCGTATGTTCTATTTTCTGCAGGTTGCTGTTTTTTACACACCGTAAAATCGCCCGTGTGAACAAATACATTGGAAACCAATACCTCAGATGGTCGCGTATATACGGTCGGGCGTAAAAACACACCGTTAATGCGCTTGTGTGAATGCACCCTAATGCTGTGTTTTAAATGTAGCGATAAATGCTGTAAGACACCTCCATTGATTTCAATGGGGCTTCTCAGAGAATCTTTTTAACGCCGCGTTTTTTAAGCGCTGTCTGTTCGATTTTCAGACGTTTTAGTCTTTTTAAATGCGATGCATCGCCCATGTAATGAATGCGGGGCATTTTCAGCGCAGTGAAAAACGAATGTCAGCGCAGCTGAAACCGCAGTAAACGCTGCGTTAAAAACACTGCTTTTTTTCGAGCGCCTGTGTGAGGGTGACCTTGGCCCTGTTTTCTTATAGACTACATTCTCCATTTATATCGGTCACATTTCAAGCGCGGGGGATATTCACACACTCCCTGACAAGACAGAACTGAACTTTGGCCACACAAGACTTGTTTCATCCTGAAACTATGTGAAGGTCATCAGTAACAGACAACTCCTGCATATATTAATGTATCCAATACAATCAATCTGCAAACATTAAACAACCAATCAGGATGAGGAGCTGATGTATAATAATTCTGTATTATCTTGAATTGCGCTGTAGGTTACAAAGAAAAGTTATCTTCCCGAACTCCTTCCTGCTGTGTGCAGTAAATGTCTTATGTCTGACTATATGTCCACTACCAGAGGGGATCTAATTACCATCTTCCAGGCCTTTAGGAGGTAAGTCATAGGGATTCCCCACTCTCCCTCCACCAAGTAAGTGGATTTAGCATTTCTTTTGATACTAATCTCTTGCATATTTGTATTCCCTATTCCTGAGCTTTGTTCTTCTCTCTTTGCCTATCTCTAGTGAGGGAAATTCCACAACCGTACAGATGTAGCAAAGTTTAAGTTGCCTGTAGAGATGAGCGAGCACGCTCGGATAAAGCAAATACTCGAGCGAGCATCGCTTTTCTTGAGTAACTGCTTACTGGTCCGAGCATGCTCGGGGAGGGGGGGGGGGGAGCGGGGGACAGAGGGAGAGAGATCTCTCTCTCTACCCTCCGCTAACACCCGCTGCCCCCTGAGCCTGCTCGGACCAGTAAGCAGTTACTCTTTAAGTAACTGCTTTATCCGAGCGTGCTCGCTCATCTCTAGTTGCCTGTGATAACATTCTGCAATTCCACCAAAAGGCCCAATGCACATGGATGGATTTGCATTGTGGAATCCGAAGCAGGCGTCCTCCTTCGGACTCCGCAGCAAATACCTGCCATAACATGCAATGTAAAAGCGGGTTTCCATGCCAATGAGCGGAAATCAATTGCGATTTTATGCTAGCTAGGAGGGATTGCTAACACTAGGGAAAAGAGGGAGAGTATTAAAAAAGATCTAGACAAGCTTCAACAGTGAACAGCGACTAACAGAATGGTATTTAACAAGGAGAAATGCAAAGTCCTACATCTGGGCAAGAAAAACTAAAAAAGCACATACAGAATGGGAGGAATCGGGCTAAGCATCAGCACATGTGAGAAAGACTTGGGTATACTAATAGATCATAGACTGAACATGAGTCAACAATGTGATGCAGCAGCCAAAAAGGCAAACACAATTCTGGGATGTATTAGAGAAGCATAGAGTCTAGATCACATGAGGTCATTATCCCCCTCTACTCTTCCTTAGGCAGACCTCATCTGGAATACTGTGTGCAGTTCTGGGCACCCCACTTTAAAAAAGACATAGACAAACTGGAGAAAGTTCAGAGAAGAGTTACCAAGATGATGAGCAGTCTACAAATCATGTCTTATGAAGAACGGTTAAAGAATCTAGGAATGTTTAGCTTGCAAAAAGAAGGCTGAGAGGAGACTTAATAGCTGTCTACAAATATCTGAAGGGCTGTCACACTGCAGAGCGATCAGCCCTATTTTCATTTGTACAAGGAAAGACTAGAAGCAATGGGATGAAACTGAAAGGGAGGAGACACAGATTAGATATTAGAAAAAACTTTTTGATAGTGAGGGTGATCAATGAGTGGAACAGGTTACCATGGGAGGTGGCGAGTTCTCCTTCAATGGGAGTCTTCAAACAAATGCTGGACAAATATCTGTCTGGGATGATTTAGTGATCCTGCACTGAGCAGGTGGTTGGAGCCGATGACCCTGGAGGTCACTTCCAACTCTACCATTCTAGGATTCTATGAGCATGCTCTATTTTAAGCTAGATTCTGGGCAGACGTCTTCCATTGAAGCCAACGGAAGACGGCTCACGGAGGGAAAAATAAAATAAAATCACAGTGTGCTCTATTTTTGAACGGATTCCGTGTGGACGGCTTCCATTGAAGATGGCTTCCATTGAAGTTAATGGAAGCCACCTGACTCACAGCCCTTCCGCAATTAACATTGTGGAAAGGGCGCAGGCAGCCACGTCATTGTCTAGTGACGGCGTGGGAAGATCAGTACTGTGCATGTCGGACTGACCATCCGCAGGACAGAAAAAGACAACTGACAGGTACACAGGGTCGCTCGCCACAGTCAGGGCGGGATTCCGCATGCAGAATTCGGCTCTACCGTGTGCAGGCGGCCTTAATTGCCATATAGTAATTGCCATATTGTTCCGCAACTCTTGCACCCTGGAAACTGTAAAAGGCCTAATCCAATATTACCCAACTCAAGCTGCTGGCCCATGCTGCTGATCTTTTTCAATCCTAGCAACGCCCCTAGTTCATAATGAGATAGAAGCAGAAACCAAAAAGCGGCAACAGCACTCAAAACACATTTACCATCAGAGGTATGCATACCTATAATCAGAGGCGTAACTTGAAGATTCAGGGCCCCAATGCAAAACCTGTAACAGGGCTCTCCAACTATAATGCTTTACTCATACTACTAGGCTCCCTATATGGAGAGGAGAGCTCTTATGGGCCCCCTAAGGCTCCTGGGCCCGGGTGCAACCACATCCCCTGCATCCCCTATAGTTACGCCCCTGCCTATAATCAATACTCAAACCTCAATAAATGATGCAAGGTTCTTGGTATATAATTAGATTAAATTACAGCTATTGTGGAGTTGTGGCTGCCTCCACCTGGTCGTGTACGTCCGACACCCTTTTACCTTCTGTCCTTCCTATTGTAGCATATGAATGGTATCTTTCCTTCCCTGGTATTATTTGTAGGCTTAGTCCCAAGAGAGGAGCATTCTTATAGTTAGGTACCCATCTTTCCCAGGTCGAGATTATACCACCTGGCTTTAGCGTTAGGACCCATCAGAGAACTTGGTCACCTGGACGTTGGTAAATGGGCCAATAGGATTTGATGAAATTATATACCAAGAACCTTGCATTACTTAATGTGGTTAGGATATTTATTATAGGTATATATACCTCTGATAGTAAATGTATGTTGCGTGCTGTTATCAGGACTGTCCTATTAATTGTTTTGTAGCATGTATGACTGCTTTTTGTATGTCTCCCCATTCATTGCAAATGTTTAACTATGAAATGTGTCTTGTGTCCCAGATTTATCTTGCTACAACAATCTCCTGTTTTGGACCAACGCTCCTCCAAAGACCTTGTGGACAGAAGAGTCAATGTCCGAAATGAACGAAGAGATAAAAATATCATTATTGCCAGAATTTAAAGAAGCGTGTTGGCCAGCAATGATGATATGGGAGCGGATTAACCATGCGTATACATCGGATTCTCCCCCACGGCACTGGGGGTATCAAAAAGGGGATTATGGCATTCAATATTGGGTTTTTACTTCCCAGACTGAAAGTTATACTGTGGCCTGGGATGCTTTGCACTCGTACTGGAAGGTGAGAACTCCATTTGGACCATCGTTATTTTTGATTGGACCCCCGTTTATGGGCAAATCAGGAAATGAGTCACAAGCAGCACCACAATTTTCAGTGTCGATATCAGAGACGGATGTATTAAAGCCTGCCTCACCTCTGAAGGTGAATGAAAGAATGCTAAAAATTGCTCGTTTTGTTTTAAAGGAAGGATATAGCAACATTATGATTTAATATATCAATAATTGGTGAAGCAAAGAGGCTCCTATGAGTAACAAAAAATGGTACCCGCTGTGTAGGACCATCCGAGTACTGTATTTTATGTTGGTGTTTCCTGTCTTACTTGAAGTAAACTTTTTATATTTCCTCTCATCATTAGCCTCCATTTGTTTGATTTTACCTTCACAGGGGTTTCATATACACATCATTTCTTGGAGAAAAAAAAAGGTGTTTTTTATTGTGGCAGATTTTTTGCTACCTTTTTTTGTTACAAAAAACACGATGGCCAGAGGTCAGCTGTAGGTTAATCGGGAAACATGAAAAGCACTTAGAATACGTTCACACGGTGGGCTTCGTCACAGGCTTTTCCATGGCGAATTCCACCTAAAAACTGCAGCATTCTGCCACTGGTCTGTACACGGAATTTGCCCTGTCAATGGGCAAAATCTGCTTGCGGAATTCCAATGCAAGAACGCAAGAAGCTACGTGTCTTTTCAGTTTCCGCATCATTTCTGCATCGGAATTCCACATGCAGAAACAATGCCGTAACTAAAGGAAGTGACATCACTTTTGTTTAGTTTCCATATCAAAAATAGAAACGGAATTCGCCACCGAAAACTCTGCGGTGAATTCCTCCATGTCAACATACACCTAGGTATGTGGTTCCTCGCTCTATGCATAGAGAAATAGCCTGGATTCATATACCATGTTTTCCAGGATTCTCTGTGGTATTACAATGGCATTTTTTAAACACATCTCTTTTTTTTGTCATTAACGTTGTGGTCAGATGTTACTTTAGAAGAGGGTTTTGAAAAGTGTAGAAAATCAGGATTTTTATTTTGGGCATTTTTGGGTTTGTGTCTCCCCGTGCCCCATAAATGCAGCATGCCACAGACTTCTTTACATGACATCAAAAAGGGCAGAAAAAAAAAAAAAATGCATCATACAAATGTAACAAAAAACACCCACCAAATACACTTGCAGAAAACGCCATAAAAAACACTGCAAAAATTAGTATGTGCGAAGGAGATCTTAAATAAGTATTTCAACAGCAGAAACTTGTGGCATGTTCCAGTGCTGAGACCTCGCCATGTTGTACGGTTGAGAGCTTTCTCCCCAAAGGTGGAGCTCACAGAGCTGGGACCCTCACCTACAGAACATTTCTTGTATAGGCCATACTTTTCTTCCCTATCATGCCCAGACTGGCATAATGACTTCTCCGGGTCGCAATTTGTCTCCCGAATTTCACATTGATATCTGTGACCCCTAACTTTTCCAGCGTGGCTTTGTTTGCACAACCTTTACATTTTCTCCCCAGATAGTAATAATGCCACCCATGGTGCCCACACATAAAAATAATATCCCTCTTTGAACAGAGGCGCTGTTGCGACTGATCGACCTGACAAAGGGACTCCAGGTTTGCCCCTGGGCTTTGCATACACAGAAGATGACGCCACTTGAATATTGGCGAATTCAGAAATGGAAATTGCCTTTCTGACTACTCCAGATGCCAACTTAGTTACACGCAAGTATGAGTCTTTGAACAGACATTTAATTTCTCTTAAACTGCTCTCAGTCGCACTGCGAGAATATTACATGGCAAAATGTATACCACAAGGTCTGCGTCCACATGTGAGACCTACTCTAATGACAAACAACGATGAATATTGCAATAAATTTGTGGCAATTTCTGATAAATATGCCTTTCATTTGATCCTGTTAAAGTTTGAGTACCTACAGATGGAAATCTCGAATACAGTTTCTGCAGCTTCCTATGCTGAGTAGGAATTGAAGTCGCCTAGCACAGCAGAGGAATGGAAAGACATCTCCGACAGAACAAGCCAGGCCCTACAGAAATTTAATAGCAAAGTTGAAACTACGAAAAGGAATAAATAGGCACGTGACCTGGGGGACTATCGACTGGGCCAGATCTACATTTGGCAGAACCACCCTAAGGGTCAAGGTTCGTATGGTCGACAACAATGACAACAATATCCCAGACGTCACCGCCATGCCAACTCCAATTTTGGGTGGTCACTTGCTGGTTCAGAGTCAGCAGAGGAATCAACATTGAGATCAACCGGTGAAGTGCCTTTTTTAGGGGGCCGTCCATCGAGAGTAATCACAGATCAAAGACCCCTAGGAGAAGAGGCGGCAAGAAACATTGCAGAATACGACAAAGGGACCCGAAGATTGTGAACACGTTCAGATATGAAGGGTCGACCGCTCCAAGATCGTCAGTGGTAAATATATCATCTCAAGTATTAACTGAGCCTCAAATCAGTGTTCTTCCAAGGGGACTCTCTTTCTGCCCTATTTCCAGGACTGATTGGTTCAAATTGGACATAGACTGTAACATGTTTTTCAGAAAACTGAAATTGAAGTCTTTTTTTGCTAATCGTAATTTGGGTGGGCTGTCTTGCGGTACGCAGTCCAACCCCAGCCGACATGAAGCCATCATGGCTGGGATTGGACTCCGTAACACGAGCAGCGCCCACCCACATCAGGTAAATCATGCTGTTGAGACGTATTCGAATTTGGTTAGGCGTGATTTAACATCTTAGAGGTCTCAGGAGTTTAGGGTCAAACATAAAAACTATTTGAGCAAAAATGACTAGAAGTTGTGACATGATCTTGGTGTGGACGACAATATCACTATATGCCTGGCCGTATAATGATATTCAACATACTACCATCAGGAGATCATGTCACACTTGTCCGACACAGCAATTTATGAACCCCTCCCCAGCAATCCAACTACCATGTTTAAAAATGAATTGCAATCATTGTTGGATGAGGCGCTACTATGGGGTTTAATTGATAGACAGCTGTACGAGTTTTTGCTCCCGGCTTTTCCTTTGGTGCCTATTTTTTTCACATTCCCAAAGATATACAAGGACCTTCACAAAGGACCTGGTCGCCACCATAATTTCGGGGAGGGGAACGCTTTGTCTAAAAACCAAGAGGTGTTATTTTAGAGTTTTACAACAGTTTGCGAGTGCAGCATCCTTGTACATAAAAGATACTACTGATTTTTTGGTTTGCTTACAAAGCCTTACGGTAGGTGAGGGGGCCATATTGGGCTCCTTTGATGTTATGTCCCTCTATACCATCATACAAAATGATGTTAGCCTGATGTCAACCAGACACTATCTCCAACAATCGGACCTCTCCATTGGCTGTATGGAGTTTGTCATGACCTTACTGTCCTTGAACAACAACTTTTTTTTGTTTAACAATAGGTTTTATCGCCAATGGAGAGGGACCACTATGGGGTACAATATGGCCCCCTCATCTGCCAACCTGTTCATGCGGTATATAGAGGACACATCTCTGTGTGCCTCCCCATCCTGGACCTTGGTCCAGGTGTGGTGGGGGTACATAGATGACGTGTTCTTCATCTGGAATGGGATGGAGGACCAATTGAATATATTCCATCAGGGGCTGAATAACATCCGCCCTGAGTTAAAATTTACTATGGTGGCTTCAAGAGATTCATTGCAATTTCTGAACATGTCCATAATCAAACAGGGGACGTCCCTACACACGCATTAACGCACAACAGCAACAGATCATGGAATACAACGTATCCCGTTTGTGGCAACTTATGTGCCTATTAGTAGGGGCATGAAACGTATCATCAACAGACATTGGCACATTTTGTCTGGATGCCACCCCAATGTAGTGGAGTTTGCCTTGCCTCCCATGATGGCATACCGCAGGGCCGTAACTTTGAAGATACGTTGGTGCACAATTTTTACTCTTACCAATCCACTTTTGGATGTCTAAAGACATTCTGATTGAAGGCTGTACCGCTCCAATGTCGGAAGACGTCCGGCAGGGTATTCTTACTGTAGATTACTGGCCGCTCTGTTGTCGAGGGGCCTCTCCAGCATGTCTAATACCGCAGTACTGGCTCTAGCCAGCAGATGACAGAATTGTATAATGGCAGAAAGACAAAGCCCCCTAGGAAACCCTGAATTTGAAGGGTTAAAAACAAACCCTTCTAATGATTCACAGCGCACATTGGCGCCGATTAGAAACGGTTGTGTTCCTTGCTTGAATTGTGTAGCCTGTAGTAATCTCCTTAAAGGAGACCCTTCCGCACACCCCTACACTGATACTCAATACCGCATCAGAGGTCACTTTACATGTGCATCATCGTATGTATTTTATATGGTTACATGCCCTTGCGGTTTATGGTACATTGGAGAAACCATCACAGAAATACGCAAACGCATTGCCAATCATAAGAGTAGCATTAGGCCTCCTTCCCACGAGCGTGACGGGCTCCGCCGCGTAATATTACGCTGTGAAGCCCGTCACGGCGCCCCCCAGAGCCCCTATACTCACCTGCGGGAGATAGCGTGAAATCGCTTCCCCGCCCACCGCCACCGCGTCACCGCCCGTCACCGCCCACCGCCTCGCGTCACCAGCCGTGTCACGTGCACGGCCGGCCGTGTCACGTGACGCGGCCGGACTGCGTCATTTGGCGTCATATGACGCTCGGCGGTGGGCGGGAAAGCGTTTTTTCACGCTATCTCCCGCTGGTTACAGCGGGAGATAGCGTGAATGGACGGCTTCCATTGACTGCAATGGAAGCCGTCAGTGCGTACAGCCCGTCCTCACCCGCAGAAAATAGAGCATGCTGCGGGTGAGGACGGGAGAAATCGCGGTGCGTAATTCCGCGGTGGAATTACGCATCGTGAGCATTGTGCTATTAGGTTCAATAGAACCTAATAGCTGCGGGCAACGCAGCGGATTTTCGCCGCGAATTACGCGGCGGAAATCCGTTCGTGGGAAGGAGGCCTTAGGATTGGCAAAGTTGACCTGCCAGTGCCCAAGCATTTCATTCAATCTGGGTGAGTCAGCTCCACTACAGGATCATAGAGGCAGTTCCTTCAAATATATCTGGTGGTAACCAGATGACGGATTCCGACCAATAGGGGCGACAAACGGACCTTTGTAAACAGTGGAATAGTGACAGCGGGGATATTATAATGTCTGAGTACTAGATGCCTTTTTGCACTTTATGTACTTTGAGATCTACACCTCAGAGAGCGCACTTTTTTCATCTACACCTTTGTATAAGGTTGATCGGCAATAGTGTGGTGTGATATAACATCTCAGCAATGTAGTATAAAGGTATAAGTAATGCTAGAAATATATGTCAATTGTATTAGAAATAACCCGCTGCTGCTGCCCTGTACACCTTGACAGCATCAGTACCATTCTATACGTGCTCCCATGGCAACAGCATATCACAGTGAGGAAGGGGTTAAATACATCAATTTATCATTTTTCTATAGATTTTGCCCTGCATGCACTGATCACATGACGCTGACATCACCACAGGTCCTCCAGTCACCACCTTTTTTTGCTCATTGTTGAGCTCCGCCCCCGAGGGTTTGTCCACGCACTGCAGATTTAGCGCTGATTCGCTCTGCATTTCTTGCTCTTTTTAACTCTTTCCAATGCAATTTGTATCCTGGTTTTCCTAGGGGGCCAGAGAGGCTGGCAATATACAGTAAGAGAACCCCGACGGACGTCTTCCAACATCGGGGCTGTACAGCCTTAAATCATAATGTCTTCAGACGTCAGACAGGGGATTGGAAAGGGTTAATTGGTGAAATCTGTGGTATAATCTGCAGCGGGTCAATTTATGCTCCAGATGTTTTCCACAGCTCTGGGTTTTCTGGTGTAATATGCAGTGAATAGAAGCCACTGACTTCAATGGGTTTGGTAACGTGCGATTTTTGTGTGCGCAATTTGGTTGCACGAAAAAAAAGTGGCATGTCCTACTACACAACAATTAGCCCGTATTAAACCTAATTGCCCATTGAAATCAAAGGGAGCATGCTTTACGTGTTTTTCTGTGCGCTCAAATATGCAGGGTATGTGCGCGTAAACGATACGGTAAAAAAGTATTTTCATCTGTGCTGCGTTTATACGCAATATCGCTAAGTGTCAGATTGGGGAACGGAAAAAAACTCATACACATTGAAGAATCGCTGGCCTACAAAGCGATATGCATGCTCGACGCCGGCTCGCACAGCGGGGAAACACTGTTATACTCGCAGAATTTTACTTGTGTGAGCCGACCTGTAAGGCAGTCTCAGGCACAGCGTGGGGAAAAGCTGCGATTTTGATAGCGGCGTTTTTCTGCGATTTTACTGTTGTTTTCTATTGCAGGTTACTGCGTTCAACAGAGTTTTCTAATGCATCAAATAATTGTGATGGGTGATGAGGGGCATTAAAATCATGTAAATGCGGCAGCATAGAGCAGACAGCGCTCAAAAATCGCATAGTTAGAAAATGCTGCGTTTGAGTGCAGGTCTGTGAGGCTCCATTGAAGTCAATGGGAGCGTTCTACTGTGATTACCGTGGCGTTCAGCATTTACGTTCGCACGTCCGCAGTGTATAATCGCCGGAAAGAACGTTTTTCGGCGATCACGACGAGAGCTATAAAGCGTATTCTCGTCTGTTCCTACTTTTCAAACTATCTTTTTGGCCATCGTATATGCATTGGCGCGTATTTCGGTCGCGTATGTTCTATTTTCTGCAGGTTGCTGTTTTTTACATGCCGTAAAATCGCCCGTGTGAACAAATACATTGGAAACCAATGCCTCAGATGGTCGCATATATACGGTCGGGTGTAAAAACGCTTGTGTGAATGCACCCTAATGCTGTGTTTTAAATACCGCGATAAATGCTGTAAGACACCTCCATTGATTTCAAGGGGCTTCTCAGAGAATCTTTTTAACGCCGCGTTTTTTTAAGCGCTGTCTGTTCGATTTTCAGGCATTTTAGTCTTTTTAAATGCGATGCATCGCCCATGTAATGAATGCGGGGCATTTTCAGCGCTGTCAAAAACGAATGTCAGCGCAGGTAAAACCGCAGTAAATGCTGCGTTGAAAAACACAGCATTTTTTCGAGCACCTGTGTGAGGGTGACCTTGGCCCTGTTTTGTTATATACTACATTCTCCATTTATATCGGTCACATTTCAAGCGCGGGGGATATTCACACACTCCCTGACAAGACAGAACTGAACTTTGGCCACATAAGACTTGTTTCATCCTGAAACTATGTGAAGGTCATTAGTAACAGACAACTCCTGCATATATTAATGTATCCAATAGAATCAATCTGCAAACATTAAACAACCAATCAGGATGAGGAGCTGATGCATAATAATTCTGTATTATCTTGAACTGCGCTGTAGGTTACAAAGAAAAGTTATCTTCCCGAACTCCTTCCTGCTGTGTGCAGTAAATGTCTTATGTCTGACTGTGTGTCCACTACCAGAGGGGATCTAATTACCATCTTCCAGGCCTTTAGGAGGTAAGTCATAGGGATTCCCCACTCTCCCTCCACCAAGTAAGTGGATTTAACATTTCTTTTGATACTAATCTCTTGCATATTTATATTCCCTATTCCTGAGCTTTGTTCTTCTCTCTGTAATGGAAATTATTTGATTGTAAGGTATTATAATAATTATATGAATTTAAACTGTGCAATGAGAGACACCATTGAAATATACCAGGAGAAGTTACTTCACAAACTAGGGACATATGTCTAGATGAGATAAGAATATCAAGAAGCTTCCACATGTTAGCTGAAGGGGCCCTAGGAATAACAAGATACTAAGGGAGGGGTTGACGCCTCACACTAAGACTAGAGAATAATGTTCATAAACTAGAAATATGTGTATATGTATATATGTGCATATGTATGTGTATGAAGGTGCACATGTATGTATGTGTGCCTATATGTATGTAAATGTGGGTATATAAGTAATATTTAATATTACGCCACAGAGTCATGAAAAGGACTACACAAAATGGCCGACCACATGCTTTGCTAAAGTACAGGGAATACATGTGTGTTGATAAGATAAGAACTTCGAGCTACTTGGGCCCCTCAGCACTCCATCAAGAGGTTATTCACTGCTGACTTGGAAGATTCTGGAAGGTATGCAAATGAAGGGTTAAGTTGACCTATGACAAATGTTGGATTGGAAACTAACCAATAAACTGCATAGTTAATTGTCCAATGATGTTGCGACACCCCATTGTAAGGGGACTATAAATAAAGATGCCCGACATCGATTTGTTGGGAATTCTTTGATGAATCCATAACTGTGTGGCTCTGTCATTTAATTCCTCCGTCATATGACGTACTGAAGTCATGGTGTGGCAGCCCTACTGCACGGGTCACCTAGACTTCAGTCACAGGGTACACTCTGCTGTCCCTCAGCAGGCTATCGCCCTAACATGGGTCATATGACGTCATTCACGAGGTACACTCCGCTTTCCCTAGACGGCCATATATTTTTGCCGCGACATCTCTTTGCCTATCTCTAGTGAGGGATATTCCACAACTGTACAGATGTAGCAAAGTTTAAGTTGCCTGTAGAGATGAGCGAGCACGCTCGGATGAAGCAGATACTCGAGCGAGCATCGCTCTTCTTGAGTAACTGCTTACTGGTCCGAGCAGGCTCGGGGAGGGGGGTGGGGAGCGGGGGACGGCAGGGGTTAGAGGGGGTAGCGGGGGACAGAGTGAGAGAGATCTCTCTCTCTACCCTCCGCTAACACCCGCTGCCCCCTGAGCCTGCTCGGACCAGTAAGCAGTTACTCTTTAAGTAACTGCTTTATCCGAGCGTGCTCGCACATCTCTAGCTGCCTGTGATAACATTCTGCAATTCCACCAAAAGGCTCAATGCACATGGACGGATTTGCATTGTGGAATCCGAAGCCAGCGTCCGCCTTCGGATTCCGCAGCAAATACCTGCCATAACATGCAGTGTAAAAGCGGGTTTCCATGCCAACAAGCGGAAATCAATTGCGATTTTATGAGGGAGAGTATTAACCCCTTAGTGACGAAGCCTGTTTGCGCCTTAGTGACGGAGCCAAATTTTGGAAATCTGACATGCGTCGTTCAATGTAGCATAACTTCGTAAAGGCTTTACATATCCAAGTGATTCTGACATTGTTTTTTCGCCACATGTTGTACTTCATTTAGGTTGTAAAAAGAGACCGATATCATTTGCGTATATTTATTAAAAGTACCAATATTGGAAAAATTTTGAAAAAATTGTCATTTTTTCACATTTTCAACTGTAATATCTCAGATATGTCCAAACATACTGTACAAATGTTTGATAAGATATATATTTCCACCCGTTTACTTTATTCTGAATGCACACTTGAAAAACTTTTGTGTTTTTTTTAACCATTTAGAGGACGTACAAATTTAACATTACTTTTCAGCATTTTGAGGAGCACTTTGTTTTCCTGCACCAAGCCAAGTTTGCAAAGGCTCATAAGTGTCAAAATAATAGATACCCCCACAAATGACCCCATTTTAAAAACTACACCCCTTAACGTATTCACTGAGGGGTGTCATGAGTATTTTGACCCCACCAGTTATTTCAGGAATTAGTTCAATTTAGGGGAGAAAAAATAAAATTTCATATTTTTGCAAATATGTCATTTTAAAGACATATTTTTTTTTCCTATAGAACCCATGTAAATGAGGATTTACACCCCAAAATGGATACCCCCGTTTCTCCCGTGTTCAGAAACATACCCATTGTGGCCCTAATCTTATGTCTGGATGCACAACGGGACCCAAAATGAAAGGAGCAGTCGGTGTCTTTCAGAACATAAATTTTGCTTGACGGCGTTTTAGGCCCCATAGCACTTTTGTAGAGCTCTTGAGTGGCCAAAACCAAAGAGAACCCCCACAAGTGACCCCATTTTGAAAACTAGACCCCGTAACGAATTTATCTAGGGGTGTACTACCCATTTTGACCCCACAGTTTTTGAATGAATTCAAGCCAAGCAAAAGGAAAAAATTGTGATTTTCGTTTTTTTGTCAATTCTGTCATTTTAAAAACAGCTTTTTTGTACAGCACACACATGAATGAAGCCTTTCACCCCAAAATGGATACCCCTGTTTCTCCCGTGTTCAGAGACATACCCATTGTGGCCCTAATCTTATGTCTGGATGCACAACGGGGCCCAAAACGAAAGGAGTAGTCGGTGGCTTTCAGAACATAGATTTTCCTTGAAGGCGTTTTAGGCCCCATAGCACATTTGCAGAGCCCTTGAGCGGCCAAAATCACAGAGAACCCCCACAAGTGACCCCATTTTGGAAACTAGACCCCTTAACGAATTTATCTAGGGGTGTACTGCCCATTTTGACCCCACAGTTTTTGAATGAATTGAAGCAAAGCAAAAGGAAAAAATTGTAATTTTTGTTTTTTTGGCAATTCTGTCATTTTAAAAACTGTTTTTTTTTGGTACAGCACACACATGAATGAAGACTTGCACCCTAAAATGGATACCCCTGTTTCTCCCGTGTTCAGAGACATACCCATTGTGGCCCTAATCTTATGTCTGGATGCACAACGGGGCCCAAAATGAAAGGAGTAGTCGGTGGCTTTCAGAACAGAAATTTAGCATGAAGGTGATTTAGGCCCCATTGCCCACTTGTAGAGCCCTTGAGCGGCCAAAACGACAGAGAACCCCCAGAAATGATCCCATTTTGAAAACTAGACCCCCTAACAAATTTATCTAGCGGTGTACTGTGTATTTTTACACTACAATTTTTGAATAAATCTAAGCAAAGCAGTAGGAAAAAAATTACAATTTTTTATTTTTTTGGCACTTGTATCAATTTAAAAACTGTTTTTTTTGTACAGCACACATAGGAATGAAGACTTTCACCCCAAAATTGATACCCCTGTTTGTCCCGTGTTCAGAACCATACCCCTTGTGGCCCTAATCTACTTAAAGGACACATGGCTAGGCCTATAATGGAAGGAGCACCCATTGGATTTTAGGGTACAACGGAATAAATTCCAGGCCCCATTGCCCACTTGTAGAGCCATTGAGCATCCAAAACTATAAAGAACTCCCACAAATGACCCCATTTTAAAAACTAGACTCCTTAATGAATTCATCTAGGGGTGTATTGCATATTTTGACCCCACAGTATTTGAATAAATTTAAGCAAAGCAGAAGGAAAAAATTACGATTTTCATTTTTTTGGCAATTTTGTCAATTTAAAAACAGTTTTTTTCTGTACAGTGTACATAGGAATGAAGTCGTTCACCCCAAAATGGATCCCCCCGTTTGTCCCGTGTTCAAAAACATACCCATTGTGGCCCTAATCTACTTACAGGAAACATGGCAAGGCCTGTAATGGAGGGAACACCCGTTGGATTGCAGGGCACAACTGAATAAATCCCAGGCCCCATTGCTTATTTGTACGGAATAAAAATTGACTCCCTAAAAATATCACCCCCCCCCCTCCGCGCGTTCCCCAAATCTTAGATAAAAGTAATAATGTGAACTGTGTGGTATTTCCGAAGACAGGGGTAATTACAGAGGCTGGTTGGGATGGGTACATGGGGCAATAAAACCGTGTATCCCCCCTCCTCTCATGCTTTTTGGGGGTCATTTCTTGACCTCAGTGGCAGGTATGGGGTGTAAAAAGTGGCACTCTGTGAATCTTCGTAAGCTTGATGAGGTGCGGCGGTCTCACACAGAAGGCGCTCAACAAGCTGCTCCTGGAACTGCAGGAAGGCGAGCGTTCCCGGGGCTTCTTGTAAATTACGTATTACAGGTAGCGGTCTGAATAACGCCGGGCTCACGCAGCCGTAGGTGGAATCCGCTTGCGGAGTCCCGCAGCGGATCCCAGCTGTGAGCCCGGCTGTGACCCTGCGTACGGCCATGTAATGTACTGCGCATAACCGCCTACTCTCACAGGCGGTCATTCGCAGTACTTTTATTTTTTGTTTGTATTTCCCGCACCGTCGCTTAGCGATGACGCGGGTACCCGCAGCCCGTATACAACGTAGTTGCGTATGGGCTGCGGGTATATCCACGACCATGGAGCACAATAGGCTCTATGCTGCAGATAGCCGCGGTAAAATAGAATCTGCTGTGTTCTCTTTTCTGCGAGTGGATTACATAATTCCAACCCACTAATGTGAGCGGAATTGTGTAATCCAATGCGATTGATCTGCGTAATACCGCGGATCAGACGCATGCCGAATCCGTAATTCCTATCCAGTCATGTGAGACCGGCCAAAGGTAGATCGCTACCTTTTTTTTCACGTGACCGGGGACCGCTCAATGAGGCCACCCGTCACTGCTCCAGGCTCTCGGCGACCGATGGTTGCTGAGAGCAAGGAGATTTTAAGTTTCCTGGGCTCCCCGACTCCTGTGCATGTGTCCAGTGTTTTGCCGGCGGTCGCATGCGCAGAATACGGGAAAGTTCACGGAAGAAGATTGCGTCGGGGTGCAAATACGGAGGCCTCCGGTAAAAAGTTTCATCTCCTCTCACTGATCGCATTGGTGAGGGGAGATGAACCTTCACCTTTTTTTAACTTTTACGTGATCGCCATTATTCATTGGATAACAGCGAACACGTGATCAGGGACCACTCACTGCGGCCCCCCGTGAAATCTCCAGGCTCTCGGCTAAGTTTTGTAGCCAGGAGCAGGGAGATTTTAAATTACCACGGCTTTTGCGCATGCACCTGCTATATTGGCGACGGCGGCGTGCGCAGAAGCTGGGGTAAGGTCCGCGGATAAATCCGCGGGCCTTAGGTACGTCATTTCATCCTCCCTCACAGATATGATCCGTGAGGGGAGATGAAACGCAAGCTTTTTTAACTTTTTTAAACTTTTTTTTTTACTTTTTGCACTTTTTTTCTTTTTTTTTTTACTTTTTACCCCTTTTTTCTTTTTTTTTTACTTTTTGCACCTTTTTTTTTAACTTTACATGATCACTGTCATCCATTGGATGACAGTGATCATGTCCCCAGTGACATCCCTCTGCTCTTGGCTACACATGGCAGCCAGGAGCAGAGGAATTTTGAATTTCCCGGGGCTCGAGCCCGTCTGTGCACGCGCCCGATGTCAATCATCGGGCGCGCAGGCGCAGACGGGGATTTCGGGTCCCGGGACATCGCAGAGGACCGGGGGTGATTATTTTCACTTCCCCTCATGGATCCGATCCATGAGGGGAGGTGAAACTTCACTTTTCTTTTACTTTTTCAACTTTTTTGCGATCGCCGCTATCCAATGGATAGCGTCAATTGCGGGCCCGGGGACCGCTCACAGCAGTCCCTGGTAACACCTCCTGGTTCCCGGCTACCTTCAGGAATCGGGAGCCACGAGATTTTAAATTTGCCGGGGACACCCGGGCTTCTGCGTGTGCGCGTGACGTTATCGCCTGGCGCGCATGCGCAGAAGGCCGCCGGCTGGTCCGGGTGGACCAGATCTCCGGGGGACACCGCCGACAAGCCGTGGGAGTATTTTCAGCTTCCCTGATGGATCCGATCCATCAGAGCAGCTGAATTACTACTTTCTTACACATTTTTGTTTACTCTTTTGCGATCAGCGCTATCCATTGGATAGCGCCGATCGCAATACCGGGGGGGACTGCCCACATCCTGGGATGACAGCTCCATGCTGTCGGCTACCTGCGGGCACCGACAGCATGGAGCTGTCACGTCCTCCGGCCAGTGGGCATTAATCCAAAGAGGATGCATAAAACTACGTCCTCTAGGATTAAAGCCCACTTTCTGAGGTCGTAGTTTCCCGATGGGGCCGTCGTTAAGGGGTTAAAAAAGATCTAGACAAGCTTGAACGACTTGAGCAACGAATAACAGAATGGTATTTAACAAGGAGAAATGCAAAGTCCTACATCTGGGCAAGAAAAATTAAAAAAGCACATGCAGAATGGGAGGAATTGAGCTAAGAAGCAGCACATGTGAAAAAGACTTGGGTATACTAATAGATCATAGACTGAACATGAGTCAACAATGTGATGCAGAAGTATGGGACGTATTAGAGAAGCATAGAGTCTAGATCACGTGAGGTCATTATACCCCCTCTACTCTTCCTTGGTCAGACCTCATCTGGGATACTGTGTCCAGTTCTGGGCACCCCACTTTAAAAAAGACATAGACAAACTGGAGAAAGTTCAGAGAAGAGTTACCAAGATGGTGAGCGGACTGCAAATCATGTCCTATGACGAACGGTTAAAGGATCTGGGAATGTTTATCTTTCAAAAAAGAAGGTTGAGAGGAGACTTAATAGCAGTCTACAAATATCTGAAGGGCTGTCACACTGCAGAGCGATCAGCCCTATTCTCTTTTGTACAAGGAAAGACTAGAAGCAATGTGATGAAACTGAAAGGGAGGAGACACAAATTAGATATTAGAAAAAACTTTCTGATAGTGAGGATGATCAATGAGTGGAACAGGTTACCACGGGAGGTGGTGAGTTCTCCTTCAATGGAATTGTTCAAACAAAGGCTGGACAAATATCTGTCTGGGATGATTTAGTGATCCTGCACTGAGCAGGGGGTTGGACCCGATGACCCTGGAGGTCCCTTCCAACTCTACCATTCTAGGATTGAGCATGGTCTATTTTAAGCCGGATTCTGTGCAGACGTCTTCCATTGAAGCCAACGGAAGACGGCTCACGGAGGGAAAAAAAAATCGCAGTGTGCCCTTCCGCAATTCACATTGTGGAAAGGTCGCAGGCACCCACGTCATCGTCTAGTGACGGCGTGGGAAGATCTGTACTGTGCATATCGGACGGACCATCCGCAGGACAGAAAAAGACAACTGACAGGTACACAGGGTCGCTCGCCACAGTCAGGGCGAGATTCTGCATGCAGAATTCGGCTCTACCGTGTGCAGGCGGCCTTAATTGCCATATAGTAATTGCCATATTGTTCCGCAACTCTTGCACCATGGAAATTGTAAAAGGCCTAATCCAATATTACCCAACTCAAGCTGCTGGCCCATGCTGCTGATCTTTTTCAATCCTAGCAACACACCTAGTTCATAATGAGATAGAAGCAGAAACCAAAAAGCGGCAACAGCACTCAAAACACATTTACTATCAGAGGTATGCATACCTATAATCAGAGGCGTAACTTGAAGATTCAGGGCCCCAATGCAAAATCTGTAACAGGGCTCTCCAACTATAAGGCTTTACTCATACTACTAGGCTACCTATATGGAGGGGTGAGCCCTTATGGGCCCCCTAAGGCTCCTGGGCCCGGGTGCAACTGCATTCCCTGCATCCCCTATAGTTACGCCCTTGCCTATAATCAATACTCTAACCACATTAAATGATGTAAGGCTCTTGGTATATAATTAGATTAAATTACAGATATTGTGGAGTTGTTGCTGCCTCCACCTGGTCGTGTACGTGCGACACCCTTTTACCTTCTGTCCTTCCTATTGCACCATGTAAATGGTATCTTTCCTTCCCTGGTATTATTTGTAGGCTTAGTCCCAAGAGAGGAGCATTCTTATAGTTAGGTAACCATCTTTCCCAGGTCGAGATTATACCACCTGGCTTTAGCGTTAGGACCCATCTGAAAGCTTGGTCACCTGGACGTTGGTAAATGGGCCAATATGATTTGATCAAACTATATACCAAGAACCTTGCATTACTTAATGTGGTTAGGATATTTATTCTAGGTACATATACCTCTGATAGTAAATGTATGTTGCGTGCTGTTATCAGGACTGTCCTATTAATTGTCTTGTAGCATGTATGACTGCTTTTTGAATGTCTCCCCATTCATTGCAAATGTTTAACTATGAAATGTGTCTTGTGTCCCAGATTTATCTTGCTACAACAATCTCCTGTTTTGGACCAAAGCTCCTCCAAAGACCTTGTGGACAGAAGAATCAATGTCCGAAATGAACGAAGAGATAAAAATATCATTATTGCCAGAATTTAAAGAAGCGTGTTGGCCAGCAATGATGATATGGGAGCGGATTAACCATGCGTATGCATCAGATTCTCCCCCACGGCACTGGGGGTATCAAAAAGGGGATTATGGATTTCAATATTGGGTTTTTACTTCCCAGACTGAAAGTTATACTGTGGTCTGGGATACTTTGCACTCGTACTGGAAGGTGAAAAGTCCATTTGGACCATCCTTATTTTTGATTGGACCCCTGTTTATTGGCCAATCAGGAAATGAGCCACAAGCAGCACCACAATTTTCAGTGTCTATATCAGAGACGGATGTGTTAATGCCTGGCTCACCTCAAAAGGTGAAGGAAAGAATGCTAAAAATTGCTCGTTTTGTTTTAAAGGAAGGATATAGCAACATTATGATTTAATATATCAATAATCGGTGAAGCAAAGAGGCTCCTATGAGTAACAAAAAATGGTAGGACCACTCCTACTGTATTTTATGTTGGTGTTTCCTGTCTTACTTGAAGTAAACTTATATTTTCTCTCACTATTAGCCTCCATTTATTTGATTTTACTGTCACATGGGCTTCATATACACATCATTTTTTTTTTAAAAAGCACCTGGGATATGTTCACAAAGAGAACTTCATTGCAGATTTTTCCATGGCGAATTCCACCTCTAAAAACTGCAGCATTCTGCCACTGGTCTGTACGCGGAATTTGCCCTGTCCATGGGCAAAATCTGCTTGCGGAATTCCAATGCAAAAACTCAAGAAGTTACGTGTTTTTTTTTTCAGTTTCCGCATCGGAATTCCACATGCAGAAACAATGCCGTAACTAAAAGAAGTGACATCACTTTTATTTAGTTTCCATATTGGAAATAGAAACGTAATTCGCCACCGAAAACTCTGCGGTGAATTCCTCCTTGTGAACATACACCTAGGTATGTGGTTCCTCGCTCTATGCATGCAGAAATAGCCTGGATTCATTTACAGTGTTTTCCAGGATTCTCTGTGGTATTAAAATGGCATTTTTAAACACATCTTTTTTTTTGTCATAAACGTTGTGGTCAGATGTTACTTTATAGAAAGGTTTTGAAAAGTGTAGAAAAACAGGATTTTTATTTTAGGCATTTTTAGGTTTGTGTCTCCCAGTCCCCCATAAATGCAGCATGCCACATACATGACATCAAAAAGGGCAGAAAAAAATGCATCATACAAATGTAACAAAAAACACCCACCAAATAAACTTGTAGAAAACGCCATGAAAAACACTGCAAAAATTAGTATGTGCGAAGGAGATCTTAAATAAGTATTTCAACAGCAGATATTTGTGGCATGTTCCAGTGCTGAGACCTCGTCATGTTGTATGGTTGAGAGTGTCATGGAATATAAAGTGTTAAGTTTCAGAATGCAATAAGTGTATGTTTCTTACCTTGTATTGGACTATTGACCCTTAAATAGAAGACTAAAAACCTATGCTTTGTAGTGCCGGGAACTAGGATTTTAAGATAAGAAGTCAACAGACAAATTAAATAAGGCTAAGCTATGTTAACAGAGAAGACACACAGCGATAGCAGAACTATTGTCTAATGCAACAGCAATATCCTGACTTAGGTAATTTCTATGTCTGCGACGAGCCTTAAGAGCTTTGAGACTATTTGGTAGATGTCAATAAGTCTTATGATCAATAATAGAGATGAGCGAGCGTACTCGGAAAAGCACTACTCGCTCGAGTAATTTGCTTTATCCGAGTATCACTGTGCTCGGGTCTGAAGATTCGGGTGCCGGCACGGAGCGGGGAGCTGCAGGGGAGAGCGGGGAGGAACGGAGGGGAGATCTTTCTCTCCCTCTCTCCCGCCCTCTCTCCCCTGCTCCCCGCTGCGACTCACCTGTCAGCCGAAGTGGCACCCGAATCTTCAGACCCGAGCACAGCGATACTCGGATAAAGCAAATTACTCGAGCGAGTAGTGCTTTTCCGAGTACGCTCGCTCATCTCTAATCAATAAGTATTTTTTTAACCTTTGTAACAGTAACCTACTTAACACTAATCTTTGTACCAAGCAACATTTGGATACGCCCTCTTCTTCCTGTATAAAAGTTGACAATGTTAATAATAAAGTAGAATTCATTGAGTTCTCATGGAGAAGTGTCTTGACATAACATGGAGTGATTTCATGCTATTGATAGATAATTGCTAGCAAATCGTCTCATCACGGGCTTCCACATCTACCAATTTGGCACCCGGCAACGAGGTCATCCGATCGGTACCGGTGTGGTCCGATAACAGCTGACGCCCAGAACAGGGACATAGTGACGGGAACCTGTGACCCGACTTACTCTCGAACGGACAGAATGCACAGACCCATAATGAGGACAAAGCTGGCTGGTAAGAAACTGTTATTCTTATCCCTCATTGTGTCTCTGTGATTCTGTCTGCTCAAAGTTGGGTAAGTGTGTTCATTTATATTGAGTGGTTCATTTAAGGTCTAAACTCGGTCTTTTTTATATGACAAAGAACCCTGTCAAATAAGCTGTCTCGTTGTCTAGGTTTGAATGAATGTGTAACTCAGTGTGTTTAAAGGCCATAATAATATCAATAGGTTGAATAATTGTCCTAGTGTGGCTATTCTATGATCTAATTTCCCTAATCTACTGGTAACATGTTCCGGTGTCTGACGAGGGACCAATGGTTTAGGTGGGTCCTGCAATGTGAAGCCTGAGTTTTTAGGGTCACGCAGCAGGAACACCTGTGTATATGGTTTAAGTGGGTCCTGCACTGTGAAGTCTGAGTTTTAGTCACGCAGCGGGAACACTTGTACTGTATATTGTCTGTAGGAAAAGTGTCTGATTTGTGACAAGAATCTCTTGCCGTAGTCGACAGGATATCCTCAGACGGGGTTACCCTCTCCTCAAATAAGGAGGAAAAAGGTTAATAAAAACCCATATAGATTACCAGTAAAACATGGGTAATGGATGGTCTAAGAGAGCCACCTCGGATGAGTCAGAATGGACAATGGCCAAAAACATAGTAAGGAATATGGAAGGTAAAGAGATAGCTAAAGAATGTAAGGCTTTGATGTCTATCATGAAACAAGACACCAGACATGGGTCCCTTTGTCCCAGTCTGTGGTCAAAAGCAATGATAGAATATAAAGGTAGTTTTAAAGATGCTAAACTCCTGGAGGCTGCTGAAGGTTGGGACAGATGTGCCCTCCTGGTTGCTAAAGGGAAGACAGAAGAAAGAATTGAAAATGATGGTGCCAGTAAGTATAGAATGAGAAAGATAATATTATTAACAATGCCAGATCGATCCTAAGAAACAACCCATGGGGTTATTCTATAGATCTTGTCTACAGTTAGCAGGAGTTTATGACTGCTGTTAAAAGACCTAGAAGTGGCCAGACATAAGGCTGATCCCTTCTTCCCCTTGATGATGAAGGAATTTAATCCACCACCTGACCCTAAAGTGTCAGGTTCAGGGGCTATTTTCCTACGTCATCTGAAAGACTGGGCTTCAAAGCGTATGACAGAGTTAGGAATTAGCCTGCATGATGTTAGTCAGGAGAAGATAGAATCAGCAGAAAAATTTTTGTCTAAGATTCTGGTAGCATGGACGGACTTGGGATACAGTCCTAATGTCCCTGCACATGCCCAGCTTCTTACGCAAGCCTTTGTGAAAGGTCTTATAAAGACCCTGAAGGACAAATTAGAAGCCACCCTTCCTGAATGGCGTACTCTAGAGGCTCAGGCTCTTCTTCAAGTTGTCTGTGGTTTTGAGCTAGGCTCCTGTACTACTGTACTTGAAAACCTGGACAATAATGAATCTCGAAAACCTATCACTTGCTTCAACTGTGGCAAACAGGGCTACATGCGTAGACAATGTAGGGCACCTCCTAAGGCTCAGAATGGACAGTCCAAATCCAGACCGTCCTCCTCTGACCATTAGGAAACAGGCAATCCAGTGTCTGTACTCATTGATGACGTCTGCCCTTTGCAAGTTAGCAAACCCAGAAGGGGCCCAGTACCTATTGTCTCTGACTGTAGGTTTAGAAGGTCCTCTCCCCTTTCTGGTAGGCACTGGAGCAGCCACTAGTGTAATACATAGCAGACGTGTCAAAGAGAGTGACATCAGTAAACAAAGTCTTTTATGTGTAGGAGTAGATGGAACACCAAAAGATACTCCTTTGTCTAAGCCAATGGAAGTAAAGTTCACAACCAATTATTCTCTGACTACTCAATTGTTGGTTAGTGAAACCACTCCTCTCAACCTATTAGGAGCAGATTTGCTGCAGAAAATCCACACCTCTTAGAGTTTAGGGAGGATGGGTCGGTTAAAATCACGGGTCAGTTAGCAGAGAAAGAAATCTGTATACTAGCTGCATTTTTTCAGTCTTCAGAAACCCCTATAGCCGTATGCACACCTTTGTTGTCAGAGGAGGAGCTGAAACAATGCTTACAACAAGTTCCAGCCTCGCCTTTGGAGTGAGGGAACAACGGATATGGGCAGACTAGCAGTACCACCTGTTCAGGTTAGGTAGAAACCAGGAGTCCCATTGCCATGTATTTCTCTATCCCTCTGTATAAAAGACGGTAGGTATTTGTTTGCTTTTACACACATAGGCAAGCAATATACCTGGGTTGTGACTCTGCAGGGAGCTCAGAATCCACCCTCCCTGTTCTCACAGCTCATGGGTCAAGTGTTGGAAGGCTGGCAACCTGAATCACAGGCTGTTGTTTTGTTACAATACGTTGATGACCTTTTGCTCTGTGCTCCAGACAAAGCTACATGCATAAAAACTTCAATTTCTCTTCAATTCCTGGTAAAGAACGGATGTAAGGCGTCAAAGAAAAAGCTCCGGTTTTGTTGTTCATCTGTGACTTTTCTTGGACATTGTCTCACGTCAAGAGCTCGTCATCTCACCCAGGACCGTAAATCTGCCGTTATGGACATTAAGATTACCCGCTTCTGTCTCTAAACTACGTACCTTTCTAGGACTTGTTTCTTATTGGAGACCATGGATTGTGAATGCTGTCAGCTGATGTAGCTGATGTGTGACTGTCTCAAGAAAGAACCCTTCCAACTTACAGAAGTAGCCATCTTGGCAGCCCCAGCCCTGGGCCTGCCCAACTACGACAAACCCTTCAGGCTCTACTGCAATGAGAACAATGGACACACAGCAGCACGGAGGGCACCAACAACCTGTAGCCTACTACTCCAGCAGGTTAGACCCCGTCGTCAAACGATCACCACCCTGTCTACGAGCAGTAGTGGCAGTCTCCAGGATGTTGGACAAATCAGCGGACCTAGTTCTGGATCATGAGGTACAATTGTTAGCACCACATGATATCTCTGCCATCCTAACACAGGTTCAGCCCAAGTACTTTTCTGCAGCCCGTTGCCTGAGACTCCAATGTGCCCTCCTGATGCCTGCCAACGTTACCATCACCTGCTGTCAGACTTTGAATCCTGCTACTCTTTTACTGGAATAGGATGACACTGACCAAGAAGACTCAAGAAGAACCTCACAACTGCGCCCAGCTCATGCAGATGGAAACTTGTGGGTTTGATTATGTCAAGGACACTCCACTACTTAGTCCCAATTTAGCCTTGTTCGTTGATGGCTCCAGGTATGCTGTAGATAGACAATTTCACACTGGATATGCGGTCACCACAGAGACCCCTGTTCTTCATCAACAGTCATTACTTGCACATGTCTCAGCCCAACAAGCTGAACTGCAGGCCCTTACACACGCCTGTATGTTGGCACAAGACAGCTAACATTTACACGGACTTGGCAGACCAAGCAACCAAAGAAGCAGCCCTGCTGCCCCCACACCGGCAGTTCTGGCCACCTGCCAAGAAGAAGACAATATGTCACCATCACTAAATGTCTCACAGCATCTTCTTTTGTCTTTTCAGAAACAAGCATCTTCCAGTGAAGTGTCAGGTTGGAAAGCAAAAGGAGCCACTTCAGATTCCAGTGGCATGTGGACACTTCACGGGAAGCCTTGTCTTCCAAGAGCCTTGTTTCCAGTGTTAGCCTCCATAACATATGACCTCACGCATACCTCTAAAACTGCAATGTGTGATCTTGTTTCCAGGTATTGGTATGCGCCCAGTTTTTCGGTAGTTGCTGTCTCTTATACTCAGGGACATATGACTTGTGCACTGTCCAACCCAGGTTGGACTGTGAAAACCCTTTCTAAGCACACGCCTAGGCCCTTGTACCCCTTCCAGAGGTTGCAGATTGACTACATACAACTTCCTCAAATCTGGACCGTTTCAATACGTCCTTGTATGTATTGCTCTCTTCTCTGGCTGGAAACTTACCCCGTTTCTGCGTCTAATGCCAAAAATACAGCCAAAAAGCTTGTTTCAGAAGTGGTCTGTAGGTTTGGTGTCACAGAAACCATTGAGAGTTACCGTGGTACTCACTTTACTGAGATGGCAGGGATCTTAGGCAAAGAACAGGCATTCCACACACCCTACCATTCTCAAAGCAGTGGGAGAGTAGAGAGGTTAAATGGGAACATAATTAAAAAAAAAAAAATTTTAAAAGCAATGACCGAATTGAATAAACCTTGGCCTGAGTGTCTTTCCTTGTCTTGTCAGGATGGGCAGCTATCGGGGTCACCGTGCCCGCACGGCGGACGCTGTCGCCCCTGCTGCGAGTGCGCGTCGCAGGGGGACTCCTACGCTGGTCCTTTACGGGGGAGCTGGACGCAGTCTGGGTCCAGGTTCGCAAGAACTTACTGGAATCGCAGGAGAAGTTGCAGAAACAAGGTGCTGGTAAATGCACTGTCTGACCCCTTTGTAATTGGTGACCTAGTCTATCTGTCCACAAGAAATTTAAAGTTGAAGATACCATCTCTCAAGTTAGCTCCTCGTTTTGTCAGGCCATTCCCTATTTCCAAGGTTATTAACCCGGTGGCCTATGAACTAACCTTACCTGACTCCTGGAAGGTGCATAATGTCTTCCACAAGGCGCTCTTGAAGAGGTTCGTTCCTTCCCCCGGTATTGCCCACCCGCAAACCTCCTCCTCCTACCCTTGTCCAAGGAGAGATGGAGTTCAATATGTAAAGAAAGATCCCGCAGCACCGCTCTTAATACCCAAACATGGGGAAGAATTCTCTGCACAGCCGATCAGTAAAGGTGGACCAACCTTTATATATTGCAAACTTGAAAGATGAAGAAGATCCGCAGCAGGCAAAGAGATGATGTAAAAAAGTATTCTTTTATTCCAATTCCATAAAAATAGGTGGTACAGGCAGCGACGTTTCGACCATTACTGGTCTTTATCAAGCTTGATAAAGACCAGTAATGGTCAAAACGTCGCTGCCTGTACCATCTATTTTTATGGAATTGGAATAAAAGAATACTTTTTACATCATCTCTTTGCCTGCTGCGGATCTTCTTCATCTTTCAGGAGAGATGGAGTTCGAGATAGAACGAATTCTGGACTCCAGGCAGGTCTGAGGTGCTTACCAGTATTTAGTGCACTGGAATGGGATTGGACCCGAGGAGCAGTCATGGGTTCTAGCCAAGGATGTCCATGCTCCGCGGCTAGTCCGTCACTTTCATAGGACCTACCCCCTCAAGTCAGCACCGGGTCATGGGGGTCCGGTGTCCCCCCGTAAGACGGGGGTTACTGTCAGGATGGGCGGCTATCGGGGTCGCCCTGCCCACACGGCGGACGCTGTCGCCCCTGCTGCGAGTGCGCATCGCAGGGGGACTCCTACGCTGGTCATCACTCCTGGCCACCCGACTCCTACACGGTGCAGAGGTGCTAGGAGCATGGCGGCTGCTGCCCAGCGCCGTGTTCCTGTTTTCATGGCAGCCTGCTGCATCCTCACTGACCTAGTCTGGTCTGCTAGTGCTGAGGGAGGTTCTCCCAGCATTTTCTGATCATCCTGCTGCTGTCAGGTTCTCCGCCCCAATCAGCCGCTGGGGCGGGAGCTCTGACAGCATTTAAACCCCTCAGTTATTTCCTGACACTGACAGTGTTTGTATAGGCTTTCTTGCACTCACCAGCGTTACCTTGTATTCCTGTTTACTAGTGTATTGACCTCGGCTTTTCCCCTGACCTGACTTCGTCTCCTCCTTCTGTACTGCGTTTCTCCGGACTGACTTTTAGTGCTTGACCTTGGCTTGCTCCTGGACTGGTTTGCGGTTTTCCCTTTGTGCTTCGCTGTGGTTGTCTGTTTGCCTGTCCGTTTGTTTTTGGTTTCCAGGGATTGTGGATTTCCCCAGCATTCCCCTAGCCAGTGTAGGGACCGTCGCCCAGTTGCCCGCCTGGGGTTAGCCAGGAGTGGAGGCAAGTAGGCAGGGACAGGGGTTGTGGGCTACGTTGTAGGGACCCCCGACTCCTGTTTTCCCTGGTTTCCTGACATGCCTCTCTTGTCAATAAGACACATGCCCACCAAACAGACAGGTCTCAGTCCTTATGACATTCTGTTTGGTCTGGTCCCTTGTCTAGGCCTATACTTTCCCCAGCTATTACAGGTTCAATTCGAACATATGTTACCTCCATTGCAGGATGTCTGGTGGATTTATGGTGATGGTAGAATGCGTGCCACGCTGCCCAAATTTTGGAAAGGTAAGTGCGCACCTACAAAGGTATGCTTCTCCTTTCAGCTGTTCGCAGCTGGGTGGACAGGACACACAAAAGGTACCCCCATCAGGGCATAAATAATTTCTGTGTGGACTGCCATGTAATCTCCCTGGTGGATCTTTTGATGCAGGTATTTATAGTGATGAAATAGGTGTACCCAGGGGAGTGCAAAATGAGTTTAAAGCCAGAAACCAGATTACAGGAGGAATCTAATCTATCTTTTGTCCTTGGTGCACAATTAATAAAAATATTGATTGGATTAATTATATAAGTTATAATCAAAAGAGATTTGTAAACTACACCAGAGATGCCATAGAAGGATTAGTGGAACAACTAGGACCAACATCCTCTATGGCCTTCCAGAACCGTCTTGCTTTGGACATGTTCTTAGCAGAGAAAGGAGGAGTCTGCAAGATGATTGGGGTTTCATGCTGCACCTACATCCCAACAACACGGCTCTGGACGGATCAGTGACTAAAGCTTTGCACGGACTACTAAATCTATCTATTGAACTTTCAAAAAATTCTGGTGTTTCTGATCCATTTACATCATGGTTGGAGGACATTTGTGGACAATGGAGTGCTTGGATCACGTCTCTTCTTACCACTTTGACTATTATAGTTATTACTTTTGTAGTAGTAGGTTGTTGTGTAGTACCTTGTATACGCCGCATATTAGCAAAATCTGCTAAAAAGGTGATACCCACTATGATAGCACAAAATGGTATGTATGCCCAGCTCTTATGTTCAGCCGGCTATGATTATACTTGTATTGGTCAGAACAATAGTGAAATGTAATATAAAGGCTGGCAGACATCACTAGGATGGACTGAAGTACTTCAAATGTTTACTGTTGTTCTGGGACAAGATAAGAAACAAAAGGGGGAAATGTCATGGAATATAAAGTGTTAAGTTTCAGAATGCAATAAGTCTGTGTTTCTTACCTTGTATTGGACTACTGACCCTTAAATAGAAGACTAAAACCTATGCTGTGTAGTGCCGGTAACTAGGATTTTAAGACAAGAAGTCAACAGACAAATTAAATAAGGCTAAGCTATGTTAACAGAGAAGACACACAATTATTGAAGAACTATTGTCCAATGCAGCAGCAATATCCTGACTTAAGTAATTTCTATGTCTGAGACGAGCCTTAAGAGCTTTGAGAATATTTGGTAGATGTCAATAAGTCTTATGATCAATAAGTATTTTCACCTTTGTAACAGTAAGCTACGTAACACTACTCTTTGTACCAGGCAACATTTGGATACGCCCTCTTCTTCCTGTATAAAAGTTGACAATGTTAATAATAAAGTAGAATTCATTGAGTTCTCATGGAGAAGTGTCTTGACATAACATGGAGTGATTTCATGCTATTGATAGATAATTGCTAGCAAATCTTCTCATCACGGGCTTCCACATCTACCAATTTGGCACCCGGCAACGAGGTCATCCGATCGGTACCGGTGTGGTCCGATAACAAGAGCTTTCTCCCCAAAGGTGGAGCTCACAGAGCTGGGACCTTCACCTACAGAACATTTCTTGTATAGGCTAAACTTTTCTTCTGCATCATGCCCAGACTGGCATAATGATTTCTCCTGGTTGCAATTTGTCTCCCGAATTTCACATTCATATCTGTGACCCCTAACTTTTACAGCGTGGCTTTGTTTGCACAACCTTTACATTTTCTCCCCAGATAGTAATAATGCCACCTGTTGTGCCCACACATAAATAATATCCCTCTTTGAACAGAGGCGCAGGTGTGACTAATCGACCTGACAAGGGGACTCCAGGTTTGCCCCTGGGCTTGCATACACCAAAGATGACGCAACTTGTATATTGGCGAATTCAGAAATGGAAATTGCCTTTCTGACTACTCCAGATGTCAAATTACTTGCACGCAAGTATGAGTCTTTGAACAGACATTTAATTTCTCTTAAACTGCACTCAGTCGCACTGAAAGAATATTACATGGCAAAACGTATACTACGAGGTCTGCGCCCACAAGTGAGACCTACTCTAATGACAAACAACGATGAATATTGCAATAAATTTGTGGCAATTTCCGATAAATATGCTTTTGATTTGATCCTGTTAAACTTGGAGTACTTACAGATGGAAATCTCGAATACAGTTTCCGCAGCCTCCCATGCTGAGCAGATATTGAAGTCATCTAGGATAGCAGAAGAATGGAAAGGCATCTCCGACAGAACAAGCCGGGCCCTACAGAAATTTAGAAGCGAAGTTGAAACTACGAAAAGGAATAAATGGGCACATGACCTGGAGGACTATCGACTGCGCCAAATCTACATTTGGCAGAACTGCCCTAAGAGTCAAGGTTCGTATGGTCGACAACAATGACAACAATATCCCAGACGTCAGCGACAGGTCAGGAGACGTCACCGTCATGCCAACTCCAATTTTGGTTGGTCACTTGCTGGTTCAGAGTCAGCAGAGTTATCAACACTGAGATCAACTGGTGAAGTGCCTTTTTTAGGGGGCCGTCCATCGAGAGAAATCACAGATCAAAGACCCCTAGGAGAAGAGGCGGCAAGAAATATTGCAGAATACGACAAAGGGACCCGGAGATTGCGAACACGTTCAGATATGAAGGGTCGACCGCTCCAAGATCGTCAGTGGTAAATATATCATCTAAAGTATTAACTGAGCCTCAAATCAGTGTTCTTCCAAGGGGACTCTCTTTGTGCCCTATTTCCAGGACTGATTGGTTCAAATTGGACATAGACTGTAACATGTTTTTCAGAAAACTGAAATTGAAGTATTTTTTTGCTAATCGTAATCTGGGTGGGCTGTCTTGCGGTGCGCAGTCCAACCCCCATGTCGGCTGGGGTTGGACTGCGTAACACGAGCAGTTTCCAACCACATGAGGTGAATCATGCTGTTCAGATGTATTCTAATTTGGTCAGGCGTGATTTAACATCTTTGAGGTCTAAGGAGTTTAGGGTTAAACATAAAAACAAATTGAGCAAAAATAACTGGAAGTGTGGACGATAATATCACTATACGCCTGGCCATATAATGATATTCAACATACTACCATCAGGAGATTATGTCACAATTGTCTGACACAGCAGTTTATGAACCCCTCCCCAACAATCCAACTACCATGTTTAAAAATGAATTGCAATCATTGTTGGATGAGGCGCTACTAGGGGGTTTAATTGATAGACAGCTGTACGAGTTTTTGCTACCAGCTTTTCCTTTGGTACCTATTTTTTTCACGTTCCCAAAGATACTTCAGAAAGGACCTGGTCACCACCATAATTTTGGGGAGGGGGAACGCTTTAAAATAACACCTCTTGGTTTTTAGACAGAATTTTCCAACCATTTGTGAGTGCAGCATCCATGTACATAAAAGTTACCACAGATTTTTTGGTTTGGTTACAAAGGCTTACTGTAGGCGAGGGGGCCATATTGGGCTCCTTTGATGTTATGTCCCTCTATACCATCATACAACATGATGTTGGCCTGATGACAACCAGACACTATCTCCAACAATCGGACCTCTCCAATAGTTGTATGAAGTTTGTCATGGCCTTACTGTCCTTGGTTTTGAAAAACAACTTTTTTTTGTTTAACAATAGATTCTAGTGCCAATGGAGAGGGACCACTATGGGGTCCAAAATGGCCCCCTCATATGCCATCCTCTTCATGCGGTATATAGAGGACACGTCTCTGTGTGCCTCCCCATCCTGGACCTTGGTCCAGATGTGGTGGGGGTACATAGATGACCTGTTCTTCATCTGGAATGGGATGGAGGGCCAATTGAGTATATTCCATCAGGGGCTGAATAACATCCGCCCTGAGTTAAAATTTACTATGGTGGCTTCAAGAGATTCATTGCAATTTTTGGACATGTCCATAATCAAACACGGGACGTCCCTACACACGGATTTACGCACAAAAGCGCCAGATCAGGGAGTACAATGTATCCCGTTTGTGGCAACTTATGTGCCTATTAGTAGGGGCATGAAACGTATTATCAACAAACATTGGCACATTTTGTCTGGATGCCACCCCAATGTAGTGGAGTTTGCCTAGCCTCCCATGATGGCATACTGCAGGGGCTGTAACTTTAAAGATACGTTGGTGCACAATTTTAACCCTTTCCAATCCACTGTCTGATGTCTAAAGACATTCTGATTGAAGGCTGTACCGCTCCAATGTCGGAAGACGTCCGGCAGGGTATTCTTACTGTAGATTACTGGTCGCTCTGTTGTCGGTTGGCCTCTCCAGAATGTCACATACCGCAGTACTGGCTCTAGCCAGCAGATGGCGGAATTTTATAATGGCAGAAAGAGAAAGCCCCAAAGGAAACCCTGAATCCAAAATTGGATTGTGAAGGGTTAAAAACAAAACTTTCCAATGATTCACAGCGCACGTTGGCGCCGATTAGAAACGGTTGTGTTCCTTGCTTGAATTGTGCAGCCTGGAGAAACCATCACAGAAATACGCAAACCCATTGCCAATCGTAAGAGTAGCATTAGGATTGGCAAAGTTGACCTGCCAGTGCCCAAGCATTTTATTGAATCTGGGCATTCGGTGAGTCAGCTCCGCTACAGGATCATAGTCGCACTTCCTTCAACTATACCTGGTGGCAACAGGGAGAAACAGCTAAGTCTCCTTGGGGTGCGGTGGATCTTCCAGCTGGACACCTTACAACCTAGGGGGTTGAATATAGATTATAACCCCCTGACGTACGCCATATAAATAAGACACGGTTGTTGCTATGACTATAACTCTCAGGGTGATGTTGTGGGTTGCTCTTTTAATCATGTTTATAATTATTTCTGCTTTCCATAGATGCCCAGATGCAGGGTGCTGCATGCAGTATGGTCGTAACTAGATGACGGATCCCGACCATTGGGGGCGACGAGCGGACCTTTGTAAACAGTGGAATAGTGACAGCGGGGATATTATAATGTCTGAGTACTAGATGTGGGATGTCTTTTTGCACTTTATGTACTTTGAGATCAAAATTAAACTTTTGGAGCAAGTTATGAGCGCACTTTTTTCATCTACACCTTTGTATAAGGTTGATCGGCAATAGTGTGGTGTGATATAACATCTCAGCAATGTAGTATAAAGGTATAAGTAATGCTATACATATATGTCAATTGTATTAGAAATAACCCGCTGCTGCTGCCCTGTACACCTTGACGGCATCAGTACCATTCTATACGTGCTCCCATGGCAACAGCATATCACAGTGAGGAAGGGGTTAAATACATCAATTTATCATTTTCCTATAGATTTTGCCCTGCATGCACTGATCACATGACGCTGACATCACCACAGGTCCTTCAGTCACCACCTTTTTTGCTCATTGTTGAGCTCCGCCCCTACTGATCATGTGATGATGACATCATCACAGGTCCTTCGGTTGTTGCAGTATTGCAAAAGGTGGTCGCATGTTAACATCCCTGGTATTGTCTCTGTTATCTGCCAGAGGGGAGGTATATACATATATATAACACCGAGGTGACCCTGTACACGCGCAGACACTCAGACTGGATGCCAGCGTGACTGAATTGAGTACTGAAGCGGTTAATTACCTGGGGCTGCCCCACATGATGTCTTGAAACCATCACACACACCTGCAACTGGGCTCTATCGGTTGTTGTGAGGTAACACCTGCTCATCATTATGTTTTTTAAATGCTGTGTTTCTATTGGCTAAGATTTTACTTGTGTTGTGTGTGTGTGTGTGTATATATATATATATATATATATATATATATATATATATATATATTGTGAGACAGTGACTGACAAAGTGCTGGAGGGTGGATACGTGCCACCGAGCGGCCTGGGCTCAGTGGAGGAAGCCAGCATTTCTGTGTCAGTAACGGTATGTTACTGACACGTTATAGTTTTGTAGGTGGCTCCAAGCCACATAATCCGGGCCGGCTTTTCCTGGAGTGGTCAAAGCGAAGGGTGGGATGGCCACTCCCACGTACCAGGTGAGGCTGGTACCAGGCCTTAAAAAGCCTGGGCCTGCAGGTCAGAGATAGAGAGAGCGTCTGGCTGAGAGCCAGAGAGAGGGCTCTGTGGAGCAAGGAGCCCGGCTAGCCCAGCGTGTGGGCTGTGAGAGAGCCAAAGGTGAGGTTGACAGGGTGACGCCCCTAACCTCAACACCCAGGAGGGTGTGGTGAGACCTCCACAGGTCTGAGGACCGGACTGGCTATGTGACGTTTTGAAGTGAGTAGTCAGGGCCGGACTCTGTGTAGTAAGCGCTCAGACGAGCAGGTGATTATTTTATGTTGGCCTGAAGTTAAGGCCTGGTTTATTTGTGTTGTATGCTGCAATAAACCCAGGCGAAGCCTGGACTAAAGGACCTTTTGTTGCCCGGTGTCACTGTCTCTGGCCGCAGATGCCCACGCTGCTACTGACCCTAAACGCTAATCCCTCACTATATATATATATATATATATATATATATATATATATATCTGTGTATCTGGCTTTGGTGACTTGGCACAGGCTACGGCGACAGCCATAACGTTGGCATCAAGCCCGTGTGTGGCTTCAATAAAGATGGAATTCCTTTTAAATCTATGAATTGACGTATTTGGGTCCCCTGCTTTGCGGCTCCAACACATCATTTCTTGCTGGACTGTATAGGGGTCACAGATCTAGGCTCCTTTTGGGAGCTCGCAACATACACCGAAAGGAGCCTCCCTTACTTTATAAGGTAAGCACAAGTGCTGTTGTGTTTGCGATATTTGGTTCTCCAGTCATTGGTGACATCCCCTCTGACCGCTCACTTTCCCTTTTCTTCTCCATCATGCCCAGACTACCATAATGACTTCTCCTGGTCGCAATTTGACATTGATCTCTATGAGCCCTAAGTTTTACAGCGTGGCTTTGTTTGCACAACCTTTATATTTTCTCCCCAGATAGTGCCACCCGTGGTGCCCACATGTACATAGTATCCCTCTTTTTGTGCTCCCGTAGGCCCCATACAGTAATTGTCATTTTTAGTGCCACAAAACAGTAAGTGTCCCCACTCAATATTCCTTCCACTCAGTAGTAATGCCTCTCATGGTCTTGGCCCTCACTCTGTAATAATACCCTCTTAGGTGCCCTCTCAGTAATAATCCCTCCATAGGTCCACTCTCAGTAATAATGCCTTCATAGGCCCCCATTCAGTATTTTCACGTTTTTTTTTCAAATGCACCCCATTACAATGATGGGGTTCATTAAAAGGTGCTGTCAAAATGCTGTGCAATGTGTTCAAAAATACTGCTTGAAATCGCTGTAAAAAAGCAGTAACCGAGGGCCGTAGTGAGCGGTCTCCGGTCACGTGATCGCCGTTATCGAATTGATAATTGCGTTCACCTAAAAGTTCAAAAGACAGTTGAAGTGTAATGCTCCTCCCGGTTTCGGCCCCGTTGTGTATACTGAATTCAGTTAGGGCCACAATGAGTATGTCTCTGAACACAGGACAAACGGGGGTATCTATTTTGGGGTGAAGGTCTTCATTCACATGTGTGTTGTACAAAAAGTGTTTTTTAAATGACGCAATTGCCCAAAAAAAATTTTTCTTCTGCTTTGCTTAGATTCATTCAAAAACTGTGGGGTCAAAATACGCAGTACACCCCTAGATGAATGGGCTAAGAGGTCTAGTTTTCAAAATCGGGTAATTTGTGGGGATTCTCTGTCATTTTGGCCGCTCAAGGGCTCTACAAGTGGGCAATGGGGCCTAAATCACCTTCAAGCTAAATGTCTGTTCTGAAAGCCACCGGTTGTGCATACGGACAGAAGATTAGGGGCACAATGGGTATGTTTCTGAATACAGGACAACCAGGGGTATCTATTTTGGGGTGCAAATCCTCATTTTTATGTGCACTAAAAAAAAAAATCATGTTTTTTAAATAACATATTTGTGGGGCATTTTCAGCGCTGACAAAAACGAATGTCAGCGCAGCTGAAATCGCAGTGAACGCTGCGTTGAAAAACACAGCATTTTTTCGAGCGCCTGTGTGAGGTCGGCCTTGGCCCTGTTTTGTTATATACTACATTCTCCATTTATATCGGTCGCATTCCAAGGGCGGGGGATATTCAAACACTCCCTGACAAGACAGAACTGAACTTTGGCCACCCAAGACTTGTTTCATCCTGATAGCCATTTATGGACTATGTAAAGGTCATTAGTAACAGACAACTCCTGTATATATTAATGTATCCAATAGAATCAATCTGCAAACATTAAACAACCAATCAGGATGAGGAGCTGATGTATAATAATTCTGTATTGTCTTGAACTGTGCTGAAGGTTACAAAGAAAAGTTATCTTCCCGAACTCCTTCCTGCTGTGTGCAGTAAATGTCTTATGTCTGACTGTGTGTCCACTACCAGAGGGGATCTAATTACCATCTTCCAGGCCTTTAGGAGGTAAGTCATAGAGATTCCCCACTCTCCCTCCACCAAGTAAGTGGATTTAACATTTCTTTTGATACTAATCTCTTGCATATTTCTATTCCCTATACCTAAGCTTTGTTCTTCTCTCTTTGCCTATCTCTAGTGAGGGGTATTCCACAACTGTACAGATGTAGCAAAGTTTAAGTTGCCTGTAGAGATGAGTGAGCACGCTCGGATAAAGCAGATACTCGAGTGAGCATCGCTTTTCTCGAGTAACTGCTCACTGGTCCGAACAGGCTCGGGGGAGGGGGGCAGCAGGGGGTAGCAGGGGACAGAGTGAGAGAGCTCTCTTTCTCTCTCTCTCTACCCCCCGCTAACACCCGCCGCCCCCTGAGCCTGCTCGGACCAGTAAGCAGTTACTCTTTAAGTAACTGCTTTATCCGAGCGTGCTCGCTCATCTCTAGTTGCCTGTGATAACGTTCTGCAATTCCACCAAAAGGCTCAATGCACATGGATGGATTTGCATTGTGGAATCCGAAGCGCGGGTCCGCCTTTGGATTCCGCAGCAAATACCTGCCATAACATGCAATGTAAAAGCGGGTTTCCATGCCCACGAGCGGAAATCAATTGCGATTTTATGCTAGCTAGGAGGGATAGCTAACACTAGGGAAAAGAGGGAGAGTATTTAAAAAGATCTAGACAAGCTTGAACAGTGAGCAGCGACTAACAGAATGGTATTTAACAAGGAGAAATGCAAAGTTCCACATCTGGGCAAAAAAAATTAAAAAAGCACATACAGAATGGGAGGAATTGGGCTAAGCAGCAGCACATGTGAAAAAGACGGGTATACTAATAGATAATAGGCTGAACATGAGTCAACAATGTGATGCAGAAGTATGGGACGTATTAGAGAAGCATAGAGTCTAGATCACGTGAGGTCATTATACCCCCTCTACTCTTCCTTGGTCAGACCTCATCTGGGATACTGTGTCCAGTTCTGGGCACCCCACTTTAAAAAAGACATAGACAAACTGGAGAAAGTTCAGAGAAGTGTTATCAAGATGATGAGCAGTCTACAAATCATCTCTTATGAAGAACGGTTAAAGAATCTAGGAATGTTTAGCTTGTAAAAAAGAAGGTTGAGAGGAGACTTAATAGCAGTCTACAAATATCTGAAGGGCTGTCACACTGCAGAGGCATCAGCCCTATTCTCATTTGTACAAGGACTAGAAGCAATGGGATGAAACTGAAAGGGAGAGACACAAATTAGATATTAGAAAAAACTTTCTAATAGTGAGGGGGATCAATGAGTGGAACAGGTTACCATGGGAGGTGGCGAGTTCTCGTTCAATGGGAGTCTTCAAACAAATCCTGGACAAATATCTGTCTGGGATGATTTAGTGATCCTGCACTGAGAGGAGGTTGGACCCAATGACCCTGGAGGTCCCTTCCAACTCTACCATTCTGGGATTCTCTGAGCATGCTCTATTTTAAGCCGGATTCTGTGCAGATGTCTTCCATTGAAGTCAACGGAAGACTGCTTATGGAGAAAAAAAAAAATCGCAGTGTGCTCTATTTTTGAACGGATTCCGTGCGGACGGCTTCCATTGAAGTCAATGGAAGCCACCTGACTCACAGCCCTTCCGCAATTAACATTGTGGAAAGGTCGCAGGCATCCACGTCGTCGTTTTTCAATCCTAGCAACACCCCTAGTTCATAATGACATAGAAGCAGAAACCAAAAAGCGGCAACAGCACTGAAAACACATTTACCATCAGAGGTATGCATACCTATAATCAGAGGCGTAACTTGAAGATTCGGGGCCCCAATGCAAAATCTGTAACAGGGCTCTCCAACTATAATTCTTTACTCATACTACTAGGCTACCTATATGGAGGGGTGAGCCCTTTTGGGCCTCCTAAGGCTCCTAGGCCCCGATGCAACCGCATCTCCTATAGTTACGCCCCTGCCTATAATCAATACTCTAACCACATTAAATGATGCAAGCTTCTTGGTATATAATTAGATTAAATTACAGATATTGTGGAGTTGTTGCTGCCTTCACCTGGTCTTGTACGTGCGACGCCCCTTTACCTTCTGTCCTTCCTATTGTACCATATGAACGGTCTTTCCTTCCCTGGTATTATTTATAGGCTTAGTCCCAAGAGAGGAGCATTCTTATAGTTAGGTACCCATCTTTCCCAGGTCGAGATTATACCACCTGGCTTTAGCGATAGGACCCATCTGAAAGCTTGGTCACCTGGACGTTGGTAGATGGGCCAATATGATTTGATCAAACTGTATACCAAGAACCTTGCATTACTTAATGTGGTTAGGATATTTATTATAGGCATGCATACCTCTGATAGTAAATGTATATTAAGTGTGAAGCAGCATCCAAGGAGATGATTTCCAAAAGAAGCCTTTAATCCACCCAGCACATACAACAACATTTCCACCCCTACGAATCTGTGGTCTTTGTCAAGTTAAATGACACAGTGCACAAACACAACTTAATATACAGACAAGACACACCCCTCAACCAATTAACTTATACCTTATTAACACATAATTAGATAAAATGACATTAGAACATAGAACAAACCTGATGATTGGACGGACCGGGATGGGGGCTCTGGCACACATACCGCCCCTCACGTGTCCTGGCGGAATAAAACAATGCTTGCCGCCCAAGAGCTGCGTCCCTGTGTGGGTACTGTGCAGGCGCGGGAATCAACCATGCTATCGCGGTGACTCGGAAGGCATTGTAGGAAGAAGATCTACCATCACCGGCTCGTATCTACAGCGCATGCGCGGCTAGTGCGTCCGTGCGTCTCACCAATGTGGGATCACTATGGCAACTGTCCGATGCTGGCGCATGCGTATACAGTCTCATCGGGCAATGATAAGCATGGAACCGGATCACTCCAAGCTTAGCTTCATCATGGAGGACTAATAACATCCTCACTCAAAAAATAGGATAGTAGCCACATCATTCATTCCAGTACCAGCAATGGACTACCTTATTACTGGAAAAAGGGGGAAGGCAGCAACGCTCTATCTGGCATAGAATGCAGTTTGTTTTATACCAATATGCAATTAGACTGCCTAGCAAGGCGTATGGCAATGGGAAATTACTCTCCAAGTGGCTTAAACCAACTCAAGTGATCATTAACCCTTCTAATCTATATTTACTCATTAAGATGCCATTATGCATATTCAAACCATCAATGAAGAGAGTATACAGACCAAATATAAGGTGATGCTTTTTTATAATCAAACAATGCAAATAATGCAATTCCCATCACATGACTACTCTCCTTCTATATAGAAGAGAGAAGTAAAAAGCGTGCTCGATAGCCACAAATGATAGACGTGAAGGTAGTGTTCGATACCCGAACCCACAATCCGTCCAAAGGTCGTTCATCTGTGAAAACATAAAGAAATATATTAAAAACATGATCATATTCATACCGCAATTGTATCTAGAGCAACAAGAAATTTTTAAGCCTGAAACTACATATCACCACATCATAGAACATACAAAAGAGGATTATACTCAATGTTTAGCCCATTAGGAGTCAATGAGTCAAGCTCATGAATCCACCTGGCCTCAAGGAGTTTTAATTGTCGTTCTCTGTCACCGCCTTTGCTACTGGCTCTAACCGTATCGATGATTCTATATCGCAACTGATTGATCGCATGACCCGAATCTAGAAAATGTCTCGGAATTGGAAGATCTGTTTTGTGCGTTCTTATTGTGCTTTTATGGTTTGTTATACGTTTACATACCTCATTGGTGGTCTCCCCTACGTATACAAGTCCGCTCGGGCAAGTGATGATATATATCACGAAAGCGGACCAGCAGCTAAACCACCCCTTTATGGGATATTGTTTGCCAGTGTGTGGATGGGTAAAGCTACTTCCTTTAACCAGATTATTGCACATTGCGCAGCCAAGGCAAGGGAAATTTCCATTTTTCAAGGGCATTAAGGTTTATTGTGTACTTGTAGAAGTCACCTGGTCAACTGTCCGTACTAAATGATCCTTGAAATTCCGCCCTCGCCTGTAGGACATTAGCGGCGAATTGGAAAATTCACTGATGTCGGGATGGCAAGTGGATAACATATGCCAATGTTTGTGCATAATATACTTGATGCGTTTGCTGTAAGGCCCGTAAGTAGACACAAACGGAATACGATCATTGGTGCGGGACCTCTGAGTTGGAATTAAGGTCTGCTCACGTGCTAATGTTTGTGCCCGTTGTTTGTGCCGTGTGATTAAAGTAGGTGGATAAACACTGTGCATAAATTTCCTGCACATGGCATCCAATCAAGCATCAAAAAAGGCATTAGCAGTTACCCGTCAAACTCGGAGCTTTTGGCTCCATGGCAAAGATTGTATCATCGCCGGTGGATGACAGCTGGTGTAACTAAGCAAGTTGTTCCTGTCCGTGGGTTTAGAGTATAAATCTGTAGTAAACCCATTACCCTGCCTGATAACCATTATGTCCAAAAACTGCACCACAACCTCTGAGGCCACCAGCGTAAATTTGAGTTCCGGTAAAAAGCCATCCAATTCACTATGAAACGCAATCAATTCCTCCGAGGTCCCTCTCCAAACAATGTAAACATCATCTATGTACCTCCATCAAACCTGGACCTTGGTCCAGGATGGGGAGGTACATAGAAGAATCTCTTCTACGTAGCGCATAAAAATGTATTGTATGTATGTCTCCCCATTCATTGCAAATGTTTAACTATGAAATGTGTCTTGTGTCCCAGATTTATCTTGCTACAACAATCTCCTGTTTTGGACCAACATTTCTCCAAAGACCTTGTGGACAGAAGAATCAGTGTCCAAAATGAACGAAGAGATAAATATATCATTATTGCCAGAATTTAAAGAAGCGTGTTGGCCAGCAAAGATAATATGGGAGCGGATTAACCATGCGTACACATCGGATTCTCCCCCACGGCACTGGGGGTATCAAAAAGGGAACTATGGATTTCAATATTGGGTTTTTACTTCCCAGACTGAAAGTTATACTGTGGTCTGGGATACTTTGCACTCGTACTGGAAGGTGAAAACTCCATTTGGACCATCCTTATTTTTGATTGGACCCCTGTTTATTGGCCAATCAGGAAATGAGTCACAAGCAGCACCACAATTTTCAGTCTCTATATCAGAGACGGATGTATTAACTCCTGGCTCACCTCAACAGGTGAAGGAAAGAATGCTAAAAATTGCTCGTTTTGTTTTAAAAGAAGGATATAGCAACATTATGATTTAATATATCAATAATCCATGTAGCAAAGAGGCTCTTATGAGTAACAAAAAATGGTACCCACTGTGTAGGACCACTCGAATACTGTGTTTTATGTTGGTGTTTCCTGTCTTACTTGCAGTAAACTTTTTATATTTTCTCTCATTACTAGCCTCCATTTATTTGATTTTTAGCTTCACAGGGGCTTCATATGAACAGCATTTTTTTTTTTTAAAAAGCACCTGGGATATGTTCACACAGAGAACTTCATTGCAGACTTTTCCGTGGCGAATTCCACCTCTAAAAACCGCAGCATTCTGCCACTGGTCTGCACGCGGATTTGCCCTGCAAAAACTAAAGAAGTTACATGTTTTTTTTCAGCTTCCGCATTGGAATTCCACATGCAGAAACAATACCGTAACTAAAAGAAGTGACATGACTTTTATTTAGTTTCCATATCGGAAATAGAAATGGAATTTGCCACCGAAAACTCTGTAACGAATTCCTCCATGTGAACATACACCTAGGTATGTGGTTCGTCGCTCTATGCATGCAGAAATAGCCTGGATTCATATACAGTGTTTTTAGGTTTGTGTCTCCCAGTGCCCCATAAATGCAGCATGCCACAAACTTCTTTACATGGCATCAAAAAGGGCAGAAAAAATGCATCATACAAATGTAACAAAAACACCCACCAAATATACTTGTAGAAAACGCTATGAAAAACACTGCAAAAGGCCGCCTGCAGACGAGCGGGTCGGATCCGGCAGCGAGAATTCTCGCCGCGCGATCCGACCCGAGCGCCTGCAGGGGCGAGCGCGTACTCACCCGCACCTGGCGGCCCCGGCTCTTTCATGTGCCGGCTGCCGCGCAGCCGGCGCATGCGCAGACCGGAGCCGGCGGCCGGGTGAGTGCGTGCCCCACAGAAAATTAGGACATGCCGCGGTTTGTTTGCCGCGCGAGATTTTGCGCGGCCAAACCGCGGCCGTCTGCATAGGAGTGCGTATTTTAATGCACTCCTATGCAAACTTTCAGCGGCGGAAATCCCGCGGCGGGATTTCCGCTCGTGTGCAGGCGGCCAAAATTAGTATGTGCGAAGGAGATCTTAAATAAGTATTTCAACAGCAGATACTTGTGACATGTTCCAGTGCTGAGACCTCGTCATGTTGTATGGTTGAGAGTGTCATGGAATCTAAAGTGTTAAGTTTCAGAATGCAATAAGTGTATGTTTCTTACCTTGTATTGGACTATTGACCCTTAAATAGAAGACTAAAACCTATGCTTTGTAGTGTCGGGAACTAGGATTTTAAGATAAGAAGTCAACAGACAAATTAAATAAGGCTAAGCTATGTTAACAGAGAAGACACACAGCGATAGCAGAACTATTGTCTAATGCAACAGCAATATCCTGACTTAAGTAATTTCTATGTCTGCGACGAGCCTTAAGAGCTTTGAGAATATTTGGTAGATGTCAATAAGTCTTATGATCAATAAGTATTTTCACCTTTGTAACAGTAAACTACGTAACACTAATCTTTGTACCAAGCAACATTTGGATACGCCCTCTTCTTCCTGTATAAAAGTTGACAATCTTGATAATAAAGTAGAATTTATTGAGTTCTCATGGAGAAGTGTCTTGACATAACATGGAGTGAATTTATGCTATTGATAGATAATTGCTAGCAAATCTTCTCATCACGGGCTTCCATATCTACCAATTTGGCACCTGGCAACGAGGTCATCAGATCGGTACCGGTGTGGTCCGATAACAGCTGACGCCCGGAACAGGGACAGAGTGACCAGAACCTGTGACCCGACTTACTCTCGAACGGACAGAATGCACAGACCCATAATGAGGACAAAGCTGGCTGGTAAGAAACTGTTATTCTTATCCCTCATTGTGTCTCTGTGATTCTGTCTGCTCAAAGTTGCGTAAGTGTGTTCATTTATATTGAGTGGTTCATTTAAGGTCTAAACTCGGTCTTTTTTATATGACAAAGAACCCTGTCAAATAAGCTGTCTCGTTGTCTAGGTTTGAATGAATGTGTAACTCAGTGTGTTTAAAGGCCATAATAATATCAATAGGTTGAATAATTGTCCTAGTGTGGCTATTCTATGATCTAATTTCCCTAATCTACTGGTAACGTGTTCCGGTGTCTGACGAGGGACCAATGGTTTAGGTGGGTCCTGCAATGTGAAGCCTGAGTTTTTAGGGTCATGCAGCGGGAACACCTGTGTATATGGTTTAAGTGGGTCCTGCACTGTGAAGTCTGAGTTTTAGTCACGCAGCGGGAACACTTGTACTGTATGTTGTCTGTAGGAAAAGGGTCCGATTTGTGACAAGAATCTCTTGCCGTACAGGATATCCTTAGACGGGGTTACCCTCTCCTCAAATAAGTAGGAAAAAGGTTAATAAAAACCCATATAGATTACCAGTGAAACATGGGTAATGGATGGTCTAAGAGAGCCACCTCGGATGAGTCAGAATGGACAATGGCCAAAAACATAGTAAGGAATATGGAAGGTAAAGAGATAGCTAAAGAATGTAAGGCTTTGATGTCTATCATGAAACAAGACACCAGACATGGGTCCCTTTGTCCCAGTCTGTGGTCAAAAGCAATGATAGAATATAAAGGTAGTTTTAAAGATGCTAAACTCCTGGAGGCTGCTGAAGGTTGGGACAGATGTGCCCTCCTGGTTGCTAAAGGGAAGACAGAAGAAAGAATTGAAAATGATGGTGTCAGTAAGTATAGAATGAGAAAGATAATATTATTAACAATGCCAGATCGATCCTGAGAAACAACCCATGGGGTTCTATAGATCTGTCTACAGTTAGCAGGAGTTTATGACTGCTGTTAAAAGACCTAGAAGTGGCCAGACATAAGGCTGATCCCTTCTTCCCCTTGATGATGAAGGAATTTAATCCACCACCTGACCCTAAAGTGTCAGGTTCAGGGGCTATTTTCCTACGTCATCTGAAAGACTGGGCTTCAAAGCGTATGACAGAGTTAGGAATTAGCCTGCATGATGTTAGTCAGGAGAAGACAGAATCAGCAGAAAATTTTTTGTCTAGGATTCTGGTAGCATGGACGGACTTGGGATACAGTCCTAATGTCCCTGCACATGCCCAACTTCTTACGCAAGCCTTTGTGAAAGGTCTTATAAAGACCCTGAAGGAAAAATTAGAAGCCACCCTTCCTGAATGGCGTACTCTAGAGGCTCAGGCTCTTCTTCAAGTTGTCTGTGGTTTTGAGCTAGGCTCCTGTACTACTGTACTTGAAAACCTGGACAATAATGAATCTCGAAAACCTATCACTTGCTTCAACTGTGGCAAACAGGGCCACATGCGTAGACAATGTAGGGCACCTCCTAAGGTTCAGAATGGACAGTCCAAATCCAGACCGTCCTCCTCTGACCATTAGGAAACAGGCAATCCAGTGTCTGTACTCATTGATGACGTCTGCCCTTTGCAAGTTAGCAAATCCAGAAGGGGCCCAGTACCTATTGTCTCTGACTGTAGGTTTAGAAGGTCCTCTCCCCTTTCTGGTAGGCACTGAAGCAGCCACTAGTGTAATACATAGCAGACGTGTCAAAGAGAGTGACATCAGTAAACAAAGTCTTTTATGTGTAGGAGTAGATGGAACACCAAATATACTCCTTTGTCTAAGCCAATGGAAGCAAAGTTCACAACCAATTATTCTCTGACTACTCAATTGTTGGTTAGTGAAACCACTCCTCTCAACCTATTAGGAGCAGATTTGCTGCAGAAAATCCACACCTCTTAGAGTTTAGGGAGGATGGGTCGGTTAAAATCACGGGTCAGTTAGCAGAGAAAGAAATCTGTATACTAGCTGCATTTTGTCAGTCTTCAGAAACCCCTATAGCCGTATGCACACCTTTGTTGTCAGAGGAGGAGCTGAAACAATGTTTACAACACGTTCCAGCCTCGCCTTTGGAGTGGGGGAACAACGGATATGGGCAGACTAGCAGTACCACCTGTTCAGGTTAGGTAGAAACCAGGAGTCCCATTGCCATGTATTTCTCTATCCCTCTGTATAAAAGACGGTAGGTATTTGTTTGCTTTTACACACATAGGCAAGCAAATCTACTTGGGTTGTGACTCTGCAGGGAGCTCAGAATCCACCCTCCCTGTTCTCACAGCTCATGGGTCAAGTGTTGGAAGGCTGGCAACCTGAATCACAGGCTGTTATTTTGTTACAATACGTTGATGACCTTTTGCTCTCTGCTCCAGACAAAGCTACATGCATAAAACTTCAATTTCTCTTCAATTCCTGGTAAAGAACGGATGTAAGGCGTCAAAGAAAAAGCTCCGGTTTTGTTGTTCATCTGTGACTTTTCTTGGACATTGTCTCACGTCAAGAGCTCGTCATCTCACCCAGGACCGTAAATCTGCCGTTATGGACATTAAGGTTACCCGCTTCTGTCTCTAAACTACGTACCTTTCTAGGACTTGTTTCTTATTGGAAACCATGGACTGTGAATGCTGTCAGCTGATGTAGCTGATGTGTGACTGTCTCAAGAAAGAACCCTTCCAACTTACAGAAGTAGCCATCTTGGCAGCCCCAGCCCTGGGCCTGCCCAACTACAACAAACCCTTCAGGCTCTACTGCAATGAGAACAATGGACACACAGCAGCACGGAGGGCACCAACGACCTGTAGCCTACTACTCCAGCAGGTTAGACCCCGTCGTCAAACGATCACCACCCTGTCTACGAGCAGTAGTGGCAGTCTCCAGGATGTTGGACAAATCAGCGGACCTAGTTCTGGATCATGAGGTACAATTGTTAGCACCACATGATATCTGTGCTATCCTAACACAGGTTCAGCCCAAGTACTTTTCTGCAGCTCGTTGCCTGAGACTCCAATGTGCCCTCCTGATGCCTGCCAACGTTACCATCACCTGCTGTCAGACTTTGAATCCTGCTACTCTTTTACTGGAACAGGATGACACTGACCAAGAAGACTCAAGAAGAACCTCACAACTGCGCCCAGCTCATGCAGATGGAAACTTGTGGGTTTGATTATGTCAAGGACACTCCACTACTTAGTCCCAATTTAGCCTTGTTCGTTGATGGCTCCAGGTATGCTGTAGATAGACAATTTCACACTGGTATGCGGTCACCACACAGACCCCTGTTCTTCATCAACAGTCATTACTTGCACATGTCTCAGCCCAACAAGCTGAACTGCAGGCCCTTACACACGCCTGCATGCTGGCACAAGACAGCTAACATTTACACAGACTTGGCAGACCAAGCAACCAAAGAAGCAGCCCTGCTGCCCCTCACACCGGCAGTTCTGGCCACCTGCCAAGAAGAAGACAATATGTCACCATCACTAAATGTCTCACAGCATCTTCTTTTGTCTTTTCAGAAACAAGCATCTTCCCGTGAAGTGTCAGGTTGGAAAGCAAAAGGAGCCACTTCAGATTCCAGTGGCATGTGGACACTTCACGGGAAGCCTTGTCTTCCAAGAGCCTTGTTTACAGTGCTAGCCTCCATAACATATGACCTCACGCATGCCTCTAAAACTGCAATGTGTGATCTTGTTTCCAGGTATTGCACTCACCAGCGTTATCTTGTATTCCTGTTTACTAGTGTATTGACCTCGGATAACCCGTCGGCTGATTCCTTTACGGGGAGCTGGACGCAGTCTGGGTCCAGGTTCGCAAGAACTTACTGGAATCGCAGGAGAAGTTGCAGAAACAAGGTGCTGGTAAACGCACTGTCTGACCCCTTTGTAATAGACTAGGTCACCAATCTGTCCACAAGAAATTTAAAGTTGAAGATACCATCTCTCAAGTTAGCTCCTTGTTTTGTCAGGCCATTCCCTATTTCCAAGGTTATTAACCCAGTGGCCTATAAACTAACCTTACCTGACTCCTGGAAGGTGCATAATGTCTTCCACAAGTCGCTCTTGAAGAGGTTCGTTCGTTCCCCCGGTATTGCCCACCCGCAAACCTCCTCCTCCTACCCTTGTCCAAGGAGAGATGGAGTTCGAGATAGAACGAATTCTGGACTCCAGGCGGGTATGGGGTGCTTACCAGTATTTAGTGCACTGGAAAGGGATTGGACCCGAGGAGCGGTCATGGGTTCCGGCCAAGGATGTCCATGCTCCGCAGCTAGTCCGTCACTTTCATAGGACCTACCCCCTCAAGCCAGCACTGGGTCATGGGGGTCCGGTGTCCCCTCGTAAGAGGGGTGTTACTGTCAGGATGAGTGGCTATCGGGGTCGCCGTGCCCGCACGGCGGACGCTGTCGCCCCTGCTGCAAGTGTGCATCGCAGGGGGACTCCTACGCTGGTCATCACTCCTGGCCACCCGACTCCTACACGTCGCAGAGGTGCTAGGAGCATGGTGGCTGCTGCCCGGCGCCGTGTTCCTGTTTCCATGGCAACCTGCTGCATCCTCACTGACCTAGTCTGGTCTGCTAGTGCTGAGGGAGGTTCTCCGAGCACTTTCTGATCATCCTGCTGCTGTCAGGTGCTCCGCCCCAATCAGCTGCTGGGGCGGGAGCTCTGACAGTATTTAAACCCCTCAGTTGCTTCCTGACAGTGTTTGTATAGGCTTCCTTGCAATCACCAGCGTTATTTTGTATTCCTGTTTACTAGTGTATTAACCTCGGCTTTTCCCCTGACCTGACTTCGTCTCCTCCTTCTGTACTGCGTTTCTCCGGACTGACTTTTAGTGCTTGACCTTGGCTTGCTCCTGGACTGGTTTGCGGTTTTCCCTTTGTGCATCGCTCTGGTTGTCTATTTGTCTGTCCGTTTGTTTTCTGTTTCCAGGAATTGTGGATTTCCCCAGCATTCCCCTAGCCAGTGTAGGGACCGTCGCCCAGTTGCCCGCCTGGGGTTAGCCAGGAGTGGAGGCAAGTAGGCAGGGACAGAGGTTGTGGGCTACGTTGCAGGGACCCCCGACTCCTGCTTTCCCTGGTTTCCTGACATCTCTCTCTTGTCAATAAGACACACGCCCACCAAACAGACAGGACTCAGTCCTTATGACATTCTGTTTGGTCTGGCCCCTTGTCTAGGCCTATACTTTCCTCAGCTATTACAGGTTCAATTTGAACATATGTTACCTCTAGAGATGAGCGAGCGTCCTCGTCCGAGCTTGATGCTCGTTCGAGTATTAGGGTACTCGAGATGCTTGTTACTCGAGACGAGTACCACGCGGTGTTCGAGTCACTTCCATTTTCTTCCCAGAAAATTTTGCGCCGTTTTCTGGCCAATAGTAACACAGGGAAGGCATTACAGCTTCCTCCTGTGAAGTTTCAGCCCTATCCCACCTCCCTGCAGTGAGTGGCTGGGGAGATCAGGTGACACCCGAGTATATAAACTGGGGCCGGCCACGGCTTGCCACAGATGCACGCTGAGAGACATTAGGGAAAGTGCCGTCCTGCTGTAGCTGCTATAGGGAGAGTGTTAGGCTGTTATCTTCGTCTTCAAGAACCCCAACGGTCCTTCTTAGGGCCACATCTGACCGTGTGCAGTACTGTTGAGGCTGCTTTTAGCAGTTTTGCAATTTTTTTTTTTTTGTATACCGAGCGTGCAGACCATAGCATCCTCAGTCTGCAGTCATTTTACTGAGTATAGGGGCAGTACTGGTGAGGCAGGGACAGTGGTACAGGAAAAGAGATATACTCGCTATATAGGCAGTGGGCTTTTTCAAAAAAAGTTGGAAAAAAAAATCTTTGGGCTGCCTGTGACTGTGTTCAGTTTACTGCGTGTCTGCTGGGGGTAGTAGTCACTCATTAATACCCAGCTAGGTGTTACTGCAGCCTTGCGCATAATTTTTTCTGGCTGCACTGTGCTTTCAATAACCACAGTCATCCTCCAACAGGGAAATCCATATACAGTCTATATAGGCAGTGGGCTTTTCCCCCCAAATTGGAAACAAATACTATATTTGGGCTGCCTTTGACCGTCTTGAGTTTACTGCGTGTCTGCTGGGGGTAGTAGTCGCTCATTAATACCCAGCCTTGCGCATAAGTTTTTCTGACTGCACTGTGCTTTCAATAACCACAGTCATCTTCCAACAGGGAAATCCATATACAGGATATATAGGCAGTGGGCTTTTTCCCAAAAATTGGAAAAAAATACTATATTTGGGCTGCCTGTGACCGTCTTCAGTTTACTGCATGTCTGCTGGGGGTAGTAGTCGCTCATTATTACCCAGCCAAGCCTGTGACCGTGTACAGTTTACTGCTTGTCTGCTGGGGGTAGTAGTCGCTCATTATTACCCAGCTAAGCGTTACAGCAGGCTTGCGCATAATTGTTTCCTGGCTCTGCTGTGTCCGTTACATGATCGCCGTCATCCCGCCAGAGGGAAAGAGTATACATATATACGCTGCATACAGTGTCTGTCTGGTTTTTCACCTCACCATTTTAAAAAATTGAAGCAAAATACTTAAGGCCTACCACTGGCCTTTGGCCACTTGACTGGTTCTGCGCTGTGAATTCCAGTAGCTCATTCATACGCACCTAGTTCTGACTACAGGTTTGCGCATAATTGTTTCCTGGCTCTGCTGTGCGTTCCGTAAGCGAAGTCAGCCTCCAACCACAGGCCAATAAGCGGCACATTTAATTACAGCGTTCTGTTTCTGCTCTACTCGTAATACACCATGCTGAGGGGTAGGGGTAGGCCTAGAGAACGTGGACGTGGACGTGGGCAAGGACGCAGGGGCCCAAGTCAGGGTGTGGGCACAGGCCGAGCTCCTGGTCCAGGTGTATCGCAACCGACTACTGTGGGATAAGGAGAGAGGCAAGTTTCAGGGGTCCCCAGATTCATCTCACAATTAATGGGTCCACGCGGTAGTCCTTTATTAGAAAATGAGCAGTGTGAGCAGGTCCTGTCGTGGATGGCAGAAAGTGCATCCAGCAATCTATCGACCACCCATTCTTCTACACCGTCCATAGCTGCAACTCTGAATCCTCTGGCTGCTGCTCCTCCTTCCTCCCAGCCTCCTCACTCCATTACAATGACACATTCTGAGGAGCAGGCAGACTACCAGGAACTGTTCTCGGGCCCCTGCCCAGATTGGGCAGCAATGGTTCCTCTCCCACCGGAGGAGTTTGTCGTGACCGATGCCCAACCTTTGGAAAGTTCCCGGGGTCCGGGGGATGAGGCTGGGTACTTGCGGCAACTGTCTCAAGAGCTTTCAGTGGGTGAGGAGGACGATGACTATGAGACAGAGTTGTCTATCAGTGAGGTAGTAGTAAGGGCAGTAAGTCCGAGGGAGGAGCGCACAGAGGATTCGGAGGAAGAGGAGCTGGACGATGAGGTGACTGACTCCACCTGGATTGCTAAGCCTACTGAGGACAGGTCTTCAGAGGGGGAGGCAAGTGCAGCAGCAGGGCAGGTTGGAAGAGGCAGTGCGTTGGCCAGGGGTAGAGGCAGGGCCAGACCGAATAATCCACCAACTGGTTCCCAAAGCGCCCCCTTGCGCCATGCCACCCTGCAGAGGCCAAGGGGCTCAAAGGTGTGGCAGTTTTTCACTGAGAGTGCAGACGACCGACGAACTGTGGTGTGCAAGGTTTGTCGCGCCAAGATCAGCCGGGGAGCCACCACCACCAGCATGCGCAGGCATATGATGGCCAAGCACCCCACAAGGTGGGACGAAGGCCCACTGCCTCTCCCCCTGTGCCCCAACCTGCCACTGAGATCCAAACCCCCTCTCAGGACACAGGCACTACCGTCTCCCGGCCTGCACCCACACCCTCACCTCCACTGTCCTCGGCCCCATCCAGCAATATCTCTCAGCGCAGCCGTCGCTAGCGCAACTGTTTGAGCACAAGTACGCCGCCACGCACCCGCACGCTCAAGCGTTAAACGTGCACATTGCCAAATTGATCAGCCTGGAGATGCTGCCGTATAGGCTTGTGGAAACGGAGGCTTTCAAAAACATGATGGCGGCGGCCCCGCGCTATTCGGTTCCCAGTCGCCACTACTTTTACCGATGTGCCGTCCCAGCCCTGCACGACCACGTCTCCCGCAACATTGTACGCGCCCTCACCAACGCGGTTACTGCCAAGGTCCACTTAACAACAGACACGTGGACAAGCACAGGCAGGCAGGGCCACTATATCTCCCTGACGGCACATTGGGTGCATTTAGTGGAGGCTGGGACCGAGTCAGAGCCTGGGACCGCTCACGTCCTACCCACCCCCAGAATTGCGGGCCCCAGCTCGGTGATGGTATCTACGGCGGTGTATGCTTCCTCCACTAAACCACCCTCCTCCTCCTACGCAACCTCTGTCTCGCAATCAAGATGTGTCAGCAGCACGTCGCCAGCAGTCGGTGTCGCGCGGCGTGGCAGCACAGCGGTGGGCAAGCGTCAGCAGGCCGTGCTGAAACTACTCAGCTTGGGAGAGAAGAGGCACACAGCCCACGAACTGCTGCAGGGTCTGACAGAGCAGACCGACCGCTGGCTTTCGCCGCCGAGCCTCCAACCGGGCATGGTCGTGTGTGACAACGGCCGTAACCTGGTGGCGGCTCTGCAGCTCGGCTGCCTCACGCACGTGCCATGCCTGGCCCGCGTCTTTAATTTGGTGGTTCAGCGGTTTCTGAAAAGCTACCCACGCTTGTCAGACCTGCTCAGAAAGGTGCGCCAGCTCAGCGCACATTTCCGCAAGTTCAACACGGACACTGCCACCCTGCAACATCGGTTTAATCTGCCAGTGCACCGACTGCTGTGCGACGTGCCCACATGGTGGAACTCTACGCTCCACATGTTGGCCAGGCTCTATGAGCAGCGTAGAGCTATAGTGGAATACCAACTCCAACTTGCGCTGCGCAGTTTGAGTCAGCCTCCTCAATTCTTTACAGAAGAGTGGGCCTGGTTGGCAGACATCTGCCAGGTCCTTGGAAACTTTGAGGAGTCTACCCAGATGGTGAGCGGCGATGCTGCAATCATTAGCGTCACCATTCCTCTGCTATGCCCCTTGAGAAGTTTCCTGCAAAGCATAAAGGCAGGCGCTTTGCGCTCGGAAACAGAGGCGGGGGAAGACAGTATGTCGCTGGATAGTCAGAGCACCCTCATGTCTATATCTCAGCGCGTTTTGGAGGAGAAGGAGGAGCATGAGGAGGAGGGGGAAGAGACAGCTTGGCCCACTGCTGAGGGTACCCATGCTGCTTGCCTGTCATCCTTTCAGCGTGTATGGCCTGAGGAGGAGGAGGATCCTGAAAGTGATCTTTCTAGTGAGGACAGTCATATGTTGCGTACAGGTACCCTGGCACACATGGCTGACTTCATGTTAGGATGCCTTTCCTGTGACCCTTGCGTTACACGGATTCTGGCCACTACGGATTACTGGGTGTACACACTGCTCAACCCACGGTATAAGGAGAACCTTTCCACTCTCCTACCCGAAGAGGAAAGGGGTTCAAGAGTGATGCTATACCACAGGACCCTGGTGGACAAACTGATGGTAAAATTCCCATCCGACAGCGCTAGTGGCAGAAGGCGCAGTTCCGAGGGCCAGGTAGCAGGGGAGGTGCGGAGATCAGGAGGCATTTACAGCGCAGGCAGGGGAACACTCTCCAAGGCCTTTGCCAGCTTTATGGCTCCCCAGCAAGACTGTGTCATCACTCCCCAGTCAAGGCTGAGTCGGCGGGAGCACTGTAAAAGGATGGTGAGGGAGTACGTAGCCGATCGCACGACCATCCTCCGTGACGCCTCTGCTTCCTACAACTACTGGGTGTCGAAGCTGGACACGTGGCCTGAACTCTTGCTGTATGCCCTGGAGGTGCTTGCTTGTCCTGCGGCTAGCGTCTTGTCAGAGAGGGTGTTTAGTGCGGCTGGGGGAATCATCACAGATAAGCGTAGCCGTCTGTCAACTGACAGTGCCATCAGGCTTATACTCATAAAGATGAACAAAGCCTGGATTTCCCCAGACTTCTCTTCTCCACCAGCGGACAGCGGTACCTAAACAATACGTAGGCTGCACCCGCGGATGGAAGCATCGTTCCCTATCACCATAAAAAACGTGGACCTTTTAGCTTCATCAATCTGTGTATTATATTCATCCTCCTCCTCCTCCTCCTCCTCCTCCTGAAACCTCACGTAATCACGCTGAACGGGCAATTTTTCTTAGGCCCACAAGGCTCAGTCATAGTACTTTTGTAAACAATGTTTATACGTTTCAATTCTCATTAAAGCATTGAAACTTGCACCTCAACCAATTTTTATTTTAACTGGGCTGCCTCCAGGCCTAGTTACAAATTAAGCCACAGAAACCAAAGCGATTAATGGGTTTCACCTGCCCTCTTGGTTGGGCATGGACAATTTTTCTGAGGCACATTAGTACTGTTGGTACACCAATTTTTTTGTGCCCTCGCCTACAGTGTAATCCTAGTAATTTTTAAGGGTTTCGCCTGCACTCATGGTACAGCAAGGTGTGTGGGGTTGGCCTACACTTTTGCTACATAAATGTAACTGGGGCCTTGTCTATACTGCAACTACTGAAATGTGCAAGAGACTATTATGTCCCTAAACTGCTGCAACTGGAATGTTACTGTGGCCTATCTTGACTGCTACTACTACTGAAATGGAACTAATACTGTGCTCCCCCTATACTGCTCCTTCGGAATCGTTACTGGGGCCTGTCTTGAGTGCTACTATTGCTGAAATGGAACTAAGACTGTGCTCCCCCTATACTGCTGCTTCGGAATTGTTACTGGGGCCTGTCTTAACTGCTACTACTACTGAAATGGAACTAAGACTGTGCTCCCCCTATAATGCTGCTAGTGATATGTTACTGGGGCCTGTCCCTAATGCTACCGCTGAAATGTTACTAATTCTGGGCTCTACCTATACCGCTACTAATGCTATGTCGCTGGGGTGTGGAAACGGAGGCTTCCCAAAGACATGATGGCGGCGAGGCCATTTCCCACCAACACGGTTACTGTTAAGGTGCATATAACCACGGACACGTGGAGAGGACACGTAGTGCCTCAAAAACATCCCCCGCCACAGCCCACTTAATCCTGGCCACATTCCGAAAACCAACAAAATAAAACCGCGCAACTAGGTCCGCAGTCACCAACACATTATCACCAACGCGGTTACTGTTAAGGTACATATTACCAGTCTGACTGGGGCATGCAGTGTGGGCCGAAGCCCACCTGCATTAAGCACGACATTACTACCTCAGCTGTGTTGGGCAATGCAATGGGCCCCCCACCATCCCCCCGCCATGGCCCACTTAATCATGGCCACATTCCGAAAACCAACTAAATAAAACCGCGCTACTAGGTCCGCAGTCGCTACCACATTATCTCCAATGCGGTTACTGTTAAGGTACATATTACCAGTCTAACTGGGGCATGCAGTGTGGGCCGAAGCCCACCTGCATTAAGCACGACATTACTACCTCAGCTGTGTTGGGCAATGCAATGGGCCCCCCACCATCCCCCCGCCATGGCCCACTTAATCATGGCCACATTCCGAAAACCAACTAAATAAAACCGCGCTACTAGGTCCGCAGTCGCTACCACATTCCCTCCAATGCGGTTACTGTTAAGGTACATATTACCAGTCTAACTGGGGCATGCACTGTGGGCGGAAGCCCACCTGTATTGTATCTGACGTTAGCTCTGCTGAGCAGGGCACTGCAATGGGATACATTTATATACCTCCAATGGGTTCCAGGGAGCCACCCATGCTGTGGGTTCACAGGGACTTCACATTACGGATTTGTACCTGCCAGTGTCTATGTATTAAAAACCCCAGTCAGACTGGGGCATGCAGTGTAGGCCGAAGCCCACCTGCATTTAATCTGACGTTACCTCAGCTGTGCTGGGCAATGCAATGGGATTTATTTATGTAACGCCGGTGGGTTCCAGGGAGCCTCCCATGCTTTGGGTCCACACGGACTTCACTTTAGGGAGTTGTACCTGCCTGTGTCTATGTATTAAAAACCCCGGTCAGACTGGGGCATGCAGTGTGGGCCGAAGACCACCTGCATTTAATCTGACATTACCTCAGCTGTGCTGGGCAATGCAATGGGATTTATTTATGTAATGCCGGTGGCTTCCTGGGACCCACCCATGCTGTCGGTCCACACGGAGTTGTACCTGCCTGTGTCTACTTATAAAGAACCCCAGTCTGACTGAGGCATGCAGTGTGGGCTGAAGCCCACCTGTATTTAATCTGACGTTAGCTCTACTATCCGGGGCACTGCATTGGGACAAACTACAGGAGCAATACAGCGCTAATGAGACGTGCACAGCTACGTTCGCATTGGACTCCGCTGTAGGCACGCGATTGCTGAGGGTTTGTGCAGAGGCCTATGTCCTGGGTGCAGTGAAAGTCCGCTTCCTGCCTAGGATTGCTGAAGCTGTGGGCCGAGGCCTATGTCGTGGGCGCGGTGCAAGTCTGCCATGTTTGGCCGCTCAGATCAATTTTTTGTTCATGTCTTGGGTGTCCTAGGACCCACCTATGCTGTTGGTGCAAACTTAGTTCCCATCGCGGTGTTTGACCTGTCTGGCACAAAGACACTGACTGACTTGGGTAGAGGGCAGAGCGCTGACGGCTTTCCCCTTGCAGTGTGGATTGAGCTATGCGACACCTTGACAGAATGAATACTGTGTGGCACATGGATTCCCCATTGCTATGCCCACGTTTGCAGCTCCTGATGGAGGTGGCACAGGATTGGAGTTCTCATTGCTTCTGTACAGCATTGTGGGCTATCGCCCTGCCCCTTTTAAAGAGGGTCGCTGCCTGGCCGTGCCAACCGTCTGCAGTGTGTGCCTGCGGTTCCTCCTCATGGCAGACACACTTATAAATAGACATAAGGGTGGTGTGGCTATGAGGCCAGCATGTGGCATGAGGGCAGCTGAAGGCTGCGCAGGGACACTTTGGTGTGCGCTGTGGACACTGGGTCATGCGTGGGGGTTGGGCAGCATGTTACCCAGGAGAAGTGGCAGCGGAGTGTCATGCAGTCAGTGATTTTGCTTTGTTGGAGGTAATGTGGTGCTTAGCTAAGGTATGCCTTGCTAATGAGGGCTTTTCAGAAGTAAAAATTGTTGGGAGGGGGGTGGCCCACTCTTGCCGCTATTGTGGCTTAATAGTGGGACCTGTGAACTTGAGATGCAGCCCAACATGTAGCCCCTCGCCTGCCCTATCCGTTTCTGTCGTTCCCATCACTTTCTTGAATTTCCAAGATTTTCACAAATGAAAACCTTAGCGAGCATTGGCGATATACAAAAATGCTCGGGTCGCCCATTGACTTCAATGGGGTTTGTTACTCGTAACGAACCCTCGAGCATCGCGGAAAGTTTGACTCGAGCAACGAGCACCCGAGCATTTTGGTGCTCGCTCATCTCTAATCATTTTCCTATAGATTTTGCCCTGTATGCACTGATCACATGATGCTGACATCACCACAGGTCCTTCAGTCACCACCTTTGTTGAGCTCCGCCCCTACTGATCATGTGATTTTGACATCATCACAGGTCCTTCGGTTGTTGCAATATAGCAAAAGAAGGTCGCATGTTAACATCCCTGCTATTGTCTCTGTTATCTGCCAGAGGGGAGGTATATACATATATATAACACCGAGGTGACCCTGTACATGCGCAGACACTCAGAGTGGATGCCGGCGTGACGGAATTGAGCGCGGAAGCAGTTAATGATCTGGGGCTGCTCCATAAAACACACCAGCAACTGGGCTCTATTGGTTTTTGCGAGGTAACACCTGTTGACTATGCACTGACGTATTTGGGTCCCCTGCTTTGCGGCTCCAATGCATCATTTGTTGCTGGACTTTATAGGGGTCACGGATCCAGCCTCCTTTTGGGAGCTCGCAGCATACACTGAAAGGAGCCTCCCTTACTTTATAAGGTAAGCACAAGTGCTGTTGTGTTTGCGATATTTGGTTCTCCAGTCATCATTGGCGACATCCCCTCTGACCGCTCACTTTCCCCTTTCTTCTCTATCCTGCCCAGACTGCCATAATGACTTCTCCTGGTCGCAATTTGACATTGATATCTATGAGCCCTAAGTTTTCCAGCGTGGCTTTGTTTGCACAACCTTTACATTTTCTCCCCAGATAGTAATAATGCCACCCGTGGTGCCCACACGTACATAGTATCCCTCTTTTTGTGCTCCCGTAGGCCCCATAGAGTAATTGCCATTTTTAGTGCCACAAAACAGTAAGTGTTCACACTCAATATTCCCTCCACTCAGTAATAATGCCTCTCATGTTCTTGGCCCTCACACTGTCAAAATGCCCTCTGAGGTGCCCTCTCAGTAATAATCCCTCCATAGGTCCACTCTCAGTATTAATGCCTTTATAGGTCCACTCTCAGTAATAATGCATTCATAGGCCCCCATTCACTACTACCTAGCCCCCACTCAATATTAATGCCTTTCATAGGTCTGCGCTCTGTAATAATAGACCATAGGTCCACATTATGTAATGCTCCTTATAGGCCAGCGCTCTGTAATATGCCCCTCATGGGCCCCGCTTAGAAATAATGCCCCTCATAAGTCTCAACTATGTAATAATGCTGCTTATAAGGCCTTCTCTGTCCCTTAAACACCCCCACCATGTATTAATGCCCCTCACTGCAGAGGTCGGTTGCGGGAGGAGAGCCACCGACTAGGTAGAGGGAGGTAGAGGGAGTATAATTTTCTCATTGTTTCTCTAGCTTCAGGTAACAGAAAAGCAGTGTCCCGTAGGGTGACCTCGGACACATGGCATATGCTGAGGAGCTGGGAGGGCAAGATGCTGGCTTGTCAGGGCAGCACTTACCACGCTCCCTCCCAGAGGGACGCATGTAGCTAAGGCCAGGGCAGCGCTGGGCCTCTTCCGGACAACCCTAGGATATGGATGTCCAATAGATGGTAGAACAAAGAAAGAGTTTGTCACAGGTGACACCAGCATTACGGTACCCACTGGCATGAACATCGGCGGGAAAATAATTGAGCCACAGACATTGATACAGTACCTCAGGACCCCTGGAACGGCCAGGGCCAGAAATAAACTTTACTTGGCAAACTCCAACAAGACAAGGCACAATATAGAGCAATGACAGTGCAGGAAATTAACACACTTCAATAGTAGTACCTCCACACGGTGATCCAGACTTCAGAACACATATGCGTGAACGATAGACTTAAAGGGGTTGTCTCGCGAAATCAAGTGGGGTTATGCACTTCTGTATGGCCATATTAATGCACTTTGTAATATACATTGTGCATTAAATATGAGCCATACAGAAGTTATTCACTTACCTGCTCTGTTGCTAGCGTCCTCGTCTCCATGGTTCCGTCTAAATTCGCTGGCAGCTTGCTTTTTTAGACGCGCTTGCGCAGTCCGGTCTTCTCTTTTCAGCACGAGCCGCTTCAGTGTGCTCCCCGCTACAGCTCTTCTGCGCATGCGCAGATGAGCTGTCACTGCTCGGGAGCGCGCTGGAGCGGACATTCTGTACCATCCTCTGTTAGAGGAAGGTGCAGAGCCGCCCAGCTGTCCGGAGAAGCCGCCCAGCTGTCCTGCCGTCCTGGTAAGTGATGGGCCGGGGGGGCTGTCGTCGCTGTGCCGGGGGGGGGCTGTCGTCGCTGTGCCGGGGGGGGGCTGTCGCTGTGCCGGGGGGGGGGGCTGTCGCTGTGCTGGGGGGGGGCTGTCGCTGTGCTGGGGGGGGGCTGTCGCTGCGCTGGGGGGGGGCTGTCGCTGCGATGGGGGGGGCTGTCGCTGCGATGGGGGGGGCTGTCGCTGCGATGGGGGGGCTGTCGCTAGGCCGGGGGAACTAGCGCTGGGCCGGGGGGGGGCTGTCGCTAGGCCGGGGGGGGCTGTCGCTAGGCCGGGGGGGGCTGTCGCTAGGCCGGGGGGGGGCTGTCGCTGGGCTGGGGGGGGCTGTCGCTGGGCCGGGGGGGCTGTCGCTGGGCCGGGGGGGGGGGGGGGGCTGTCGCTGTGATGGGGGGGGGGGGGGCGCTGCGCCGGTTACCTTCTGCCTGGCGGTGGGTGACTGGTCGGCCATGTTCGCTCCAGGGGTCCGGTCGGCGGCTGCGGGGCGTCTGGTTGCCATGGAGACACAGCTGGTAGCGTCTCGGCAGCGCGCACGTCGGGCTGCAGCGAGCGAAGGGAAAAGAGCTGGTGGCCATCTTGGCAAAATTTTTATAAGTTGCTGAAACGCTGGAACGGTAAGTAGAAACCAGCTAGAAAAGTCATTTACAGGGGTAATTAGTAATGTTTGCTTAATTAGGGGGACTGGGCAAAAAAAAAAATTCACTGCTTCCTCGAGACATCTCCTTTAAGAATACCTCCACCTGGTGATCCAGACTTCAGAACAGCCGGGTGTGTAAGACAAAATGGGTGTACCTCTACGTAGTGATCTACTAGCTCCGGTCGGCCATGTAGGAAATTATGACGTAAATAGTACCTCTGCACTAGGCCTTGACAGGCGCTCACTCACAGTTGCTCTCACTCTCGCTCTGCTTAGGTGGGGCTCACTCCTTCCTCCTCACATGCACTTCCGAGCTGGGAAAACCTCTCTTCCTCCTCCATGCTTTACTACATGAGGGCTAAAGGTGCCCCCATGTAGCTGGATCTCTTGACTATGACTCCTGAAGACATGGACTCTCTTCCCACTCTACCACTCACTTTTATAACCTCTCTAATACCATGTGACAGGACATCAATTGATACATTTATAGACAGTCTCCAGGCTTTGCAAACACATAGGCCTCCTGTCCACGGGTGATAAGTCACTGCGTTATCCGCAGCGATAATCCAGCCATGAGTAACGCAGTGAACGCTTTCCATAGACTTAACCATGGAAAGAGCAGCCCAACGTCCACGAGCAGAGAATCATAGCGATTCTCCGCTCGCGGGATTCAACCGCGCCATGGCGCGATTTTCTGTGGTCAGCCTATCAGACCTGCCAGTTCTCTCCTCTGCTTCCCCGCGGGGGAATATCGCTAACGATATTACGCCGTGACCATTCATAGGCAGCCTTAACCATTCACTCGCTGCAGCTGTGCAATACATATAACAAAATAAGACAGTTTTGCACAGAGCATCTACATAAGACATACATGCATGGCATTATGGAGGGGGTCAGGAAAGCATGTACTGGGCCACTACAGAAAGAAAATGCAGCCCCTGCACCGGCCCCAGCACTCGACTGGCCCATCGGGAATTTTACTTGTGGGCTCAATGGCCAATCTGCCCCTGTCTGTATAGGTATGTAGAACTTGGAGCCTGACTGAGCCATTAACTCTTAGGCCTTCTGCACAATGCCAATACATAGTACAACAAAAATAGGAATCTTTAGCCCATTTTGTACTGTGTGCCTTTCATTTCATACACAGGCATATGGAGGTTTTTTTTCTCTCAGATTACATATGAAATCTGTTAACAAAAGAAGCATTACGTGCCATAATATGGGGAACAACATGGTGGCATATAGCGGCACCAGACAGGGGCAGAAAGAAAGTCTACAGCTCTGTAATACAGAACTTTAGGGATTCAGAATCCTGCCTATAGGCTCACTGGTTTCAGTGTCTGAGCTGAGCTGGGTGATCCACCTACTAGAGGACAGGTATGTTTGCTGGGCAGTGGACATTGCTGTAATTTTTAGTTTTTTTGCATGCTCCATTTTCAGATGCCACAGTTCTCAAACAATAAGTTATAGCAGCCGCAGTTAGTTACTTAAGACATTTGCTTACCTTCTCATGCCTACTACCGTCGCGTGGGTGAGACACTCCCAGATTTTAGGCGATTTCCAAGCCCCCCCCCCCCCCCCCGCCCTATCCAAATGGAGGTCCCCGATTCCAGCGTTGACAGAAGACACATTCCAAGATTTACTAGAACCTCCTTTATTTGTCTCTCGCTCAGTAAATACCAATGATTCAGCTATATACAGTACATCAGTGCTACCTCACCCCGGCCAGACTGCAAAGGATGGGCAGGAATCCATCTACACATTGTATCCGACACTCATGTACCTTGGCTGATTTCTGGCATATGATCGGGGACTGCCTGTCAATAGCGTCGTACGGGGGTGAGCCCACAAGTTTGCTGTCTGAGATTCTTAGCATCCAAGTTCCTGCTACTCTGGAGATCTGTCTCTTCTGCATCCTCGATGAAGAACATTGGCAACACCATGACAGAGTCTTTCTCTGAGAGGTCCTGTTCCTGGCTAGGAAGGTAGTTGCGCTGCGGTGGATGGACCCGAGGGGCCTTTCCCTGGCGGTGTGGAGAAAACTCACTAACACAACTATACCTTTTAATTATCTGGTCTATAAGGCACGCAAGTGCCCAGACAAATTCTAGAAAGTGTGGGGCTGATTGTGCGGTTCGTCGCTCACTCCTTTCCCTCCACGTTTGCTCTCCTCGGCTATATCAACGCTGCAAAGGGAATTTCGATTATTAACGGATGCTGGAGACGGGTTCAGGGACCTGAACTTCATTCTCTGCTGACTGAGCGAAGTGCTCTGCATGCAGGTACCCCGATGACTTAGCTTTTACTATGAACTGTTCCTTTTATATGCTCCTTTTTTTTCCCTCTTTTTGTTTTTCCCCTTTGTTCTGGATTGTACTGTAATGGCTATACACTGTGATGGCAGGAGGTTTTTGCTTCCCAAATATTTATGTATGACTCTTTTCAATAAAACGAAGTAACGGGAAAAAAGAAAAACGGCTTGTCTCACATTGGGAACTATCACATCGCGTGGCATGCGAAAAGATTGTGGGTACCCACGTCATCAGCTAGCAATGGCAAAGGAAAAGCAGGGATTTAAAAAAAACAAGCAAACTGTATTGCTCATGTCCGATGGCTCGCCATACAGTTCATCTGCATTATAGGAAAGAAGAAGAAAAAAGAGGTACGCGCGGATGGCGGCCGGGCACAGGGTCAGATTCCACTGTGGGCTCCAGTATGCAGAATCCGACCCGGTCGTGTGCAGCCGGTCTTACGCAGAGGCAGCACGTTGACGTGCATTGCCATATCCAATCTCTCGTTTGTGAAATGGATGGAAATAGGGCAAGCCATAAGAATTTTCATGCGGACCATCGGACCATGTGAATAAGCGTCAATATGCAGGTCTTCATAGCAATATAATGGGGCCATGTGCTGGCCATGGATTAGCATGGACAACCTCTAAGGGACTTAGATGCTGAGCCTGTACAGCAATGTGTAATGCAGTCAACTGGACCTAGATACAACTTCCTGCAGCTTCTGACCGCACTGCAAAATCTGTATACTGTGGCCAATGTGAGGACTAGGAGACATAAATCTTTTGTATGATAAAGGCCAGAGGCAGTAATAAACTTAAATTTACTTATGAAATAGTAGCATAACAATGCAAACTTTGTAAGCCACAGTGCTGTAAGGTGTAGAGAGATTTCCCCATAGGGGGACTGTTGTCAAACAGTACAATGGCGCAGTGTTCTACACGGGCCAAGTTGTATTGGTTTTATTTTTACAGGTTTCGAGATAGGTTTTGCTTTGTGTTGTATGTTTATGTAAATTTACATGCATACTATATGGCGTTTCGTTTCCACATTGATTATGATTGCTTCACTGAGACCCTAAAGGCCCATTTACACCTGTAGATGATTGCTTAAACAACAGTCTGAGTGACAGCTTTGAGCAATTATTTTGCGTAAAGTATTAAGTAGCTACTCGGCTACTTAATAGCTTATTAGTGTTCAAATGAAGCCTTCCCTGACTGTAGTTAATAGCTCGAGGGCTCTTATCTGCGCTCAGATCCTTCGTTCTCTATGGGGAAACAATGCTATTAGCACTACCCGCAGAGAACTCCTGATAAGGCTGAATGAAGATTTTTAAGGCCCATTTAGACACACAACGATTATCGCTCAAAAGCCGTCTTTTGAGCGATAATCGTTATATGTAAATGTTCGCCCATCATGCAGTTTTCGTTATGCGATCGCTCATAGTTGTCTTTCAGTGTGCTGAAAGACAACGATGAGCCTTATCAGGGATTCACAGCAGGATACAGCTGTATCCCACTCCCTGATGACAGGCTGGGAATTCCTGATAAGGCTCATTGTCGGGCGCCGGACGGGGGAACAGCTGTATGCAGAAGATAAGCGGAGACACCCCGCTTGTCTTCTGCAGCCTCCGCTGGCAGCGCAAGGTGATCGCTCATCTTGAGCGATCATCTTGCGCTGTAAATGACACAACGATGACCGCTCAAAAGTCGCTTGAGCGACACCTTTTGAGCGATTATCGTTGTGTCTAAATCAGCCTTTAGGTTAGCTTGAATTTAACGATCAGCTAACAGTGCCTGAAAAGCAGCCAATGGTCGCACATTTACACACACAGATTAGCAATTTTTTTTTTAGCGATCATCGGCTGGTGTAAATGGGCCGTAAGACCTTATTCACACAGTCGCAGATATAAAAAAATCATCACCATCTAAAGCCTTGGTTTCCAATGTATTCATTGGGGGGAGAGAGTTTAGCTGCGTCCAACGCTGCAAAAAGAAGACAAGTGCCCCTATTTAAGCATTAATAGTAGTTCCAAGGACTTCGTCTGACCGAGGAATTTCCACGCAGCAGCAGCGTATTTTTCAGCTGCAGCCGCCTGTGTGAATGGATGAGTAAACGTGGTTAAAGCTCGAGATTTGATCGTGGCTCTTCTTCATTCATGCGCTTTTTAGCCACAATCAGCCGAGCGTAAAAACGCGTACGGTTGTGTGAAGGAGGCCTAAGGACTCTGACACACTGGTCATGTGCCTGGGTTGCACCCAAGAAAAATTGATATTCTAAGGGCGGCGTATTATGCGCAATAGAACCCTATTCTCTATGGGTGCCTAATAAACGCTGTACATACATAATTACATTGTGTATGTGTAGCATTTTTTACGCAACATCACTAGGCGACAAAGCGGTATTTAAAACAAACAAGTCATGCGCATTTGAAATGCTTTACGAAGCAATATGCATGCTCACTGCCGGCTCACACAGCAGTGAAAGACTGTGCTATACACGCAGCATTTTATGCCAAAGGCCGGCTGCACACATACGGATTTGCATTGCGGAATCTGGAGCGGGCGTCACACACTCCCTGAGAAGCCAGAACTGAACTTTGACCATACAAAACTTATTTTATCCTGATACCTTTAGGAGGTAAGTCTTGAGGCCCTTTTACATGCAACGATTAACACTCAAAATGCGCTATGCCTGTTGAAAGTGAGCGACTCATTGCTTCTAAGGAGGAGTGTTTAAAGCTATTGATTATTATCATTAGAAATGGACGGGATTTCACTGGTTCGGTGTGTCTCTGGTAGTGTTTACATGATAATTGAAGGGGGGGGGGGTGCATAATTGGATGCAGATTCAGTGAGACAAAAAAACAATGGCCATTATAGGTGTATTCTGAATTGACCTTCTTAAGAAATCTGTAGGTGGTAGGTTTTTAATTCCAGAGAGAAAAACAGTTGTAAATCATGTAGATTGACTACTGGAAGAATAGCCCTGAACCATAGGCACAAGGGTATAAAAAGCTGGATGGAGGACGCGACTAATCTCTCAATGTTCAGAAGGTCTGGATACTACAGCTCAGAAAAAACACTGAAAGCATCACTTTGGGCAGTTTATTCCAACTTTAAAGGTGAGCTTTACTTGTTTCTTCTATATAGTGGCTTAAAGCGAGGTATTCTTTGTAGTGCTGATCATGGCAGCGTGGCTTTATGTGCGGTACTACGAATGGTACAGCAGTATGGATGTCACCTGTATGTCAACTTTTTGATTTTGTTGCCTTTTTTTTTTTACTTTGTCACCTTTTTTTTGACGGACGCAACAAAGCAAACGATAGCTCCTCCTCACAAATCGCTGAACGGCGTAACGGTTGTCCTTTTTCACCAAGCAAAAAAGCGAACTTCCAAATGCCAATTTTTATGTGGGCTAAGAGTCAGCGATGAGTAAAAAATGAATGAATAGCGCACGATAGCTTTACATGTAAACGCAGGCTATCACTCACTTTCAGCGGTTTTGGTGAATTTTGAGCAATAATCCTTGCGTGTAAAAGGGCTATAGAAATTCCCAACTTTCCCTATACCAAGTGAGTGGATTTAACATTATTTGGATTCTAATCTCTTGCAGATTGGTAGTCCCTAGTCCTGAGCTTTGTTCTTCTCTCTTGGCTGCACGGAACTTTAGACGCACCTTAAAGACACACCTCTTCATAGAAGCATACCAAACCTCCTGGATCTACTCCCTTACCCCCACAATATGCCCCCTGCCCATCCCTATGACTTTCCACTTTTGCCTATCATGTACACTTCCCTGCACTACCCTGCTCTATGACGCTCCTATAGGGAGTAGACTCGGTCTCTTGGGTTTCTCTGGCTATACCCCATAATCCTCTGGGGTGCCTACAGTATAGCAACTTAAATGGCGAGAAGCCTGTGGTACTTCCCAAATGGAGAACATGAGATAAGGTAATAGACGGTCCCAGTCCCGACCATCTTTCTCTACTACCCACTTTAGCATTTGCTTCAGGGTCTTATTGAACTTCACCAACCCGTTTGTCTGAGGGTGGTATACCGAGGTTCGTATGTGGTCAATTTTAAAGAGTTGGCACAATTCTTTTGTTACTTTGGACATGAATGGGGTCCCTTGGTCTGTGAGGATTTCCTTGAGAAGACCTATTCTGGAGAACATAAGGGACAACTCTCATGCAATGTTTTTGGAAGTAGGGCTTTTTAAAGGGATTGCCTCAGGGTATCGAGTGGCATAATCTAACACGACCAAAATATATTGATGTCCTCTAGCCGACTTGACTATGGGACCCACTAAATCTATTCCAATTCTTTCAAAGGGAACCTCTATAATCGGGAGAGGCACTTCGGGACTGCGGAAGTGCGACACAGGAGTGGTGATCTGACAGGTGGGGCATGACTCACAGTATTCCTTTATGTCCTTGTATACCCCTGGCAAGAAGAACCTTTGAAGAATTCTATCCTGTGTTTTATCAGTTCCTAAATGTCCTCCTAATACATGATTATGTGCTAAGTCTAGCACCTTGCGCCTATACGGCTTCAGCACGACTTAATTGTTCCACCACTTTCCCGCTTGCTTTTGTTACTCTATACAACAAGTTATTTTTCATGGCAAAATGGGGGAACCGTTGGTCAGAACCCATTTCCTGTAACACACCATTTATCACTACGACATTTTCTTTTGCATTGATAAGCATGGGGTCCCTTAAAGGGGTTGTCCCGAGGCAGCAAGTGGGTCTATACACTTCTGCATGGCCATAATAATGCACTTTGTAATGTACATTGTGCATTAATTATGAGCCATGCAGAAGTTATAAAAAGTTTTATACTTACCTGCTCCGTTGCTGGCGTCCTCGTCTCCATGGTGCCGACTAATTTTCGCCCTCCGATGGCCAAATTAGCCGCGCTTGCGCAGTCCGGGTCTTCTTCTTTTCTGAATGGGGCTCCGTGTAGCTCCGTGTAGCTCCGCCCCGTCACGTGCCGATTCCAGCCAATCAGGAGGCTGGAATCGGCAATGGACCGCACAGAAGCCCTGCGGTCCATGAAGACAGAGGATCCCGGCGGCCATCTTCAGCAGGTGAGTATGAAGACGCCGGACCGCCGGGATTCAGGTAAGCGCTGTGCGGGTGGTTTTTTTAACCCCTGCATCGGGGTTGTCTCGCGCCGAACGGGGGGGGGGGGGGGGGGGGTTTAAAAAAAAAAAAAAAAAACCCGTTTCGGCGCGGGACAACCCCTTTAACTGGGCTGTCCCAAAGTTCCCAGGCGCGTCCTCTAGATCGGACACATCCTGAACCGAAGGGTAGACTTTAGAGATGAGCGAACACCAAAATGTTCGGAGTGTTCGTTATTCGGAACGAACTTCCCGTGATGCTCGAGGGTTCGTTTCGAACAACGAACCCCATTGAAGTCAATGGGCGACCAGAACATTTTTGTATTTCGCCGATGCTCGCTAAGGTTTTCATGTGTGAAAATCTGGGCAATTCAGGAAAGTGATGGGAATGACACAGTGACGGATAGGGCAGGCGAGGGGCTACGTGTTGGGCTGCATCTCAAGTTCACAGGTCCCACTATTAAGCCACAATACCGGCAAGAGTGGGCCCCCCCCCCCTCCCAACAACTTTTACTTCTGAAAAGCCCTCATTAGCATGGCATACCTTTGCTAAGCACCACACTACCTCCAACAAAGCACAATCACTGCCTGCATGACACTCCACTGACACTTCTCCTGGGTTACATGCTGCCCAACCGCCCTCCCTCCCCCCCCACAGCGCACACCAAAGTGTCCCTGGGCAGCCTTCAGCTGCCCTCATGCCACACCACGCTCATGTCTATTTAGAATTGCGTCTGCCATGACGAGGGACCGCAGGCACACACTGCAGAGGTTGGCACGGCTAGGCAGCGACCCTCTTTAAAAGTGGCGGAGCGATAGCCCACAATGCTGTACAGAAGCAATGAGAAATAGAATCCTGTGCCACCGCCATCAGGAGCTGCACACGTGGGCATAGCAATGGGGAACCTATGTGCCACACACTATTCATTCTGTCAAGGTGTCTGCATGCCCCAGTCAGACCGGGCTTTTTAATTCATAGACACAGGCAGGTACAACTCCCTATTGTGAAGTCCCTGTCGACCCACAGCATGGGTGGCTCCCTGGAACCCACCGGCGGTACACAGAAATATCCCATTGCATTGCCCAACACAGCTGAGGTAGTAATGTCGTGCTTAATGCAGGTGGGCTTCGGCCCACACTGCATGCCCCAGTCTGACTGGGGTTCTTTATAAGTGTACAGATGTAGTAAAAACTCCGTGTGCACCTACAGCATGGGTGGGTGCCAGGAAGCCACCGGCGGTACATAGAAATATCCCATTGCATTGCCCAACACAGCTGAGGTAGTAATGTTGTGCTTAACCCTTTCCAATCCAATTTGTATATGGTTTTCCTAGGGGGCTTACTCTTTTTCTGCTGTTATACAACGGCGCTATATGCTGGCTAAAGCCAGTACTGCATGAGCTGACACGTAGGATAGGCTCCGACAGCAGAGAGGCTGGCAATATACAGTAAGAGAACCCCGACGGACGTCTACCAACAACGGAGCTGTACAGCCTTAAACCCTAATGTCTTCACAGGTCACACAGTGGACTGGAAAGGGTTAATGCAGGTGGGTTTCGGCCCACACTGCATGCCCCAGTCAGACTGGGGTTCTTTACAAGTGGACACATGTAGGTTAAACTCCCTGTGGACCCACTGCCTGGGTGGGTGCCAGGAAGCCACCGGCGGTACATAGAAATATCCCATTGCATTGCCCAACACAGCTGAGGTAGTAATGTCGTGCGTAATACAGGTGGGCTTCGGCCCACACTGCATGCCCCAGTCAGACGGGTTCTTTAGAAGTGTACAGATGTATTAAAAACTCAGTGTGCACCTACAGCATGGGTGGCTCCCTGGAACCCACCGGCGGTACATAAAAATATCCCATTGCATTGCCCAACACAGCTGAGGTAACGTCAGCTGTAATGCAGGTGGCCTAAAAATTAATTTGATTACACTGTAGGCGAGGGCCCACAAAAATTGCTGTATCAACAGTACTAATGTACATCCCAAAAATTGGCCATGGCCAGCCAAGAGGGCAGGTGAAACCCATTAATCGCTTTGGTTAATGTGGCTTAAGTGGTAACTAGGCCTGGAGGCAGCCCAGTGTAACGAAAAATTGGTTCAAGTTAAAGTTCCAACGCTTTTAAGCGCATTGAAACTTATAAAAATTGTTCTGAAAAATTATTTGAGTGAGCCTTGTGGCCCTAAGAAAAATTGCCCGTTCAGCGTGATTACGTGAGGTTTCAGGAGGAGGAGCAGGAGGAGGAGGAGGAGGAATATTAGACACAGATTGATGAAGCAGAAATGTCCCCGTTTTGGATGGTGAGAGAGAACGTAGCTTCCATCCGCGGGTGCAGCCTACGTATTGCTTACGTATCGCTGCTGTCCGCTGGTGGAGAACAGAAGTCTGGGGAAATCCAGCCTTTGTTCATCTTGATGAGTGTTAGCCTGTCGGCACTGTCGGTTGACAAGCGGCTATGCTTATCTGTGATGATTCCCCCAGCCGCACTAAACACCCTCTCCGACAACACGCTAGCCGCAGGACAAGCAAGCACCTCCAGGGCATACAGCGCTAGTTCAGGCCACATGTCCAGCTTCGACACCCAGTAGTTGTAGGGGGCAGAGGCGTCACCAAGGATGGTCGTGCGATCCGCTACGTACTCCCTCACCATCCTTTTACAGTGCTCCCGCCGACTCAGCCGTGACTGGGGAGCGGTGACACAGTCTTGGTTGGGAGACATAAAGCTGGCCAGGCCCTTAAAGAGTGTTGCACTGCCTGGGATGTACATGCTGCTCGATCTACGCACATCCCCTGCTACCTTGCCCTCGGTACTGCACCTTCTGCCACTAGCGCTGTCGGCTGGGAATTTTACCATCAGCTTGTCCGCAAGGGTCCTGTGGTATAGCAACACTCTCGAACCCCTTTCCTCTTCGGGAATCAGAGTGGGCAGGTTCTCCTTATACCGTGGATCGAGCAGTATGTACACCCAGTAATCCGTAGTGGCCAGAATGCGTGCAACGCGAGGGTCACGAGAAAGGCATCCTAACATGAAGTCAGCCATGTGTGCCAGGGTACCTGTACGCAACACATGGCTGTCTTCACTAGGAAGATCACTTTCAGGATCCTCCTCCTCCTCCTCCTCAGGCCATACACGCTGAAAGGATGACAGGCAATCAGCCGGTGTACCGTCAGCAGCGGCCCAAGCTGTCTCTTCCCCCTCCTCCTCATCCTCCTCATGCTCCTCCTCCTCCTCCTGTACGCGCTGAGAAATAGACAGGAGGGTGCCCTGACTATCCAGCGGCATACTGTCTTCCCCCGCCCCCGTTTCCGAGCGCAAAGCAGCTGCCTTTATGGTTTGCAGGGAATTTCTCAAGATGCATAGCAGAGGAATGGTGACGCTAATGATTGTAGCATCGCCGCTCACCACCTGGGTAGACTCCTCAAAATTACCAAGGACATGGCAGATGTCTGCCAACCAGGCCCACTCTTCTGAAAGGAATTGAGGAGGCTGACTCCCACTGCGCCGCCCATGTTGGAGTTGGTATTCGACTATAGCTCTACGTTGTTCATAGAGCCTGGCCAACATGTGGAGCGTAGAGTTCCACCGTGTGGGCACGTCGCACAGCAGTCGGTGCACTGGCAGCTTAAAGTGATGTTGCAGGGTGCGCAGGGTGGCAGCGTCCGTGTGGGACTTGCGGAAATGTGCGCAGAGCCGGCGCGCCTTTACGAGCAGGTCTGACAAGCGTGGGTAGCTTTTCAGAAACCGCTGAACCACCAAATTAAAGACGTGGGCCAGGCATGGCACGTGCGTGAGGCTGCCAAGCTGCAGAGCCGCCACCAGGTTACGCCCGTTGTCACACACGACCATGCCCGGTTGGAGGCTCAGCGGCGCAAGCCAGCGGTCGGTCTGCTCTGTCAGACCCTGCAGCAGTTCGTGGGCCGTGTGCCTCTTATCGCCTAAGCTGAGTAGTTTCAGCACGGCCTGCTGACGCTTGCCCACCGCTGTGCTGCCACACCGCGCGACACCGACTGCTGGCGACATGCTGCTGCTAACACATCTTGATTGCGAGACAGAGGAGGAGGAGGAGGAGGAGGAGGGTGCTTTAGTGGAGGAAGCATACACCTCCGCAGATACCAGCACCGAGCTGGGGCCCGCAATTCTGGGGGTGGGTAGGACGTGAGCGGTCCCAGGCTCTGACTCTGTCCCAGCCTCCACTAAATTCACCCAATGTGCCGTCAGGGAGATGTAGTGGCCCTGCCCGCCTGTGCTTGTCCACATGTCCGTAGTTAAGTGGACCGTGGCAGTAACCGCGTTGGTGAGGGCACGCACAATGTTGCGGGAGACGTGGTCGTGCAGGGCTGGGACGGCACATCGGGAAAAGTAGTGGCGACTGGGAACTGAGTAGCGCGGGGCCGCCGCCTCCATGATACTTTTGAAGGACTCAGTTTCCACAACCCTATACGGCAGCATCTCAAGGCTGATGAATTTTGCTATGCGGACGGTTAACGTTTGAGCGTGCGGGTGCGTGGCGGCGTACTTGCGCTTGCGCTCGAACACTTGCGCAAGCGACGGCTGAACGGTGCGCTGAACTACACTGCTGGATGGGGCCGAGGACAGCGGAGATGAGGGTGTGGGTGCAGGCCATGAGGCGGTAGTGCCTGTGTCCTGAGAGGGGGGTTGCATCTCAGTGGCAGGTTGGGGCACAGGGGGAGAGGCAGGGGTGCAAACCGGAGGCGGTGAACGGCCTTCGTCCCACCTTGTGGGGTGCTTGGCCATCATATGTCTGCGCATGGTGGTGGTGGTGAGGCTGTTGGTGTTGGCTCCCCGGCTGAGCTTTGCGCAACAAAGGTTGCACACCACTGTTCGTCGGTCGTCAGGCGTCTCTGTGAAAAACTGCCAGACCTTAGAGCACCTCGGCCTCTGCAGGGTGGCATGGCGCGAGGGGGCGCTTTGGGAAACACTTGGTGGATTATTCGGTCTGGCCCTGCCTCTACCCCTGGCCCTGGCCACCGCACTGCCTCTTGCAACCTGCCCTGCTGATGCCCTTGACTCCCCCTCTGAAGACCTGTCCTCCTGAGTAAGCGTTGCACACCAGGTGGGGTCAGTCACCTCATCGTCCTGCTGCTCTTCCTCCGAATCCTCTGTGCGCTGCTCCCTTGGACTTACTGCCCTTACTACTACCTCACTGCAAGACAACTGTGTCTGATCGTCATCGTCCTCCTCACCCACAGAAAGTTGTTGAGACAGTTGGCGGAAGTCCCCAGCCTCTTCCCTCGGACCCCGGGAACTTTCGAATGGTTGGGCATCAGTGACGATAAACTCCTCTGGTGGGAGAGGAACCGCTGCTGCCCAATCTAAGCAGGGGCCCGAGAACAGTTCCTGGGAGTGTTCCGGCTCCTGAGCAGGTGTCATTGTAGTGGAGTGAGGAGGCTGGGAGGAAGGAGGAGCAGCAGACAGAGGATTCGGATTTGCAGCAGTGGACGGCGCAGAACTGCGTGTTGACGATAGGTTGCTCGAAGCACTTTCTGCCATCCAGGACAGGACCTGCTCACACTGCTCATTTTCTAATAACCGTCTCCCGCGTGGACCCATTAATTTGGCGATGAATGTGGGGACGCCAGAAACGTGCCTCTCTCCTAATCGCGCAGCAGTCGGCTGCGACACACCGGGATCAGGAGCTCGGCCTGTGCCCACACCCTGACTTGGCCCTCCGCGTCCTCGGCCGCGTCCACGTCCTCTAGGCCTACCCCTACCCCTCAGCATGCTGTATTACCAGTGATTTGATTTCACAGGCAGGAAATAAATTGGCGCAAGACTGCAGGCCAAATATAATTTTTTCCCTTTTTGGAAAACGAAAGGCCCCACTGCCTCTAGTGAATGAATAATCTAAGTTTAATAACTGTGCTGTGTCCCTGCTAATGTGTCACAGAACGTGAGGGTAGCAGAGTTATTATAACTCTGGCAGAGCAGGTATTTTTTTTCCCAATTAAGGAAAGCAAATGGCGAAGCCAGCAGTAAAGCGTAGCTGGGTGCGTATGATTTAGCAATGTTTTTCACGCAGCTCACACGTGTCCACCGCCCGTAAGGACGGACAGAGGCTGGACAAATAGATTTGTTTTCACTTGTTTTTCCACCAAAAGGCAGCACTGCGTATATTCAATGAACATGAGAAGTTTAATAACTGTGCTGTGTCCCTGCTAATGTGTCACAGAACGTGAGGGTAGCAGAGTTATTATAACTCTGGCAGAGCAGGTATTTTTTTTCCCAATTAAGGAAAGCAAATGGCGAAGCCAGCAGTAAAGCGTAGCTGGGTGCGTATGATTTAGCAATGTTTTTCACGCAGCTCACACGTGTCCACCGCCCGTAAGGACGGACAGAGGCTGGACAAATAGATTTGTTTTCACTTGTTTTTCCACCAAAAGGCAGCACTGCGTATATTCTATGAATAATAACTGTGTTGTGGCCCTGCCTATACAATTCTTTCCCTGCAGTATCAATGGAGGGTGGAATGCTCTGCAGAGGCGATTTTGAGAAGCCCCAAAAAAATGCAGCACAGCTAACAGCAGCCTGGACAGTACTGCACACGGATAAATATGGCCCTAGAAAGGACCGTTGAGGTTCTTGAAGGCTACACTCACTCCTAACACTCTCCCTGCCTATGCAGCACTTCTGTCCCTAATGCCAGGTGCAACGCTCTGCAGAGCCGATTTTGAGAAAAAAAAAATGCCACTGCTAACAGCAGCCAACACACAGCTATCAGTGGCCCTAATAAGGACCTTTGGGGGGTCTTGAAGCCTACACTAACTACCAATTCTTTCCCTACAGCAGCTCCGGTATAAACAGCACTGTCCCTCATCTAACTCACCAGGCATCTGAGGCGAGCCGCGGGAGGGGCCGACTTTTATATTAGGCGAACACCTGATCTCGCCAGCCACTCACAGCAGGGGGGTGGTATAGGGCTTAAACGTTGCAGGGGGAAGTTGTAATGCCTTCCCTGTCTTTCAATTGGCCAGAAAAGCGCGCTAACGTCTCAGGGAAGGAAGTGAAAGTAACCAGAACACCGCATGGTGTTCGTTACGAATAACGAACATCCCGAACACCCTAATATTCGCACGAATATCAAGCTCGGACGAACGCGTTCGCTCATCTCTAGTAGACTTCCTCTTCAGCATCATCTTCAGCTAAGACCTGGAAAGGAAAAGTTACATCCTCTGATTCAACGTCCACATTTACCCCGCTATCCTGTGGAGGTGTAAGGTCAGCTGGGTTTGCGTCAGTCTCTTTAGAACATGTTTGTCATTTTCTCCCACACGGATCTCAGTGCTGTAGAGTTGGCTGCTTACTTCAAAAAGAAAATTGATGACATTCGTCAGGAAATAACTTCCCAATCCCAGACTAGCCCTGACCATAGTCTTGTCAGCACTGCATCTAGCTCCTGCTCACTGTCTGTACTCAGACCAGCGACAGAGGAAGAAGTCTCCAAATTGCTCTTCTCTGCTCGCCCCACCAACTGCGCTAGCGACCCCCTCCCCTCACACCTCCTCTGATCCCTCTCCCCAGTGGTCATCTCCCTCAGCAAGCCTGACTCGCGCCTTAAACATGCTTCATCCGGCGGTGCTCTATATGTGCTGAACAGCTGTGGAGAAAAATCGAAAACATCTGCAGACTTCCTCTATTACAAATTCATGCTCCGAATCTACAACCTAGCCCTCCACCATGCAAAAGAAGTCTACTTCACCTCCTCACTATCTCACAACCCTAAACGTCTCTTTGATACTTTCACTCTCTTCTCAGCCCTAAACTGTAGCCCCCCGTGACAGATCTCAGTGCTAAAGAGCTGGCTGCGTACTTCAAAAAGAAAATCAATTACACCCGTCAGGAACAAACCTCCCAATCCCTGACCCTAGTCTTGTCAGGACCTGGGTGGTCCTGATCACTCTTTTTACTCAGACCAATGACAGAGGAAGAAATCTCCAGGTTGCTTTCCTCTGCTTGCCCTACCACCTGCACTCCCTCACACCTCCTCCGGTCACTCTCCCATCTCACCACTATATTCAACCTCTCTCTGACCTCTGGCATCTTTCCCTCTTCTTTCAAACACGCCATCATATCCCCACTGCTAAAGAAGTCTACTCTGGACTCGACTGATGCTGCCAACTACCGACCCATCTCTAATCTCCCCTTCATCTCCAAACTACTAGAACACCTGGTTTACTCCCGCCTTGTAAGCTATCTATCAGAGCACTCTCTCCTAGACCCCCTACAGTCTGGCTTCCGACCTCAACACTCGACAGAAACTGCTGTTACAAGGGTATCTAATGACCTACTGACAGCCAAATCGAGCAGCGATTACTCCCTACTGATCCTCATTGACCTTTCCGCAGGATTTGACACTGTTAACCACAAACTCCTCCTCAGTATGCTACGCTCCATTGGCCTTAAGGACACTACTATCTCCTGGTTCTCCTCCTACCTATCTGACCGCTCTTTTAGCGTCTCCTTTGCTGGCTCTACCTTCCCTCCTCTTCCCCTTGCTGTTGGGGTCCCCCAGGGCTCGGTCCTTGGTCCCCTCCTTTTCTCCATCTACGCAGCCCCTATTGGACAAACCATCAGGAGATTTGGCCTCCAATACCATCTGTTTGCTGACGACACCCAGCTATACACCTCTTCCCGTGACATCTCTGCACCTTTCCTCCAAAACATCACCGACTGTCTGTCCGCTGTCTCTAACACTATGTCCTCTCTCTACCTAAAACTAAACCTCTCTAAAACTGACTTACTGGTATTTCCGCTCTCCACTAAATGACCTCATCCTGACATCTCCATCTCAGTGTGTGGCACCACCTTAACTCCTAGACAACATGCCCGCTGCCTTGGGGTCATATTCGACTCTGATCTATCATTTACCCCCTACATCCAATCTCTCGCCCGAACATGTCAGCTGCATCTCAAGAATCCGCTCTTTTCTCACTGTGGACACGCTAAAAACGCTTACTGTTGCCCTCATCCGCTCTCTGTTCGTTTATTGCAACTTGTTGCAGATCGGCCTTCCCTGCACCAGACTATACTCTCTCCAATCCATCCTAAATGCAGTAGCCAGGCTTATCTTTCTGTCCAGCCGCTACTCGGACGCCTCTTCCCTGTGCCGGTCACTGCACTGGCTGCCCGTTAAATACAGAATTCAATTTAAACTTGCTACCTTCATCCACAAAGCCCTCCACAGCAGTGCCCCCCTATATTTCCTCCCTCATCTTAATCCATCACCCATCTCGGGCTCTTCGCTCTGTTAACAAAACCCGACTGAGCGCCCCTTTAATTCGAACTTCTCATTCCCGCCTCCAAGACTTCTCCAGAGCAGCACCAGTCCTCTGGAACGCACTACCAAAGGCTACCTGAGCAATCCAGGACTCACAAAACTTAAGGCATGCTTTAAAAATGCACCTTTTCAGGGAGGCATACCGCATTCCCTATACAAATCCCTCTGTACTCTGCCTGATAACATGCTCCCTGACCTACTGACTGCAATCCCTGCTAGCCATCATAAACCGCTCCTGCAGTCATACCGTTTCTGCCATCACAAGACCAAATGTCTGACCATTGTCTGTGTATAGAATCCCTCGCTGTCCACCTCGCCATACCATGCACATCTCCAGCCCTTTACCTTCTGTATCACTCCATTACTTGTAGTATGTAAGCTCATTACAGTGTATACATACCACACTCATGTGCTTACTCAGTATGAACCCTTCTGCTATCAGGCTGGCATGCACTAAGGTGACCAGGCTACCCGAGTCCAGTAGAGCCTCCACAGAATAGTGGTTTACAATTTTGCGACACAGTTGTGGCTCAGTCTCTGTGAGGCATTGCAAACAGGCCTTGTGAACAAGGACCGGTGCCAATCACCGTCTCACTCCATAGGCTCATTGGTCACAGGGCACTGAGCCAACACATGACCGAGCTCCTGGCATCTCCAGCACCTCAAAGGCCCTGGTTTCTTTGGCTTAGAAAACTGGCTGAGGCTATCGGCTTTTAAACTCCAATGGTGCCCTTTCTGGTGGGCTGACCTCCTTCCCGCCATGCCACAGCTTTCCTCTGGAATCTAGTGGTCTCTTACCCCGTGCTGGTCTGGAACTTGTAGCGGGGGTCTGGACGGAATGGACGTCCTGGAGGTAGTTCTCTGTTGCAGTGTAGTGGTCGATCAGGTCTACCAGCTGGTTAGCGTCCTTGGGTTCTCCATGGCTGACCCAGCGTTGCAGATCTGCCCGCAGGGCATGAGTATAATGATCAACCACGACCTTATCGACCATCTAGGAGGGTGTGCAGACTTCTGGTTCCAGCCATTTCTTTATCAGATGGTACAGGTCAAACATTTGCGACCTGGCGGATTGGTCAGACCTGTAGCTCCAATTATGCACTCTCAGAGCCCGGACCGCCGTCGTAACACCCAGACGAGCCACGATCGCTGCTTTTAGCCTGGCATAGTAGTTTACCTCATGAGCACTGAGGTCGTGGTATGCCTTCTGTGAGGAAAGGTGCTAGAACCTTGACCCACTCAGCCTTGGGGAGGTTCTCTCATTCTGCGGTTCTCTCAAACACAGTCCGATAGGCCTCAATATCGTTATCAGGCATCATCTGCTGTAGAAATTTTTGTACAGTGTCTCTGGTCCTGGCTGTGGTCGGAGCTCTTTCCCTCCTTAAGGCGGGATGTTTTGAGAGGGTATCCGTTAACCGATCCATCCTTGCTAACAGCTCCCCCGTAGCTGGGGTTGGTGCTTGCATTGTGATCGCAGGCTTTACCCAGGACATCTGTCAGGTGTCGTGCCATTGCCCTTAGCGGTCAGGATTGTTGCCTGCATCCTCCACCATATGTAACAGTCCTTCAGGGGGTGGGGGCGGCACAAACACTCTGGACTAGACAGTTCATAAACGTATGTCAGTTTATTTCAGAAAGCAAAATAGAAGTCCATTTCAACTAAATAAATGAAAAAGTGCACCACGCAGGGTGCTCAGGTTCAGGCTGGAGGATTTTGCTCTCTCCTCAGCTTGTCAGGCACTGACTACCTGAGAGCTGCAGTCTTTTATGCCCCCATTAACGGGGTCAGTGCCTACAGCTGAGCCTCCTAAGAACCAGGGTGAAGTTGTGGACTGGACAGTCACCCTGTCCAGACTAAAAGCCTGGGAGGGAGGTATACTCCATCCACAACCTCACCGTTTAACTGCCTACACATATTATCACATTGCTGTGTTCCCCTTTGCTCTACCTCCTGCCCTTGTACCTTCTGTATCACCCCCATCCAAATAATTAAATACCACATGTAACTCTTACAATTTCTGTAAGTTTTGTTTTGTTTGTGTTCCCCATGTGCCTCGAAAGCGCTGCAGAATAACTTGGCGCTATATAAATAAAGATTATTATATTATAATGAACTGTGGTACAGGGAACAGAGGCGAGTTCTCAGGACTGTCCTATTAATTGTTTTGTAGCATGTATGACTGCTTTTTGAATGTCTCCCCATGCATTGTAAATGTTTAATCATGAATTGTGTCTTGTCCCAGATTTATCTTGCTACAACAATCTCCTGTTTTGGACAAACACTTCCTCCAAAGACCTTGTGGACAGAAGAATCAATGTCCGAAGAAATAAATATGACAACAATGCCAGAATTTAAAGAAGCATGTTGGCCAGCAAGGATGATATGGGAGCGGATTAACCATGCGTATACATCAGATTCTCCCCCACGACACTGGAGGTATCAAAAAGGGGACTATGGCATTCAAAATTGGACTTTTTCATCCCAGACTGAAAGTTATACTGTGGCCTGGGATCCTTTTCTCTCGTACTGGAAGGTGAAAACTCCATTTGGACCATCCTTATTTTTGATTGGACCCCTGTTTATTAGCAAACCAGGAAACCGGTTCCAAGTATCACCACAATTTTCAGTGTCTATATCAGAGACGGATGTCCTAATGCCTGCCTTACCTCTAAAGGTGAAGAATAAAATGCAAACAATTACTTGTTTTGTTATGGAAGGAGGAAATGGCAACATTATGACTTAATATATCAATCCATGTAACAAAGAGGCTCTTAGGAGTAACCAAAAAAATGGTACCCGCTGTGCAGGACCACCCGAGTACTGTGTTTTATGTTGGCATTTCCTGTCCTACATGCAGTAAACTTTTAACCTTTTCTTCCATTATTAGCCTCCATTTTTAGAGGTTTCACAAACATAGGATTTCTTAGAAAAACACAGTTTTTTTGTGTGGCTTTTTTACATGTATTTTTGGTGGCAAAAAAACACTGACCAGTTTTTAGCTGTAGGTTAATGAGGAAATATGAAAAGCACTTGGGGGATGTTCACACAGCGGACTTTGCCAAGGAATTTTCCATGGCGAATATCACCTCTAAGGGTGACTACCCACTACAGCTTTTTTTTTACTGCGAAATTCGCAGCGTTTTTTTTTCTGCAGGGGTCTATGGGACTTGTAATGTTAAATTGCGATTTTGCGGTAAATTGTGATTTTTGCGCGATCACGATTTTAACATTACAAGTCCCATAGACCCCTGCAGAAAAAAAAACGCTGCAAATTTTGCACTGAGAAAAATCTGTTGTGGGTAGTCACCCTAAAAACTCTGCCATTCTGCTGCTGTTTGATGCTGGTCTGCATGCAGGGCAAAATCCATGTGCGGAATTCCGATGCAAAAACTAAAAAGAAGTGACATGTCTTTTCAGTTTTCACATAACTTCTGCATCAGAAATCCACACGTGGAAACAATGCGCTGAATAAGAGATGTGACGTCACTTCTTTTTAGTTTCCATGTCGGAATTAGAAGTGGAATTCGCCAGCGAAAATTCTGCAGCGATTCCGCCATGTGAATATACCCTTTGTTATGTGGCGCGGCGCTCTGTGCATACAGAAGTAGCCTGGATTCATATCGTTTTCCAGGGTTTCCAAGGTGATACATTGGCATTTTTAACATGTTTTTTGTAAAAAAAAAAAAAAAAAAAAAAAAATGTTGTGGCTAAATGTTTTGAAAAGTGTAAAAAAACAACACGATTTGTAGGTTTGGTATTTTTAGGTTTGTTGCCCCCACCCGTGCCTCACAAATGCAGCATGATATTTTTCCCATAGAATTCTTTATATGGCATCAAAAAGGCCAGAAAAAAAACGTATCATACAAATGTAACAAAAAAAAACACCTAAAAACACTTGTAGTAAACGCCATGAAAAACACTGCAAAAATTAGTATGTGCGAAGAAGACCTTAATTAAGCATTTGAACAGCAGATACTTCTGGCATGCTACAGTGCTGAGACCTCACCATGTTGTACCGGGGGAGCTCACGATGCTGGGACCTTCACCTACAGAACATTCTTGGGATATGCCATACATGTTTGAAATCTGCCCCCCCCCCCCCCTCCTTTCATGAATTTCGGGGGTCACCACCCTCAGATTCCTCTAAATATCTGAAGGCCCACTTACACACAACGACTATCGCTCAAAATGAGCAAAAGTGAGCGACAATCGTTCAGTATGAAAAACAAAACGCTCACTTGTCATATAGAGGATCAGAAGTGTTTCCCATTGATTTCAATGGGAAACCTTACAACACACTTACATGCACATCGCATGGCATGCAATGTATTTAAGGTTCCATTGAAAGCAACATACAAATCTTACATGTGTTTCTCAGCCACGTCAAACTGGGCCTGAGGCCGCATGCATACAGACAGGTTGGATTACGCGGCGCCCGATTACCTGCTTTTTTTTTCTCTTTCATTTGTACTGCGGATGGTCCGCACAACTTGCCGTTGGGCATATGTAGTACAGATTTAAAAAAAAACCTCTTGCTTTTCCAGCGTCATCATTTAGCAAATGTCAATTGTGGAATGGCTGCGGATTGGATGGCTTCCATTGACTTCAATGGAAGACGTCTGCGAGGAATCCGCATACAAATGGAGCATGTTATGATTTTTCATCCAGGAGCGGAAACCACAATTGGTTTCCGCTCGTGTGCATTTAAAAAAAAAATCACCTTTCCATAGCATTCTATGGGCGATATTTGCTGTGGAATCCGGAGGCGGACACCCACTCTGGATTCTGCAATGAAAAGCCGCCTGTGTACTGATTGCCTTAGACTTACAGGTAATAAGTCTTTGGTAAACTTACTAATTCAAAGCATTATGGAAATGATCAGAGATCTAAATAAATTGAATAAATAAATAATGGAGTTCCTTAAACAGATTTTTTATGGTTAAAAAAAAACAAACAACATTTGTTATATTTTATAAAAAGAAAAAAAAACGCCACAATCACGATATCACTGCAATAATCATGTCCCATATAATTACATCAATACTGTCACTGTTCAAAACCCACTACAATAGGATCAACATTGCCAATAATACCACTGCACAGTGACCACATATTACCCCCCCACTTAGTGACTGCATAATACCACCACACTGTTACTAAATATAGAGCACTACAAGGACCAGTATTACCAATAATAACACTATATGAGGACCAAATAATATCTCAGACCATGACCACATAATACCACCATGGTGTTGGTGAAAAAAAACACACAATACAAAATCCATTATTACCCCCATACAGGAACCAATAGCAGTAGATACCAGCTCTACACAGGTGCTCTACAGACCATATAAGTGATTATAGTACCGTTGTTCACTTTCCCTTTTCCTCTCTCACCCTGCACAGACTGCCATAACGACTTCTCCTGGTCGCAATTTGTTTTTTGAATTTGACATTGACATCTATGACCCCTAGGTTTTGCAACAACGTGGCTTCATCTTCCAACCCTTTACATTTTCTCCCCAGAGAGTAATAAAATGCCACCCATGGTGCCCACACATAAATAGTATCCCTCTTTTCGTGCTCCCTGTAGGCCCCACACAGTAGTGCCATTTTTAGTGCCACAAAACAGTAAAAGTATCCCTCATAGGATCCTACTCTGTAATAAAGCCTATGCTGGTCTTGGCCCTCACTCTGTAATAATGTCCCTTTTAGGTGCTCTCTCAGTAATAATCCCTCAAAGGCCACCAGTCGGTAATAATGCCCCTCATAGGTCTACTTTCAGTAATAATGTATCTCATAGGCCGCACTCAATTGCAATGCCCCCCATAGCTCTCCACTCTATAATAATAGCTAGAGATGAGCGAGCACCAAAATGCTCGGGTGCTCGTTGCTCAAGTCGAGCTTTCCGCGATGCTCGCGAGTTGAAGGCAATAGGCGACTCGAGCATTTTTGTATATGACAGTAACAGTATAGACAGACCCCAGTAACATTTCATTAGCAGAAGTATAGGCAGACCCCTGTAAAATTTATGTAGCAGCAGTATTGGCAGACCCCTGTAACATTTGTGTAGCAGCAGTATATGCAGACCCCTGTAACATTTTAGTAGTAACAGTATAGACAGACCCCAGTAACATTTCTGTTGTAACAGTATAGATAGAGCCGAGTAACATTTCTGTAGTAACAGTGTAGGCAGACCCCAGTAACATTTCTGTAGCAGCAGTATAAGCAGACCCCTGTAACATTTTTGTTGCAGAAGCATAGACAGACCCCTGTAACATGTATGTAGTAGAAGTATAGGCAGACCCCTGTAACATTTCCGTGGCAGCAGTATAAGCAGACCCCCTGTAACATTTACGTGGCAGAAGTATAGGCAGACCCCAGTAACATTCTTGTTGCACAAGTATAGGCAGACCCCTTTAACATTTATGTGGCAGAAGTATAGGCAGACCCCAGTAACAGTTATGTAGCAGCAGTATCGGCAGACCCCAGTAAAATTTCTGTAGTAATAGTATAGGCAAACCTCTGAAACATTGGGATACCATGAGCGTAGGCCGGAAAAATTAGTTGGATAAGAGTGTAGGCATGAGCACGAAAAATTAGTGTACCAAGAGTACAAGTGTACCTCTGAAAAATGTATCAACCGAGAGGGCAAGTGAAACCCATAAACATTTTTTTAAATATACAGCTCACTGTTGCTTAATTTGTAAAAGAGCCCGGAGGCAGCCCTGTTAAAAAAATTGGTTGATGTTACAGTCTCAATACTTTTGAAACTTTGAAAACATTGGTAGATGCAGATGAGCCTTTTGGGCCGCAGAAAAATTGGCCGTTCAGCGTGATGACATGTTGTTTCTGGAGGAGGAGTAGCAGGAGGAGGACTAATGTCAGAGACAGATTGACAAAGCTAAATGCCCCCTTTTACCAGTGATAGAGAAGAGTGCTTTTATCTGCGGTTGCAGCAAAAAGAATCTAGGTTCCACTGCTCTCCGCCGGTGGAAAAGAGAAGTCAGGGGAAATCCAGGCTTTGTTCATCTTTATAAGTGTAAGCATGTTGGCACTGGCAGTTGACAGGCGGTTACGCTTGTCCGTGATGATTCCCCCAGCTGCACTAAACACCTCTCTGACAAGACACTAGCGGCAGGGAAAGCCAGCACCTCCAGGGCATACAGCGCAGGTTCATGCCACGTGTCCAGCTTTGACACCCAATAGTTGTATGGAGCAGAGGCATCACGGAGGACGGTGGTACGATCGGCTACGTACTCCCTCACCATCTTTTTTCAGTGCTCCCTCCGACTCAGCTTTGACTGGGGAGTGGTGACGCAGTCTTGCTGGGGAGCCATAAAGCTGGCAAAAGCCTTGGAGAGTGTTCCCCTGCCTTCGCTGAACATGCCTGATCTCCGCGCCTCCCCTGCTACTTGGCCCTCGGAACTGCGCCTTCTGCCGCTAGCGCTGTCAGATGGGAAGTTTACCATCAGTTTTTCCACCAGGGCCCTGTGATATTGCATCACTATTGAACCCCTTTCCTCTTCGGGAATGAGAGTGGAAAGGTTCTCCTTATACCGGGGGTCGAGAAGGGTGTACACCCAGTAATCCGTAGTGGCCAAAATGCGTCTAACGTGAGGGTCACAAGAAAGGCAGCCTAACATGAAGTCAGCCATGTGTGCCAGGGTACCAGCATGCAACACATCGCTGTCCTGACTAGGAAGATCACTTTCTGGATCCTCCTCGTCCACAGGCCATACTCGCTGAACAGATGGGAGGCAAGCAGCATGGGTACCCTCTGCAGTGGGCCAAGCTGTCTCTTCCCCCTCCTCCTCCTGCTCCTCCTCCAAAATGCGCTGAGATATAGACATGAGGGGGCTCTGACTATCAAGCGACATACTCTCTTCACCCATCTCCTGTTCCGACCGCAAAGCATCAGCCTTTATGCTTTGCAGCGAACTTCTCAGCAGGCATAGCAGAGGAATGGTGACGTTAAATGATTGCAGCATCGCCGCTCACCATGTGGGTAGACTCCTCAAAGTTTCAGAGGACCTGGCAGATGTCTGCCATCCAGGCCCACTCCTTGGTAAAGAATTGAGGAGGCTGACTCCCACTACGCCGCCCATGTTGGAGTTGGTATTCCACTATTGCTCTACGCTGCTCATAGAGCCTGGCCAACATGTAGAGCGTAGAATTCCACCATGTGGGCTCGTCGCACAGCAGGCGGTGCTCTGGCAGATTAAACCGATGTTGTAGGGTCCGCAGGGTGGCAGCGTCCGTGGTGGACTTGCGTAAATGTGCGCAGACGCGGCGCACCTTGCCAAGCAGGTCAGACAAGTGCACGTAGTTTTTCAGAAACCGCTAAACCACCAGATTGAAGACGTGGGCCAGGCATGGCACATGTGTGAGGCTGCCGAGCTGCAGAGCCACCACCAGGTTACGGCCATTGTCACACACGACCATGCCCGCTTGGAGGCTCAGTGGCAAAAGCCAGAGGTCGGTCTGCTCTGTCAGACCCTGCAACAGCTCGGGGGCCATGTGCCTCTTGTCACCTAGGCTGAGTATTTTCAGCACGGCCTGCTAACGCTTTCCCACCACTGTGCTGCCGCGCCGCGCCACACCGACTGCTGGCGACGTGCTGCTCACATTTCTTAATTGAGAGGTAGAGGTTGCGTAGGAGGAGGAGGAGGGGGAAGGTTTAGAGGAGGTGGCATAGACCGCCGCAGATACCAGAACCGAGGAAGGACCCGCTATTCTAGGTGTGGGTAGGACGTGTGCGGTCCCAGGCTCTGACTCGGCCCCAGCCTCCACCAAATTCACCCAATGTGCCATCAGGGAGATATAGTGGCCCTGCCCGCCAGTACTTGTCCACGTGTTCGTGGTTAAATGGACCTTCCCAGTAACCGTGTTGGTGACGGTACGATTGATGTTGCGGGAGACGTGCTGGTGTAGGGCTGGGATGGCAAACCGGGAAAATAGTGCCAACTGGGGACCGAGTAGCGTGGGACCGCCGCTGCCATCATGTTTTTGAAAGCCTCAGTTTCCACAAGCCTGTACGGCAGCATCTCCAGGCTGATCAATTTGGCAATGTGCATGTTTAATGATTGAGCGTGTGGGTGCATGGCGGCGTATTTGCGCTTGCACTAGCGACAGCTGGACGCTGCGCTGAGAGACATTGCTGGATGGGGCCGAGGACAGTGGAAGTGAGGGTGTGAGTGCAGGCCGGGAGGCGCTCGTGCCCGTGTCCTGAGAGGGGGGTTGGATCTGAGTGGCAAGTTGGGGCACAGGGGGAGAGGCAGTGGTGCGACCTGGAGGCAGTGAACGGCCTTCGTCCCACCTTGTGGGGTGCTTGGCCATCATATGCCTGCGCATGCTGATGGTGGTGAGGCTGGTACTGGTGGCTCCCCGGCTGATCTGGGCGTGACACAGGTTGCACACCACTGTTCGTCGGTCGTCCACGCTCTCACTGAAATACATCCACACCTTTGAAGACCTAGGCCTCTGCAGGGTGGCTTGGCGCGAGGGGGTGCTTTGGGAAACAGTTGGGGGAGTCTTCGCTGTGGCCCTGCCTCTACCCCTGCCCACCCCACTGTCTCTTCCAACCTGTCCTGCTGCTGCACTTGCCTCCCCCTCTGAAGACCACTCCTCAGTTGGCTTAGCGAACCAGGTGGGGTCAGTCACCCCATCGTCCAGCGGCTCTTCCTCCGAATCCTCTGTGCGCTCCACCCTTGGACTTACTGCCCTTACTACTACCTCACAGATAGACAACTGTGTCTCATCATCGACCTCCTCACCCACTGAAAGCTCTTGAGACAGTTGCCGTAAGTCCCCAGCCTCATCAACCAGACGCCGGGAACTTACCAAAGGTTGGGCAGTGGACGGCGTAGAAGTCTGGGTGGTCGATAGATTGCTGGATGCACTTTCTGCCATCCACGACAGGACCTGCTCGCACTGCTCATTTTCTAATAAAGGTCTACCGCGTGGACCCATTAGTTGTGAGATGAATCTGGGGACCCCTGAAACTTGCCTCTCTCCTAATCCCGCAGCAGTCGGCTGCAATACACCTGGATCAGCAGCTCGGCCTGTGCCCACACCCTGACTTGGACCTCCGCGTCCTCACCCGCATCCATGTCCTCTAGGCCTACCCCTACCCCTCAGCATGATGTATTTCGAATAGAGCAGACACAGAGCGGTCTGAATAATTATGCGATTAGTGGTGTGCAGTTGTAGGCTCACAGCGGTTATGTAACGCACACTGCAGGCCGAAAAAATGATACGCTAGGCTGCCAAAAGGCCTAGCTGGGTAATAGTGAGCCACTACAACTCCCAGCAGCCACGCAGTAAACTGCACACGGTCACAGCCAGCCCTAAGGAGGAGGTTTATTTCAGATTTTTTTGAGAAAGCCAACAGCCTATATGTCTTTCCCTCTATCAGCGGCTGTGGCCATACGCTGAAGTTGACGGGACGCACAGAGCGGTGTAAAAAATTATGCAATTATTGGCCTGCACTTGGAGGATCACAGCGGTTATGTAAAGCACACCGTAGGCCGAAAAAAATTATACGCTAGGCTACAAAAAGGCCTAGCTGGCTAATAGTAAGCCACTACAACTCCCAGCAGCCACGTAGTAAACGGCACACAGTCACAGGTAGCCCAAAGAAGGACCGTTGGGGTACTTGTTGACAGGATTCTACACTACCACTGCCCCTGCCTCACCAGTACTGCCCCTATACTCTGTATGATTGGCTGCAGACTGAGAACGCAATAGTCTGCAGAGCCCAAGATGAAAAAAAAAATTTGTGCAAAACTGCTCCTAGCAGCCACAACAGTAATGCACACAGTCAGATGTGGCCCTAAGAAGGACCGTTGGGGCTCTTAAAGACGCTAACAGTAGCCTAAGACTCTCCCTATAGCAGGAACACCACTCTCCCCAATCCACTCTCCAGCATGTGTCTCAGGCGAGCCGCAGGCAGGACTGCTTTGAATACTCGGCAGTCACTTGATCTCGCCAGCCACTCACTGCAGGGGGGTGGGATAGGGCTGGAACGTCCCAGGAGGAAGTGGTAATGCCTTCCCTGCATGTCTATTGGCCAGAAAATGGCGAAAAACATGCAGGGAAGGAAATGGAATTGACTTGAGTACTGCATGGTGCTCGTCTAGAGTAACGAGCATCTCAAGTACCTTAACCCCTTAGTGACGGAGCTTTTTTGCTTTTTTTCATTTTTGTTTTTTCCTACTCCCTTTTAAAAAATCGTAGCTCCTTTATTTATCCATCGACGTCGCTGTATGAGGGCTTGTTTTTTGCGGGACGAGTTGTATTTTTCAATGGCACTATTTATTGTACCATATAATGTACTGAAAAACGTTTAAAAAATCTTAGCGGAGAGAAATGGGAAAAAAAAACCGACATTCCACCATCTTTCGGTGCGTCCTGTTTCTACGGCGCACAAACTGCAACAAAAACGACCTGATATTTTTATTCTACGGGTCAGTATGACTACTACGATACCAAACTTATATAGTATTTATTTTGCTGTAGTACTTGTATTTTTTTTTTTAAGATATTTAATTTTTTTCAATTATTTTCTGCGGTCATTTTGTACACTCAATAACTTTTTTATTTTTTTGTCGACGTAGTTGAGCAAGGGCTCAATTTTTGCGGGATGTCCTGTAGGTTCCGATAATATCAATTTGTAATACATACAACTTTTTGATCGCTTTTTATTGCATTTTTTCTGGAAGACAGGGTAACTAAAAAAGTGTATTTCTGGCATTATTTCATTTTTTTTTTGGACGACGTTCACCGTGCAGGAAACATAATGCACTACTTTGATAGATCGGACTTTTACAGACGCGGCGATACCAAATACATATTTTTATTTTATGATTTAGATTTTTTAGTAATTGATATGGCAAAAGGGGGTTGATTTAAACTTTTAGAACTTTTTTTTACAATTTAAAAAACTTTATTGATCTTTTTTCTTACTTTACTTTGAAGTCCCCCTGGGGGACTTTAACATGCGATGCTTTGATCGCTCCTGCAGTATGACATAATGCTATAGCATTACGTCACACTGCTTTTTTACAGTCAGTCTATCAAGCCACCCTGTGTGGATGGCTTGATAGGCAGTCTGCTAAGGCAGCCCTGGGGCCATTCATTAGGCCCCCGGCTGCCATGACACCTGCACGGCTCCCCCGATCTCACCACGGGGGAGCCGTGCGGGACCCCCAAACAGTGTTCGGGGGATTTAAATGTCGCTGTCAGAATTGACAGCGGCATTTAAAGGGTTAATAGCCGCGATCGGTTGAACAGCTGAGCGCGACTATTGCCCGCGGGTGTCAGCTGTAATAAACAGCTGACGCCCGCGCTGTATGGAGGGAGATAGCGGCGCTACCTCCCTCCATATACGTCCTGCAACAGCAGGACGTAGTTTTACGATAGCACCGTCACTAAGGGGTTAATACTCGAGCGAGCATCAAGCTCGGACGAGTACGTTCGCTCATCTCTAATAATAGCCCATAGGTTCACATTGTGTAAAGCCCTTCATAGGCTGCTGTTCTGTAATGTTCTGTCTCCTACACATATACATATACACACACACAGACACACACATAAACTGCTTGTTTTGTGTGTTGTATACAAATTCACAGTTTTGGTCCAAATTGACTGAAACTTCACACGAGCCTTCTTTACCAGGTGACAAATACTGGTGTAATTAAGAATCCGAAACACACTGACTTCCCATGTCATTTTTGTTGCCCGTAACAACCAATCATAGCGCAGCTTTCATTTCTTATACCGCTGAGGTAAAATGAAAGCTGCGCTGTGATTGGTTGCTATTTCTTATACCGCTAAGGTACAATGAAAACTGCGCTTATGAAAACAACTAATGAGCTTAATGAACATTTCAACTAAAAACGGGAATTTTTCTTACCGATAATTCCCTTTCTTGAAGGCATCATGACAGCATACACCTGGAGGTTGCTCACCTGCTGACCTGATGGGACAGGAAGAGGCAGAACATAAAAGGCACCTCCCCTCCACCAAACACCAGTGTGTTCCAAATAACCACAGTGACAGTATACTTAACCAGAAGGTGTGTTTTATTGGCACCGCACACCTTAGACAAAGAAATCATAAGCATACACATTACCTCATGTGTTAAACAAACAAGGGTAACTGTGTCGGTAGGGGGGGGGGGGGGGAGCCCGTATGGTGTCATGAAGCCTTCAAGAAAGGGAATTATCGGTAAGAAAAATTCCCGTTTTCCCTCCGACATCATGACAGCATACACCTGGAGGAATACCAAATAACTGGCATGGGCTTTTTTAGGGAGGGATTACTGCTTGAAGCACCTTCCTCCCGAAGGTTGCATCCTCACTAGATTTCAATGTCCAGCCTATAAGGTTTAATAAACGTATGACTAGAAGTCCACGTGGCTGCGTTACAAATCTGTTCGATTGAGGCGTGCGCTCTTTCTGCCCAGGAAAATGCCACCGCCCGAGTGAAGTGGGCTTTCAAACCTTCTGGGGGAGGAATGCCCCTGGCCTTGTAAGCCTCCTGGATGGCTCTTCTGAGCCACCTGGCTATTGAATCTCTAGAAGTAGCCTTCCCTTTGGCCTGCCCCTGAAACTGAACGAAAGTTTGTCAGTCTTTCTGCAACTTTCCGTTGCCTCAAGGTACGCTAATGCAGCTCTTTTAACGTCAAGATTATGGAGCCTCTGCTCCTTTTCGTTTTTAAAATTTAGACAAAGGCTGGAATGACTATTGGCTGGCCTCCGTGGAATTCTGACAAGACTTTGGGTTGGAGGGAAGGGTCTAAGGAGAATACGATCTCATCAGGGTGCATAGTCATATATGGGGCCCTTTGCAAAGGGCCTGAATTTCACCCACGCACATAGCCGACATAACTGCTGCAAGGTGGGTTACCTTGTACGTCAGCAAGGCGATGGATAGGTTTCTAATAGGTTCAAACGGGGGAAAATCGCAGAAGGCCTGAAGGACTATAGTCAGATCCCAGGGGGGGCACCATCAGCCTTATGAATCGATGCAGTCTACTCGCCCTTCTAGGAAATTTCCTGATCCCCTTGTGGTCAGCAAGCACGAGATCAAAGAATGCCCTCAAAGCCACTACTTGGGCTTTGAGGGAATCCGGACTCAACCCTTATCCGGGCCTGCCTGGACGAAATTTAAAATTTTTTACGAATGTCTGATTGGATGTCCTGACCCATCCATTCTGAGAATTTTTTCTCGACTTTGGAATAAATCTTTTCCATCGAGGGCATAAGGCTCTCGCAATTAGTGAAAACCCTATTAGATGATAGACCCTTTTTTAAGAATTTTACCCGTTCAAGATCCAGACTCTAAGCCTGAACTTGTGAACCTCCAGGTAGAGGAGAGGACCCTGCAGCAATAGGTCCAGTCTTGACGGAAGATGGAGAGGCTCTCCCACTGACAAATCTCAGGAGAGGAAACCAAGGTCTTTTGGGCCAATAAGGCGCTACTAACGTTACTGACAGCCTTGGCCGCAGTAATTTTCTTAGGAGTAGCGGAATCAGGGGTAAAGGGGAAAAAGCGTAAGCCAAGTCCCAAACCCAGGGGTGAGAGGGGGCACCCGTGCCTAAGGCTTGTTTCTCCGAGTCTCGGGAAAAGAGAAGACGTCAATTGGTATTTGCGCTTCACACAAACAAAACTATTTCGGGTACCCGCTATTTGTCCCGAGTAGGCTAAACACTTCGGGATGGAGTCCCCAACTCTCCTGCGTCCATTTTCTTCCTGCTTAGAAAGCCTGCGACTGAATTCTCGGCTCCTTTTATACGGAAGGCCGACAGTGACTTAGTTGTGAGTTCCGCCCATTGAAGGAACCTTCCCGCTAAATGCTGAAGTAGAGGATTCCTGGTGGTACCCTGGTGACGCATGAGTGGCACTGCCATCATGTTATCGGAAAAAATCCTCACATGCTTCATCCCTAAACGGTTTGCAGGCGACGTCGGGTTTCCCAAACCTCATTACGTTCTCTAACGTTAGATAACCTGGATCTCTCATGAGGGTCCTATGTACCCTGTATATGGCCACCTTCAAAGGTGACCCCTCACCCTTTTGCGCTGGCATCAGTTATCGCAGGGTCCCCATTAAAAGGTTGTCTGAGGACAACCGCCAGCGGAGTGAGGATCTAGCCCTAGTGGAAATAGGGATTGTCCTGTCAAGTGAGGACTGACTTGTCCCCATTCTGGAGGATAAGTGTCTGGAGATCACCGCTGTGGAACTGGGCCCAGGGAACCACTCCAATGCATGAAGTCATTAGCGCCAGGATCCGCATCGCCTCTTATTGAAACTTTAGATTTTTTATATAGAGCAGAACATTCTCTAGAATGAGCTGTTTCCTTAGAGGAGGAAGGGACGAACATTGGAGACAAAATCCAAAATGACTCCCAGGAATTTTTTCCTGGTGTCCGGATCCATGTTGGATTTCAAATCATTAATGATCCAGCTCAGACCCTTAGATAGCTGAAGTGTGGACCCCCAGTGTGACCTCAGAATAGTGAGGGGATCTGCCACCAGCAGGAACCATCTACTGAGCTATGCCCCCTTTCAGATGGGGGATGATGATAATCCCACGATCGTGCAGAAAGGCTACCATTTCAATCACCCCTTTGGAGAAGATCCGTGAAGCAGAGGAGATTCCAAAGGGAAGGCGCCATTCTCAGCGCAAATTTAGGAACTTTTTGCGAGTTGACATGTGATAATACTCATCCTTTATGTCAATCGTAGCCATAACGTTATCCCTACCAATCAGGGGGGTTGCGGTTCTGATAGTCCCCATCGGTGGGAGCCATCTGGTTGGGAACCAGAAAGAGAGGGGAGTAAAACCCTTTCCCCCATTCCGTCTTAGGGATGGGGATAACTGCACCGATATCCAGCACGATTTGTTCACCCTTAAGTAGAGCTTGCTCTAGGGTTGGTGCCTGGATGACGGTCGCGGTGGAACCGGAAGCCCGTACTTGGACCCAGGCCCACACAGTCCGAGGTTAAAATGAATCTATTTGGAGGGCGGGGTTCTAGCTCAAATCTTGTACCCCTCCGTCACCAGGCCTGCGCTTGTGGGATCGATTCCTGTCATTAGGATCGTTTCCCAGCATGTGGTAGGCACCGTCAGTAGCTATGTTTCTCCAACTAGTGCACAAGTGAACTAATCTTCTGCCGGCATGAAGATGCAGGTTGAGGGACAACAGTAAGAGCCTTACCGCTTCCTCCGGTCTTTCCATTCCCCACTTATGTTGTAGACGAGGGACATGGAATTAAGGCGCTTTTTGCGGGGTCTGATGACTAGCCGCCCCAAAAAGGGTAGGGTACACAACCTATTTTTGGAGGTTATGTCTCTTGACCACTACTTTACCCCTGAATGACGGCTGCAGTGGTGCCGGAAAGCCCGTCCTTGGACCCAAGCCCACGCAGTCTCCGGTTAGCTCCCAGATAAGGTACTTCCCACTGGGGCAACCGGGGCTGGCAGAAAAGATGCTCGTGTTGGATAGGGCTGCCACGTGGGTTCCGAAGCGGACCGTAGAAGCTGACCTAGTCAAACCGCCATAGAGCGAGCCACCAAGGTGGCCGCAATATTAGCTTTATAATGAAGCTGGACGTGGACCAAGCCTTACGCATGGTCATGTCTACTTTGTTGTCCATGGAGTCTTTTAAGTGGGACATATCCTCAGATGGTAGTCCAGTTCTTTTAGTGTCAACATTTGGCGTCTCCTCAAGGATAGCCACTTCATTGTCTGCAAATAAAGGACACTCCTAAAATTCTTTTAGAAATTAACGAAGCTTGATCCATACAATTCCAATCATTAAGGATCAATGGTTTAAGTGTGGTGTTTACAGGGAATGTAGATTTACGTTGTGGAAGCTGACTCGCAACATGACGTCCTGCACAGTGCAAGGTTTCTCTGTTAGCATTTTTTCGAAAACGAGATATTTTTTCTCCCCCTGCGACACTTCCAAGATCTTCAAGATCGAATTCTTCTGCCATGTCAGAGTCGGACTCTAACACTGCCGGAGCAGACCCTCTTGTGGCCCCTAAGGGCCCTGGTTGGAGGTCCGAGAGGTAGGACTGTTTCTTCCCGGACAACTGACTGGATTTCAGACATGGGGGAAGATTTTTCTTCCTGCAGAATTTTCGCTGAGCAGGAAGCGCATAATGTTTTAGAATAGCAGTCGTCAAGTTTTGTAAGCATACAGGACGCTTTTTACTTCTCCTCCTAGCCTCCCTAGGTTTTTGAGTATCCCTGTCGTACATGACAAGGGAGAGCTCTGTTAGTAAGGGAAGTGTAGTGCAGGTGTCTGTAGGTTGGCCCACAGGACCACTTACAGTTTGGAGATTCTCTGGGTCCTCTCTTGGCCACCATCCTGAGCTTGTGGGATCCATTCCTGTCCTTAGAATCGATTCCTAGCGTGAAAAGAAAAAACACCAGCCGACTTCTCCTGGTGCAGGGGCTTTAAATTTTGAATCTGGCGCCAAGCCGTGCCAGGCCACGCCCCCTTTGTGTGCTCCATTGAGGCCACGCCCTCTTGCGGAGCATCTGAAGTCACACTCCTTGTGTTCCGCCCACTACAGCCGGGACCCAGAGATGGCAGTCGCCGCCTGGTTGACGGCCGCGGTGGTGCCGGAAAGTCCGTCCTTGGACCCAGGCCCACGCAGTCCCCGGTTCGCACCCAGATGAGGTACTTCTCACTGGGGCAAGCGGGGCTGCCAGAAGATGATATCTTAGAGATGGCGGCCGCCGCCTGAATGACGGCCGCAGTGGTGCCGGAAAGTCCGTCCTTGGACCCAGGCCCACGCAGTCCCCGGTTAGCTCCCAGATGAGGTACTTCCCACTGGGGCAATCGGGGCTGCCAGAAGAGATGCCGTCGCTCACCGGTAAGTCCCGGAACCACCGGCATGGGACAACATCGCTGGAGCTCTGCCACTGCTGTCCTGGAGGGACAGAAAAAGCACTGGTGTTTGGTGGAGGGGAGGTGCCTTTTATGTTCTGCCTCTTCCTGTCCCATCAGGTCAGCAGGTGAGCAACCTCCAGGTGTATGCTGTCATGATGTCGGAGGGAAAGACATATTACTGAAGATGATTGGGCGTCAGGTTGATGTGCCAATTGCGCAATGCCTTACAAAGTTTTGATGAACTAATGATGTGGGGCCGCTGCAAAGTGGTGCAGTAACATCAGTTATTATTTAGAAGAAGCCTTCACAGAGAAGAAATAAAATTAACAATTATTATTCATTCGATTAAAAATAGGGCTCACAACAGTCATACAACATAAAAATGTGACCTGATACAAGGTAAGGACAGAAGGGGGGGTACTGTGTTTCAGAATCCTAAAGTATCCCTTATAATAAGGAAAATAATGTGCCCCCTTTAATACCCCCCCAAAAATATTTATGATAAGAGGACTTTAGAAAGCGTTTTTAAACAAACATCCAGGAGGTAAACAATTGTTGTCCCCCCGGAGGGTTATTATAAGTCACGATTGGGTGAAAGTTAATTCAAAGTTCATTTGGCGATACTGAATTCGTGGTTTAACGCGTTTCGCCGAACACGTATCGGCTCATCAGGAACCAATACGAATAAAGAGCATAATGAATTATGGGACTGCTCAACAGCCTGACCCAAACGAATAGTCAGAGAAACAACAGAGGAAAGTAGGCAGCTATTTCCTCTTATGAAAGCTGCTATAGTGCCTTAGTTGACGAAGTGGGGACTGCTGTATAAAAGGAGCTAAGATAAAGGACCCTGATATACTGCCCCAACAGGCAAATTGCATGCAGAGCGAACAGTCTTGGAAAGCCCTGCCACAGATGTGAGCGAGCTGTCGCATTGCTTCTACAGGCAGCAAGCCGTCGCATTGCTTCTACAGGCAGCAAGTCCCAGGATGCGATGCTGCTACATGAAAACATCACTTCCTACACAACTAATAAATACCAATATTAAAGGAAATGATACAAATATGTCACAGGATTGCTAACATTGGTATTTGGGTATCAATGAGGTTCCTATACAATATAAGCCTGGCTCACACAAACTGACTTTAAATGCCTATTATGCACACCACTGGCGTATGGTGAGGGGAAGCAGAGGTCGCAACGGCGACGCGGCCCTTGCGCTGAGGGGGCTCCAGGGGCCCTGCCATATTCACCATGCACAGTGCAGCGCTGTCGGCCGCATGATAGCTGAGAAGGGAGAGCATAGGAGAGACTGGAGGCAGCGCCGCAGTTCGGCAAGAGCAGAGGGGAGGGCTGTTACACGTGGAGTCGGCAGCCAATTACAGGCTGCAGACTGCCACGGCGCGGGCCTCCCACTGATAGGCTGCAGTTGTGAGTGGTCACAGCTGCAGTCTATCAGTTTCTGCCGGCCAGCGATTACCAGGGGGAGGGGCTTGTGCGGCTCTACTCACCTCAGGAGGCATATTAGCACTAACTGCTTTGGTTAAGCAGCGCTGCTGTTTAGAGCCACCTGATTGGCTCTTCGGCACCACGTGACTACACAGCATGCACGCGCATTGCCTTCAGCAGCCGTGCACTACACACTACAGTTAAGCAGACGTGCACTACACACTACACTTAAGCAGCACGAGGTTAGGGTTTAGGATTAGGCTTAGGGTTTAGGGTTAGGTGTAGGGTTAGTTTGAGGGTTTAGGGTTAGGTTTAGTGTTTAGTGTTAGGTTTAGGGTTGGGTTTTAGGGTTAGTTTAGCTAACCCTAACCTTAAACCTAACCCTAAACCTAACCCCGTGCTGCTTAAAGGGGTTCTGACATAAAAAAAAAAAAATTGTACTCACCTTGCCTGGCCTGGCCCGATCGCCAGGCATGTCCCCTCCAGCCGGCATCTTCTTCTGTGCCTTTAAAGCAGAGCAGGAGCGGTCAAAAAGACCCCTTCCTGCTCTGGTCCGTCCGTCAGGCACTTCCGAGGTGAACGGACGGACCCCCCACAGCAAGCACGTCACAAGCAGTGCTTGCTGTGGGCGGCCCGTCCGTCCTGCTGAACTCCGGAGTGCTGCGCATGCGCAGTGGAGACGCAGCCCGTCCTGACTCCTGTCAGAGGGCACCTCTCCACTGCGCATGCGCGCGATCCCGGAGCGGCGCGGCTCGTGCAGACAGAAGAGGAGGAACAGCGCCTGCCGGGAGATGACCCCCCCCGATGTCAACAACAACAGAACAGGTAAGCATTATCTTTTTATGCTTTAGCAGCCATTAAACCATGGGTTCCCTGGGTCCATTAGGCAGACCAGGGAACAATGGCTGCTAAAGCATAAAAACATTATTTGTGTCAGAACCCCTTTAAGTGTAGTGTGTAGTGCACGTCTGCCTAACTGTAGTGTGTAGTGCACAGCTGCTGAAGGCAATGCGCGTGCACGCTGTGTAGTCACGTGGTGCCGAAGAGCCAATCAGGTGGCTCTAATCAGCAGCGCAGCTTAACCTAAACAGTTAGTGTAAATATGCCCTCAGGAGCGATCCATGCAGAGCCTGTACAAGAGACTGCAGTAGGACCTGTGGCTGCAGATCACATGACCAGGCTCTGGACATGTGATCCAAAGGCGGGACTTTCCATTATAGGCTGCCCAGAGACTGCTGCAGAGGTGAGTAGAGGAGGAATTGTAATTATATATGTATAGCTGGTATACGTTATACCAGCTGTATATATATAATTATATACAGGAGATACACAGGTTACACCAGCATGGGACATACCACTATATACAGGGATATAGGGGGATATACATCCTGTATATAGTGAAATGTACCATGCTGTAGGAACCTGTGTATCTCCTGTATATAATTATATATATACAGCTGGTAGAAGCTCTACAGCCTGTATATAGTGATATACTATATTACTATATACAGAATGTATAACTTATATCAGCTGTACATGTATAAATATATACAGAAGATATCCAATTTTGGGAGGTTTCACATCTGCACTGGGGAATTCCGCTTTCCTGCTCCGTTTGGGGAGCAGGAAAGGGGAATCCCTGCGGAAGAACAATCCGTATGTGGACAGAACCGAATAGCGCCAAAAGGACTCCATATTTGGTGCCGGATCTGTGATGGAATCTCCAGCCAGAGGTCCCGACGCAGATGTAAGACCTGCCATACACCAGCATGGCCGATATCACTGTATACAGGGGATGTATATACTTATACATCTCCTGTATGTACCATGCTGGTGTCACCTGGAGATCTCCTGTATATAATTATATATGTACAGCTGGTATAAGTTATAGCTCTCCTGTATATAATTATATATCTACAGCTGGTATAACCTGGGTATATACCGTATATAATTATATATGTACAGCTGGTATAACCTGGGTATATACCGTATATAATTATATATGTACAGCTGGTATAACCTGGGTATATACCGTATATAATTATATATGTACAGCTGGTATAAGTTTATACCTCTCCTGTATATAATTATATATGTACAGCTGGTATAACCTGGGTATATACCGTATATAATTATATATGTACAGCTGGTATAAGTTTATACCTCTCCTGTATATAATTATATATGTACAGCTGGTATAACCTGGGTATATACCGTATATAATTATATATGTACAGCTGGTATAACCTGGGTATATACCGTATATAATTATATATGTACAGCTGGTATAAGTTATACCTCTCCTGTATATAATTATATATGTACAGCCAGTATAACCTGGGTATATACTGTATATTTGAAGACTTTACACACAACTGAAAAACTCATCATAAACCTGCATGCCGTTTAAAACCCGCATGTACTACTTGAATCCTTGCGCGGTTTATAATGGTGCATGCGGTTATGGATGTGATTTTAATTGTGGTTCAAAAATGCAACAAAATCCATGAACACAGTTTTAGGCCGGATGCACACAACTGGGTCAGGATCACCATGCGGGAGCCCGCAGTGGAATCCAACCCTGTGCTTTTTTCTGTACTGTGGATGGTCCACAAGTCGAGTCGTCGGATCCACACAGTACAGTTTTTTTTTTTCTTTTAATCACTGACTTTCCAGCGCCATCGCTATGAGATGACGCGGGTGTCTGCGACTTTTCCGCAATCTCAGGGCGGCGGGTCGCACGCCTTGCATTGAGTTCAATGGAGGCCGTCCATGCAGAATCTGCACTAAAATAGAGCATGCCATGATTTTTCCTCCGTGAGCGGAAAACCGCAATTGCTTTCCGCTCGTGTAGAGGAAAAATGCTTTTCCATAGCATGTTATGGGTGGTACATGCTGCGGAATCCGTAGGCGGATGCCCACTCCATATTCCGCTATGCGAATCCAGCAGTGTGCAGCCGGCCTTAGGCTAATTTCACAGGAGGGAGTCTGATATCAGGCCGTGAAACTGTGCCCCGTATCACACTCACCAACGTGTGTCGTCCCCGCGGATGTGAGCGGTTGTTGTGTTATAACCAGCTTGCATCACATCATCATATTCTCGTGCGATGCAGAGAAAAAAGAAAACATCGCTCCTGTGTATGATTGTATTCAAAACAATGGGGTCATATTCATGTGCGATTTGTCCGTCTTGCAACGCACTATTCTCGCACAATTTTTGCGGCCGTGTGAAAGCAGCCGAAGACATTACCAACAGGTTTTTACGTATTCAAGGAAAGGAGTCATAATGAGAAGGCTTAAGGCAAGGGGCTAGATCATGTTGGTAAATTAGCACGGTTTAGGTATAGGTACGGGTACAGATGGAGGGGGGCCCAGCTGAACTTTTGCACCCAGGCCCCTGAGCCTTTAGGTATGCCCCTGATGCACACAATGTACGCGTATGTAATACAAGCATAATGGCCTCAACTAAAAAGCACATTGCTTTCCATTGTTTGCGCACACTTGTGCATAAAGGAACACAGCAGCTTCTATTTTCCCGCATGCAAGAGCCCTACTGTTCTTTATGGGTGTGTTCCGAACACAATGGTATGCAATTACTTTGCAACTTTTTTTTTTTTTTTTACGCATGTTGCTAGGAGACACATGAAGGAAGGTAAAAAAGTAAGCGGTAGGCAGTCAGTGCAGGAGCCTCTAGGGGGCACCAACCAGTCCAAGCCATAATATACCAGTCCATACCATGACTGCTTTGGATATGGGCAGACTCGCTGCTCTGCTGTATTGGCTCCAGCTCCAGATCCCCAAAAACAGAACATATCAGCCACCCCAGGAGAATCTCCTCCTGTATCGACAACTCACTTCTCAGAGCGCCACTGCCAACTCTGAAAGTACAAGAAAAAGGCACCTGTGTGATCATGTGATCTATAGACGGGCGTTTCCATGGGGGTTGGGCAACCTCTGCCATCTTTCTCGTTAATTTTTACACACGTATACATAGGTAAACCGCTGCAAATCTTATACGGTGTATTACGTATGATGACGTGAGCGCGGCCTAACGTGTGTGCATATACATCACTGGACCGCTGCTCTATCACACATAGCATACCTCAGTCTGTGCTCAATCTTCACACTGAAGGGAATGCGGGAAGATGGGACTGGTTAATTGCAAGCATCTGTATGAATGGGAGGCGTGCCGGCTTACCATGGAGGCGATCATCACCTTCACCAGCATGTGCAAATCCGGAACAAGTAGAAAGTCTGTCCCAGGACCCTGTGTGTATGCTGTGTATGATACATATATATATATATATATATATATATATATATATATATATACACACACACTGGGGGATGCACGGCGCTATAAGCGCAGGGATTGGTTATTGAAAATTAGGCTTCCAAAGTTCTTTCCTTCTAAATAATGCCGGTAGCCTACCATCAAGGCTAGACCTCATCTCTTTGTTATTTTGGTATCTTATCTTTTCTATCATTAATTATACAAGACTTTAGGCTGGATTCAGACGAACGTATATCGGCTGGGTTTTCACGCCCAGCCGATATACGGCGTCTCTTTCTGCAGGGGGGGAGCCTGGAAGAGCCAGGAGCAGTGCTCTGAGCTCCCGACCCCTCTCTGCCTCCTCTTCGCCCCTCTGCACTATTTGCAATGGGGAGAGGCGGGGCGGGGGTGGGGCTAATTCTCAGAAATTAGCCCTGCCCCCATCCCGCCTCCTTTCATTGCAAATAGTGCAGAGGGGCGGAGAGGAGGCAGAGAGGGGGCGGGAGCTCAGTTCCTGCTCCTGGCTCTTCCACCCCCCCCCCCCTGCAGATGAGGACAACGTATATCGGCATGGCGTGAAAACCGAGCCGATATACGGTCGTCTGAATCCACCCTTAGACAGGGATTTTCCAGTGTTGTGGCTATGCTAGGAGTTGGAGTGTAGAACTAGACAATTTCCTAAAGATTTCTAGCTCCTCTATCGCTCTGTAGCTGTTTCTCTGCATGCAATTTGCCTGTTGGGGCAGTATATCAGGGTCCTTTATCTTAGGTCCTTTTATACAGCAGTCCCCACTTCGTCAACTAAGGCACTATAGCAGCTTTCATAAGAGGAAATAGCTGCCTACTTTCCTCTGTTGTTTCTCTGACTATTCGTTTGGGTCAGGCTGTTGAGCAGTCCCATAATTCATTATGCTCTTTATTCGTATTGGTTCCTGATGAGCCGATACGTGTTCGGCGAAACGCGTTAAACCACGAATTCAGTATCGCCAAATGAACTTTGAATTAACTTTCACCCAATCGTGACTTATAATAACCCTCCGGGGGGACAAAAATTGGTTCCCTCCTGGATGTTTGTTTAAAAACGCTTTCTAAAGTCCTCTTATCATAAATATTTGGGGGGGGGGGGGGGGGTGTATTAAAGGGGGCACATTATTTTCCTTATTATAAGGGATACTTTAGGATTCTGAAACACAGTACCACCCCCCCTTCTGTCCTTACCTTGTATTAGGTCACATTTTTATGTTGTATGACTGTTGTGAGCCCTATTTTTAATCGAATGAATAATAATTGTTAATTTTAATCACGTCTTCTCTGTGAAGGCTTCTTCTAAATAATAACTGATGTTACTGCACCACTTTGCAGCGGCCCCACATCATTAGTTCATCAAAACTTTGTGAGGCATTGCGCAATTGGCACATTAACCTGACGCCCAATCATCTTCAGTAATATGTCTTTTAGCTGAAATGTTCATTAGGCTCATTAGTTGTTTTCATAAGCTGTCCAATCACAGCGCAGCTTTCATTTTACCTCAGCAGTACAAGAAATAGCAACCAATCACAGCGCAGCTTTCATTTTACCTCAGCGGTATAAGAAATGAAAGCTGCGCTATGATTGGTTGTTACGGGCAACAAAAATGACATGGGAAGTCAGTGTGTTTCTGATTCTTAATTACACCAGTATTTGTCACCTGGTAAAGAAGGCTCGTGTGAAGTTTCAGTCAATTTGGACCAAAACTGTGAATTTGTATACAACACACAAAACAAGCAGTTTATGTGTGTGTCTGTGTGTGTGTATATGTATATGTGTAGGAGACAGAACATTACAGAACAGCAGCCTATGAAGGGCTTTACACAATGTGAACCTATGGGCTATTATTAGAGATGAGCGAACGTACTCGTCCGAGCTTGATGCTCGCTCGAGTATTAACCCCTTAGTGACGGTGCTATCGTAAAACTACGTCCTGCAACAGCAGGACGTATATGGAGGGAGGTAGCGCCGCTATCTCCCTCCATACAGCGCGGGCGTCAGCTGTTTATTACAGCTGACACCCGCAGGCAATAGTCGCGCTCAGCTGTTCAACCGATCGCGGCTATTAACCCTTTAAATGCCGCTGTCAATTCTGACAGCGACATTTAAATCCCCCGAACACTGTTTGGGGGTCCCGCACGGCTCCCCCGTGGTGAGATCGGGGGAGCCGTGCAGGTGTCGTGGCAGCCGGGGGCCTAATGAATGGCCCCAGGGCTGCCTTAGCAGACTGCCTATCAAGCCATCCACACAGGGTGGCTTGATAGACTGCCTGTAAAAAAGCAGTGTGACGTAATGCTATAGCATTACATCATACTGCAGGAGCGATCAAAGCATCGCATGTTAAAGTCCCCCAGGGGGACTTCAAAGTAAAGTAAGAAAAAAGATCAATAAAGTTTTTTAAATTGTAAAAAAAAGTTCTAAAAGTTTAAATCAACCCCCTTTTGCCATATCAATTACTAAAAAATCTAAATCATAAAATAAAAATATGTATTTGGTATCGCCACGTCCGTAAAAGTCCGATCTATCAAAGTAGTACATTATTTTTCCTGCACGGTGAACGTCGTCCGAAAAAAAAAAGAAAGAATGCCAGAAATACACTTTTTTAGTTACCCTGTCTTCCAGAAAAAATGCAATAAAAAGCGATCAAAAAGTTGTATGTATTACAAATTGATATTATCGGAACCTACAGGACATCCCACAAAAATTGAGCCCTTGCTCAACTACGTCAACAAAAAAATAAAAAAGTTATTGAGCGTACAAAATGACCGCAGAAAATAATTGAAAAAAATTAAATATCTTAAAAAAAAAATACAAGTACTACAGCAAAATAAATACTATATAAGTTTGGTATCGTAGTAATCATACTGACCCATAGAATAAAAATATCAGGTCGTTTTTGTTGCAGTTTGTGCGCCGTAGAAACAGGACGCACCGAAAGATGGTGGAATGTCGTTTTTTTTCCCATTTCTCTCCGCTAAGATTTTTTTAAACGTTTTTCAGTACATTATATGGTACAATAAATAGTGCCATTGAAAAATACAACTCGTCCTGCAAAAAACAAGCCCTCATACAGCGACGTCGATGGATAACTAAAGGAGCTACGATTTTTTAAAAGGGAGTAGGAAAAAACAAAAATGGAAAAAAGCAAAAAAGCTCCGTCACTAAGGGGTTAAGGTACTTGAGAGGCTCGTAACTCGAGACGAGCACCACGCGGTACTCGAGTCAATTGAATTTCCTTCCCTGCATGGTTTGCGCCATTTTCTGGCCAATAGACAAGCAGGGAAAGCATTGCCATTTCCTCCAGTGACTTTCCAGCCCTATCCCACCCCCCGCAGTGAGTGGCTGGTGAGATCAAGTGACCGCTGAGTATTTAAAGCGGTCCCGCCCGAGGCTCGCCTCAGGCACACACTGGAGAGTGGATTGGGGAGAGTGGTGTTCCTGCTGTTCCTGCTATAGGGAGAGTGTTAGGCTACTGTTAGCATCTTCAAGAGCCCCAACGGTCCTTCTTAGGGCCACATCTTACCGTGTGCATTACTGTTGTGGCTGCTGGGAGCAGTTTTGCACAAAATTTTTTTTTCATCTTGGGCTCTGCAGACTATTGCGTTCTCAGTCTGCAGCCAATTATACAGAGTATAGGGGCAGTACTGGTGAGGCAGGGGCAGTGGTAGTGCAGAATCCTGTCAACAAGTACTCCAACGGTCCTTCTTAGGGCTACCTGTGACCGTGTACCGTTTACTGCGTGGCTGCTGGGAGTTGTAGTGGCTCACTGTTAGCCAGCTAGGCCTTTTTGCAGCCTAGCATATATTTTTTTTTCGGCCTGTAGTGTACTTTACATAACCGCTGTGATCCTCCAAGTGCAGGCCAATAATTGCATAATTTTTTACACCGCTGTGTGCGTCTCGTCAACTTCACGCACAGGATACGGCCACAGCCGCTGATAGAGGGAAAGACATATACACGCTATCTAGGCTGTTGGCTTTCTCAAAAAAATCTGAAAAAAACCTCCTCTTTAGGGCTGCCTGTGACCGTGTGCAGTTTACTGCGTGGCTGCAGGGAGTTGTAGTGGCTCACTATTACCCAGCTAGGCCTTTTGGCAGCCTAGCGTATCATTTTTTCGGCCTGCAGTGTGCGTTACATAACTGCTGTGAGCCTACAACTGCAGGCCAATAATTGCATAATTTTTTACACCACTCTGTGTGTCCCGTCAACTTCACGCACAGCGTGTGGCGACAGCCCCTGATAGAGGAAAAGACATATACACACCTTCTAGGCTGTTTGCTTTTTCAAATAAATGTGAAAAAAGCTCCTTCTTAGGGCTACCTGTGACCGTGTGCATATTACTGCGTGGCCGCTGGGAGTTGTAGTGGCTCACTATTACCCAGCTAGGCCTTTTTGCAGCCTAGCGTATAATTTTTTGCGGATGGCAGTGTGTGTAACATAACCGCTGTCAGCCTCCAACTGCACACCACTAATTGCATAATTATTCAGACTGCTCTCTGTCTGCTCTATTCGAAATACATCATGCTGAGGGGTAGGGGTAGGCCTAGAGGACATGGATGCGGGCGAGGATGCGGAGGTCCAAGTGAGGGTGTGGGCACAGGCCGAGTTCCTGGTCCAGGTGAATCGCAGCCGGCTGCTGCGGGATTAGGAGAGAGGCGAGTTTCTGGGGTCCCCAGCTTCATATCACAATTTTTGGGTCCACGTGATAGACCTTTATTACAAAATGAGCAGTGTAAGCAGGTCCTGTCGTGGAAGGCAGAAAATGCATCCAGCAATGTATCGACCATCCAGTCTTCTACGCCGTCCACTGCTGCAACTCTGAATCCTCTCGCTGCTGCTCCTCCTTCCTCCCAGCCTCCTCACTCCATGAAAATGACACATTCTGATGAGCAAGCAGACTCCCAGGAACTGTTCTCAGGCCCCTGCCTTGATTGGGAAAAATGGTTCCTCTCCCACCTGAGGAGTTTGTTGTGACCAATGCCCAACCTTTGGTAAGTTCCCGACGTCAGGGTGATGAGACTGGGGACTTACGGCAACTGTCTCAAGAGCTTTCAGAGGGTGAGGAGGTCGATGATGATGAGACACAGTTGTCTATCTGTGAGGTAGTAGTAAGGGCAGTATGTCCGAGGGAGGAGCGCACAGAGGATTTGGAGGAAGAGCCGCTGGACGATGAGGTGACTGACCCCACCTGGTTCGCTAAGCCAACTGAGGAGCGATCTTCAGAGGGGGAGGCAAGTGCAGCAGCAGGACAGGTTGGAAGAGGCAGTGGGGTGGGCAGGGGTAGAGGCAGGGCCAGAGCGAAGACTCCCCCAACTGTTTCCCAAAGCACCCCCTTGCGCCAAGCCACCCTGCAGAGGCCTAGGTCTTCAAAGGTGTGGATGTTTTTCAGTGAGAGCGTGGACGACCGACGAACAGTGGTGTGCAACCTGTGTCTCGCCAAGATCAGCCGGGGAGCCACCAGTACCAGCCTCACCACCACCAGCATGCGCAGTCCTATGATGGCCAAGCACCCCACAAGGTGGGACGAAGGCCGTTCACTGCCTCCAGGTCGCATCACTGCCTCTCCCCCTGTGCCCCAACCTGCCACTCAGATCCAACCCCCCTCTCAGGACACGGGCACGAGTGACTCCCAGCCTGCACTCACACCCTCACCTCCGCTGTCCTCAGCCCCATCCAGTAATGTCTCTCAGCGCAGCATCCAGCTGTCGCTAGCGCAATGGAAACTGAGGCTTTCAAAAACATGATGGCAGCGGCGGTCCCACGCTACTCGGTCCCTAGTCGGCACTATTTTTCCCGGTGTGCCGTCCCAGCCCTACACCAGCACGTCTCCCGCAACATCAATCGTGCCCTCACCAACATGGTTACTAGGAAGGTCCACTTAACCACGAACACGTGGACAAGTACTGGTGGGCAGGGCCACTATATCTCCCTGACGGCACATTGGGTAAATTTGGTGGAGGCTGGGACCGCACACGTCCTACCCACACCCAGAATAGCGGGTCCTTCCTCGGTTCTGGTATCTGCGGCGGTCTATGCCACCTCCTCTAAACCCTCTCCCTCCTCCTCCTCCTCCTCCTCCTCCTCCTACGCAACCTCTACCTCTCAATTAAGAAATGTGAGCAGCACGTCGCCAGCAGTCGGTGTGGCGCGGTGCAGCAGCACAGCGGTGGGCAAGCGTCAGCAGGCCGTGCTGAAACTACTCAGCCTAGGTGACAAGAGGCACACGGCCCCCGAGCTGTTGCAGGGTCTGACAGAGCAGACCGACATCTGGCTTTTGTCATTGAGCCTCCAACCGGGCATGGTCGTGTGTGACAACAACCGTAACCTGGTGGCAGCTCTGCAGTCTCACACACGTGCCATGCCTGGCCCACGTCTTCAATCTGGTGGTTCAGCGGTTTCTGAAAAACTACCTGCACTTGTCTGACCTGCTCGGCAAGGTGCGCCGTGTCTGCGCACATTTCCGCAAGTCCACAACGGACGCTGCCACCCTGCAACATCGGTTTAATCTGCCAGAGCACCGGCTGCTGTGCGACGTGCCAACACGGTGTAATTCTACGCTCTACATGTTGGCCAGGCTGAATGAGCAGCATAGAGCAATAGTGGAATACCAACTCCAACATGGGCGGCGTAGTGGGAGTCAGCCTCCCCAATTCTTTACCGAGGAGTGGGCCTGGATGGCAGACATCTGCCAGGTCCTCTGAAACTTTAAGGAGTCTACCCACATGGTGAGCGGCGATGCTGCAATCATTTAGCGTCACCATTCCTCTGCTATGCCTGCTGAGAAGTTCGCTGCAAAGCATAAAGGCTGATGCTTTGCGGTCGGAACAGGAGACGGGTGAAGAGAGTATGTCGCTTGATAGTCAGAGCACCCTCATGTCTATATCTCAGCGCATTTTGGAGGAGGAGGAGGAGGGGGAGGAGCAGGAGGAGGAGGGGGAAGAGACAGCTTGGCCCACTGCAGAGGGTACCCATGCTGCTTGCCTCCCATCTGTTCAGCTTGTATGGCCTGTGGACGAGGAGGAGGAGGATCCGGAAAGTGATCTTCCTAGTGAGGAAAGCGATGTGTTGCGTACTGGTGTCTCCCTAGACTTCTGCAACATAACTGTTACTGGGTTCAGCTTATAGCTTTGCTACAGGAATATTACAGGGGTCTGTGTATACTATGGGTGCACTAAGTCTTCCCATCGCGGTGTTCTACCTATCTGGCCCCCCAAAAAACCCCAACTGACTAGGGCATGGATTGTGGGCCGAGGCCAACATGTATTTCCTCTCACGTAACCTCAGCTATCCGGGGCACTGCAATGGGATTTCTTTAGGTACCGTCTGTGGGTTCCTGCTAGCCACCCATGCTGTGGGTGCACACAGACTTCCCATTGAGGTATTTTACCTGTCTGTCCCCAAAACACTGACAGACTTGGGTAGGGTGCAGAGTGCAGATGGTTTACCCCTTGCGTTGTCGATGAGGTATCCGACACCCAAACAGAATGAGTAGTGTGTGGACACATGGAGTCCCCATTGCTATGTCACTCGCAGCACCTTGGGCCACACAAAGTGTTTGCTGGGATAGAGGCTGACCCAGGGCCCGCTCACATACTTCCCACACCGAGTATTGCTGCATTGTGTAGATGTGTAGAAGTGCTGGGCATGCAGTGGAGCCCCCTTTATGCCTACGTTTGCAGCTCCTGACGGAGGTGGCAAAGGATTGGAATGAAGATGGAACATCAATCTATTATCAATTCTCAACACCATTGGGGGCTATCGCCCCCCCCCCCTTTCAAAGAGGGTTGCTGCCTGGCCCTGCCAACACTTTGCAGTGTGTGCCTCCGGTTCCCCCTCCTGGCAGATGCATGTGGAAATAGACATGAGGGTGGTGTAGCTGTGAAGCGAGCGTGTGGCATGAGAGCAGCTGAAGGCTGCGCAGGGACACTTTTGTGTGCACAGGGTTGTGCGCGCGCGGGGTGCGGGGGTTGGGCAGCATGTAACCCAGGAGAAGAGGCAGCGGTGTATCCCGCAGGCAGTGCTTGTGCTTAGTTGGAGGTAGTGTGGTGCTTAGCTAAGTTGTGCCTTGCTAATGAGGGTTTGTCCAAAGTAAAAATTGTTAGGGGGGGAGCTCACTCTTGCCGCTATTGTGGCTTAATAGTGGGACCTGGGAACCTGAGATGCCGCCCTGCATGTTGCCCTTCGCCTGCCCTATCCGTTCCTGTGCTGTTTCCATCACTTTTGTAGGTTTTGCAGATTTGCACAAATGAAAACCTTAGCGAGCATCGGTCATATACAAAAATGCTCGAGTCGCCTATTGACTTCAATGGGGTTCGTTACTCGAAATGAACTCGCGAGCATCGCGGAAAGCTCGACTCGAGCAACGAGCACCCAAGCATTTTGGTGCTCGCTCATCTCTAGCTATTATTATAGAGCGGAGACCTATGCGGGGCATTGCAATTGAGTGCGGCCTATGAGGTACATTATTACTGAAAGTAGACCTATGAGGGGCATTATTACCGACTGGTGGCCTATTGAGCGATTATTACTGAGAGAGCACCTAAAAGGGCATTATTACAGAGTGAGGGCCAAGACCAGCAGAGGCTATATTACAGAGTAGGATCCTATGAGGAACACTTTTACTGTTTTGTGGCACTAAAAATGGCACTTACTGTGTGGGGCCCACAGGGAGCACAAAAAGAGGGATACTATTTATGTGTGGGCACCATGGGTGGCATTTTATTACTATCTGGGGAGAAAATGCAAAGGGTTGGAAGATGAAGCCACGTTGCTGCAAAACCTAGGGGTCATAGATGTCAATGTCAAATTCAAAAAACAAATTGCGACCGAAGTTGTTATGGCAGTCTGTGCAGGATGGAGAGGAAAAGGGAAAGTGAACAACGGTACTATAATCACTTATATGGTCCGTAGAGTGCCTGTGTAGAGCTCGTATCTACTGCTATATGGTTCCTGTATGGGGGTAACAATGACCTTTGTATTGTTTTTTTTTTTCTTTTTTCACCAACACCATGGTGGTATTATGTGGTCATGATCTGAGATATTATTTGGTCCTCATATAGTGTTATTATTGGTAATACTGGTCCTTGTAGTGCTCTATATTTAGTAACAGTGTGGTGGTATTATGCAGTCACTAAGTGTGGGGGGGGGGGTAATATGTGGTCACTGTGCAGTGGTATTATTGACAATGCTGATCCTATTGTAGTGGGTTTTGTACAGTGACAGTATTGATGTCATTATATGGGACATGATTATTGCAGTGATATCGTGATTGTGGCTTTTTTTTCATAAAATATAACAAAAAATGTTGCTTTTTTTAACCATAAAAAATCTGTTTAAGGAACTTCATGAAAATTCCATTAATTTAGATCTCTGATCATTTCCATAATGCTTCGGTTTAGTAAGTTTACCAAAGACTTATTACCTGTAAGTCTAAGGCAATCAGTACACGGGCGGATTTGCATTGCAGAATACAGAGAGGGCGTCCGCCTCCGGATTCTGCAGCAAATACCGCCCATAGCGTGCTATGGAAAAGTGATTCCAATTGTGGTTTCCGCTCATGGATGAAAAATCGCAACATGCTCCATTTGTACGCTGATTCCTCGCAGACGTCTTCCATTGAAGTCAATGGAAGCCATCCAATCCACAGCCATTCCACAATTGACATTTGCTAAGTGATGACGCTGGAAAAGCAATTTATTTATTTATTTTTTAAATCTGTACTACGCATGCCCAACGGCAAGTTGTGCGGACCATCCGCAGTACAAATGAAAGAGGAAAAAAAAGCAAGTAAGCGGGCGCCGCGTAATCCAACCTGTCTGTATGCATGCGGCCTCAGGCACAGTTTCACGTGGCTGAGAAACACGTGTAAGATTTGTATGTTGCTTTCAATGGAACCTTAAATACCTTGCATGCCATGCGATGTGCATGTGAGTGTGTTGTGAGGTTTCCCATTGAAATCAATGGGAAACACTTCTGATCCTCTATACGACAAGTGAGCGTTTTTTTTTTTCATACTCAACGATTGTCGCTCACTTTTGCTCATTTTGAGCGATAGTCGTTGTGTGTAAATGGGCCTTCAGATATTTAGAGGAATTTGAGGGTGGTGACCCCTGAAATTCATGATGGGGGGGGGGGGGGGTCAGATTTCAAACATGTATGGCATATCCCAAGAATGTTCTGTAGGTGAAGGTCCCAGCTTTGTGAGCTCCTCGCTACAACATGGTGAGTTCTCAGCACTGTAGCATGCCAGAAGTATCTGCTGTTCGAATGCTTAATTAAGGTCTTCTTCGCACATACTAATTTTTGCAGTGTTTTTCATGGTGTTTTCTAGAAGTGTTTTTAGGTGGTTTTTTTTGTTACATTTGTATGATGCGGTTTTTTTTCTGGCCTTTTTGATGCCATATAAAGAAGTCTATGGGAAAAACATCATGCTGCATTTGTGAGGCACGGGTGGGGGTGTGATAGACATGATGATTAGTCAGTATAAAATGTCTATCGATTTGTATAAACCAAATGTATTATGCTATTGTAATGACTTTTAACTTAGTGGAGGGTAATGGCCACGCAATCTCATCATGGTATTTACTAGACAATGGCATGATGAAAGATGTGTGGTGTAATGTTAGCTGAGTACATAAGTTGCACAAGCAGCCTCTAAGAGTTAAAGGTCATAGTATTATATGTATACTCGTCCAATACTGAGTGCTTTCCTAGCCCTCTTCCACCCCCCACACTGAAGTTAGTTAAACAATGAGTTGACACGCACACAGAAATGCCTTCAGCTAGGACAAAGTCCACGCTACATCAAGACTTGAGGAAGGGTGGGCAGAGAGGCGGGAGATTCTATATGATCCGACAAATGAGAATCATATGTGTTACTGATGTAATCTATTGCACGCCCATTAAAGGGCGTTTATCATGTGTTATAATAAAAAGCCTGAGCCTCTACACAGTGTAGAGACTCTCCCAGTTTTAGACCAGCACTTGTGTCTGATCTGGTCGATGATGTGTGCACACTATACAATTTGGAAGCTACAAAATACCCCGAAACCTGCTGGAGAAAACCATAATCCAGATCAGTGGCGTCTCTGGGTGAGCCGAGTAGAGATTTTGATTTCTTTTGTTCTGGAAAAATATAGAGATCGGCAGATAGCACGCAGAACTCAGGGGCTCGAAAATCTACAGAACACGGTAAGATTGCTTTATGTAAAATCTACCGATGTGAGCTGATTTCTGACTGCTAATCTGCCTGTTTCTGATCCAGAGTGATAAATCAATGAAAGGCAGGTAATATAGTTCTTTCTACTCGGAAAAAAACACCGTTTTAACCTGCCTAAGGGGTATTTTGTATGCTGTGTATATTATGTCTGAGACGGTTAAAAATTGTGTATACAAGACCAAGAGACAAATTCTGTGAGGGTTAATGTGTCAGAAGGGCGGACTTGGCTGTTTAAGTCTGAGGGAACACGCCAGAGAGACACTTACTCCTAGGTAAACTAGTGTGAGGTTTGGAAAATTTATGATACGCATATTTACCTGTATGATTGAGCGTGTTATGTTCTCATATGTGGAAAGGTATATACGTGGAGAATTATAGCCGTGCTTTGTGACGGCCGACGTCTCCAGGATATTGTTGAGGTTTTGGTCATTGTAAATAATCGTCAGTCTCTGTGTATAGCTAAATGTCCTGTCCAGACTGTGTGCAGGGAGTGTTGTTGGGGATTACTAGTAGAGGGTGACATATATACCTTGAGCCGTTGTGGGTATTCTCCAGGAATCCTGTCTGTTCGGTATTATAGAAAGAATGTGCAGTGTTTATTATTGGGGGAGGGTTGCTGATAAGAGAGTGGACTGAAGTTAAGCCACTGAAAGCATTTCCCAATTAACCCTTCTGTTCCCTTTGTCTTGTGTTTTGTAGCGTTAATGTGCATTGTGATCTGAGTGGGAAAGAGAGGTTATATTGGAAGGATTTGAAGAAAGCAGATTTTACAAAAGGGAACACTACTGTGTCCAGAAACTTCGGATAGGATAGACTTGGTAGGTAGAATAGAGTTGAGCAGATTAAGGTTAAGCATAGACGCAGGTTGTTTAGAGAATGGGGAGCAAAGTGAGCAAGGACAAAGGCCATAGAGCTTGTGATTTGGTTGCTGAAGGGGAGGGAGCAGAGTTTACTGAACAATGGGAAAGGACCAGGAAAAGTTGCGGAAAGAAATGTCGGGTTATGGACAGATAAGCAGAAAGAAAGGTGTTTTTAGATTGCTAGGAGGAGGTATAATGTAGGAAAGCGATTCAAGATGAGAAAGTATAGTGGGAGATGTGTATTGCTTATGAACAATGTAATGCTTTTGTGTTGACTACAGCCCCTCCCTGTAATGGCGGCCGCACTTGCAATGTTTAAAACCCCACATAGCGTGACTCTGCGGCAAATGTGATGAGCCCTGCCCCCACCCTGAAGTTACTTCCCCCCCATGTGCTCACTTTCAGGATGTGTGATGTTACTTCCGGTCCCTCCCCATCCGGGACAGGACCTGGCCCCGCCCCTTCCTCCTCCAGCAGCCATCTTGCCTCACCTGGGAGATTTGTAGCCCCGCCCCTTTCTGCCTCTGGCGGCCATTTTGCTGCACTTGGGAGGCCTATATTCCCCAATGCCACTGTATCCAGTGCTAACCTCATGATTGTCTGAAGTAAGGTTTGTTTGACCAGACTTTGTTACACTCCAAGATGTGGCCACTTTGGATGTGTGATAAGTTCAGGGAAACAAACCTTTGTGAAGATGCAGCTTGGGACATAGTAGATGACTAAGCTGGTTTATAGTGCATGGAAGATTGGAGTTGATGCATGGGGGACAGAGGCCGGGAATACATGACAGGGGATGCTCTCTCATGTTCCCAGGGGCTCTGTTTTCCACTGCCCACTTCTCCAATGGATGCTCAGACAGATGATGTTATGGAAGGCTCCTACAGATGGAATAATTTCCCTATAGTCACCCAGCAAACTTTTTCACGCAATTTGATGAAGTAATTTTACTTTTTATGTGAAGAAAGAGGGACTGAATTGCCCAGCATAGGATGTTAATTCATCCGTATTCTTTAGTTTTTTCCTTAAGTCTTTTGTATATTCTAGTGTCAGTCTACACTGAAGCTATAATTATATTCCGACAGGAGAGTGAAAGTTAAACGCTGGACATTCCCTGAAATACTATTACACTGGGTGACGTAAAATTTTACTTGTGTTGCGCCCCCTTGTGTTAAAAAATGCTAACTGCGACCTGAAGAAAAAAAAAAAATTTTTTAAGGAGATTTTCGCTCAGACTTCGCTGCATACAATGTCACCTTGACCTACAAAGTGCTTGTTTTTGTGCCTCTTGGTTTCCTTTTTCAACTTGTACTAGTTTGAATGCAATTACTCTTTTTTAAATTGAGTATTCCGGTTCAAAAGGGGGGAGGCATAGGTGATCTGGGTCATAGATGATCTAGGTGTTGTAGATCAGCTATTGGGTTAAAATAAATAAATAAATGGAATAAGATAACAGGATTCCGAGCCATGTGAAATAGAACATCAACACGATTATTTAGTACTAATACAGTAAGAAACTGCAGGTATGCAAACAGTTACCAGAACCTCTGTTGATAATGTATATGTTGAGCTTTTTGCAGATGGTACCAGGGTGAGGATTGATGACTCCACATCGGATATGCAGTGGTCACACAACAAGATGTCCTAGAAGCAGAAGCTCTTCCTCCGCATGTCTCAGTACAAGAAGCGGAATTGAAGGCCCTCACTGAGGCGTGTAGAGTGGCGAGAGGTAAGACGGCAATCCTTTACACTGACTCCTGGTATGCATTTGGCATAGCTCATGATTATGGCCCAATATGGAAGGCCAGACAGTTTTAACCTTAAGCAGGACAACCAATTGAGAATGGTGCAGCGGTGCAGAGTCTCATGGAAGGCCCTACTTCTACCTGACAAAGTTGAGAGTTCGCACCGATTCCTACACTGGAGAGGCGAGAGACGACACCCTCGCTGACAGCATAGCAAAGGCAGCGGCCCTCAAGCCGTGGAAGAAAGAAGAAAAGATACTGACGGCATGAGTCAGTGGTAAAAACTTTGGACATTGACAAAAATTTGGACTTTGATATGCTAAAGACTTTTACAGTTACAAGCCAGCAAGGAAGGACAGAATAAATGGACTAATATGGGAGCAGCAGAAACAGGACCGTGTATGGTGAACAGTCAACAGCACTTGCCCACCACAGTTCCTGTATCCCATGACGGCCCAGCTGATGGACGGAAAGACCCACCTAGTAAAGCAGCAATGACGACGACGCTTGAAAGAGGATGGGCGACTTCTGGGTTCTCTGTAGCTGCTGCATCATTTGTCCAGTTTAGCATGATCTATGCCATAGGTGAGTCAGGGCAGAAGTAAATTTGCCACATCACACTTGCCGGGACCACTCTACCCATTTCAGGGATTGCAAATTGACTACGTTCAGTCCCACTTGTTGGGAAGTATGAATACGTGCTTGTTGTTGATGTCTTTGCAGGTTGGAGGCCGACCCTGTTACCAAGGCAAACAAGTAGGTAACCGCAAAGAAGCTCATGAACGAGGTAAACTGTGAATATGGGGTACCAGAAGTGATTCAGAGTCAGACAGAGGTATAAACTTCGCAGGTAAATGTAACATGTCATGTCTGCTCTGGATGTATCCCAGGCCTTTTACATACTGTACCATCTTTAGAGTAGTGGAAAGGTGGAGAGACTTAGTGGCATGCTAAAAAGTAAGATACTTAAAAATGACGCCACTTTGGGAAGACTGTCATCCAATAGCCTTATACAGTGTTAGATATGAACCCAGGGGGGAATATACATTATCTCCCTACGAGATTGTTTGGGCTAGCCCCAAGGCTAGGTCGTTACTATCCTCAGTAGTTACAATTACAATCTGATGTGTTGACTAAGTATGTGATTTCCGTTGTTAAAGAACTAACCAAAGCCTATGCACAGGTGTTCTCTTCCAGACTCAGAGGCAGACACTGGGACACATATCTTGCAGCCTGGGGAATGGGTGTGCGTCAAGAAGTTCCTCAGGAAGCACCCTCTTGAGCCCCGATTTGATGGCCCTTACCAGGTGCTTCTGACTACTGCCACAGCTGTGAAACTAGCCGAAAGACTTACATGGATCCATGCTTCATACTGCAAGAAAGCTTCAGATCCGGGAGACCAGTCTTAGTTGTGCCAAGGACATTACTCTGGTTAGGGCTAGTGAGAGAGGAGGGTGGCAGCTGGAATCCTTAGTCAGAAGAATATGAGGGTATGGTTACCTTCTGGTATAACTCGTCCAATGCTCAAGTAGCCGCAAATTCCTACGACTATTGTACTGTGGTCCCGTGTCTAGGCGCAAGATCCCACCGCAGGCCAGATTTAGCTCAGTCCAGCTGGTTATATGACTTACATACCCAGGGAATACAATATGTTTGCGCCACTGATAACGTCTGGGGAGAAGACTGCCGTTATTGGGGATTAGTGGGATGCAACACAGGAATAGACTGGTCCTATAAACCGTGAAGTGCCTTAAATAAGAAAGATAAGAGCGGGAAATCCCTAATTAGTCGTATAACCCTCCTTGAGAATAATGACAGCAGGTATTGGAAGGCTGAACTTAGTATGTTGCTTGGTTTTAATGCGGTTGTTACACTAACCATGGGAGATCCAAGCCCGGGGGACGGGGGAACTTACAGTCTGGGGACATACCGGTACGGGAGGACAGATCCCTTAGGGAAGTTTAAAATAAGGGATATGGTAGATGCACCCAAATGGAAGCCTTCACTTAGTCCCTTGCCCATAATTAACCCCCTCCGCCGTAAGATAAAGACCTTGACGAACATGATGATCATAGCCGACCCTACCTTTTGAGGACACCTTGACAGTAGCGACTGGCTACTCTGACCAGAATCTCTGGTTGGAGTTGATGAGGTACAATGCTAACAGGAGCAACAAGTCTAACTGTTGCGTGTGCGGTAGTGCCCGACCATACTCGGGGATGGTCCCCCTAAATCTCCCTGTAGATGCTGAAGAGTGGTTTATTAGTCTTTTCACGAACATTTCCGCTAATTACACTGTCCGTGAGAAGTGGAAGAAGGAATACTCTATAACTACTTGTGTTTTGCACCGGAGAGAGTATTACTGACTACCCTGGAAACTACACCTGCCAGGCAAATAGGCAGGGTGGAGGGAGATTTTTGGGGAACTCACTAACGGGTATTGCTCCTCCTACGGTACGATAGGAGGGGAATGGATCCAGAATCAGGTTCAGTCCTCAGGAGACGTTTACTGGCTTTGTGGAGACATGAGGTAGAGGACCTGCCTGGAGGGTAATTGGACAGGGGAGTGTGCCTTAGTAAAGCCCTTATGCTCCTCCACATCCTGTCAGACAGCATTGAGGATAATGAGGTTACCCCCAATAGTTACTTTATCTCGATCCAACTCAGTCTGTGTTTTGTGGTTATCTTGTCATGTTGGTCTATCCTTGTTTTCCGCATAGGTACGGCGGTTCCTTCCAGTCTTGTCACTAGGTAGTGTAGGGTCAGTGCTGGCGGCCTGGACGTGTTCACCATCCGGACTATCTCCAGGAGGGACATTGGTGTGGGTGAAGATTAGGGAGACCCAGGCCGTGCGTACCTGTGCACACTACTAGTATTGTAACATTATACTAGAGCGAGAAGAGAGACTCCTGGTGGTAGTTTTGATCTACACGTGTACATTGACGTCATAGGATAGCCAAGGGGGGTACCTGACGAGTTTTAAAAAAATAGAGACCAAGTTAAATCTAGATTCGAGTCCATTTTCCTGATCATTATGGTAAATAAACGTTGACTGGATTAATTATGTTTATTATAATTAGCAGTGGTTTATAAATTATACTAGAGACGCCTTATAGGGACTAGTCGACCAATAGGACCTACCTCGACTATGACTTTTTAAAATAGAATGGCCTTAGATATGACTTTAGCTAAAAAGGGGAGTGTCTGTAAAATGATAGGGGAGACTTGTACCTACATCCCAGACGACACGTGACCCGCAGGTAAAGACGCAGTTGCCATTAAGAAGCTGACCGCACTAACTAAAAAGAGCTAACCTTTGGAACCAGCACTCGCCATGGATGAGCGGGTGGTAAAAGATCCTGGCACAGACGGGCGTCGCTGTTGTATGTGAACTGATGATTACCTTTTCTGTTCTAGTCTGCTGTGTTATCCCCTGTGTCAGAGAGACCTGTGAAACGGATGCTGGAAAAGCTACTCCCACAATGAGTTTGCTGGATGCATCCCCAGAAGGAGTGGACAAGTCCTACACCCCCTTGAAGACCCTAAAACGAACCTTCAACGCGCTCCGATTATAGGCTCACACGCAGAGAATTGTGAAAATTAGATAGAAAGTTAGAGGATAGACATTTTAAGGGGGGATTGTGATAGACATGATGATTAGTCAGTATAAAATGTCTATTGATTTGTATAAACCAAATGTATTATGCTATTGTAATGACTTTTAACTTAGTGGAGGGTAATGGCCACGCAATCTCATCATGGTATTTACTAGACAATGGCATGATGAAAGATGTGTGGTGTAATGTTAGCGGAGTACATAAGTTGCACAAGCAGCCTCTAAGAGTTAAAGGTCATAGTATTATCTGTATACTCGTCCAATACTGAGTGTTTTCCTAGCCCTCTTCCACCCCCCCCCCCCCCACACTGAAGTTAGTTAAACAATCAGTTGACACGCACACAGAAATGCCTTCAGCTAGGACAAAGTCCACGCTACATCAAGACTTGAGAGGCGGGAGATTCTATATGATCCGACAAATGAGAATCTTATATGTTACTGATGTAATCTATTGCACGCCCATTAAAGGGCGGTTATCATGTGTTATAATAAAAAGCCTGAGCCTCTACACAGTGTAGAGACTCTCCCAGTTTTAGACCAGCACTTGTGTCTGATCTGGTCGATGTGTGCACACTATACAATTTGGAAGCTACAAAATACCCCGAAACCTGCTGGAGAAAACCATAATCCAGATCAGGGGCAACAAACCTAAAAATCTTCTTGTTTTTTTTTACACTTTTCAAAACATTTAGCCACAACATTTTTTATTTTTATTTTTTTACAAAAAACGTGTGTTAAAAATGCCAATGTATCACCTTGGAAACCCTGGAAAACGATAGGAATCTAGGCTACTTCTGTATGCACAGAGCGCCGAGCCACATAACAAAGGGTATATTCACATGGCGGAATCGCTGCAGAATTTTCGCTGGCGAATTCCACTTCTAATTAGAAACTAAAAAGAAGTGACGTCACATCTTTTATTCACCGCATTGTTTCCACGTGTGGATTTCTGATGCAGAAGTTATGTGAAAACTGAAAAGACACGTCACTTCTTTTTAGTTTTTGCATCGGAATTCCGCACATGCATTTTGCCCTGCATACAGGCCAGCATCAAACAGCAGCAGAATGGCACAGTTTTTAGGGTGACTACCCACTACAGATTTTTCTCAGTGCAAAATTTGCAGCGTTTTTTTTTTCTGCAGGGGTCTATGGGACTTGTAATGTTAAAATCGTGATCGCGCAAAAAAAAAAAAATCACAATTTACCGCAAAATCGCAATTTAACATTACAAGTCCCATAGACCCCTGCAGAAAAAAAAAAACGCTGCGAATTTCGCAGTAAAAAAAAAAGCTGTAGTGGGTAGTCACCCTTAGAGGTGATATTCGCCATGGAAAATTCTGAGGCAAAGTCCGCTGTGTGAACATCCCCCAAGTGCTTTTCATATATCCTCATTAACTTACAGCTAAAAACTGGTCATAGTGGGGTTTTTTTGCCACCAAAAAAAACATGTAAAAAAGTCACACAAAAAAAACAGTTTTCTAAGAAATCCTATGTTTGTGAAACCTCTGTGATGATAATTTTTTTTTTTTAAATGGAGGCTAATAATGGAAGAAAAGTTTACTGCATGTAGGACAGGAAACGCCAACGTAAAACACAGTACTCGGGTGGTCCAGCATAGCGGGTACCATTTTTTTGGTTACTCCTAAGAGCCTCTTTGTTACATGGATTGATAAATTAAGTCATAATTTTGCCATTTCCTCCTTCTATAACAAAACGAGTAATTGTTTGCATTTTATTCTTCACCTTTAGAGGTGCGGCAGGCATTAAGACATCCGTCTCTGATATAGACACTGAAAATTGTGGTGATACTTGGAACCGGTTTCCTGATTTGCCAATAAACGGGGGTCCAATCAAAAATAAGGATGGTCCAAATGGAGTTTTCACCTTCCAGAACGAGAGAAAAGGATCCCAGACCACAGTATAACTTTCAGTCTGGGATGAAAAAGCCCAATATTGAATGCCATAGTCCCCTTTTTGATAACCCCAGTGCCGTGGGGGAGAATTCGATGTATACGCATGGTTAATCCGCTCCCATATCATCCTTGCTGGCCAACATGCTTCTTTAAATTCTGGCATTGTTGTCATATTTATCTCTTCGTTCATTTCGGACATTGATTCTTCTGTCCTCAAGGTCTTTGGAGGAGCGTTGGTCCAAAACAGGAGATTGTTGTAGCAAGATAAATCTGGGACAAGACAATTCATAATTAAACATTTGCAATACATGGGGAGATATTCAAAAAGCAGTCATACATGCTACAAAACAATTAATAGGACAGTCCTGAGAACTTGCCTCTGTTCCCTGTACCACAGCTCATTATAATATAATAATCTTTATTTGTATAGCGCCAAGTTATTCTGCAGCGCTTTCGAGGCACATGGGGAACACAAACAAAACAAAACTTACAGAAATTGTAAGAGTTACATGTGATATCCAATTATTTGGAAAAAAAGGTGGTGGGGGTGATACAGAAGGTACAGGGGCAGGAGGTGGAGCAAGGGGGAACACAGCAATGTGATGATAATATGTGTAGGCAGTTAAACGGTGAGGTTGTGGATGGAGTATACCTCCCTCCCAGGCTCTTAGTCTGAACAGGGTGACTGTCCAGTCCACAACTTCACCCTGGTTCTTAGGAGGCTCAGCTGTAGGCACTGACTCAGTTAATGGGGGCATAAAAGACTGCAGCTCCCAGGGAGTCAGTGCCTGACAAGCTGAGGAGAGAGCAACATCTTGCAGCCTGAACCTGAGTACCCTGCGGGGTGCACCTTTTCATTTATTTTGTTGAAATGGACTACTTCAATTTTGCTTTCTGAAATAAACTGACATACGTTTATGAACTGTCTAGTCCAGGGTGTTTGTGCCGCCCCCACCCCCTGAAGGATTGTTACATTTGCGGAGGATGCAGGCAACAATCCTGACCGCCAAGGGCAACGGCACGACACCTGGCAGATGTCCTGTGCAAAATCCTGCGATCACAATGCAAGCACCAACCCCAGCTATGGAGGAGCTGTTAGCAAGGATGGATCGGTTGACGGATACCCTCCTAAAACATCCCGCCTTAAGGAGGGAAGGAGCTCCGACCACAGCCAGGACCAGAGACACTGTACAAAAATTTCTACAGCAGATGATGCCCGATGACGATATTGAGGCCTATCTGACGGTGTTTGAGAGAACCTCCCCTCAAGGCTGAGTAGGTCGAGGTTCAAGCGCCGTTCCTCACGGTGGAACCACAGAAGGCGTACCATGACCTCAGTGCTCATGAGGTAAACAGCTACACTAGGCTAAAAGCAGAGATCCTGGCTCGTCTGGGTGTTACGGCGGCGGTCCAGGCTCTGAGAGTGCATAATTGCAGCTACAGGTCCGACCAATCAGCCATGTCGCAAATGTTTGACCTGTACCATCTGGTAAAGAAATGTCTGGAACCGGATGTTTGCACACCCGCCCAGATGGTCGATAAGGTTGTGGTTGATTATACCCATGCCCTGCCGGCAGATCTGCAACACTGGGTCGGCCATGGAGGACCCAAGGACGCTAACCAGCTGGTAGACCTGATCGACCGCTACAGTGCAACAGAGAACTACCTCCAGGACGTCCATTCCGTCCAGACCCCCACTATGAGTTCCAGACCTGCACGGGGTAAGAGACCACTAGATGCCGGAGGAAAGCTGTGGCATGGCGGGAAGGAGGTCGGGCCACCAGAAAGGGCACCGTTGGAGTTTAAAGGCCGATAGCCTCAGCCAGTTTTCTAAGCCAAAGAAACCAGGGCCTTTGAGGTGCTGGAGATGCCAGGAGCTCGGTCATGTGTTGGCTCAGTGCCCTGTGACCAATGAGCCTATGGAGTGAGACGGTGATTGGCATTCTTGAGGTGCAGCTGACATGTTCGGGCGAGAGATTGGATGTAGGGGATAAATGATAGATCAGAGTCAAATATGACCCCAAGGCAGCGGGCATGTTGTCTAGGAGTTATGGTGGCACCACACACTGAGATGGAGATGTCAGGATGAGGTCGGTTAGTGGAGGGTGAAAATACCAGTAAGTCAGTTTTAGAGAGGTTTAGTTTTAGGTAGAGAGAGGACATAGTGTTAGAGACAGCGGACAGACAGTCGGTGATGTTTTGGAGAAAAGGTGCAGAGAGGTCACGGGAAGAGGTGTAAAGCTGGGTGTCGTCAGCAAACAGGTGGTATTGGAGGCCAAATCTCCTGATGGTTTGTCCATTAGGGGCTGTGTAGATAGAGAAAAGGAGGGTGCTGAGGACCGAGCCCTTGGGGACCCCAACAGCAAGGGGAAGAGGAGGGGAGGTAGAGCCAGCAAAGGAGACGCTGAAAGAGCAGTCAGAGGGGTAGGAGGAGAACTAGGAGAGAGCAGTGTCCTTTAGGCTGATGGAGCAAAGCATGCTGAGGAGGAGTTTGTGGTCAACAGTGTCAAATGCTGTGGAAAGGTTGAGGAGGATCAATAGGGAGTAATCGCCCCTCGATTTGGCTGTCAGTAGGTCAGTTTCTGTCAAGTGTTGAGGTCGGAAGCCAGATTGTAGGGGGTCTAGGAGAGAGTGCTCTTATAGATAGCTTACAAGGCGGGAGTAAACCAGGTGTTCTAGTAGTTTGGAGATGAAGGGGAGATTAGAGATGGGTCGGTAGTTGGCAGCATCAGTCGCGTCCAGAGTCGGCTTCTTTAGCAGTGGGGATATGATGGTGTGTTTGAAAGAAGAGGGAAAGATGCCAGAGGTCAGAGAGAGGTTGAATATAGTGGTGAAATGGGAGATGGGAGGGGTTCACTAGCGCAGGTGGTGGGGCGAGCAGAGAAAAGCAATTTCCTCTGTCGCTGGTCTGAGTACAGACAGTGAGCAGGAGCTAGATGCAGTGCTGACAAGACTATGGTCAGGGCTAGTCTGGGATTGGGAAGTTATTTACTGACGGATGTCATCAATTTTCTTTTTGAAGTAAGCAGCCAACTCTACAGCACTGAGATCCGTGTGGGGGAAAATGACATCACGTTCTAAAGAGACTGACGCAAACCCAGCTGACCTTACACCTCCACAGGATAGCGGGGTAAATGTGGACGTTGAATCATAGGATGTAACTTTTCCTTTCCAGGTCTTAGCTGTAGATGATGCTGAAGAGGAAGTCTACTCCTCAGTTCAGGATGTGTCCGATCTGGAGGATGCGCCTGGGAACTTTGGGACAGCCCATTTAAGGGACCCCATGCTTATCAATGCAAAAGAAAATGTCGTAGTGATAAAAGGTGTGTTACAGGAAATGGGTTCTGACCAACGGTTCCGCCATTTTGCCATGAAAAATAACTTGTTGTATAGAGTAACAAAAGCAAGCGGGAAAGTGGTGGAACAATTGGTCGTGCTGAAGCCATACAGGCGCAAGGTGCTAGACTTAGCACATAATCATGTATTAGGAGAACATTTAGGAACAGATAAAACGCAGGATAGAAGTCTTCAAAGGTTCTTCTTGCCAGGGGTATACAAGGACATAAAGAAGAGACTGTGAGTCATGCCCCACCTGTCAGATCACCACTCCTGTGTCGCACTTCCGCAGTCCCCCAAGTTCCTCTCCCGATTATAGAGGTTCCCTTTGAAAGAATTGGAATGATTTAGTGGGTCCCATAGTCAAGTCGGCTAGAGGACATCAATATATTTTGGTCGTGTTAGATTATGCCACTCGATACACTGAGGCAATCCCTTTAAAAAGCCCTACTTCCAAAAACATTGCATGAGTTGTCCCTTATGTTCTCCAGAATAGGTATTCTCAAGGAAATCCTCACAGACCAAAGGACCCCATTCATGTCCAAAGTAACAAAAGAATTGTGCCAACTCTTTAAAATTGACCACATACGAACCTCGGTATACCACCCTCAGACGGACGGGTTGGTGAAGTTCAATAAGACCCTGAAGCAAATGCTAAAGTGGGTAGTAGAGAAAGATGGTCGGGACTGGGACCGTCTATTACCTTATCTCATGTTCTCCATTTGGGAAGTACCACAGGCTTCTCGCCATTTAAGTTGCTATATGGTAGGCATCCCAGAGGGTTATAGGGTATAGCCAGAGAAACCCGGAAGACCGAGTCTACTCCCTATATGAGCGTCATAAAGCACGTGGCTCAGATGCAGGACCACATTAATACTGTAATGCCCATTGTCAGGGAACACTTGCAGAGGGCACAGGAGCCCCAAAGCAGAGTGTACAATCGTTCTGCCAGGGTGAGAATTTTAGTCCCGGTGACAGAGTTCTCATCTTGATGCCTACTATTGAGTAAAATTCTTGCTAGATCGCAGGGTCCCTACAAAATCGTTGAGGAGGTAGGCGACGTAAACTATAGAGTGCATCAGCAGGGGAAAAGAAAGCAGAGTTTAATTTAATAAAACTCTGGAAGGATAGAGAAGCTTTGGCTATCTCAAGCATCAGGAGGGGTGGGCCGCAGCCCTCCCTGCCTGATATTAGAGTAGGTGAGGCCCTCTCGGTGTGCCAACAGCAGGAAGCAAATGAGTTCCTACAAAGAAAGAGACAAATTCTCTGACCGGCTCGGTTGTACACATGGCATAACACATGATATCATAACTGAACCCGGGATGAAGGTAAACTTAAAACTGTATAGCATCCCAGAAGCACGTAGGGAAGCAGTTTTTGTCGAAGTTAAGTGCATGCTGGAGTTAGAGTGATAGAGGAATCAAAAAGCGAAAACGGCCTTCTCAACCCCAGAGGGCTTGTTTCAGTACAAAGACATGTTGTTTGGTTTACATGGCGCGCCTGCTACCTTTCAAAGGTTAATGGATCGGATTTTGAGGTCTCACCGTAACTAATCTGCCGCGTACCTAGACTATGTCGTAGTCTATAGTAACGATTGGGAGAGTTACCTTGGGATTGTACAGGCGGTCATGGATGCCATAAAAGGGGCAGCTTTAACCTTAAATCCTGGAAAATGTTCACTAGCCCTGGAGGAAGCCAAGTACCTTGGCTATGTTATTGGCCATGGCGTCATTGAACCCCAGGTCAACAAGGTAGAAGCCATACAGGCATGGCCTAGACCTTTAACAAAAAACCAGATCAGAGCTTTTTTTGGAATGACCGGGTACTACCGTAGGTTTGTGCCTAATTTTGCCTCCATTGCAGTACCACTTACAGACTTGACGAAAGGGGGCAAGTCGGTAATGGTAGCATGGACAGCCGAGGCAGAGCAGGCCTTTCAAAATTTAAAGTCGGCCCCTTGCCAACAGCCAGTATTGATAATGGCCGACTTATCGAAAGAGTTTGTTGTGCCGATGGATGCTTCTAATGTAGTGCAGTGTTGTCCCAGTCCATAAGTGGTGAAGAACATTCAGTATTGTATTTAAGATGGAAACTATCTCCTGTGGAGAAGAATTATGCTATTGTTGAACGTGAGTGTTTAGCAGTAAAATGGGCACTGGAAACGTTAAGGTATTATCTCTTGGGGAGAAAGTTCAAATTGGTGTCAGACCATGCTCCCTTGACCTGGATGAAGCAAAATAGGAAAATAATGCAAGGGTGACAAGGTTGTTTCTTTTGCTTCAGAACTTCAAGTTTACCCTCGAGTATAAACCAGGCAAGTCACAAGCTAATGCTGATGCCCTGTCTAGGGTGTATTGTCTGACCACTAAAAAGGCCCAGACCTCCAGTCTGGAGAACAGGGGGGGGGGGGGATTATGTAGACAGTTAAAGGGTGAGGTTGTGGATGGAGTATACCTCCCTCCCAGGCTCTTAGTCTGGACAGGGTGGTGGTCCAGTCCACAACTTCATCCTGGTTCTTAGGAGGCTCAGCTGTAGGCACTGACCTCGTTAATGGGGGCATAAAAGACTGCAGCTCCCAGGGAGTCAGTGCCTGACAAGCTGAGGAGAGGGCAACATCCTGCAGCCTGAACCTGAGTACCCTGCGTGGTGCACCTTTTCATTTATTTCGTTGAAATGGACTTCTATTTTGCTTTCTGAAATAAACTTTCTGAATTAAACTGACGTAAATTATGAACTGTCTAGTCCAGAGTGTTTGTGCCGCCCCCACCCCCTGAAGGATTGTTACACATGTTATATACAGTTTTTAGGACACTATCCGGGTGGGGGTAGTGCAGGGAAGTGTACATGATAGGCAAAAGTGGAAAGCCATAGGCACGTCTAAAGTTCCGTGCAGCTAAGAGAGAAGAACAAAGCTCAGGACTAGGGCCTACCAATCTGCAAGAGATTAGTATCCAAAGAAATGTTAAATCCACTCACTTGGTATGGGGGGAAAGTTGGGAATTTCTATAGCCCTTTTACACGCAAGGATTATTGCTCAAAATTCACCAAAAAGCGCTGAAAGGGAGTGATAGCTTTACGTGTAAACGCAGGCAGTCGTGCGCTATTCATTCATTTTTCACTCATCGCTGACTCTTAGCCCACATAAAAATTGGCATTTGGAAGTTCGCTTTTTTGCTTGCTTTAAACGACAACCGTTCCGCCGTTCAGCGATTTGCGAGGAGTTATCGTTTGCTTTGTTGTGTCCGTCAAAAAAAAGGCAACAAAGTAAAAAAAAAAGGCAACAAAATCAAAAAGTTGACATACAGGTGACATCCATACTGCTGTACCATTCGTAGTACCGCACATAAAGCCACGCTGCCATGATCAGCACTACGAAGAATACCTTGCTTTAAGCCACTATATAGAAGAAACAAGTAAAGCTCACCTTTAAAGTTGGAATAAACTGCCCAAAGTGATGCTTTCAGTGTTTTTTATGAGCTGTAGTATCCAGACCTTCTGAACATTGAGTGATTAGTCGCGTCCTCCATACAGCTTTTTATACCCTTGTGCCTATGGTTCAGGGCTATTCTTCCAGTAGCCAATCTACATACTTTACAACTGTTTTTCTCTCTGGAATTAAAAACCTATCACCTACAGATTTCTTAAGAAGGTCAATTCAGAATACGCCTATACTGGCCATTGTTTTTTTGGCTCACTGATAACGAACCTGACACCTATTGATTCTTTCACAGTACCAATTCAGAAGCCGCCTAGACTAGCCATTGTTCCTTTGTTTCAGGGAAACCTAGATTCCATTCAGAAAACTCCCAAATGTATCCCTGTCTGATTCTGCATCCAATTATGTACTCCCCCCCCCCCCCCCCCCCCCGCCTGCTCTCCCAAAGGCCAATCCACACTTGCTGGATAACAGGTTTTGTTCCTAAGCAAACAATCGTCCAATTATCATGTAAACCCTACCAGAGACACACCGAACCAGTGAAATCCCGTCCATTTCTAGTGATAATAATTAATATCTTAAACACTCCTCCTTAGAAGCAATGAGTCGCTCACTTTCAACAGGCATAGCGCATTTTGAGCGATAATCGTTGCGTGCAAAAGGGCCTCAAGACTTACCTCCTAAAGGTATCAGGATAAAATAAGTCTTGTATGGTCAAAGTTCAGTTCTGGCTTCTCAGGGAGTGTGTGACACCCGTTCCAGATTCCCCAATGCAAATCCGTATGTGTGCAGCCGGCCTTTGGCATAAAATGCTGCGTGTATAGCACAGTCTTTCACTGCTGTGTGAGCCGGCAGTGAGCATGCATATCGCTTCGTAAAGCATTTCAAATGCGCATGACTTGTTTGTTTTAAATACCGCTTTGTCGCCTAGTGATGTTGCGTAAAAAATGCCACACATACACAATGTAATTATGTATGTACAGCGTTTATTAAGCACCCATAGAGAATAGGGTTCTATTGCGCATAAAACGCCGCCCTTAGAATATCAATTTTTCTTGAGTGCAACCCAGGCACATGACCAGTGTGTCAGAGTCCTTAGGCCTCCTTCACACAACTGTACGCGTTTTTACGCTCGGCCGATTGTGGCTAAAAAGCGCATGAATGAAGAAGAGCCACGATCAAGTCTCGAGCTTTAACCAAGTTTACTCATCCATTCACACGGGCGGCTGCAGCTGAAGAGTACGCTGCTGCGTGGAAATTCCTCGGTCAGACGAAGTCCTTGGAACTACTATTAATGCTTAAATAGGGGCACTTGTCGTCTTTTTGCAGCGTTGGACGCAGCTAAACTCTCTCCCCTTCCTTTTTTCAGCTCCAATAGAAGCCTATGGGAGCCTCCAGTGTATCTCATTTAAATATAGGGCAAGACCTATCTTTTCATGCACCGTATAAAATCGGTCACTGTTTCCGACTGCCGATGCCCTATTATTCATTATTTAAGTAAAAATAAATAAATAAATCGCTCATGTGACTGAATACATTGGAAACCAAGGCTTTAGATGGTCATGATTTTTTTATATCTGCGACTGTGTGAATAAGGTCTTACGGACCATTTACACCAGCCGATGATCGCTCCAAAAAAAAAAATTCGCCAATCTGTGTGTGTAAATGTGCGCCCATCGTCCGCTTTTCAGGCACTGTTAGCTGATCGTTAAATTCAAGCTAACCTAAAGGCTGATTTAGACAACGATAATCGCTCAAAAGGTGTCGCTCAAGCGACTTTTGAGTGGTCATCGTTGTGTCATTTACAGCGCAAGATGATCGCTCAAGATGAGCGATCACCTTGCGCTGCCAGCGGAGGCTGCAGAAGACAAGCGGGGTGTCCCCGCTTATCTTCTGCATACAGCTGTTCCCCCGTCCGGCGCCCGACAATGAGCCTTGTCAGGGATACCCAGCCTGTCATCAGGGAGCGGGATACAGCTGAAACAATAGTATCAGCTGTATCCCGCTGTGAATCCCTGATAAGGCTCATCGTCTTTCAGCATGCTGAAAGACAACTATAAGCGATCGCATAATGTAAACTGCATGATGGGCGAACATTTGCATATAACGATTATCGGTCAAAAGATGGCTTTTGAGCACATTTTGAGCGATAATCGTTGTGTCTAAATAGGCCTTAAAAATCTTCATTCAGCCTTATTAGGAGTTCTCTGTGTTTCCCCATAGAGAACAAAGGATCTGAGCGCAAATAAGAGCCCTTGGGCTACTAACTCTGGTCAGGGAAGGCTTCATTTGCACACTAATAAGCTATTAAGTAGCTGAGTAGCTACTTAATACTTTATGCAAAATAATCGCTCAAAGCCGTCACTCAGACTGTTGTTTAAGCAATCATCTACAGGTGTAAATGGGCCTTTAGGGTCTCAGTGAAGCAATCATAATCAATGTGGAAACGAAACGCCATATAGTATGCATGTAAATTTACATAAACATACAACACAAAGCAAAACCTATCTCGAAACCTGTAAAATAGAAAACAATACAACTTGGCCCGTGTAGAACACTGCGCCATTGTAATCTTTGACAACAGTCCCCCTATGGGGAAATCTCTCTACACCCTACAGGACTCTGGCTTACAAAGTTTCCATTGTTATGCTACTATTTCGTAAGTAAATTTAAGTTTATTACTGCCTCTGGCCTTTATCATACAAAAGATTTATGTCTCCTAGTCCTCACATTGGCCACAGTATACAGATTTTGCAGTGCGGTCAGAAGCTGCAGGAAGTTGTATCTGGGTCCAGTTGACTGCATTACACATTGCTGTACAGGCTCAGCATCTAAGTCCCTTAGAGGTTGTCCATGCTAATCCATGGCCAGCACATGGCCCCATTATATTGCTATGAAGACCTGCATATTGACGCTTATTCACATGGTCCGATGGTCCGCATGAAAATTCTTATGGCATGCCCTATTTCCATCCATTTCACAAACGAGATGGGATATGGCAATGCACGTCAACGTGCTGCCTCTGCGTAAGACCGGCTGCACACGACCGGGTCGGATTCTGCATACTGGAGCCCACAGTGGAATCTGACCCTGTGCTCGGCCGCAATCCCTGTGTACCCCTTTTTTTTCTCCTTTTCTATAATGCGCATGAACTGTACGGCGAGCCATCGGACATGAGCAATACAGTTTTTTTTTTTAAATCCCTGCTTTTCCCGTGCCATTGCTAGCTGATGACATGGGTACCCACAATCTATTCGCATGCCAGGCGATGTGATGGTTCCCAATGTGAGACAAGCCCTGGAGGATTAGAATTTCACAGGATCGATGCAAGGTGTTTTTTTTTCCCGTTACTTTGTTTTATTGAAAACCAAACAACATGCCGAAGCATTAACGATACAGAGTTATAGATGAATATTTGGGAAGCAAAAACCTCCTGCCATCAGTGTATAGCCATTACAGTACAATCCAGAAAAAAGGGGAAAAACAAAAAGAGGAAAAAAAGGAGCATATAAAAGGAACAGTTCATAGTAAAAGCTAAGTCATCGGGGTACCTGCATGCAGAGCACTTCGCTCAGTCAGCAGAGAATGAAGTTCAGGTCCCTGAACCCGACTCCAGCATCCCTTAATAACCGAAATTCCCTTCGCAGCGTTGATATAGCCGAGGAGAGCAAACGTGGAGGGAAAAGAGTGAGCGACGAACCGCACAATCAGCCCCACACTTTCTAGAATTTGTCTGGGAACTTGCGTGCCTTATACACTGGGTTATTAAAAGGTATAGTTGTGTCAGTGAGTTTTCTCCACACCGTCAGGGAAAGGCCCCTCGGGTCCATCCACCGCAGCGCAACTACCTTCCTAGCCAGGAACAGGACCTCTCAGAGAAAGACTCTGTCATGGTGTTGCCAATGTTCTTCATCGAGGATGCAGAAGAGACAGATCTCCAGAGTAGCAGGAACTTGGATGCTAAGAATCTCAGACAGCAAACTTGTGGGCTCACCCCCGTACAACGGGATCGACAGGCAGTCCCCGATCATATGCCAGAAATCAGCCAAGGTACTTGAGCGTCGGATACAATGTGTAGATGGATTCCTGCTCATCCTTTGCAGTCTCGCCGGGGTGAGGTAGCACTGATGCACTGTATATAGCTGAATCATTGTTATTTACTGAGACAAATAAAGGAGGTTCTAGTAAATCTTGGAATGTGTCTTCTGTCAACGCTGGAATCGGGGACCTCCATTTGGATAGGACGGGGGGGGGGGGGGGTCGCCTAAAATCTGGGAGTGTCTCCCCGACGGGACGGTAAGCAAATGTGTTAAGTAACTAACTGCGGCTGCTATAACGTATTGTTTGAGAACTGTGGCATCTGAAAATGGAGCATGCAAAAAAAACTAAAAATTACAGCAAACCTACCTGTCCTCTAGTAGGTGGATCACCCAGCTCAGACGCAGAATTAGATCCCATACTGAAACCAGTGAGCCTGTAGGCGGCATTCAGTATCCCTAAAGTTCTGTATTACAGAGCTGTAGACTTTCTTTCTGCCCCTGTCTGGTGCCGCTATATGCCACCATGTTGTTCCCCATAATATGGCACGTAATGCTTCTTTGTTAACAGATTTTATATGTAATCTGAGAGAGAAAAGACCTCTATGTGCCCGTGTATGAAATGAAAGGCACACAGAGTACAAAATGGGCTAAAGATTTCTCTTTTTGTTGTACTATGTAGTGGCATTGTGCAGAAGGCCTAAGAGTTTATGGCTCAGTCAGGCTCCAAGTTGTTCATAACCATACAAGCGGATAGGCAATTGAACCCACAAGTAAAATTCCCGATGGGCCAGTCGAGTGCTGGGGCCGATGCTGGGGCTGCATTTTCTTTCTGTAGTTGCCCAGTACATGCTTTCCTGGCCCCCTCCATAATGTCATACACGTATGTCTTATGTATCGTTAGCGATATTCCGCCGCGGGGGAACAGAGGAGAGAACTGACAGGTCTGATAGACTGACCACGGAAAATCGCGCCATGGCGCAGTTGAATGCCGCGAGCGGAGAATCGCTATGATTCTCTGCTCGTGGACGTCGGGCTGCTCTTTCCATAGTTAAGTCTATGGAAAGCGTTCACTGTGTTACTCGTGGCTGGATTATCGCTGCGGATAACGCAGTGACTTATCACCCGTGGACAGGAGGCCTATGTGTTTACAAAGCTTGGAGACTGTCTGTAAATGTATCAATTGATGTCCTGTCACATGGTATTAGAGAGGTTATAAAAGTGAGTGTTTGAGAGTGAGAAGAGAGTCCATGTCTTCTGGAGTTGTAGTCAAGTGGTCCAGCTACATGGGGGCACCTTTATCCCTCATGTAGTGAAACATGGAGGAGGAAGAGAGGTGTTCCCAGCTAGGATGTGCATGTGAGAAGGAAGGAGTTAGCCCCACCTAAGCAGAGCGAGAGTGAGAGCAACCGTGAGTGAGTGCTTGTCAGGGCCTAGTGTAGAGGTACTATTTACGTCATAATTTCCTACATGGCCGACTGGAGCTAGTGGATCACTGCGTAGAGGTACACCCATTTTGTCTTACACACCCGGCTGTTCTGAAGTCTGGATCACCGTGTGGAGGTACTACTATTGAAGTGTATTAATTTCCTGCACTGTCATTGCTCTAAATTGTGCCTTGTCTTGTTGGAGTTTGCCAAGTACAGTTTATTTCAGGCCCTGGCCGTTCCAGGGGTCTTGAGGTACTGTATCACGGTCTGTGGCTCAATTATTTTCCCGCCGATGTTCATGTCGGTGGGTACCGTAATGGTGGTGTCACCTGTGACAAAGTCTTTCCCTGTTCTACCTCCTATTGGACATCCATATCCTAGGGTTCTCCAGAAGAGGCCCAGCGCTGCCCTGTCCTTAGCTGCGTGCGTCCCTCTAGGAGGGAGCGTGGCAAGTGCTGCCATGACAAGCCAGCATCTTGCCCTCCCAGCTCCTCAGCATATGCCATGTTTCCGGGGTCACCCTACGGGACACTGCTTTTCTGTTAGCTGAAGTTAATGAAACAATGAGAAAATTATACTCCCTCTACCTAGTTGGTGGCTCTCCTCCCGCTACCGATCTCTCCAGTGAGGGGCATTAATATATAGTGGGGGTGTTTAAGGGACAGAGCAGGCCTTTATAAGCAGCATTATTACATAGTTGAGACTTATGAGGGGCATTATTACTGAGCAGGGCCCATGAGGAGCATTATTACAGAGCGCTGGCCTATAAGGAGCATTACATAATGTGGACCTATGGTCTATTATTACAGAGCGGAGACCTATGAGAGGCATTAATATTGAGTGGGGCCTAGGTAGTAGTGAATGGGGGCCTATGAAGGCATTAATACTGTGTGGACCTATGGAGGGATTATTACTGAGAGGGCACCTAAGAGGGCATTATGACAGTGTGAGGGCCAAGACCATGAGAGGCATTACTACTGAGTGGAGGGAATATTGAGTGGGGACACTTACTGTTTTGTGGCACTAAAAATGGCACTTACTGTATGGGGCCTACGGGAGCAGAAAAAGAGGGATACTATGTGCGTGTGGGCACCACGAGTGGCATTATTACTATCTGGGGAGAAAATATAAAGGTTGTGCAAACAAAGCCATGCTGGAAAACTTAGGGCTCATAGAGATCAATGTCAAATTGCGACCAGGAGAAGTCATTATGGCAGTCTGGGCATGATGGAGAAGAAAAGGGAAAGTGAGCGGTCAGAGGGGATGTCACCAATGATGACTGGAGAACCAAATATCGCAAACACAACAGCACTTGTGCTTACCTTATAAAGTAAGGGAGGCTCCTTTCGGTGTATGTTGCGAGCTCCCAAAAAAGAGCCTGGACCCGTGACCCCTATACAGTTCAGCAAGAAATAATGTGTTGGAGCTGCAAAGCAGGGGACCCAAATACGTCAATGCATAGATCTAAAGGAATTCCATCTTTATTGAAGCCACACACGGGCTTGATGCCAACGTTATGGCTGTCGCCGTAGCCTGTGCCAAGTCACCAAAGCCAGATACACAAAGATCTATATATATATATATATATATATATATATATATATATATATATATATATATATATACACACACACACACAACACAAGTAAAATCCTAGCCAATAGAAACACAGCATTTAAAAAACACAATGATGAGCAGGTGTTACCTCACAACAACCGATAGAGCCCAGTTGCAGGTGTGTGTGATGGTTTCAAGACATCATATGGGGCAGCCCCAGGTAATTAACCGCTTCAGTACTCAATTCAGTCACGCTGGCATCCAGTCTGAGTGTCTGCGCGTGTACAGGGTCACCTCGGTGTTATATATATCTATATACCTCCCCTCTGGCAGATAACAGAGACAATAGCAGGGATGTTAACATGCGACCTGCTTTTGCAATACTGTAACAACCGAAGGACCTGTGATGATGTCGTCATCACATGATCAGTAGGGGCGGAGCTCAACAAAGGTGGTGACTGAAGGACCTGTGGTGATGTCAGCGTCATGTGATCAGTGCATGCAGGGCAAAATCTATAGGAAACTGATAAATTAAAGGGGTTGTCCCGCGGCAGCAAGTGGGTCTATACACTTCTGTATGGCCATAATAATGCACTTTGTAATGTACATTGTGCATTAATTATGAGCCATACAGAAGTTATAAAAAGTTTTTTACTTACCTGCTCCGTTGCTGGCGTCCTCGTTCCCATGGAGCCGACTAATTTTCGCCCTCCGATGGCCAAATTAGCCGCGCTTGCGCAGTCCGGGTCTTCTGCTGTTCTCTATGGGGCTCCGTGTAGCTCCGTGTAGCTCCGCCCCGTCACGTGCCGATTCCAGCCAATCAGGAGGCTGGAATCGGCAATGGACCGCACAGAAGAGCTGCGGTCCACGGAGGTAGAGGATCCCGGCGGCCATCTTCACCGGTAAGTATAGAAGTCACCGGAGCGCCGGGATTCAGGTAAGCGCTGTGCTGTTCTTTTTTTCAGTCCCTGCATCGGGGTTGTCTCGCGCCGAACGGGGGGGGGGGGGGGGTTTGAAAAAAAAAAAAACCCGTTTCGGCGCGGGACAACCCCTTTAATGTATTTAGCCCCTTCCTTGCTGTGATATGCTGTTGCCATGGGAGCACGTATAGAATGGTACTGATGCTGTCAAGGTGTACAGGGCAGCAGCAGCGGGTTATTTCTAATACAATTGACATATATTTCTAGCATTGCTTATACCTTTATACTACATTGCTGAGATGTTATATCACACCACACTATTGCCGATCAACCTTATACAAAGGTGTAGATGAAAAAAGTGCGCTCATAACTTGCTCCAAAAGTTTAATTTTGATCTCAAAGTACATAAAGTGCAAAAAGACATCCCGCATCTAGTACTCAGACATTATAATATCCCCGCTGTAACTATTCCACTGTTTACAAAGGTCCGTTCGTCGCCCCCAATGGTCGGGATCCGTCATCTAGTTACGACCATACTGCATGCAGCACCCTGCATCTGGGCATCTATGGAAAGCAGAAATAATTATAAACATGATTAAAAGAGCAACCCACAACATCACCCTGAGAGTTATAGTCATAGCAACAACCGTGTCTTATTTATATGGCGTACATCAAGGGGCTAGAATCTATATTCAACCCCCTAGGCCCGTGGTGGTGAACCTATGGCACGCGTGCCGGAGGGGGCATGCAGAGCACTCTGCTCACCAAGGTAGTGAATACTGGCTGGGGTGCCGTGGCTGCCCAGCCAGTAATCACTCATCGGCACTACTAGTGGTGCTGATCCCTGGTGCACACTCTGACGTCACTATGCGCATCCCAGATCATGCTCTTCTGACCCCTCCTCCTTGGTTCCGCTGGAGGAGAGGAGAAGAGAAGAGGAGACTGGGCACACACACTACCATCAATGTGTGTGCCCCGCAGCAGCAATGAGAAAAGGAGCAGCGGCACTTAAACTACAAGGAGGAGGTAAGTATATTGGCGTTGGGGGGGTGCTATTACTACTGGGGCTGATATAGGAACACTATTAGTAATGTGGCCCCAGTAGTGTAGTATTTCATACTATGCGGCACTCCCCTCACCTCTTCCGAAGGCTTCCCATTGTCAGCATTCCCCAGCTTCCAGTTTCCAGCAGCCTGGTCAAATGCAGCACCACTGATCAGGTGAGGCCACTACAGGCCACTGGGAACCAGAAGCTGTGGGGCGCTGACAGCGGAAAGGCTTCATATGAGGTGGTGGGGGTGGGGGGGGGGGATTCGGCACTCGATCTCTAAAAGGTTGGCCCTCACTGCCCTAGGCTGTAAGGTGTCCAGCTGGAAGATCCACCGCACCCCATGGAGACTTAGAAGAAAAAATAGCCGTGGCAGCAGGGAACGATGCAATCACAAAATCTTTATTCCTCCAGTCACCATACGACGTTTCGATCTAACATGATCCTTATCAAGTACTTGATAAAGATCATGTTAGATCGAAACGTACTTGATAAAGATCATGTTAGATCGAAACGTCGTATGGTGACTGGAGGAATAAAGATTTTGTGATTGCATCGTTCCCTGCTGCCACGGCTATTTTTTCTTCTGATTGGCTTTCTGGAGCTGAGCGATCCGGCTCCTTGCTGCGGCTGGCATATTGGACGGTCCCACCCAGAGGGTTATATGGTGTTGTGCTGCCCTGGACTTTGCTATTGTGATTGACCATGGAGACTTAGCTGTTTCTCACTGTTGCCACCAGGTATATTTGAAGGAAGTGCGACTATGATCCTGTAGCGGAGCTGACTCGCCGAATGCCCAGATTCAATAAAATGCTTGGGCACTGGCAGGTCAACTTTGCCAATCGTAATGCTACTCTTATGATTGGCAATGCGTTTGCGTATTTCTGTGATGGTTTCTCCAATGTACCATAAACCACAAGGGCATGTAACCATATAAACTACATACGATGATGCACATGTAAAGTGACCTCTGATGCGGTATTGAGTATCAGTGTAGGGGTGTGCGGAAGGGTCTCCTTTAATGAGATTACTACTGGCTGCACAATTCAAGCAAGGAAAACAACAGTTTCTAATCGGCGCCAATGTGCGCTGTGAATCATTGGAAGGTTTTGTTTTTAACCCTTTGCAATCCAATTTTGGATTCAGGGTTTCCTTTAGGGCTTTCTCTTTCTGCCATTATAAAATTCCACCATCTGCTGGCTAGAGCCAGTACTGCGGTATGTGACATTCTGAAGGGGGCCAACCGACAACAGAGCGACCAGTAATCTACAGTAAGAATACCCTGCCGGGCTTCTTCCGACATTGGAGTGGTACGGCCTTCAATCAGAATGTCTTTAGACATCAGAAAGTGGATTGCAAAAGGGTTAAAATTGTGCATCAACATATATTTAAAGTTATGGCCCCTGCGGTATGCCATCATGGGAGGCAAGGCAAACTCCACTACATTGGGGTGGCATCCAGACAAAATGTGCCAATGTTTGTTGAAGATACGTTTCATGCCCCTACTAATAGGCCCATAAGTTGCCACAAACTGCATACGTTGTACTCCATGATCTGTCACTTTTGTGCGTAAATCCGTGTTTAGGGACGTCCCCTGTTTGATTATGGACATGTCCAAAAATTGCAATGAATCTCTTGAAGCCACCATAGTAAATTTTAACTCAGGGCGGATGCTATTCAGCCCCTGATGGAATATATTCAATTGGCCCTCCGTCCCATTCCAGATGAAGAACACGTCATCTATGTACCCCCACCACACCTGGACCAAGGTCCAGGATGGGAAGGAACACAGAGATGTGTCCTCTATATACCGCATGAAGAGGTTGGCATATGAGGGGGCCACATTGGACCCCATAGCGGTCCCTCTCCATTGTCGGTAAAACCTATTGTTTAAAAAAAAAAGTTGTTATTCAAAACCAAGGACAGTAAGGCCATGACAAACTCCATACAACTATTGGAGAGGTCCGATTGTTGGAGATAGTGTCTGGTTGTCATCAGGCCAACATCATTTTGTATGATGGTATAGAGGGACATAACATCAAAGGAGCCCAATATGGCCCCCTCGCCTACCGTAAGGCTTTGTAACCAAACCAAAAAATCTGTGGTATCTTTTATGTACGTGGCTGCTGCACTCACAAATGGTTGGAAAATTCTGTCTGAAAACCAAGAGGTGCTATTTTAAAGCATTCCTCTCCCCGAAATTATGGTGGTGACCAGGTCCTTTCTGAAGGTCCTTGTGTATCTTTGGGAACGATAAAAAAATAGGTACCAAAGGAAAAGCTGGTAGCAAAAACCCGTACAGCTGTCTATCAATTAAACCCCATAGTAGCGCCTCATCCAACAATGATTGCAATTCATTTTTAAACATGGTAGTTGGATTCTTGGGGAGGGGTTCATAAACTGCTGTGTCGGACAAGTGTGACATGATCTCCTGATGGTAGTATGTTGAATATCACTATATGGCCAGGCGTATAGTGATATTATCGTCTACACTGAGATCATGTAACAACTTCTAGTCATTTTTGCTCAAATAGTTTTTATGTTTGACCCTAAACTCCTGAGACCTCAAAGATGTTAAATCACGCCTCACCAAATTCGAATACGTCTCAACAGCATGATTCACCTGATGTGGTTGGAAGCTGCTCGTGTTACGCAGTCCAACCCCAGCCGACATGAAGCCATCATGGGGGTTGGATTGCGCACCGCAAGACAGCCCACCCAGATTACGATTAGCAAAAAATTTCAGTATTCTGAAAAACATGTTACAGTCTATGTCCAATTTAAACCAATCAGTTCTGGAAATAGGGCACAAAGAGAGTCCCCTTGGAAGAACACTGATTTGAGGGTCAGTTAATACTTGAGATGATATATTTACCACTGACGATCTTGGAGCGGTCGACCCTTCATATCTGAACGTGTTCGCAATCTCCGGGTCCCTTTGTCGTATTATGCAATGTTTCTTGCCGCCTCTTCTCCTAGGGGTCTTTGATCTGTGATTTCTCTCGATGGACGGCCCCCTAAAAAAGGCACTTCACCGGTTGATCTGAATGTTGATTCCTCTGCTGACTCTGAACTAGCAGATGACCAACCAAAATTGGAGTTGGCATGGCGGTGACGTCTGGTATATTGTTGTCATTGTTGTCGACCATACGAACCTTGACCTTTAGGGTGGTTCTGACAAATGTAGATCTGGCCCAGTCGATAGTCCTCCAGGTCACGTGCCCATTTATTCCTTTTCGTAGTTTCAACTTCGCTTCTAAATTTCTGTAGGGCCTGGCTGGTTCTGTCAGAGATGTCTTTCTATTCCTCTGCTATGCTAGGCGACTTCAATTCCTGCTCAGCATGAGAGGCCGCGAAAGCTGTATTTGAGATTTCCATCTGTAAGTACTCCAAGTGGCATCTGGAATAGTCAGAATGGCAATTTTCATTTCTGAATTCGCCAGTATACAAGTGGCGTCATCTTCGGTGTATGCAAAGCCCAGGGGCCAAACTGGAGTCCCTGTGTCAGGTCGATTAGTCACACCTGTGCCTCTGTTCAAAGAGGGATATTATTTATGTGTGGGCACCTCGGGTGGCATTATTACTATCTGGGGAGAAAATGTAAAGGTTGTGTAAACAAAGCCATGCTAGAAAAGTTAGGGGTCACAGATATGAATGTGAAATTCGGGAGACAAATTGCGACCAGGAGAAGTCATTATGCCAGTCTGGGCATGATGGAGAAGAAAAGTTTGGCATATACAAGAAATGTTCTGTAGGTGAGGGTCCCACCTCTGTGAGCTCCACCTTTGGGGAGAAAGCTCTCAACCGTACAACATGGCGAGGTCTCAGCACTGGAACATGCCACAAGTATCTGCTGTTGAAATACTTATTTAAGATCTCCTTCGCACATACTAATTTTTGCAGTGTTTTTCATGGCGTTTTCTACAAGTGTATTTGGTGGGTGTTTTTTGTTACATTTGTACATTTTTTTCTTCCCTTTTTGATGCCATGTAAAGAAGTCTGTGGCATGCTGCATTTATGGGGCACTGGGAGACACAAACCTAAAAAAGCACAAAATAAAAATCCTGTTTTTCTACACTTTTCAAACCTTTCTATAAAGTAACATCTGACCACAACGTTGATGACAAAAAAAAAAAGATGTGTTTAAAAAATGCCATTGTAATACCACAGAGAATCCTGGAAACACGGTATATGAATCCAGGCTATTTCTGCATGCATAGAGCGAGGAACCACATACCTAGGTGTATGTTCACACGGAGGAATTCATTGCAGAGTTTTCGGTGACAAATTCCGTTTCTATTTCCGATATGGAAACTAAATAAAAGTGATGTCACTTCCTTTAGCTACGGCATTGTTAACACGCATGGAATTCCGATGCAGAAATGACGTGGAAACTTCTTGAGTTTTTGTATTGGAATTCCGCAAGCAGATTTTGCCCATTGACAGGGCAAATTCCGCGTACAGACCAGTGGCAGAATGCTGCGGTTTTTGGAGGTGGAATTCGCCATGGAAAAGTCTGCAACGAAGTCCACCGTGTGAACATATTCTAAGTGCTTTTCATGTTTCCCAATTAACCTACAGCTGACCTTTGGCCATCGTGTTTTTTGTAACAAAAAAGGTAGGAAAAAAATATGCCACAAAAAAAACCTTTTTTTTCTCAAAAAATGATGCGTATATGAAACCCCTGGGAAGGTAAAATCAAATAAACAGAGGCTAATAATGAGAGAAAATATAAAAAGTTTACTGCAAGTAAGACAGGAAACACCAACATAAAACACAGTATTCAAGTGGTCCTACACAGCGGGTGCCATTTTTTGTTACTTATAAGAGCCTCTTTGCTACTCGGATTATTGATATATTAAATCATAATGTTGCTATATCCTTCTTTTAAAACAAAACGAGCAATTTTTAGCATTCTTTCATTCAACTTTTGAGGTGAGCCAGGAGTTAATACATCCGTCTCTGACATAGACACTGAACATTGTGGTGCTGCTTGTGACTCATTTCCTGATTTGCCAATAAACGGGGGTCCAATCAAAAATAAGGATGGTCCAAATGGAGTTTTCACCTTCCAGTACGAGTGCAAAGCATCCCAGGCCACAGTATAACTTTCAGTTTGGGAAGTAAAAACCCAATATTGAAATCCATAATCCCCTTTTTGATATCCCCAGCGCCGTGGGGGAGAATCCGATGTATACGCATGGTTAATCCGCTCCCATATTATCCTTGCTGGCCAACACGCTTCTTTAAATCCTGGCAATAATGATATATTTATCTCTTCGTTCATTTGGGACATTGATTCTTCTGTCCACAAGGTCTTTGGAGGAAGTGTTGGTCCAAAACAGGAGATTGTTGTAGCAAGAAAAATCTGGGACACAAGACACATTTCATAGTTAAACATTTGCAATGAATGGGGAGACATTCAAAAAGCAGTCATACATGCTACAAAACAATTAATAGGACAGTCCTGATAACAGCACGCAACATACATTTACTATCAGAGGTATATATACCTATAATAAATATCCTAACCACATTAAGTAATGCAAGGTTCTTAGTATATAGTTTGATCAAATCATATTGGCCCATCTACCAACGTCCAGGTGAGCAAGCTTTCAGATGGGTCCTAACTAGAGATGAGCGAACCTACTCGTTTCGAGTAATTACTCGATCGAGCACCGCGATTTTCGAGTACTTCAGTACTCGGGTGAAAAGATTCGGGGGGCGCCGGGGGGCGGGGGGAGGCGTGGCGGCGCGGGGGTTAGCAGCAGGGAACAGAGGGGAGCCCTCTCTCTCTCCCTCTCCCCCCCACTCCCCGCTGCAACCCCCAACTCACCCACGGCGCCCCCCGAATCTTTTCGCCCGAGTACGGAAGTACTCGAAAATCGCGGTACTCGGGCGAAAAAGGGGCGTGGCCAAGTAGGCTCGCTCATCTCTAGTCCTAACTCTGAAACCAGGTGGTATAATCTCGACCTGGGAAAGATGGGTACCTAACTATAAGAATGCTCCTCTCTTGGGACTAAGCCTACAAATAATACCAGGGAAGTAAAGATACTAGAGATGAGCGAACGTACTCGTCCGAGCTTGATACTCGTTCGAGTATTAGCGTGTTCGAGATGCTCATTACTCGTGACGAGTACCACGCGATGTTCGAGTTACTTTCACTTTCATCTCTGAGACGTTAGCGCGCTTTTCTGGCCAATAGAAAGACAGGGAAGGCATTACAACTTCCCCCTGCGACGTTTAAGCCCTATACCACCCCCCTGCAGTGAGTGGCTGGCGAGATCAGGTGTCACCCGAGTATATAAATCGGCCCCTCCCGCGGCTCGCCACAGATGAATTCTGACAGAGATCAGGGACAGTGCTGCTGGTGCCGGAGCTGCTATAGGGAGAGCGTTAGGAGTTATTTTAGGCTTCAAGAACCCCAACGGTCCTTCTTAGGGCCACATCTAACCATGTGCAGTAGTGTGGAGGCTGCTTTTTGCAGTGTTGCACATTTTTATTTTTTTTTGTATATCGGCCGTGCAGAGCATTGCGTCCTGCAGTAATTTTACATTGTCCAGGGCCAGTAGTGGTGAGGCAGGGACAGAAGACATATTTAGTGTATATGGGCAGTGGGCCTTTCCAAAAACATTTGGGAAAAAAAATCTATTTGGGCTGCCTGTGACCGTCCTCAGTGTACTGGGTCTCTGCTGGGGGTAGTTGTCCTAATTCATACGCAGCCAGCTAAGTGTTACAGCAGGCTTGCGCAAAATTCTTTTCTGCCTCTGTGTTGCCTCTTACATCACCGCTGTATTCCTGTCCACAAGTGTACTGGGTCTCTACTGGGGGTAGTTGTCCTAATTCATACGCAGCGAGCTAAGTGTTATAGGAGGCTTGCGCAAAATTCTTTTCTGCCTCTGTGTTGCCTCTTACATCACCGCTGTATTCCTGTCCACAAGTGTACTGGGTCTCTGCTGGGGGTAGTTGTCCTAATTCATACACAGCCAGCTAAGTGTTAAAGCAGGCTTGCACAAAATTCTTTTCTGCCTCTGTGTTGCCTCTTACATCACCGCTGTATTCCTGTCCACAAGTGTACTGGGTCTCTGCTGGGGGTAGTTGTCCTAATTCATACGCAGCCAGCTAAGTGTTACAGCAGGCTTGCGCAAAATTCTTTCCTGCCTCTGCTGTGCGTTCCGTAAGCGAAGTCAGCCTCCAACCACAGGCCAATAAGCGGCACATTTAATTACAGCGTTCTGTTTCTGCACTACTGGTAATACACCATGCTGAGGGGTAGGGGTAGGCCTAGAGGATGTGGACGCGGCTGAGGATGCGGAGGCCCAAGTCAGGGTGTGGGCACAGGCCGAGCTCCTGATCCAGGTGTATCGCAGCCGACTGCTGCGGGATTAGGAGAGAGGCATGTTTCTGCCGTCCCCACATTCATCTCACAATTAATGGGTCCACGCGGTAGACCTTTATTAGAAAATGAGCAGTGTGAGCAGGTCCTGTCGTGGATGGCAGAAAGTGCATCCAGCAATCTATCGACCACCCAGAGTTCTGCGCCGTCCACTGCTGCAACTCTGAATCCTCTGGCTGCTGCTCCTCCTTCCTCCCAGCCTCCTCACTACATTACAATGACACATTCTGAGGAGCAGGCAGACTCCCAGGAACTGTTCCCGGACCCCTGCCCAGAATGGCCAGCAATGGTTCCTCTCCCACCGGAGGAGTTTGTCGTGACCAATGCCCAACCTTTGGAAAGTTCCCGGGGTCCGGGGGATGAGGCTGGGGACTTCCGGCAACTGTCTCAAGAGCTTTCAGTGGGTGAGGAGGACGATGACGGTGAGACACAGTTGTCTATCAGTGAGGTAGTAGTAAGGGCAGTAAGTCCGAGGGAGGAGCGCACAGAGGATTCGGAGGAAGAGCAGCAGGACGATGAGGTGACTGACCCCACCTGGTTTGCTACGCCTACTGAGGACAGGTCTTCAGAGGGGGAGGCAAGGGCAGCAGCAGGGCAGGTTGGAAGAGGCAGTGCGGTGGCCAGGGGTAGAGGCAGGGCCAGACGAAATAATCCACCAAAGCGGCCCCTTGCGCCATGCCACCCTGCAGAGGCCGAGGTGCTCAAAGGTCTGGCAGTTTTTCACTGAGAGTGCAGACGACCGACGAACAGTGGTGTGCAACCTGTGTCGCGCCAAGATCAGCCGGGGAGCCACCACCACCAGCCTCACCACCACCAGTATGCGCAGACATATGATGGCCAAGCACCCCACAAGGTGGGACGAAGGCCGTTCACCGCCTCCGGTTTGCACCGCTGCCTCTCCCCCTGTGCCCCAACCTGCCACTGAGATCCAACCCCCCTCTCAGGACACAGGCACTACCCTCTCCTGGCCTGCACCCACACCCTCACCTCCGCTGTGCTCGGCCCCATCCACCAATGTCTCTCAGCACACCGTCCAGCCGTCGCTAGCGCAAGTGTTGGAGTGCAAGCGCAAGTATGCCGCCACGCACCCGCACGCTCAAGCGTTAAACGTGCACATAGCCAAATTTATCAGCCTGGAGATGCTGCCATATAGGGTTGTGGAAACAGAGGCTTTCAAAGGTATGATGGCGGCGGCGGCCCCGCGCTACTCAGTTCCCAGTCGCCACTACTTTTCCCGATGTGCCGTCCCAGCCCTGCACGACCACGTCTCCCGCAACATTGTACGCACCCTCACCAACGCGGTTACTGCCAAGGTCCACTTAACAACGGACACGTGGACAAGCACAGGCGGGCAGGGCCACTATATCTCCCTGACGGCACATTGGGTGAATTTAGTGGAGGCTGGGACAGAGTCAGAGCCTGGGACCGCTCATGTCCTACCCACCCCCAGAATTGCGGGCCCCAGCTCGGTGGTGGTATCTGCGGCGGTGTATGCTTCCTCCACTAAACCACCATCCTCCTCCTACGCAACCTCTGTCTCGCAATCAAGATGTGTCAGCAGCAGCACGTCGCCAGCAGTCGGTGTCGCGCGGCGTGGCAGCACAGCGGTGGGCAAGCACCAGCAGGCCGTGCTGAAACTACTCAGCTTAGGAGAGAAGAGGCACACGGCCCACGAACTGCTGCAGGGTCTGTCAGAGCAGACCGACTGCTGGCTTGCGCCGCTGAGCCTCCAACCGGGCATGGTCGTGTGTGACAACGGCTGTAACCTGGTGGCGGCTCTGCAGCTCGGCAGCCTCACGCACGTGCCATGCCTGGCCCACGTCTTTAATTTGGTGGTTCAGCGCTTTCTGAAAAGCTACCCATGCTTGTCAGACCTGCTCGGAAAGGTGCCTATTGAGAAGTTCCCTGCAAAGCAATAAGGCAGACACTTTGCACTCGGAAACAGAGGCGGGGGAAGACAGTATGTCGCTGGATAGTCAGAGCACCCTCCTGTCTATATCTCAGCGCGTTGAGGAGGAGGAGAAGCATGAGGAGGATGAGGAGGAGGGGGAAGAGACAGCTTGGCCCACTGCTGAGGGTACCCATGCTGCTTGCCTGTCATCTTTTCAGCGTGTATGGCCTGAGGAGGAGGATCCTGAAAGTGATCTTCCTAGTGAGGACAGCCATGTGTTGCGTACAGGTACCCTGGCACACATGGCTGACTTCATGTTAGGATGCCTTTCTCGTGACCCTCGCCTTACATGCATTCTGGCCACTACGGATTACTGGGTGTACACACTGCTCGACCCACGGTATAAGGAGAACCTTTCCACTCTCATACCCGAAGAGGAAAGGGGTTCGAGAGTGATGCTATACCACAGGACCCTGGCGGACAAACTGATGGTAAAATTCCTATCCGACAGCGCTAGTGGCCGAAGGCGCAGTTCCGAGGGCCAGGTAGCAGGGGAGGCGCAGAGATCAGGCAGCATGTACAGCACAGGCAGGGGAACACTCTCTAAGGCCTTTGACAGCTTTCTGGCTCCCCAGCAAGACTGTGTCACCGCTCCCCAGTCAAGGCTGAGTCGGCGGGAGCACTGTAAAAGGATGGTGAGGGAGTACGTAGCCGATCGCACGACCGTCCTCCGTGACGCCTCTGCCCCCTACAACTACTGGGTGTCGAAGCTGGACACGTGGCCTGAACTCGCGCTGTATGCCCTGGAGGTGCTTGCTTGTCCTGCGGCTAGCGTCTTGTCAGAGAGGGTGTTTAGTGCGGCTGGGGGAATCATCACGGATAAGCGTACCCGCCTGTCAACCGACAGTGCCGACAGGCTTACACTCATCAAGATGAACAAAGCCTGGATTTCCCCAGACTTCTCTTCTCCACCAGCGGACAGCAGCGATACCTAAACAATACGTAGGCTGCACCCGCGGATGGAAGCATTGTTCTCTATCACCATCAAAAACGTGGACCTTTTAGCTTCATCAATCTGTGTATAATATTCCTCCTCCTCCTCCTGAAACCTGACATAATCACGCCGAACGGGCAATTTTTCTTAGGCCCACAAGGCTCAGTCATATAATTTTTGTAAACAATTTTTATACGTTTCAATGCTCATTAAAGCGTTCAAACTTTCACCTGAACCAATTTTTATTTTAACAGGGCTGCCTCCAGGCCTAGTTACAAATTAAGCCACATTAACCAAAGCGATTAATGGGTTTCACCTGCCTTCTTGGTTGGGCATGGGCAATATTTCTGATGTACATTAGTACTGTTGGTACACCAATTTTTTGGGGCCCTCGCCTACAGTGTAATCCAATTAATTTTTTGCCCACCTGCATTAAAGCTGACGTTACATCAGCTGTGTTGGGCACTGCAATGGGATATATTTATGTACCGCCGGTGGGTTCCTGGCACCCACTCATGCTGTCGGTCCACAAGGAGTTGTAACTGCATGTGTCTACTTCTAAAGAACCCCAGTCTGACTGGGGCATGCAGTGTGGGCCGAAGACCATCTGCATTTAACATGACATTACCTCAGCTGTGATGGGCAATGCAATGGGATATATTTATGTACCGCCAGTGGGTTCCAGGGAGCCACCCATGCTGTCGGTCCACACGGAGTTGTAACTGCATGTGTCCACTTCTAAATAACCCCAGTCTGACTGGGGCATGCAGTGTGGGCTGAAGCCCACCTGCATTAAACATGACAGTACCTCAGCTGTGCTGGGCACTGCAATGGAATATATTTATGTACCGCTGGTGGGTTCCAGGTAGCCACCCATGCTGTGGGTCCACAGGGTCTTCACAATAGGGAGTTGTACCTGCCTGTGTCTATGAATTAAAAACCCCGGTCAGGTTGGAGCATGCAGTGTGGGTCGAAGACCACCTGCATTTAATCTGACGTTAGCTCAGCTGTCCAGGGCACTGCAATGGGATACATTTATGTACAGCCGGTGGGTTCCAGGGAGCCACCCATGCTCTGGGTGCACACGGAATTCCCATTGCGGAGTTGTACCTGCCTGTGACTATTTATAAAAAACCGCGGTCTGACTGGGGCATGCAGACACCTTGACAGAATGAATAGTGTGTGGCACATAGGTTCCCCATTGCTATGCCCACGTGTGCAGCTCCTGATGGCGGTGGCACAGGATTATATTTCTCATTGCTTCTGTACAGCATTGTGGGCTATCGCCCCGCCCCTTTTAAAGAGGGTCGCTGCCTAGCCGTGCCAACCCGCTGTGTGCCTGCGGTTCCTCCTCATGGCAGACGCACTTATAAATAGACATGACGGTGGTGTGGCTATGAGGCCAGCGTGTGGCATGAGTGCAGCTGAAGGCTCCGCCGGGACACTTTGGCGTGCGCTGTGGACACTGCGTCGTGCGGGGGGGGGGGGGGGGGGGGGGGTTGGGCAGCATGTAACCCAGGAGAAGTGGCAGCGGGTAAATGGGTGTCGGACGTACACGACCAGGTGGAGGCAGCCACATCTCCACAATATCTGTAATTTAATCTAATTATATACCAAGAGCCTTGCATCATTTAATGTGGTTAGAGTATTGATTATAGGCAGGGGCGTAACTATAGGGGATGCAGGGGATGCGGTTGCACCCGGGCCCAGGAGCCTTAGGGGGCCCATAAGGCCTCTCCTCTCCATATAGGTAGCCTAGTAGTATGAGTAAAGCATTATAGTTGGAGAGCCCTGTTACAGATTTTGCATTGGAGCTCCGAATCTTCAAGTTACGCCTCTGATTATAGGTATGCATACCTCTGATAGTAAATGTGTTTTGAGTGCTGTTGCCGCTTTTTGGTTTCTGCTTCTATCTCATTATGAACTAGGGGCGTTGCTAGGATTGAAAAAGATCAGCAGCATGGGCCAGCAGCTTGAGTTGGGTAATATTGGATTAGGCCTTTTACAGTTTCTATGGTGCAAGAGTTGCGGAACAATATGGCAATTACTATATGGCAATCAAGGCCGCCTGCACATGGTACAGCCGAATTCTGCATGCGGAATCCTGCCCTGACTGTGGTGAGCGACCCTGTGTACCTGTCAGTTGTCTTCTTTTTCTGTCCTGCGGATGGTCCATCCGACATGCACAGTACAGACTTTCCCACGCCGTCGCTAGATGATGACGTGGGTGCCTGCGACCTTTCCACAATTGTTAATTGCGGAAGGGCTGTGAGTCAGGTGGCTTCCATTGACTTCAATGGAAGCCGTCCGCATTGAATCCGTACAAAAATAGAGCACACTGCGATTTTTTTTTTTCTCCGTGAGCCGTCTTCCATTGACTTCAATGGAAGACATCTGCACAGAATCTGGCTTAAAGAATAGAGCATGCTCATAGAATCCTAGAATGGTAGAGTTGGAAGGGACCTCCAGGGTCATCGGGTCCAACCCCCTGCTCGGTGCAGGATCACTAAATCATCCCACACAGATATTTGTCCAGCATTTGTTTGAACGCTTCCATTGAAGGAGAACTCACCACCTCCCATGGTAACCTCTTCAACTCATTGATCACCCTCACTGTCAGAAAGTTTTTTCTAATATCTAATTTGTGTCTCCTCCCTTTTAGTTTCATCCCATTGCTTCTAGTCTTTCCTTGTCCAAATGAGAATAGGGCTGATCCCTCTGCACTGTGACAGCCCTTCAGATATTTGTAGACAGCTATTAAGTATCCTCTCAACCTTCTTTTTTGCAAGCTAAACATTCCCAGATCCTTTAACCGTTCCTCATAGGACATGATTTGCAGACCGCTCACCATCTTGGTAACTCTTCTCTGAACTTTCTCCAGTTTGTCTATGTCTTTTTTAAAGTGGGGTGCCCAGAACTGGACACCTGCATGTTATGGCAGGTATTTGCTGCGGAATCCGAAGGCGGACCCCTGCTTCGGATTCCACAATGCACATCCATCCATGTGCATTGAGCCTTTTGGTGGAATTGCAGAATGTTATCACAGGCAACAAGAGATAAGCAAGCACGCTCGGATAAAGCAGTTACTTAAAGAGTAACTGCTTACTGGTCCGAGCAGGCTCAGGGGGCGGCGGGTGTGAGCGGGGGGGGGGGGGGGGTAGAGAGAGAGAGAGATCTCTCTCACGCTGTCCCCCACTACCCCCTACCGCCCCCTGCTCACCCCCGCCCCCCGAGCCTGCTCGGACCAGTAAGCAGTTACTCGAGAAAAGCGATGCTCGCTCGAGTATCTGCTTTATCCGAGCGTGCTCGCTCATCTCTACAGGCAACTTAAACTTTGCTACATCTGTACGGTTGTGGAATATCCGTCACTAGAGATAGGCAAAGAGAGAAGAACAAAGCTCAGGAATAGGGAATACAAATATGCAAGATATTAGTATCAAAAGAAATGTTAAATCCACTTACTTGGTGGAGGGAGAGTGGGGAATCCCTATGACTTACCTCCTAAAGGCCTGGAAGATGGTAATTAGATGCCCTCTGGTAGTGGACACATAGTCAGACATAAGACATTTACTGCACACAGCAGGAAGGAGTTCGGGAAGATAACTTTTCTTTGTAACCTACAGCGCAATTCAAGATAATACAGAATTATTATACATCAGCTCCTCATCCTGATTGGTTGTTTAATGTTTGCAGATTGATTCGATTGGATACATTAATATATGCAGGAGTTGTCTGTTGCTAATGACCTTCACATAGTCCATAAATGGCTATCAGGATTAAACAAGTCTTGTGTGGCCAAAGTTCAGTTCTGTCTTGTCAGGGAGTGTGTGAATATCCCCCGCCCTTGGAATGTGACCGATATAAATGGAGAATGTAGTCTATAACAAAACAGCGGCCAAGGCCGACCTCACACAGGCGCTCGAAAAAATGCTGTGTTTTTCAACGCAGCGTTTACTGCGATATCAGCTGCGCTGACATTCGTTTTTGACAGCGCTGAAAATGCCCCGCATTCATTACAATGGGTGACGCATTGCATTTAAAAAGACTAAAACGTCTGAAAATCGAACAGACAGCGCTTAAAAAAAACGCGGCGTTAAAAAGATTCTCTGAGAAGCCCCATTGAAATCAATGGAGGTGTCTTACAGCATTTATCGCTGCATTTAAAACACAGCATTAGGGTGCATTCACACAAGCGCATTAACGGCGCGTTTTTACACCCGACCGTATATATGCGACCATCTGAGGCATTGGTTTGCAATGTATTTGTTCACACGGGCGATTTTACGGCGTGTAAAAAACGGCAACCTGTAGAAAATAGAACATACGCGACCAAAATACGCGCCAATGCATATACGATGGCCAAAAAGATAGTTTGAACAGTAGGAACAGACGAGAATACGCTTTCTAGCTCTGGTCATGATCGCCGAAAAACGTTCTTTCCGGCGATTATACACTGCGGATGTGCGAACGTAAATGCTGAACGCCACGGTAATCACAGTAGGACACTCCTATTGACTTCAATGGAGCCTCACAGACCTGCACTCAAACGCACCTTTTTTTAACTATGCGATTTTTGAGCGCTGTCTGCTCTATGCTGCCGCATTTACGTGATTTTAATGCCCCTCATCACCCATCACAATTATGGGTTGCGTTAGAAAACTCTGTTGAACGCAGCAACCTGCAATAGAAAACAACGGTAAAATCGCAGAAAAACGCCGCTATCAAAATCGCAGCTTTTCCCCACGCTGTGCCTGAGACTGGCTTACAGGTTGGCTCACACGTGTAAAATTCTGCGTGTATAACAGTGTTTCCCCGCTGTGTGAGCCGGCGTCGAACATGCATATCGCTTTGTAGGCCAGTGATTCTTCAATGTGTATGAGGTTTTTTTTTCGTTCCCCACTCTGACACTTAGCGATATTGCGTATAAACGCGGCACATATGAAAATACTTTTTTACCGTATCGTTTACGCGCACATACCCTGCATATTTGAGCGCATAGAAAAACACGCTAAACATGCTCCCTTTGATTTCAATGGGCAACTAGGTTTAATATGGGCTAATTGTTGTGTAGTAGGAAATGCCACTTTTTTTTTTGTGCAACCGAATTGCGCACACAAAAATCGCCCGTTACCAAACCCATTGAAATCAGTGGCTTCTATTCACTGCATATTACACCAGAAAAGCCAGAGCTGTGGAAAACATCTGGAGCATACATTGACCCGCTGCAGATTATATAACAGATTTCACCCATTAAAAAGAGCAATAAATGCAGAGCGAATCAGCGCTAAATCTGCAGTGCGTGGACAAACCCTCGGGGTACGCTCTGTCATGGAATCTAAAGTGTTAAGTTTCAGAATGCAATAAGTGTATGTTTCTTACCTTGTATTGGACTATTGGCCCTTAAATAGAAGACTAAAACCTATGCTTTGTAGTGCCGGGAACTAGGATTTTAAGATAAGAAGTCAACAGACAAATTAAATAAGGCTAAGCTATGTTAACAGAGAAGACACAGCGATAGCAGAGCTATTGTCTAATGCAACAGCAATATCCTGACTTAGGTAATTTCTATTTTTGAGACGGGCCTTAAGAGCTTTGAGACTATTTCGTAGATGTCAATAAGTCTTGTGATCAATAAGTATTTTCACCTATGTAACAGTAAGCTACGTAACACTAATCTTTGTACCAAGCAACATTTGGATACGCCCATTCTTTCTGTATAAGAGTTGGCTATGTTGATAATAAAGTAGAATTCATTGGAGAAGTGTCTTGACATAACATGGAGTGATTTCATGCTATTGATAGATAATGCTAGCAAAATCTCCTCATCATGGGCTTCCATATCTACCAATTTGGCACCTGGCAACGAGGTCATCAGATCGGTACCGGTGTGGTCCGATAACAGCTCACACTGCGAATGCACTGCAGAATTTTCCACAGCGCATTCCACCTGTAAAAACTGCATCAAAAACCATGTCTTTTTTACCTCTGGACTCCTGCGCCTACAGCCCGGGACTGCCCATGGGAACCTGGTGCTTGTATACGGCTTCTTACATGTGGATGACGCCCCCTCTCATATCCTATAGGTCACCCACTAAGAGCAATGAGTACTAATGACTGGACATACACCTGTCAATCATGAAGTCTGACAGCTTCCAGTCAGCGATTCTTCTCAGGAAGGGGATGAGCATTTTTGTTCTGTGTTTATCATGTATCTCAGGAAACTCCCAACAAACACACTAAGGCCGCCTGAATGCGTCCGGATTTGCATTGCGGAATCCAGAGCGGGTGTCCACCTCCAGATTCTGCAGCAAATACCTGCCATAGCATGCTGTGAAAAAAGCGTTCTTTCCTGCCCACAAGCGGAAATCATTTGTGATTTTTTTTTTTCACTTGCGGAGGGGGGGAATCGCAGCATGCTCTATTTCTAAGCATCAATGGAAGTCAATGGAAACCGTCTGACCCATGGCCCTTCTGCAATCATAATGATTTGGAGTTTTCAAAATTTGGAAAAGTTTGAAAAAAAAATTGTAATTTTTTCACATTTTCAACTGTAATATCTCAAATATATGCAAACATACTGTACAAATTTTGATGAGATATATATTTCTATCTGTTTACTTCATTCTGGATGCACATTTGAAAAACTTTTGTTTTTTTAACCATTTATGAGACGTACAAATTTAACATTGATTATATTAACATTTTGAGGAACATATTTATTTTTCTACACCAAGCCAAGATTGCAAAGGCTCATAGGTGTCAAAATGATAGATACCCCCACGAATGATCTCATTTTAAAAAATACACATCTTAAAAGGGGTTGTCCCGTGGCAAAATGAAAAAAAAAATTTCTGCCCTTTGGCCCTAGCAACCAAAGGGCAGAAAATGCACAGTAAATCCTTTTCTGGCATCCAGGACACTTACCTCGGACAGCTGTTCTTCAGTGGCAGAATCTTCTTTTTGAAGATGGCGCCGCTGGTCTTCTCCCACGGTGCACCGCGGGTCTTCTCCCATGGTGCACCGTGGGTGTTCTTCTGCAGTGTGCGCTCCCCTGCCGATTCCAGCCACCTCATTGGCTGATCGGCACCACAAGGCAGAGGCGGAGCAACGCGATGACGTGGAGAAGAGGACGGCCGAGGGAGGAGTCAGGACGCAGCTCGTGCGCACGGACCATCCTGGAGAAGATTCGTCTCTGCGCAAGCGCAACAGTTCCAGCGAGGAGAAGAGGACTTTGGTCGGCGCCATGGCAACGGGGACCCCAACACTGGGCGGGGGACGACCCCCTGTAGGTAAGTATATAACTTCTGTATGGCACATATTTCATGCACGATGTATATTACAAAGTGCATGTATGTGGCCATACAGAAGTGTTTAGCTTTACTTTAATTTGCGGGACAACCCCTTTAATGTATTCACTGATGGGTGTCATGAGTATTTTGACCCCACAGTTTTTCTTTTTAGGAATTAATGTAATTTAGAAGAGAAAAAAAAATTCCATATTTTTGCAAATATGTCATTTTAAAAACATGATTTTTTTTTTGTGAACATAAAAATGAGGATTTGCACCCCAAAATAGATACCCCTGTTTGTCCTGTGTTCAGAAACATACCCATTGTGGCCCTAATCTTCTGTCCGTATGCACAACCAGATGGAGCAGCCGGTGGCTTTCAGAACAGACATTTTGCTTGAAGGTGATTTAGGCCCCATTGCCCACTTGTAGAGCCCTTGAGCGGCCAAAACGACAGAGAACCCCCACAAGTGACCCAATTTTGAAAACTAGACCCCTTAACCCCTTAACGACCGCCCCATCGGGAAACTACGTCCTGCTGTTGCAGGACGTGTATGGAGGGAGGTAGCGGTGCTATCTCCCTCCATACAGCGCGGGCATCAGCTGTTTATTACAGCTGACACCCGCGGGCAATAGCTGCGCTCGGCCGTTCGCGGCTATTAACCCTTTAAATGCCGCTGTCAATTCTGACAGCGGCATTTAAATCCCCCAAACGCTGTTCGGGGGTCCCGCAAGGCCCCCCCGCGGTGAGATCGGGGGAGCCGTGCAGGTGTCATGGCAGCCGGGGGCCTAATGAATGGCCCCAGGGCTGCCTTAGCACAGAGGTCCCCAACTCCAGTCCTCAGGGACCACCAAGAGGTCATGTTTTCAGGATTTCCTCAGTGTTGCACAGGTGATGTAATTATTGTCAGTGCCTCAGACATTGCCACAGGTGTTCTTACTATAGGATATCCTGAAAACATGACCTGTTGGTGGTCCCTGAGGACTGGAGTTGGGGACCTCTGCCTTAGCAGACTGCCTATCAAGCCATCCACACAGGGTGGCTTGAAAGACTGCCTGTAAAAAAGCAGTATGACGTAATGCTATAGCATTATGTCATACTGCAGGAGCGATCAAAGCATCGCATGTTAAAGTCCCCCAGGGGGACTTCAAAGTAATGTAAAAAAAATAATCAATAAAGTTTTTTTAATTGTTAAAAAAAAAAAAGTTATAAAAGTTTAAATCACCCCCCTTTTGCCATATCCATTATTAAAAAATCAAAATCATAAAATAAAAATATGTATTTGATATCGCCGCGTCCGTAAAAGTCAGATCTATCAAAGTAGTGCATTATTTTTCCTGCACGGTCAACGTTGTCCGAAAAAAAAAAAAAAGAATGCCAGAAATACACTTTTTTAGTTACCCTGTCTCCCAGAAAAAAACGCAATAAAAAGTGATCAAAAAGTCATATGTATTCCAAATTGATACTATCGGAAACTTCAGGACATCCCGCAAAAAATGAGCCCTTGCTCAACTACATCGACGAAAAAATAAAAAAGGTATTGCGCGCACAAAATGACCGCAGAAAATAATTGAAAAAAATTAAATATCTTAAAAAAAAAAATAAAAGTACTACAGCAAAAAAAAATACTATACACATTTGGTATCGTAGCAATCGTACTGACCCATAGAATAAAAATATCAGGTCGTTTTTGTTGCAATTTGTGTGCTGTAGAAACAGGACGCACCGAAAGATGGTGGAATGTCGTTTTTTTTTCCATTTCTCTCCGCTTAGAATTTTTTAAAAGTTTTTCAGTAAATTATATGGTACAATAAATAGTGCCATTGAAAAATACAACTCATCCCGCAAAAAACAAGCCCACATACAGCGACGTCGATGGATAAATTAAGGAGCTACGATTTTTTAAAAGGGAGTAGGAAAAAACAAAAATGGAAAAAAGCAAAAAAGCTCCATCACTAAGGGGTTAATGAATTCATCTAGGGGTGTACTGCGGATTTTGACCCCACAGTTTTTGAATGAATCTAAGCAAAGCAGACGGAAAAAAATTTTTTTGTCAATTGCGTTATTTTAAAAAACACTTTTTGTACAGCACATATAGGAATGAAGACTTTCACCCCAAAATAGATGCCCGTGTTTGTCCTGTGTTCAGAGACATACCCATTGTGGCCCTAACTGAATTCTGTATACACAATGGGGCCCAAACCACGAGGAGCATTACACTTCAACTGTCTTTTTAACTTTTATGTGAACGCAATTATCCATTGGATAACGGCGATCACGTGACCGGAGACCGCTCACTACGGCCCTCGGTTACTGCTTTTTACAGCGATTTCAAACAGCGTTTTTGAACACATTGCACAACATTTTGACAGCACTTTTTAATCAACCCCATACTTGTGATGGGGTGCAATGGAAAAAAAAAACGTGAAAATACTGAAAAATAGAACGGACAGCTTTCGAAAATCATGGCGTTACAAACGATGCGTTCAATCAGAGATCTGAGAAGCCCCATTGAAATCAATGGCACCATTGTACTGCAGTTAGCATGATTATGAAATCAATGAATTTCAATAGTTTCATTGTCAATTACGCTGTTTTCACTCCTGTGATGCTGCGAGAAAGGACATGCAGCGATTATTTTTCTATCTTTTTGTGATATCACCCATTGTTTTCAATGCCGGCCCCTTTGAAATCAATGGGAGAAGTTCGCGATCCCCTGCTGCAGCTGTGACAGGAGCAGCAGCAGGGGATTCCTTCATCTAGAGGTTTCCCCTTGTTTTCAATGGGGCCAGAAGCAGCAGCGCCGCCCCGTTGAAAACATAGTGAGTACATTGCAATCTTCTTGCTCTGCTGTGACAGCAGCGGCAGGGCATTCCTTCATCCCAGTGGGGAGCGTCCTTATCAGGGAACACCGTGACAGAGGTGGCAGGGTGTTCACTGATGAGGGGACTCCTCGCGGGGATGAATGAATCCCCTGCTGTTGCTGTCACAGCAGGGTCACGAGACTGCGATGTTCTACTATTGCTTTTAATTGGGCCGGTGCTGCTACCCCATTGAAAGCAATGGGATGAAGGTAACCCCCACAGTGTTGCAAGGCTGTTTTCACATGAAAATGCCTTGCATCCATAGGTTTTTAGAAGGTTTACGAGAGTGATATCGGCCCGATAATCACAGCCCGATATCGCTCTCGCCAGTGTGCAGGAGCCCTTATAGAGAAGTCAGTACACCCTTGTAATATGGGTAATATGGCCAGACCGCAAAGTCACAGCGACAGTGGAATACTGAAATCGGATGGGGTCTCATTACAAATAACGCCACACCGTACAGAACTGATGCACTGTCAGGGTCTCGGTGCATTGGGTGTACAGTAGTGTATGTCACAACCCCAGAAGCGTATGCACTGAGACCCTGACAGTAAATAAGGTCTGGTGGGGAACAGGCTCTGTGAACGGGAGAAGCCGTTTGCAGCACCGAATAGCTTCTCAATACATAGCGCAGCAAAGGCAGGGCACAGTAGTAACACCAGTGCTGGGAACAGTAGGTTTGCAAATAAATAAAATCTAAAGCAGACATGTATTAATACACTGTTAGTATGGAACAGCTGTGCCTGCATGAGAGAGAACAGTGCAGGCACAACTGGAACTCCCTGTTCAGCTATACAGACAGTTACAGTTGAAGACAGATTTCTGAGCCCCCACTGCATAGCTGAAGAGGGGTTTTGCACAAATAAATGTACAGAATAGTCTGAGAAAACCTATTGCAAAAACTCTTAGAACCAGGGGCATAACCATAGAGGATGCAGGGGATGCGGTTGCACCCGGGCCCAGGAGCCTTGGGGGCCCATAAGGCCTCTCTTCTCCATATAGGGAGCCCAGTACTATGAATAAAGCATTATAGTTGGGGGCCCCGTTCCAGGTTTTGCATTGGGGCCCAGGAGCTTCAAGTTACGCCTCTGCTTAGAACTATTTGTTCCGTTCATTTTGAAAAAAAGTGCAGTAACTCTTTAAGCTCCACCCTGTGGTAGTAGCATGGCATCTTTATACCAGTCCACATTCTCATTACTCAGCCTTCTAGGACCTGCTCTCCTCCTCACCAGCATACTGCCTGGAGGACCTGCAGGAACACAGGTCTTCTACACACAACTCAGTGAAGCAATCATAATCAATGAGGAAACGAAACGCCATATAGTATGCATGTAAATTTACATAAACATACAACACAAAGCAAAACCAATATCGAAACCTGTAAAAATAAAAAACAATACAACTTGGCCCGTGTAGAACACTGTGCCATTGTAATCTTTGACAACAGTCAAATCTCTGGGGAAATCTCTCTACACCTTACAGGACTGCGGCTTACAAAGTTTCCATTGTTATGCTACTATTTCATAAATAGAATTATGTTTATTACTGCCTCTGGCCTTTATCATACAAAAGATTTGTCCCCTAGTCCTCACATTGGCCACCGTATGCATATTTTGCAATGAGCCCCATTGACTGCATTACACATTGCTGTACAGGCACTGCACCCAAGTCCCTTAGGCCACTCTCACACATGAGCTTTTTAGCGCAATTACCACAGAGTCTTGAACACCGCAGTAATGGCACTAGAACGCTCCCATTGATTTTAATAGGGCCTCGCAGACATGCACCTACAGCACCTGTGAGCCCGAGGAAGGGCAGACAGGCCTGCAGCACAGAGAGACACTGCAGGACATTGAAGACGAAGCATCGCACATCACATTCTGCGCTGCTGCAAGGCCACTCAGGAAGGGCAGACAGGCGTGTAGCAGGGAGAAGACACCGCGGGACCTCGAACACGGAGCTGGCTAAATGTTATTCAGGGCTGTTGGAATGCCAGTGCCTGCAGGACCTGTGAGGCAGAGGAAGGGGACAGCGTGCAGCCATTCACGAACAGGGGGCGTCAACCCCCTGTCAAACACTCTGTATCTTGACTCCACCAGTACTTCCAGTGGCGTCAAGATACAATAATACCCCGCACTCTATTGTGGCCTAGCAGCTCTGGCACTGTCACTATGAGCGGCACTGTCCTCCATTCCTCCTGGGGCTGCTCTGACAATCGCTGCAAAGCTCCTATCACTTGTGCGGTAGCAGCTCCAGGGGTGTCACTGTGGGTTGCGCTTGGCTACATTTCTCTTGGGGCTGCTGTCACCATCGCTGCATTCAGCCATTCTGTGCGGCAGAACGCAACCGCTGTGTCAGCAGCTGGAGGCAAAATCCATCGACTGCACTTTAGCGGGGATGTCGGCTCCTGTCAGATGGTGTTAGTGGCAGTTCAGGCGTCTAGAACAGCGGTGGGTAACAGGTAGTCATTTACCCCTACTAACACCTAACTGATTCCGATATTTCTGTTAGGCTAAGGCTAACCTTAAACCTCAAGGCAGCCAATCAGGAGTTTGGGGGCATCAACAAGGTGGATACTCTAAATCACTATGTCTCCACTCCTACTTTCAGTGGACACAAAATACACCAGTACCGACTTTTTCTGCTTACCTGCATTGTTTATCTGTTCAGATGCAGATGGCATAACCACAGATATTCTAGCGGACTACAAATATATAGACTGTCCTGTCATTTAGATCTTTTTCCTTTACCCCCTTTGCACATTAGTGTATTTTAGGCTATGTGCTGACCGTGCTAATCCATGTCCAAAACATGGCCTTATTATATTACTACTAGCTTACCCGTCGCGCGTTGCTGCGAAGACAGACAGACATACATACATTCGTTTTTAATTATATAGATAAAAACCAATCACAGAGCAGCATTCAAGTTACCTCAGTGGTATAATATATAACAACCAATCGCAGCACAGCTTACATGTTACCTCAGTATTTAAAGAAGTAGCTTCCAATAACAGCACAGCTTTCATGTTGCCTCAGCAGTATAATATATAGCAACCAATCACAGCACAGCTTTCATGTTACCTCGGCAGTATAATATATAACAACCAATCACAGCGCAGCTTTCATGTTACCTCAGCAGTATAATATATAACAACCAATCATAGCGCAGCTTTCATGTTACCTCAGCAGTATAATATATAACAACCAATCACAGCGCAGCTTTCATGTTACCTCAGCAGTATAATATATAACAACCAATCACAGCGCAGCTTTCATGTTACCTCAGCAGTATACTATATAACAGCCAATCACAGCGCAGCTTTCATGTTACCTCAGCATTCTCAATATCCAGCAATTGTCTTGTGAAACATTCGGCGGATGCATCATTTGTAGTTGAACACTCATCCCGTTGCTCGTAATGCCCTTTGCATTCGTGCTTGAGATGGAAATCAAATGATCTTTGTCTGGGGGGCATAACTGTCGACGACGCTCACACGCACGCCACCTATTGTAGGATAGATGTACTATGCCAGTAATCTTCCCAGGAGTGTACTCAACAACTTCCCAAAGTTTTATGGCGATTGGATGAATGGTGTAGTAATGCATAAAGGACAGACAGACACACAGACAGACATACATTCATTTGTTATATATATATATATATATATATATATATATATATATATATATATATATATATGACATCAGGAAGTGAGAGAATTAGATTCCGTACGTAAAATTTGGACGCTAATTCTTTTGCGCTTAGAATTGAATAATCGAGTTGGGACCCATTAACTTTTCCTATTTATGACATAATCAATGCTCGTGCCAAATTTCATGTTCTACGACATCGGGAAGTGAGAGAATTAGTGGCATTGATGGAAATCGAACGATCTACGCGGGGAGGAGCGTAACTGTCGACGACGCTCGCAAGCGGGCCATTTATCATAGGATAGATGTACTATGCTAGTAATCTTCCCAGGAGTGTACTCAACACCTTCCCAAAGTTTCATGGCAATCGGATGAATGGTGTAGTAGCCCATAAAGGACAAACAGACAGACACACAGACATACATTCATTTTTATATATATAGACTAGCTTACCCGTCGCGCGTTGCTGCGAAGACAGACATACATACATACATTCGTTTTTATATATCTAGATAACAACCAATCACAGCGCAGCTTTCAAGTTACCTCAGCGGTATAATATATAACAACCAATCACAGCGCAGCTTTCATGTTACCTCAGCAGTATAATATATAGCAAACAATCACAGCACAGCTTTCATGTTATCTCAGCAGTATAAGAAATAGCAACCAATCACAGCACAGCTTTCATTTTACCTCAGCAGTATAATATATAGCAACCAATCACAGCACAGCTTTCATGTTATCTCAGCAGTATAAGAAATAGCAACCAATCACAGCACAGCTTTCATTTTACCTCAGCAGTATAATATATAGCAACCAATCGCAGCACAGCTTTCATGTTATCTCAGCAGTATAAGAAATAGCAACCAATCACAGCACAGCTTTCATTTTACCTCAACATTCTCAATATCCAGCAATTGTCTTGCGAAACGTTCGGCGGATGCATCATTTTGTGGTTGAACACTCATTCCCGTTGCTTGTAGTGCCTTCTCCTTTCGTGCTTGAGATGGAAATCAAACGATCTTTGTCTCGGGGGCATAACTGTCGACGACGCTCGCACGCGCGCCACCTATCGTAGGATAGATGTACTATGCCGGTAATCTTCCCAGGAGTGTACTCAACAATTTCCCAAAGTTTCATGGCGATCGGATGAATGGTGTAGTAATGCATAAAGGACAGACAGACATACATTCATTTATATATATAGATGACATAAGCAAGTGAGAGAATTAGATTCCGTACGTAAAATTTGGGCGCTAATTCTTTTGCACTTAGAATTGAACAATTAAGTTGGGACCCATTAACTTTTCCTATTTATGACATAATCAATGCCCGTGCCAAATTTCATGTTTCTATGATATTGGGAAGTGAGAGAATTAGATTATGTACGTAAAATTTGGATGCTTATTCTTTTGCGCATAGAATTGAATAATCGAGTTGGGACCCATTAGCTTTTCGTATTTATGACATAATCAATGCTCGTGCTAAATTTCAAGTTTCTATGACATTGGGAAGTGAGAGAATTAGATTCCGTATGTAAAATTTGGACGCTAATTCTTTGGCGCATAGAATTGAATAATCGGGTTAGGACTCATTAAATTTTCCTATTTGTGATATTATCAATGCTTGTGCCAAATTACATCGGGAAGTGAGAGAATTAGATCCCGTATGTAAAATTTGGACGCTAATTCTTTTGCGCTTAGAATTAAATAATCGGGTTGGGACCTATTAGCTTTTCCTATTTATGACATAATCAATGCTCGTGCCAAATTTCACGTTTCTATGACATTGGGAAGTGAGAAAATTAGATTCTCTGCGTAAAATTTGGACAATAATTCTTTTGCGCTTAGAATTGAATAATCGAGTTGGGACTCATTAGCTTTTCCTATTTATGACATAATCAATGCTCATGCCAAATGTCATGTTTCTACGACATCGGGAAGTGAGAGAATTAGTGGCAATGATGGAAATCGAACGATCTACGTGAGTGGGCGTAACTGTCGACGACGCTCGCACGCGCACCATTTATCATAGTATAGATGTACTATGCCAGTAATCTTCCCAGCAGTGTACTCAACAACTTCCAAAAGTTTCATGGCGATCGGATGAATGGTGTAGTAGCGCATAAAAGGAGAGACAGACAGACAGACATACATTCAATCTATATATATATATATATATAAAGCTGAAAGCCCTCACTGACTCACTCACTGACTGACTGACTGACTGACTCACTGACTGACTCGCCAAAAGTTCTCCAACTTCCCAATGTCGTAGAAACATGAAATTTGGCGCAAGCATAGATTATCTTATCTCCAAAATAGGAAAAGAAATTGGGTCCCAACTCGATTATTCAATTCTAGCGCAAAAGAATTGGCGTTGAAATTTAACGTACATAATCTAAATCACTCACTTCCCAATGTCATAGAAACGGGAAATTTGGCACGAGCATTGATTATGTCATAAATAGGAAAAGTTAATGGGTCCAAACTCGATTATTCAATTCTATGCGCAAAAGAATTGGTGTCAAAATTTTACGTACATAATCTAAATCTCTCACTTCCCAAGGTCATAGAAACGTGAAATTTGGCACGAGCATTGATTATGTCATAAAAAGGAAAAGCTAATGGGTCCCAACTCGATTATTCAATTCTATGCGCAAAAGAATTAGCGTCCAAATTTTACGTGCGGAATGTAATTTTCTCACTTTCCGGTGTCATAGAAACGTGAAATTTGGCACGAGCATTGATTATGTCATAAATAGGAAAAGCAAATGGGTCCCAACTCGATTATTCAATTCTAGCGCAAAAGAATTGGCGTCAAAATTTTACATGCGGAATGTAATTTTCTCACTTTCCGGTGTCATAGAAACGGGAAATTTGGCACGAGCATTGATTATGTCATGAATAGGAAAAGTTAATAGGTCCCAACTTCATTATTCAATTCTAGCGCAAAAGAATTAGCGTCCAAATTTTACGTGCGGAATGTAATTTTCTCACTTTCCGGTGTCATAGAAACGGGAAATTTGGCACGAGCATTGATTATGTCATAAATAGGAAAAGCTAATGGGTCCCAACTCGATTATTCAATTCTATGCGCTAAAGAATTAGCGTCCAAATTTTACGTGCGAAATGTAATTTTCTCACTTTCTAGTGTCATAGAAACGGGCAATTTGGCACGAGCATTGATTATGTCATAAATAGGAAAAGCTAATGGGTCCCAACTCCATTATTCAATTCTATGCGCAAAAGAATTAGCATCCACATTTTACGTGCAGAATGTAATTTTCTCACTTTCCGGTGTCATAGAAACGGGAAATTTGGCACGAGCATTGATTATGTCATAAATAGGAAAAGCTAATGGGTCCCAACTCGATTATTCAATTCTAGCGCAAAAGAATTGGCGTCGAAATTTTACGTGCGGAATGTAATTTTCTCACTTTCCGGTGTCATAGAAACGGGAAATTTGGCACGAGCATTGATTATGTCATGAATAGGAAAAGTTAATAGGTCCCAACTTCATTATTCAATTCTAGCGCAAAAGAATTAGCGTCCAAATTTTACGTGCGGAATGTAATTTTCTCACTTTCCGGTGTCATAGAAACGGGAAATTTGGCACGAGCATTGATTATGTCATAAATAGGAAAAGCTAATGGGTCCCAACTCGATTATTCAATTCTATGCGCTACAGAATTAGCGTCCAAATTTTAAGTGTGGAATGTAATTTTCTCACTTTCTAGTGTCATAGAAACGTGAAATTTGGCACGAGCATTGATTATGTCATAAATAGGAAAAGCTAATGGGTCCCAACTAGATGTTTCAATTCTATGGGCAAAAGAATTAGCGTCCAAATTTTACGTACGGAATGTAATTTTCTCACTTTCCAGTGTCATAGAAACTCGAAATTTGGCACGAGCATTGATTATGTCATAAATAGGAAACGCTAATGGGTCCCAACTCGATTATTCAATTCTACGCGCAAAAGAATTAGCCTCCTAATTTTACGTACGGAATGTAATTTTCTCACTTTCCGGTTTCATAGAAACGTGAAATTTGGGACAAGCATAGATTATGTCTTGAATAGGAAAAGCTAATGGGTCCCAACTCGATTATTCAATTCTATGCGCAAAAGAATTAGCGTCCAAATTTCACGTATGGATTGTAATTTTTTCACTTTCCGGTGTCATAGAAACGTGAAATTTAGCGCGAGCATTGATTATGGCGTAAATAGGAAAACAAATGGGTCCCAACTTCATTATTCAATTCTATACGCAAAAGAATTAGCATCCAAATTTTGCGTACAGAATTTAATTCTCTCACTTCCCAATGCCATAGAAATATGAAATTTGGCACGAGCATTGATTATGTCATAAATAGGAAAACCTTATGGGTCCCAACTTGATTATTCAATTCTATGTGCAAAAGAATTAGCGTCCAAATTTTACGTACAGAATGTAATTTTCTCACTTTCCGGTGTGATAGAAACGTGAAATTTGGCACGAGCATTGATTATGTTATAAATAGGAAAACCTAATGGGTCCCAACTCCATTATTCAATTCTATGCGCAAAAGAATTAGCGTCCAAATTTTACGTACATAATCTAAATCTCTCACTTCCCAATGCCATAGAAATATGAATTTTGGCACGAGCATTGATTATGTCATAAATAGGAAAAGCTTATGGGTCCCAACTTGATTATTCAATTCTATGTGCAAAAGAATTAGCGTCCAAATTTTACGTACAGAATGTAATTTTCTCACTTTCCGGTGTCATAGAAACGTGAAATTTGGCACGAGCATTGATTATGTCATAAATAGGAAAAACTAATAGGTCCCAACTCGATTATTCAATTGTATGCGCAAAAGAATTAGCATCCAAATTTTACGTACGGAATGTAATTTTCTCACTTTCCGGTTTCATAGAAACGTGAAATTTGGGACAAGCATAGATTATGTCTTGAATAGGAAAAGCTAATGGGTCCCAACTCGATTATTCAATTCTATGCGCAAAAGAATTAGCGTCCAAATTTCACGTATGGATTGTAATTTTTTCACTTTCCGGTGTCATAGAAACGTGAAATTTAGCACGAGCATTGATTATGGCGTAAATAGGAAAACAAATGGGTCCCAACTTCATTATTCAATTCTATACGCAAAAGAATTAGCATCCAAATTTTGCGTACAGAATTTAATTCTCTCACTTCCCAATGCCATAGAAATATGAAATTTGGCACGAGCATTGATTATGTCATAAATAGGAAAACCTAATGGGTCCCAATTCGATTATTCAATTCTAGCGCAAAAAAATTAGCATCCAAATTTTACATACAGGATCTAATTCTCTCACTTCCCGATGTCGTAGAAACATGAAATTTGGCATGAGCACTGATGATGTCATAAATAGGAAAAGTTAATAGATCCCAACTCAATTATTCAAATCTAAGCACAAAAGAATTAGCGTCCAAATTTTACGTACGGAATCTAATTCTCTCACTTCCAGGTGTCATAGAAACTTGAAATTTGGCACGGGCATTGATTGTGTCATAAATATAAAAAGTTAATGGGTCCCAACTCCATTATTCAATTCTAAGCTCAAAAGAATTAGCATCCAAACTTTATGTACGGAATCTAATTCTCTCACTTCCCGATGTCAGAGGAACTTGAAATTTGGCATGAGCATTGATTATGTCATAAATAGGAAAAGGTAATGGGTCCCAACTCGATTTAGTTCTAGCGCAAAAGAATTAGCGTTGAAATTTTACATACATAATCTAAATCTCTCACTTTCCAATGTCATAGAAACATGAAATTTGCCATAAGCATTGAATATGTCATAAATAGGAATAGTTAAGGGGTCCCAACTCGATTATTCAATTCTAAGTGCAAAAGAATTAGCGTCCAAATTTTACGTATGGAATCTAATTCTCTCACTTCCTGATGTAATTTTATATAAAGGAAACGTCGCATGGTTACCTCCATGTGGTGTTTCCTGGGTAATGCAGAGAACTATGCAAAATGGTGAACATATGTTTTTCCCGGTATTTCTAAAGTAACCACGACTTCATAAGATTGTCCGTGTGAACACCAGATAAACACCAGTACCAAATTAACTCGAGCGAAGCCGGGGATATCAGCTTATTCACATGGACTGATGGTCCGCATGAAAACTTTTATGGCATTCCCCATGTCCGTCCATTTCACAGACGAGAAATGGAACATACCAATTCATGTCAGTGTGCTACTTCTGCATATACTGGGGAGCCCTTGGACTGGTGTCCGTATGCTGTCCAATACAAGCTGCACAGCATGAGCACACAGTTAGTGTATACTTTAGTTTGTATAAACATGCTTCTCCCAGTGCCAAGCTTAATGTCCTTACTAGACTCACAGGTTTGCAGGTAACAAGCACTTCTGTTTTTCGCACCTTCTTACCATAAAGATCCAGACATTGTGCTTCACTCCTCACCCTACAGGCTGTCAGGATGGCACTGGAATGCATCTAGATAAATGTAACAATGTAATGTGAGACGTTAACAAATAGAAAACTTGTACCTACAGAATTAGGATGGCTTCTATGTAGGCAGCTGGCAGTGTATGGCTGCGGGCAGATAAGAAACTCTCCCATCAAGCACTCGTTTCCTGTTGCTGTTCTGTATAAGGAACTGTCATCTGATCCTAGCTTATTTAACCCTTTACTGACTGCCCATACACTTTTCAAATTTTGTTTTTTTTTTCACGGCATATACTTTTTGCATCAAAATAAAGTTGTAGCACTCGGAGGAGTTTGACAGTTCCTTACTCTCATCTACCAGAGGTCACTAAAGGCATGGAGCAGAGATTGAAGGCCACTGTGAGCGGTTCCCCATCACGTAAACAATGAATAATAGTGATCACAACAGTGGAAGTGTTAAAATAATTTTCTTCATCTCCTCTCACTGTTACAATCAATGAGAGGAGATGAAACACAGCACCAGAGGCCCCACAGATTGCCCCAAGTTGCCAATCCTCCATAGGCCTCCCCCACCTCCCCCTGTCCGGTAATCTGTGCGCACACCACAAAATGGCAGGCGCATGCACACAAGCTATGTGCCAAACTACCCAAGGCAGCTAAGGCCGCCTGCACATGGCAGAATTTGCGCTGTGGAATCTGGAGCGGGCTTCTGCCTCTGGATTCCGCAGCAAATACCTGCCATTAGCATGCTATGGAAAAGCATTTTTTTCTGCCCATGAGCAGAAATCAACTGCAATTTTTCACTCGCAGGGGGAAAAAAAAAACAAACAAAAAAAACTGCATGCTATATTTACAGGAAGCTCTCCGACCCGCGGCCCTTGTGAGGTAGTTAGTTGTAATATTGGTGGTGGCTACACGATATCCCCACTAGTGGTAGTGACAGACAGTTATGAATAATTGAGTTTCTAGTATTGCGTTTTGTTTGCTACCCTTTAGTTGGGCAGGGTATGGTAATATTAGTGTTGGCAAGTTCATGACGCCAGCCCGTATACGGGCCGAAGCCTTTTCCTGACAAAATAATAAGTAAAAAGGAAAAACTGAAATAAAATCAGGAATGTAGTCCTTTTCCCTCAAGGGTGGTGTAGTACCTCAGTGCTGATGGTGAAGTGGTGAGAAGGGAATCTCCAGGAATCAGGTAAAATGGTAAAACATATAAAACGATTTATTTCTTGAGAGGTCTTCGATAAATATACTTCATACACTTGACATTACTTTTCTTTGAGGTAGATAATAATTATGATCTTTATTTGTATAGCGCCAACTTATTCCACAGTGCTTTGATGATTACAGATAAGTACAGGGACCACTTCTGTATGCTTTACTTTATTACAGATTCAGGTAAGTACAGGTACACACATCTGTACACATGACTTTTTCTTTCTGCTTTGCTCTCCGGCTTAGGATATGCATGATATAGATCTCCTTTTAGTTCTCTCTCTTTGTCTCTTTTTCTTATCGATCAATTCTTCTTTTCTTATTCTTGCTGTTCTCCCCAACTATCTTTTCTTTATTGTTCCATGTTCCAATAAAACAGGCAACGTTTTGACCCTTAGATCTTTCTAAGTATCACCACTATAATGGCCTTAAATACAATTACAAAATACCAATCCCAAAAAAAGGAATCCACCCACATATCAAACAATAAACTATCCCCATGCACTTTGCACTTTGAATGCCGGCAGCCAACGAGAACATGCAGAAGGCTATCCGGAGCATGGACCTCCCAGCTATACTGTCGTTATTGTATGTATACTCAGCTGGGGATAGTTTATTGATAAGTTATCTGCTTCTCTTGTCTGTCACCACAGATCAAAGGCTCGATAATATTACAGGACACAATGGCCTGGAAGGCGTTACGCATTGCCCAGAGTGTAAAATCTCAGCAACAGATCTAGCACATGGGCTATGGTTCTGTGATCGCTCACAAGAGTTTTGAGACTGTATTTTGAAACGCAATGGAAGGTGGAACTCCAGAGGAACATCCAGACTCTGATATACCATTATACTCCCACAGAAGCTCTGGTTCCCCAAAATAAAAAAAAACAAAACATAATCACCATTTATACACATAATGATATATAGCAAAAAGGGGACTATTATCACACCGGATAAAAAATACAACCCCAATAATGGGGGAAATTATTACACATCTCAAAGGTTTGAAGGTATTTGATCGCATAGAGGCGGAAAGACATAGGGAGGAGCTAAAACAATTCTTCAGGAAATGGAAACCTTTTTGATCTCCCACTTCACAGATTCAGGGCTTACTTACATGAGTGTTTTCACGGCCGGCCGATATACGCTTCCATCTAAGCAGTTCCCCCCTTCTCTCCCCCTCACTGGATCTCTGCCTCTCTCTTCCACTCCAGCATTTGCAATGGGAGGGGATGGGGCGAAGCTAAGCTTGGGTTATAGTTACTGACCAGGCCGGTGGTTTAGTGGCAGCAGTTGGCATCTCTGTTAATGGTCTCTGGTCACATAGGGTTCTGGTGCATCTTGTCTCCACCAGAAGTATAAGTGGAGAAATAGTAATGGACTGCATCAGCCCTGTTTATGCCCCCAAGCTCTTGATTGGCTGGCTGGAGGGTTAGGCTTAGAAGTAGGGTTACACTGACAGCAGTAGGCGGGGGTGGGGTGCTGAGGTTTGCCGTGCCAGGAGGGTTAGGGTCACTGTTACAGGAGTAGCTGTGGCTGAGGTTTGCGCTGGCTGGAGGGTTAGGGTGATTGTTAGTGTTAGCGGTAAAGGAGTACTTGTGGTGCTGCTTACAAAGTTGGCTTCACTAGCTGGCTGAGCAGCAGCATCAGCGGGCACAGCAGGACACAGTGACCCGGGTGCTGCGGACGTGGATTGGACCAGCAGCATTGGAGGGTGACAGCGCTGTTTGCTGCTGCGCCAGTAGCATTGGTGAAGGGACCGCAGCCTCTGAGCATTGTTGTCAGTGGCGGAGCTGACACTGACAGCTTCGCGCAGGAGTGGCCACCCATGACACTCACACACTGTACGCGAGCCAAAATGCTTGTCCCACTGACAGTGGCGGAGCATCCAGAGAAGAAGGGAGCACCGTACACACAGACATTAGCCAGCCAGGGGAGAATGGAGTGCCGTATACATAATGACATTAGCCTAGAGGGGATATGATGTGAGAGCAGAAAGTTAAGGGACCAGTGTCAGCCAGTCAGGAGCTTGAGGTGTTCCCTAAATCCACCAGGACAAACCCATTTCTCCTCCCAGCACAAACCCTTGTCTCCACCCAAAGTTCTGGTGGAGACAAGATGCACCATTACCATCACCTGGATTGCTGTGATCCACCTATCACAGTTATTAGAGATGAGCGAGCACCAAAATGCTCGGGTGCTCGTTATTCGAGACGAACTTTTCGCGATGCTCGTTCGTTTCGAATAACGAACCCCATTGAAATCAATGGGCGACCCGAGCATTTTTGTATATCGCCGATGCTCGCTAAGGTTTTCATTTGTGAAAATCTGGGCAATTCAAGAAAGTGATGGGAATGACACAGAAACAGATAGGGCAGGCGAGGGGCTACATGTTGGGCTGCATCTCAAGTTCCCAGGTCCCACTATTAAGCCACAATAGCGGCAAGAGTGCCCCTCCCCCCTCCCAACAATTTTTACTTCTGAAAAACCCTCATTAGCAAGGCATACCTTAGCTAAGCACCACACTACCTCCAACAAAGTACAATCACTGCCTGCATGACACTCCGCTGCCACTTCTCCTGGGTAACATGCTGCCCAGCCCCCCCCCCCCCCCGCACGACCCAGTGTCCACAGCGCACACCAAAGTGTCCCTGCGCAGCCTTCAGCTGCACTCATGCCACACGCTGGCCTCATAGCCACACCACCCTCATGTCTATTTATAAGTGCGTCTGCCATGAGGAGGAACCGCAGGCACACACTGCAGAGGGTTGGCACGGCCAGGCAGCGACCCTCTTTAAAAGGGGTGGGGCGATAGCCCACAATGCTGTACAGAAGCAATGAGAAATCCAATCCTGTTCCACCTCCATCAGGAGCTGCACACGTGGGCATAGCAATGAAGAACCCATGTGCCACACACTATTCATTCCATCAAGGGGTCTGCATGCCCCAGTCAGACCGGGGTTTTTTATAAATAGTCACAGGCAGGTACAACTCTGCAATGGGAATTCCATGTGCACCCACAGCATGGGTGGCTCCCTGGAACCCACCGGCTGTACATAAATGTATCCCATTGCAGTGCCCTGGACAGCAGAGCTAACGTCCGATTAAATGCAGGTGGGCTTCGGCCCACACTGTATGCCCCAGTCAGACTGGGGTTCTTTAAAAAGTAGATACATGCAGTTACAACTCCTTGTGGACCAACAGCATGGGTGGGTCCCAGGAAGCCACCGGCGGTACATAAATATATCCCATTGCATTGCCCATCACAGCTGAGGTAACGTCCGTTTAAATGCAGGTGGTCTTCGGCCCACACTGCATGCCCCAGTCTGACCGGGGTTTTTAATACATAGACACTGGCAGGTACAACTCCCTAATGTGAAGTCCCTGTGGACCCACAGCATGGGTGGCTCCCTGGAACCCACCGGCGGTACATAAATATATCCCATTGCATTGCCCATCACAGCTGACGTAACGTCAGGTTTAATGCAGGTGGGCTTCGGCCCACACTGCAAGCCCCAGTCAGACTGGGGTTCTTTAGAAGTGGACACCTGCAGTTACAACTCTGTGTGGACCGACAGCATGGGTGGGTCCCAGGAAGCCACCGGCGGTACATAAATATATCCCATTGCATTGCCCATCACAGCTGAGGTAATGTCCGATTAAATGCAGGTGGTCTTCGGCCCACACTGCATGCCCCAGTCTGACCGGGGATTTTAATACATAGACACTGGCAGGTACAACTCCCTAATGCGAAGTCCCTGTGGACCCACAGCATGGGTGGCTCCCTGGAACCCACTGGCGGTACATAAATGTATCCCATTGCAGTGCCCTGCTCAGCAGAGCTAACGTCAGGTTTAATGCAGGTGGGCTTCGGCGTTGGTGGGAATGTGGTTGCGACTGCGGACCTAGTAGCGTGGTTTTATTTAGTTGGTTTTCGGAATGTGGCCAGGATTAAGTGGGCCGAGGCGGGGGGATGGTGGGGGGGCTCTCTTGTTGTGTCGGTAAAGGTGAAATTCTTGGACTGCCACCAGACGGACCAATGCAAAGGTATTTGCCAAGAATGTTTTCATTGTTGGAGGAGGAGGGGGATATTTTTGAGGCACTACGTGTCCTCTCCACGTGTCCGTGGTTATATGCACCTTAACAGTAACCCCGTTGGTGGGAAATGGCCTCGTCACCATCATGTCTTTGGGAAGCCTCCGTTTCCACACCCCAGTGACATAGCATTAGCAGCGGTATAGGTAGAGCCCAGAATTAGTAACATTTCAGCGGTAGCATTAGGGACAGGCCCCAGTAACATATCACTAGCAGCATTATAGGGGGAGAACAGTATTAGTTCCATTTCAGTAGTAGTAGCAGTCAAGACAGGCCACAGTAACATTCCCGTTGCAGCAGTTTAGGGAGATAACAGTCTCTTTCACATTTCAGTAGTTGCAGTATAGACAAGGCCCCAGTTACATTTATGTTTATGTAGCAAAAGTGTAGGCCAACCCACACATCTTGCTGTACCATGAGTGCAGGTAAAGCCCATAAAAATTACTAGGATTACACTGTAGGTGAGGGCCCAAAAAAATTGGTGTACCAACAGTACTAATTTACTTCAGAAAAATTTCCCATGCCCAACCAAGAGGGCAGGTGAACCCCATTAATCGCTTTGGTTAATATGGCTTAATTTGTAACTAGGCCTGTAGGCAGCCCAGTTAAAATAAAAATTGGTTCAGGTGCAAGTTTCAACGCTTTAATGAGAATTGAAACGTATAAACATTGTTTACTAAAGTAATATGACTGAGCCTTGTGGGCCTAAGAAAAATTGCCCGTTCGGCGTGATTACGTGAGGTTTCAGGAGGAGGATGAATATAATACACAGATGGATGAAGCTAAAAGGTCCCCGTTTTTGACGGTGATAGAGAACGATGCTTCCATCCGCGGGTGCAGCCTACATATTGTTTAGGTATCGCTGCTGTCCGCTGGTGGAGAAGAGAAGTCTGGGGAAATCCAGGCTTTGTTCATCTTTATGAGTGTAAGCCTGTCGGCACTGTCAGTTGACAGGCGGGTACGCTTATCCGTGATGATTCTCCCAGCCACACTAAACACCCTCTCTGACAAGACGCTAGCCGCAGGACAAGCAAGCACCTCCAGGGCATACAGCGCGAGTTCAGGCCACGTGTTCAGCTTCGACACCCAGTAGTTGTAGGGGGCAGAGGCGTCACGGAGGACGGTCGTGCGATCGGCTACGTACTCCCTCACCATCCTTTTACAGTGCTCCCGCCGACTCAGCCTTGACTGGGGAGCGGTGACACAGTCTTGCTGGGGAGCCATAAAGCTGGCAAAGGCCTTGGAGAGTGTTCCTCTGCCTGTGCTGTACATGCTGCCTGATCACGAGAAAGGCATCCTAACATGAAGTCAGCCATGTGTGCCAGGGTACCTGTACGCAACACATGGCTGTCCTCACTAGGTAGATCACTTTCAGGATCATCATCCTCCTCCTCCTCCTCAGGCCATACACGCTGAAAGGATGACAGGCAAGCAGCATGGGTACCCTCAGCAGTGGGCCAAGCTGTACCTTCCCCCTCCTCCTCCTCCTCCTCCTCAACGCGCTGAGATATAGACATGAGGGTGCTCTGACTATCCAGCGACATACTGTCTTCCCCCGCCTCCGAGCGCAATGCGTCTGCCTTTATGCTTTGCAGGGATCTTCTCAAGAGGCATAGCAGAGGAATGGTGACGCTAATGATTGCAGCATCCGCGCTCACCATCTGGGTAGACTCCTCAAATTTTCCAAGGACCTGGCAGATGTCTGCCAACCAGGCCCACTCTTCTGTAAAGAATTGAGGAGGCTGACTCCCACTACGCCGCCCATGTTGGAGTTTGTATTCCACTATAGCTCTACGCTGCTCATAGAGCCTGGCCAACATGTGGAGCATAGAGTTCTACCGTGTGGGCACGTCGCACAGCAATCGATGCACTGGCAGATTAAACCGATGTTGCAGGGTGCGCAGGGTGGCAGCGTCCGTCTTGGACTTGTGGAAATGTGTGCTGAGCTGGTGCACCTTTCCGAGCAGGTCTGACAAGCGTGGGTAGCTTTTCAGAAACCTCTGAACCACGAAATTAAAGACGTGGGCCAGGCATGGCATGTGCGTGAGGCTGCCGAGCTGCAGAGCCGCCACCAGGTTACGGTCGTTGTCACACACGACCATGCCCGGTTGGAGGCTCAGCGGCGAAAGCCAGCGGTCAGCCTCCTCTGTCAGACCCTGCAGCAGTTCGTGGGCCGTGTGCCTCTTCTTTCCTAAGCTGAGTAGTTTCAGCACGGCCTGCTGACGCTTGCCCACCGCTGTGCTGCCACGCCGCGCGACACCGACTGCTGGCGACGTGCTGCTTCTGACACATCTTGATTGTGAGACAGAGGTTGCGTAGGAGGAGGAGGAGGGTGGTTTAGTGGAGGAAGCATACACCGCCGCAGATACCACCACCGAGCTGGGGCCCGCAATTCTGGGGGTGGGTAGGACGTGAGCGGTCCCCAGCTCTGACTCGGTCCCAGCCTCCACTAAATTCACCCAATGTGCCGTCAGGGAGATATAGTGGCCCTGCCTGCCTGCCTGTGCTTGTCCACGTGTTCGTTGTTAAGTGGACTTTGGCAGTAACCGCTTTGGTGAGGGCGCGTACAATGTTGCGGGAGATGTGGTCATGCAGGGCTGGGACGGCACATTGGGAAAAGTAGTGGCGACTGGGAACCGAGTAGCGCGGGGCCGCCGCCATCATGTTTTTGAAAGCCTCCGTTTTCACGAGCCTATACGGCAGCATCTCCAGGCTGATCAATTTGGCTATGTGCACATTTAACGCTTGAGCGTGCGGGTGCGTGGCTGCGTACTTGCGCTGGCGCTCAAACAGTTGCGCTAGCGACGGTTGGACGCTGCGCTGAGAGACATTGCTGGATGGGGCCGAGGACAGCGGAGGTGAGGGTGTGGGTGCAGGCCGGGAGACGGTCGTGCCTGTGTCCTGAGAGGGGGATTGGATCTCAGTGGCAGGTTGGGGCACAGGGGGAGAGGCAGTGGTGCAAACCAGAGCCGGTGAACGGCCTTCGTCCCACCTTGTGGGGTGCTTGGCCATCATATGCCTGCGCATGCTGGTGGTGATGAGGCTGGTGGTGGTGGCTCCCCGGCTGATCTTGGCGCGACAAACCTTGCACACAACAGTTCGTCGGTCGTCTGCACCCTCAGTGAAAAACTGCCAGACCTTTGAGCACCTCGACCTCTGCAGGGTGGCATGGCGCGAGGGGGCTCTTTGGGAAACAGTTGGTGGATTATTCCGTCTGGCCTTGCCTCTACCCCTGGCCACCGCACTGCCTCTTCCAACCTGCCCTGCTGCTGCACTTGCCTCCCCCTCTGAAGACCTGTCCTCAGTAGGCTTAGCAAACCAGGTGGGATCAGTCACCTCATCGTGCAGCTGCTCTTCCTCCGAATCCTCTGTGCGCTTCTCCCTCGGACATACTGCAATTACTACTACCTCACTGATAGACAACTGTGTCTCATCGTCATCGTCCTCCTCACCCACTGAAAGGTCTTGAGACAGTTGCCGGAAGTCCCCAACCTCATCCCCCGGACCCCGGGAACTTTCCAAAGGTTGGGCATCGGTCACGACAAATTCCTCCGGTGGGAGAGGAACTATTGCTGCCCATTCTGGGCAGGGGCCTCAGAACAGTTCCTGGGAGTCTGCCTGTTCCTCAGAATGCGTCATTGTAATGGAGTGAGGAAGTTGGGAGGAAGGAGGAACAGCAGCCAGAAGATTCAGAATTGCAGCAGTGGACGGCGTAGAAGTCTTGGTGGTCGATAGATTGCTGGATGCACTTTCTGCCATCCACGACAGGACCTGCTCACACTGCTCATTTTCTAATAAAGGTCTACCGCGTGGACCCATTAATTGTGAGATGAATGTGGGGACCCCTGAAACTTGCCTCTCTCCTAATCCCGCAGCAGTCGGCTGCGATACACCTGGATCAGGAGCTCGGCCTGTGCCCACACCCTGACTTGGGCCTCCGCGTCCTCGCCCGCGTCCACGTCCTCTAGGCCTACCCCTACCACTCAGCATGGTGCATTACGAGTAGAGCAGAAACAGAACGCTGTAATTAAATGTGCCGCTTATTGGCCTGTGGTTGGAGGCGGACTTCGCTTATGGAACGCACAGCAGAGCCAGGAAACAATTTTGCGCACGCCTGTAGTGAGACGTAGGTGCATAGGACTGAGCTAGTGGAATTCACAGCGCAGAAGCAGTCAAGTCGCCAAAGGGCAGTGGTACGCCTTAAGTATTTGGCTTCCCTTTTTTTAAATGGTGAGCTGAAACAGCAGATACTGTATGCAGCGTATATTATGTTTACTGTTTCCCTCTGGCGCTATCACGGCGGTGATGTAACGGGCACAGCAGAGCCAGGAAACAATTTTGCGCAAACCTGCTGTAACGCTTAGCTGCGTATTAGTTAGGACTACTACCCACAGCAGACACGCAGTACACTGAAGACGGTCACAGGCAGCCCAAATATAGAATTTTCCCCAATTTTTTTGAAAAAGCCCACTGCCTATATAGACAGTATATCTCTTTCACCTTTCCCTCTTTCCCTGCCTCACCAGTACTGCCCCTATACTCTGTACAATGACTGCAGACTGAGGACGCAATGGTCTGCACGCCCGATATACAAAAAAATAAATAATTGTGCAACACTGGTAAAAGCAGCCTCAACAGTACTGCACATGGTCAGATGTGGCCCTAAGAAGGACCGTTGGGGTTCTTCAAGCCTACAATAACACCTAACGCTCTCCCTATAGCAGCAGCGCTTTCCCTGATCTATGTCAGAATGCATCTGTGGCGAGCCGCGGGCGGGGCAGATTTAAATACTCGGTTGACACCTGATCTCCCCAGCCACTCACTGCAGGGGGGGTGGTATAGGACTGGAACGTCACAGGAGGAAGTTGTAATGCCTTCCATGTCTTTCTATTGGCCAGAAAAGTGCGCTAATGTCTCAGAGATGAAAGTGAAAGTAACTCGAACATCGCGTGGTGCTCGTTTCGAATAACGAGCATCTCGAACACGCTAATACTCGAACGAGTATCAAGCTCAGACGAGTACGCTCGCTCATCTCTAACAGTAATCCATTCATCAACTAGAGCACAAGGATTTGTGCCATTTCTTTTTCTTCCCTCACTGAATGTTTGTGTGAGAAGAGAGTGAAAAATCTGCTTTTCCTGTGCTGTAGAGTGTTAAAGAGTTAAAGACAGATCTGTTCCCCTCATCACCCACAAAATAAAGCACACCCCTCTTTGCTTTTTTGTTTATTTTTTTTCCCCTTCAGCTTTTCTTATTTGTTTGTAACACAGTTTAGGCAGAGCTATACTATTACGTGCACTTTTCCTTTTCTTTATGAAAAAAAACCCCAAAAGCTTAGTAGCATCCTGTTAGAATTGTACATCTACTGATTTTTTTCTTCTCAGTCTGTTTTTTTTCTGGCTAGCATACGGTCTAGGCAGTGTTGAGTTATCATGTGCAGTCCACCACAGTTTTTTTTCCCTTTATTGAAAAAATAGTAGTTTGAGTAGCGTACATCTGCCAATTCATATTTCTGTTTTAGGATTTGCACGTTGCGCTTTACAAAAAAAAAAAGTTCCAAAATGGCTCGTAGGAAATATTCTGTAGAGCAGGCCTACGCATTGCTTTGCTCCAGTAGTGATACCAAAACTGCATGCGAGGCAGAAATAAATTCTGGCAAACTTTAGTTTCAGGTCTACCACTAGCCCTACGGTGCTAGAATCAGTCATCAGGGTCTTGGAGTACTGCAATCCTTCCCCCGACATGCAACTCTATTTTGCCCTCAAATACCCCAATTTGCAGCGACTCAGACTATAAACGTGGAGGTTGCCATTTTATCCCCCTTTTTTTTTTCTAACCAACCCCATTAGCAATGGGATTCTCAAAAATTGTAGGTTTAAAAAAATAAAGGGGGGGGGGGGTTAAAATAATGCTGTCCTTACAACCCATTTATTTGCAGCAGTTATATCCTGAGCCCGCTTTAAAATGCTGCAGTGCGGCGTGGACTAAGGGCTCATGTCCACGACGGTATTTTCTCATGTATTACATGTGCATTGTATGGATGCGCGATACACGGTAAATCGAGTCAATGGACTAGTCCGTAGACACTGAGTGTAGCTACACAAGAGAAATAAATCACAGCATGCTCTATTTCTCTGCGTATAGCACAGCATGAGCCCTATACACTCGTATGGGTTGCGTATGATATGCAATACACTAGTAATTATTAGGAAATTATAGTACCAGTGTTACTGGCGGTGCAATGTGCCACACAGCTGTGCTACATGGTACATCCATTATGATCCCCACACATCACACTCAGCTCTACTACATGCATCCTGATACACAGCTGTGGTACATCCATGCTGATTTCCAGACATTTTTGTCCTCCCCTTCCAAGAGCCCTAACTTTGTTGTTCTTCTGTCGGCCAGGCTCTGTGTTTTATATATGTTTTAGAACCTGTGATGACGTCACCAGGGGGTGGAGTGATCACGACCCCAGGGGTGGAGCATGAGAAGCACCCACACCCAAACATACAGTCAAGTGGTTGTTAGTAGTTTGATTGAAACAGAGTGGGCGATTTAAAAAAAAAAAAAGGTCACACTGCGCTTGTCCGTGTAACAAGCAAGCATGCGCAGTGCACGTGTAGCCATGCCTGATCTCTGCCAGCAGAGCGTATATATGCAAAATGGATAAGACGCTGCGTAGAGACCCGCAGTGTTTTACGCATGAGCCCTAGCTTTTGATTTTTCTCTGTATAGCCTCCATATTGTATTTTGTAAGCCATAGTGATATTTGGTGTAACCTTCTCCATTTTTGTGTAATACACACACACAAACTTGTTTGTGTATATATGAAGAGTTTTTATTACCGTTTGACATCCGTGACAATAATGACTACTACGGAAAATATTTAGGAGGGTTTTTTTTATTCAGGTTTATTTAGAAAATATGGTTTAACAACAAAGTGAGTAATTTGGGACATTCTTTCCTTCACCTTTAAAGGATGGGCAGGTATTAAAAAATCATTTTCTGAGTCAATGACAGTAAATAATGGAGGCACTTTTAGTCCTTTCCTTGTTTTGTCTATGAACAGAGGCCCGATAAAAAACAGACAAGGGCCAAATGGTGTGTTCACCTTCCAATAGGAGCGGTCGTTGTCCCAGAGCACAGTATATTTTTCATTGTGGGAATTAAAAGTCCAGTTTTGAAAGCCACAGTCGTCTTTTTGAAGGCCCCAGTCCTTCGGAGGAGTGTCCGACGTATATGCATGGATAAGTCGTTCCCATATCATCTTTAGTGGCCAACATGAGTCTTTAAACATCGGCATTGCCAAGTCATCCTTCTCCATTTTGGCCACCAACTTTTATTATTCTCTCAGTTTTTTCAAATCCAATAAATCTGCAAAGACACAAATTATGGTCAAAACTCAGCAATTTGGTAAGGTGTTAATGCAACAAGGATACTAATATATTTATTATATATATTCCTATTTTCTTATGATATTTGCCCTAGAATCGTTTCAGGAGAGTTCTGCAGAAAGACAATGAAAAATATAGAGATAGGCCAGGTCTAAATTCCACTTATATACCTCCAAGTCCTCTTTTATATACCCCACAATTACCTGATCATTTTTCCCAATTTTCATTATTCTGCTGGCTCTTTTCACTTATGGATCTGCTGAATTGCACATTGCACCCTTTTACTGTCCTAACAGAAATGTTTGCTATCCCACACAAAGCCTTTTATCACTTTTGCCAAATTCAACATCTTTGTCATTTTATAATTGTCTCATCCTCCCTCCCCTCCCCATGTTCTAACATATGTCTGCAAGGCCTATCTTCCAAAGGCCTTATTTCTCAAATTTACCTTCTCCTTAGGACTCTTAAGACCATTTTACACACAAAGATGATTGCTCGAAAGATGGCTTTTGAGCCTTCATTTTGCATAAGTACTAGCTTATTCATGTGTGTAAGCTGCTGACAGCTATATTCAGAGAACAGCGGGTGGTCTGTTCTCTGAATACATTCCTTTTGTTTCTGCTGCGGGGCTGACAGCTGAAACAATGTTATCAGCACTTCCCACGGAGAACACAGCGTGAGGTCCCTGCTATCAGCTCTTTTGCTGAACGATGGATTTGATGCTGAACATCAAAATATTCGTTCGGCAGAAAAGTGAAAGATGGGCACAATTACACGTAACGATTATCGCTCAAAAGATGACTTTTGGGTGAATTTGGAGCGATAATGTGTAAAAGGGGCTTAACGTTGTCTAACAAAGATTAATATGGTCAGATGGGAGACGTGGTTACAAAGAGATACCTCATCTTAGTTTCCCTGTGGACAATGATTTGGGCGATTTAGTCAGGTGCTAAGAAAAACTCATTCTGCTCATGACATAAGGAAAACCAATAGAGATGAGCGAGCACCAAAATGCTTGGGTGCTCGTGTCGAACTTTCCGCGATGCTTGAGGGTTCATTTCGAGTAACGAACCTCATTAAAGTCAATGGGCGACTCAAGCATTTCTGTATATCACCCATGCTCCGCTAAGGTTTTCATTGGTGAAAAATCTGGAAAACCCAAGAAAGTGATGGAAACGACACAGAAACGGATAGCGCAGGCGAGAGGCAACATGCTGGGCTGCATTTCAGGTTCCAAGGTCCCACTATTAAGCCACAATAGCGGCAAGAGTGCCCCCCCCCCCTGACAATTTTTACTTTACTGACAAACCCTCATTAGTAAGGCACACCTTAGCTAAGCACCACACTACCTCCAACTAAGCACAAGCACTGCCTGCATGACACTCCGCTGCCACTTCTCCTGGGTTACATGCTGCCCAACCCCCCCCCCCCCCACACACACACACGACCCAGTGTCCACAGCGCACACCAAGGTGTCCCTGCGCAGCCTTCAGCTGCCCTCATGCCACACGCTGGCCCCATAGCCACACCACCCTCATGTCTATTTATAAGTGCGTCTGCCATGAGGAGGAACCGGAGGCACACACTGCAGAGGGTTGGCAGGGCCAGGCAGCGGCCCTCTTTAAACGGGGCAGGGTGATAGCCCACAATGCTGTACAGAAGCAATGAGAAATCCAATCCTGTGCCACCTCCATCAGGAGCTGAAAACGTGGGCATAGCAATGGGGAATCCATGTGCCCACACAGTATTCATTCTGTCAAGGTGTCGCATAGTTCAATCGACACCGCAAGGGGGAAGCCATCTGCACTTTGCCCCCTACCCAAGTCAGTCAGTGTCTTTGTGCCAGACAGGTCAAACACCGCGATGGGAATTAAGTGGGCACCAACAGCATAGGTGGGTCCTAGGCAACCCAAGACATGAACAAAAAATAAATCTGAGCGGCCAAACATGGCAGACTTGCACTGCGGCCACGACATAGGCCTCGGCCCACAGCTTCAGCAATCCTAGGCAGGAAGCGGACTTTCACTGCACCCAGGACATAGGCCTCTGCACAAACCCTCAGCAATCGTGGGTCAAGAGCAGACTCCAATGCTAGCGTAGCTGTGCACGTCTCATTAGCGCTGTATTGCTCCTGGAGTTTGTCCCAATGCAGTGCCCTGGATAGTAGAGCTAACGTCAGATTAAATACAGGTGGGCTTCGGCCCACACTGCATGTCCCAGTCAGACTGTTTTTTTTTTTATAAATGGTCACAGGCAGGTACAACTCCGCAAAGGGAATTTCGTGTGCACCCACAGCAGGGGTGGGTCCCAGGAAGCCACCGGCGGTACATAAATATATCCCATTGCAGTGCCCTGGACAGCTGAGGTAACGTTAGATAAAATATAGTTGGACTTCGGCCCACACTGCATGCCCCAGTCAGACTGGGGTTTTTATAAGTAGACACAGGCAGGTACAACTCCCCTATGTGAAGTCCCTGTGGACCCACAGCAGGGGTGGCTCCCCGGAACTCACCGGCGGTACATAAATAAATCCCATTGCATTGCCCTGCACAGCTAAGGTAACGTCAGATTAAATACAGGTGGGCTTCGGCCCACACTGTATGCCCTAGTCAGACTGGGTAAATGTTTTTTGGGCCATGTACGTGGAACACTGCGATGGGAACACTTAGTGCACTCATAGTATGCACCGACCCCTGTAATACTCCTGTAGCTAAGGTATACGCACACCCCACTAACAGTTATATTGCAGAAGTCTAGGCAGACCCTATTAACACTTCGGTAGTTACAGTATAGATGGACCCCAGTTACATTTTAGTAGCTGCAGTATAGGCAGAGCACAGTATCAGTTACATTTCAGTAGTAACGGTATCAACAGACCCCTGTAACATTTCCGTAACAGCAGGATAGGCATAGCCCAGTATTAGTGGGATTTCAGTAGTAACAGTATAGACAGATTGACAACACCTATGTGGAAAAGCTAGTATTTTCTAAGACAAGAGAGGGGCATTTGATTTCAATGAAAAGGATACTCAAGGTCCTGAAAGTCTGCAATCCTCCTCATTGCAATCCTCCTCATCTCAAGCTGGAAAATGGAAAGGCTACATTCCTATGGTTTCCGTTGTCCATTTCATTTACAGCAGTATTGACAGACCCCAGTAACATTTCAGTTCCAGCAGTGCAGACAGACCCCAGTAACATTTCAGTAGTATCATTAGGAACAGGCCCCAGTAACATTTCTGTAGCAACAGTATAGACAGACCCCAGTAACATTTCATTTACAGCAGTATTGACAGACCCCAGTAACATTTCAGTTCCAGCAGTGCAGACAGACCCCAGTAACATTTCAGTAGTATCATTAGGAACAGGCCCCAGTAACATTTCTGTAGCAACAGTATAGACAGACCCCAGTAACATTTCATTTACAGCAGTATTGACAGACCCCAGTAACATTTCAGTAGTAGTAACAGTATAGACACACCCCTTTAACATTTCCGTTGCAGCAGTGTAGGCTGAGCCCAGTAACATTTTATTTGCAGCAGTATTGACAAAGTGCAGTAACTTTTCAGTTGTAGTAACAGTATGGACAGACCCCAATAACATTAACGTAGAAGCAGTATGGGCAAAGCAGCAGATTCACATTTCCCTTGCAGCAGTGTAGGGAGAGTACAGCATTTGTAACATTTCAGTAGTAGCAGTATAGTCAGACCCCAGTAACATTAACGTAGAAGCAGTATGGGCAAAGCAGTAGAAAAACCATTTCCCTGCAGCAGTGTAGGGAGAGCATAGTATTGGTAACATTTCAGTAGTAGCAGTATAGACAGGCCCCAGTAACATTTACGTAGAAGCAGTATGGGCAAAGAAGCAGATTTCCGTTGAAGCAGTATGGGCAGAGCCCAGTATTAGTAAAATTACAGTAGTAACAGACACCAACCAAGGTAATATTTCAGGAGCAGAAGTATCGGCAGACCGAAGTTACATTTCTGTTGCTGAAGTATAGTCAAACCCCTGTAGCATTACTGTGGCAGAAGTATAGGTAGGCAGAACAAAGTTACATTTCTGTAGCAAAAAAGTGTAGGCCAACCCCAGACAGTGGTGTAGCATGAGTGCCAGCGAAGCCCATAAAAATTACGTTGATTACATTGTAGGCGAGGACCCCAAAAAATTGGTGTACCGACAGTACAAATGTACCACACAAAAAATTGCCCATGCCCAACCCAGAGGGCAGGTGAAACCCATTAAATCGCTTAGTGTACTGTGGTTTAATTATTAACTAGGCCTGGAAGCAGCCCAGTCAAAATAACAATTGGTTCAGGTGGAAGTTTCAATGCTTTAATGAGAATTGAAACAGATAAATATTAGTTAGAAAAGTTATGAGCCTTTTGGCCCACAGAAAAATTGCCCGTTCGTGGTGATTATGTGAGGTTTCAGGAGGAGGAGCCGGAGGAGGAGGACGAATATCATACACCGATTGACAAAGGTCTTTAGGTTCCGCTGCTCTCCGCTGGTGGAGAAGAGAAGTCTGGGGAAATCCAGGCTTTGTTCATCTTGATGAGTGTAAGCCTGTCGGCACTGTCAGTTGACAGGTGGGTACGCTTGTCCGTGAGGATTCCCCCAGCTGCACTAAACACCCTCTCTGACAAGACGCTAGCCGCAGGGCAAGCCAACACCTCCAGGGCATACAGCACGAGTTCGGGCCACGTGTCCAGCTTTGACACCCAGTAGTTGTACGGAGCAGAGGCGTCACGGAGGACAGTGGTACGATTGACTATGTACTCCCTCACCATCTTCTTACAGTGCTCCCTCTGACTCAGCCTGGACTGGGGAGGTGTGACACAGTCTTGCTGGGGAGCCATAAAGCTGGCAAAGGCCTTGGAAAGTGTTCCCCTGCCTGCGCTGAACATGCTGCCTGATCTCCACGCCTCCCCTTCTACTTTGCCCTCGGATCTGCGCCTTCTGCCACTAGCGCTGTCAGATGGGAAGTTTACCATCAGTTTGTCCACCAGGGCCCTGTGGTATTGCATCACTCAAACCCCTTTCCTCTTCGGGAAGGAGAGTAGAAGGTTCTCCTTATACCGTGGGTCAAGCAGTGTGTACACCCAGTAATCCGTAGTGGCCAGAATGCATGTAACGCGAGGGTCACGAGAAAGGCATGCCAATATAAAGTCAGCCATGTGTGCCAGGGTACCTGTGCGCAACATATGGCTATCCTGACTGTCCCAGGCCTGCTGACTGATCAGCCTAGAGATGCTGCCGTATAGGCTTGTGGAAACGGAGGCTTTCAAAAGCATGATGGCGGCAGCGGCCCCGCGCTACTCGGTTCCCAGTCGCCACTACTTTTCCTGATGTGCCGTCCCAGGCCTGCACGACCACGTCTCCCGCAACATTGTACGCGCCCTCACCAACGCGGTTACTGCCAAGGTCCACTTAACAACAGACACGTGGACAAGCACAGGCGGGCAGGGCCACTATATCTCCCTGACGGCACATTGGGTGAATTTAGTGGAGGCTGGGACAGAGTCAGAGCCTGGGACCGCTCACGTCCTACCCACCCCCCGAATTGCGTGCCCCAGCTCGGTGGTGGTATCTGCGGGGGTGTATGCTTCCTCCACTAAACCACCCTCCTCCTACGCAACCTCTGTCTCGCAATCAAGATGTGTCAGCAGCACGTCGCCAGCAGTCGGTGTCACGCGGCGTGGCAGCACAGCGGTGGGCAAGCGTCAGCAGGCCGTGCTGAAACTACTCAGCTTAGGAGAGAAGAGCCACACGGCCCACGAACTGCTGCAGGGTCTGACAGAGCAGACCGACCGCTGGCTTGCGCCGCTGAGCCTCCAACCGGGCATGGTCGTGTGTGACAACGGCCGTAACCTGGTGGCGGCTCGGCAGCCTCACGCACGTGCCATGCCTGGGCCATGTCTTTAATTTGGTGGTTCAGCGCTTTCTGAAAAGCTACCCCCACTTGTCATACCTGCTCGGAAAGGTGCGCCAGTTCTGCGCACATTTCCGCAAGTCCCATACGCACGCTGCCACAATGCGGACACTGCAACATCGGTTTAATCTGCCAGTGCACCGACTGCTGTGCGACGTGCCCACACAGTGGAACTCTACGCTCCACATGTTGGCCAGACTCTATGAGCAGCGTAGAGCTATAGTGGAATACCAACTCCAACTTGCGCGGCGCAGTGGGAGTCAGCCTCCTCAATTATTTACAGAAGAGTGGGCCTGGTTGGCAGCCATCTGCCAGGTCCTTGGAAACTTTGAGGAGTCTACCCAGATGGTGAGCGGGGGTGCTGCAATCATTAGCGTCACCATTCCTCTGCTATGCCTCTTGAGAAGTTCCCTGCAAAGCATAAAGGCAGACGCTTTGGAATCAGAAACAGGGCGGGGAAGACAGTATGTCGCTGGATAGTCAGAGCAACCTCATGTCTATATCTCAGCGCGTTGAGGAGGAGGGGGAGGAGCATGAGGAGGAGGGGGAAGAGACAGCTTGGCCCACTGCTGAGGTGACAGATGCAGATTGCCTGTCATCATTTCAGCGTGTATGGCCAGAGGAGGAGGATCCTGAAAGTAATCTTCCGAGTGAGGACAGCCATGTGTTGCGTACAGGTACCTTGGCACACATGGCTGACTTCATGTTAGGATGCCTTTCTCGTGACCCTCGCGTTACACGCATTCTGGCCACTACGGATTACTGGGTGTACACACTGCTCGATCCACGGTATAAGGAGAGCCTTTCCACTCTCCTTCCCGAAAAGGAAAGGGGTTCGAGACTGATGCTATACCACAGGGCGCTGGTGGACAAACTGATGGTAAACTTCCCATCCGACAGCGCTAGTGGCTGAAGGCGCAGTTCCGCGGCCCAGGTAGCAGGGGAGGCGCAGAGATCAGGCAGCATGTACAGCGCAGGCAGGGGAACACTCTCTAAGGCCTTTAACAGCTTTATGGCTTCCCAGCAAGACTGTCACCGGTCCCCAGTCAAGGCTGAGTTGGCGGGAGCACTGTAGAAGGATGGTGAGGGAGTACGTAGCCGATTGCACGACCGTCCTCGTTGACGCCTCTGCCCCCTACAACTACTGGGTGTTGAAGCTGGACACGTGGCCTGAACTCGCGCTGTATGCCCTGGATGTGCTTGCTTGTCCTGCGGCTAGCGTCTTGTCAGAGAGTGTGTTTAGTGTGGCTGGGGGAATCATCACGGATAAGCGTACCCACCTGTCAACCGACAGTGCCGACAGGCTTACACTCATCAAGATGAACAAAGCCTGGATTTCCCCAGACTTCTCTTCTCCACCAGCGGACAGCAGCGATACATAAACAATACGTAGGCTGCACCCGCGGATGGAAGCATCGTTCTCTATCACCATCCAAAACGGGGACCTTTTTGCTTCATCAATCTGTGTATAATATTCCTCCTCCTCCTCCTGCTCCTCCTCCTGAAACCTGACGTAATCACGCCGAACGTGCAATTTTTCTTAGGCCCACAAGGCTCAGTCACATAATTTTTCTAAGTTTCAATGCTCATTAAAGCGTTGAAACTTTCACCTCAACCAATTTTTATTTTAACTGGGCTGCCTCCAGGCCTAGTTCCCAATTAAGCCACATAAACCAAAGCGATTAATGGGTTTCACCTGCCCTCTCGGTTGGGCATGGGCAATTTTTCTCAGGTACATTAGTACACCAATTTTTGTGGGCCCTCGCCTACAGTGTAATCCAATTAATTTTTTGCCCACCTGCATTACAGCTGACGTAGCATGAGCTGTGATGGGCAATGCAATGGGATATTTTTATGTACCGCCGGTGGCTTCCTGGCACCCACCCATGCTGTGGGTCCACAGGGAGTTGTAAATGCATCTGTTTCCACTTCTAAAGAACCCCAGTCTGACTAGGGCATGCAGTGTGGGCCGAAGCCCACCTGCATTAAACATGACATTATTACCTCAGCTGTGATGGGCAATGCAATGGGATATTTTTATGTACCGCCGGTGGGTTCCAGGGAGCCACCCATGCTGTGGGTGCACACGGAATTCCCATTGCGGAGTTGTAACTGCCTGTGACTATTTATAAAAAACCGCGGTCTGACTGGGGCATGCAGACACCTTGACAGAATGAATAGTGTGTGGCACATAGGTTCCCCATTGCTATGCCTACGTGTGCAGCTCCAGATGGAGGTGGCACAGGATTGGATTTCTCATTGCTTCTGTACAACATTGTGGACTATCGCCCCGCCCCTTTTAAAGAGGGTCGCTGCCTAGCCGTGCCAACCCTCTGCAGTGTGTGCCTGCGGTTCCTCTGGCAGACGCACTTCTAAATAGACATGAGTGTGGCGTGGCATGAGGGCAGCTGAAGGCTGCGCAGGGACAATTTGGTGTGCGCTGTGGACACTGGGTCGTGCGGGGGCGGGGGGTTGGGGGGTTGGGCAGCATGTAACCCAGGAGAAGTGGCAGCGGAGTGTCATGCAGGCAGTGATTGTGCTTTGTTGGAGGTAGTGTGGTGCTTAGCTAAGGTATCCATTGCTAATGAGGGCTTTTCAGAAGTAAAAGTTGTTGGGGGGGGGGGCACTCTTGCCGCTCTTGTGGCTTAATAGTGGGACCTGTGAACTTGAGATGCAGCCCAACATGTAGCCCCTCGCCTGCCCTATCCGTTGCTGTGTCGTTCCCATCACTTTCTTGAATTGCCCAGATTTTCACACATGAAAACCTTAGCGAGCATCGGCGATATACAAAAATGCTCGGGTCGCCCATTGACTTCAATGGGGTTCGTTACGCGAAACGAACCCTCGAGCATCGCGAAAAGTTCGTCTCGAGTAACGAGCACCCGAGCATTTTGGTGCTCGCTCATCTCTAGGCAGGACGATAGCCCACAATGCTGTACAGAAGCAGTGAGAAATATAATCCTGTGCCACCACCATCAGGAGCTGCACACGTGGGCATAGCAATGGGGAACATATGTGCCACACACTATTCATTTTGTCAAGGTGTCTGCATGCCCCGGTCAGACAGCGTTTTTTTTATAACTAGTCACAGGCAGGTACAACTCCGCAATGGGAATTCCGTGTGCACTCACAGCATGAGTGGCTCCCTGGAACCCACCAGCTGTACATAAATGTATCCCATTGCAGTGCCCTGGACAGCAGAGCTAAAGTCAGATTAAATGCAGGTGGGCTTCGGCCCACACTGCATGCCCCAACCTGACCGGGCTTTTTAATTCATAGACACAGACAGGTACAACTCCCTATTGTGAAGTCCCTGTGGCCCGACAGCATGGGTGGGTGCCAGGAAGCCACCGGCGGCACATAAATGTATCCCATTTCATTGCCCATCACAGCTGAGGTAATGTCATGTTTAATGCAGGTGGGCTTCGGCCCACACTGCATGCCCCAGTCAGACTGGGGTTCTTTAGAAGTGGACACATGCAGTTACAAATCCCTGTGGACCCACAGCATGGGTGGCCCCCTGGAACCCACCGGCGGTACATAAATATATCCCATTGCATTGCCCAACACAGCTGATGTAACATCAGCTTTAATGCAGGTGGGCAAAAAATTAATTGGATTACACTGTAGGCGAGGGCCCCCAAAAATTGGTGTACCAACAGTACTAATGTACCTCAGAAAAATTGCCCATGCCCAACCAAGAGGGCAGGTGAAACCCATTAATCGCTTTGGTTTATGTGGCTTAATTGGTAACTAGGCCTGGAGGCAGCCCAGTTAAAATAAAAATTGGTTCAGGTGCAAGTTTCAACGCTTAAATGAGCATTGAAACGTATAAAAATTGTTTACAAAAATTATATGACTGAGCCTTGTGGGCCTAAGAAAAATTGCCCGTTCGGCGTGATTACGTGAGGTTTCAGGAGGAGGAGCATGAATAGTATACACAGATTGATGAAGCAAAAATGTCCCCGTTTTTGATGGTGATAGAGAACGATGCTTCCATCCGCGGGTGCAGCCTACGTATTGCTGCTGTCCGCTGGTGGAGAAGAGAAGTCTGGGGAAATCCAGGCTTTGTTCATCTTGATGAGTGTAAGCCTGTCGGCACTGTCGGTTGACAGGCCGGTACGCTTATCCGTGATGATTCCCCCAGCCGCACTAAACACCCTCTCTGACAAGACGCTAGCCGCAGGACAAGCAAGCACCTCCAGGGCATACAGCGCGAGTTCAGGCCACGTGTCCAGCTTCGACACCCAGTAGTTGTAGGGGGCAGAGGCGTCACGGAGGACGGTCGTGCGATCGGCTACGTACTCCCTCACCATCCATTTACAGTGCTCCCGCCAACTCAGCCTTGACTGGGGAGCGGTGACACAGTCTTGCTGGGGAGTCAGAAAGCTGTCAAAGGCCTTAGAGAGTGTTCCCCTGCCTGTGCTGCACATGCTGCCTGATCTCTGCGCCTCCCCTGCTACCTGGCCCTCGGAACTGCGCCTTCGGCCACTAGCGCTATCGGATGGGAATTTTACCATCAGCTTGTCCGCCAGGGTCCTGTGGTATAGCATCACTCTTGAACCCCTTTCCTCTTTGGGTATGAGAGTGGAAAGGTTCTCCTTATACCATGGGTCAAGCAGTGTGTACACCCAGTAATCCATAGTGGCCAGAATGCGTGTAACGCGAGGGTCACGAGAAAGGCATCCTAACATGAAGGGTACCTGTACGGAACACATGGCTGTCCTCACTAGGAAGATCACATTCATGGTCCTCCTCCTCCTCCTCAGGCCATACACGCTGAAAGGATGACAGGCAAGCAGCATGGGTACCCTCAGCAGTGGGCCAAGCTGTCTCTTCCCCCTCATGCTCCTCCTCCTCCTCAATGCGCTGAGATATAGACAGGAGGGTGCTCTGACTATCCAGCGACATACTGTCTTCCCTCGGCTCTGTTGCCGAGCGCAAAGCGTCTGCCTTTATGCTTTGCAGGGAACTTCTCAAGAGGCATAGCAGAGGAATGGTGACGCTAATGATTGCAGCATCCCCGCTCATCATCTGGGTAGACTCCTCAAAGTTTCCAAGGACCTGGCAGATGTCTGCCAACCAGGCCCACTCTTCTGTAAAGAATTAAGGAGGCTGACTCCCACTGCACCGCCCATGTTGGAGTTAGTATTCCACTATAGCTCTACGCTGCTCATAGAGCCTGGCCAACATGTGGAGCGTAGAGTTCCACCGTGTGGGCACGTCGCACAGCAGTCGGTGCACTGGCAGATTAAACCGATGTTGCAGGGTGCGCAGGGTGGCAACGTCCGTGTGGGACTTGCGGAAATGTGCGCAGAGCCGGCGCACCTTTCCGAGCAAGTCTGACAAGCGTGGGTAGCTTTTCAGAAAGCGCTGAACCACCAAATTAAAGACGTGGGCCAGGCATGGCACGTGCGTGAGGCTGCCGAGCTGCAGAGCCGCCACCAGGTTACGGCCATTGTCACACACGACCATGCCCGGTTGGAGTCTCAGCGGCACAAGCCAGCGGTCGGTCTGCTCTGTCAGACCCTGCAGCAGTTCGTGGGCCGTGTGCCTCTTCTCTCCTAAGCCTGAGTAGTTTCAGCACGGCCTGCTGACGCTTGCCCACCGCTGTGCTGCCACGCCGCGCGACACCGACTGCTGTCGACGTGCTGCTGCTGACACATCTTGATTGCAAGACAGAGGTTGTATAGGAGGAGGAGGAGGGAGGAGGGAGGAGGGAGGAATGAGGAGGAGGAGGAGGAGGAGGGTTTAGTGGAGGAAGCATACACCGCCGCAGATACCACCATCGAGCTGGGGGTGGGTAGGACTGTGAGCGGTCCCAGGCTCTGACTCTGTCCCAGCCTTCACTAAATTCACCCAATGTGCCGTCAGGGAGATATAGTGGGCCCTGCCCGCCTGTGCTTGTCCATGTGTCCGTTGTTAAGTGGACCTTGGCAGTAACCGCGTTGGTGTGGGCGTGTACAAAGTTGCGGGAGACGTGGTCGTGCAGGGCTGGACGGGCACATCGGGAGAAGTAGTGGCGACTGGAACTGAGTAGCACGGGGGCCGCCGCCATCATACTTTTGAAAGCCTCCATTTCCACAAACCCTATATGGCAGCATCTCCAGGCTGATAAATTTGGCTATGTTCACGTTTAACGCTTGAGCGTGTGCGGGTGCGTGGCGGCGTACTTGCGCTCCAACACTTGCGCTAGCGACGGCTGGACGGTGCGCTGACAGACATTGGTGGATGGGGCCGAGGACAGCGGAGGTGAGGGTGTGGGTGCAGGCCAGGAGACGGTAGTGCCTGTGTCCTGAGAGGGGGGTTGGATCTCAGTGGCAGGTTGGGGCACAGTGGGAGAGGCAGCGGTGCAAACCGGAGGCGGTGAACGGCCTTCGTCCCACCTTGTGGGGTGCTTGGCCATCATATGTCTGCGCTGCTGGTGGTGGTGAGGCTGGTGGTGGTGGCTCCCCGGCTGATCTTGGCGCGACACAGGTTGCACACCACTGTTCGTCGGTCGTCTGCACCCTCCAGTGAAAACTGCCAGACCTTAGAGCACCTCGGCCCTCTGCAGGGTGGCATGGCGCGAGGGGGCGCTTTGGGAAACAGTTGGTGGAATATTCGGTCTGGCCCTGCCTCTACCCCTGGCCACCACACTGCTTCTTCCAACCTGCCCTGCCTGCTGCCCTTGCCTCCCCCCTCTGAAGACCTGTCCTCAGTAGGCGTAGCAAACCAGGTGGGGTCAGTCACCTCATCGTCCTGCTGCTCTTCCTCCGAATCCTCTGTGCGCTCCTCCCTCGGACTTACTGCCCTTACTACTACCTTACTGATAGACAACTGTGTCTCATCGTCATCGTCCTCCTCACCCACTGAAAGCTCTTGAGACAGTTCCTGGAAGTCCGGAAGTCCCCAGCCTCATCCCCCGGACCCCCGGGAACTTTCCAAAGTTGGGCATCGGTCACGACAAACTCCCTCCAGTGGGAGAGGATTCGAACCATTGCTGCCCATTCTGGGCAGGGGCCCCGAGAACTGTTCCTGGGATTCTGCCTGCTCCTCAGAATGTGTCATTGTAATGGAGTAAGGAGGAGCAGCAGCCAGAGGATTCAGAGTTGCAGCAGTGGACGGCGTAGAAGTCTGGGTGGTCGATAGATTGCTGGATGCACTTTCTGCCATCCACGACAGGACCTGCTCACACTGCTCATTTTCTAATAAAGGTCTACCGCGTGGACCCATTAATTGTGAGATGAATGTGGGGACGCCAGAAACGTGCCTCTCGCCTAATCCCGCAGCAGTCGGCTGCGATACACCTGGATCAGGAGTTCGGCCTGTGCCCATACCCTGACTTGGGGCCTCCGCATCCCTCGGCCGCGTCCACGTCCTCTAGGCCTACCCCTACCCCCTCAGCATGGTGTATTACCAGTAGTGCAGAAACAGAACGCTGTAATTAAATGTGCCCGCTTATTGGCCTGTCGTTGGAGGCTGACTTCGCTTACCGGAACGCACAGCGAGGAAAGAATTTTGCGCAAGCCTGCTGTACACACTTAGCTGGTCTGCGTATGAATTAGGACAACTACCCCCAGCAGAGACCCAGTACACTGAGGATAGTCACAGGCAGCCCAAATAGATTTTTTTCCCCCAAATGTTTTTGGAAAGGCCCACTGCCTATATACACTAAATATGTCTTCTGTCCCTGCCTCACCACTACTGGCCCTGGACAATGTAAAATTACTGCAGGGCGCAATGCTCTGCACGGCCGATATACAAAAAAAAAAAAAAAGTGCAACACTGCAAAAAGCAGCCTCCACACACTACTGCACACGGTTAGATGTGGCCCTAAGAAGGACCGATGGGGTTCTTGAAGCCTAAAATACTCCTAACACTCTCCCTATAGCAACTCCAGCAAGACAGCACTTTCCCTGAGCTATGTCAGAATGCATCTGTGGCGAGCCGTGGGAGGGCCGATTTATATACTCGGGTGCACCTGATCTCGCCAGCCACTCACTGCAGTGGGGTGGTATAGGGCTTGAACGTTGCAGGGGGAAGTTGTAAGGCCTTCCCTGTCTTTCTATTGGCCAGAAAAGCACTCTAACATCTCAGAGATGAAAGTGAAAGTAACTCGAACATCGCGTGGTGGCTCGTTTCGAATAACGAGCATCTCGAACACGCTAATACTCGAACGAGTATCAAGCTCGGACGAGTACGTTCGCTCATCTCCAATTTCTTTTTTAAATTTCCTTTTTTTTCTATGCAATGCAGGCTGAGGCTATGCAGTGTGTATTGCATTTTCAATATATGGGTGTCAGGACACACCGTGCACTTGTGAGACAGCACGCGTGCAAGACAGAGCGGTGTAAAAAATTTGTGGTTTCTTGGCGTAGACTTAAAGGCAGACAGTGCTGACGTTACACTAACTGCGGACCGAAAAATATTTACATGAAGGCTGCACGCAGGCTCTGCTATGCAATACTGAGGTACTATAACTCCCAGCAACCACGGAGTTAAATGCACACGGTCACAGGTAGCCCTAAGAGGGACCGTTGGGGTTCTTGTAGACAGGATTCTACACTACCACTGTCCCTGCTTGACCAATACTGCCCCTATACTCAAGTACAGACTGCAGCCTGAGAACGCTGTAGCCTGCACGCCCAATATACATTAAAAAAAAATTAAAAAAAAGTACAAAACTGCTCACAGCAGCCACAACAGTAATGCACTAGGTGAGCTGTGGCCCTAAGAAGGACTGTTGTGGTTCTTGAAGATGGTAACACTCTCCCTATAGCAGCAGCACTTTCCCTGACCGCGGGGATGAAGGAAACTCCTGCCACAGCTGTGGCAGAAGTCCGCGGCATTCTCCCTATGCTTTCAATGGGGCTAGTGCTGCTGCCGCTGGCCCCTTTGAAACCACTTGCGATATGCCGGTTCTATACCGGCCTCTTTCTTGCACTGCGAGAGTTTTCTCGTGCTCTCGCAGTGCAAGAAAGAAAATATCGCAAGTGGGTGGGAGCCCTTAGGGTTACTACCCACTACAGTTTTTTTTTCCCTGCAAAATTTCTGCAGGGGTCTATGGGACTTGTAATGTTAAAATCGCGATCGCGCAAAATCGCGATTTGTAGTAAATTGCGATTTTAACATTACAAGTCCCATAGACCCCTGCAGGAAAAAAATGCTGCAAATTTCGCAGGGGGAAAAAAAAAAAAAAACTGTAGTGGGTAGTCACCCTTATTCTGTAAAAAAGTACAAAAAAAAAATGCCAGTCATTATCTGTTTATCTTACTTCCTCAAAACAGGAATAAAAAGTAATTAAAAAAACAAAAACAAAAATGTGTACATATCAAAAGAGTACCAATGAAACTATAAGTTGTCCCACAAAAAAAAAAAAAAGCAGATATCGCGCTGCTGATTGAAAAGTTAAAAAAAATGCTCTGGTCATGTGGCACCACACAAAAAGTCTTTATATTTTGCAAAAGTAGTAAGACATAACAAAACCTCTATAAATTTGGTGTCATAATCGTAATGACCTGTAGAAAAAAGGTAACCAATATTTATACCACACTGTGAAAGCATAGATAAATCGCAACAAACAATGCTGGAAATTAGCTTTTTTTGCCATTTTCCACAAAAAAAGTTATTCAATACATTATATGTAACTGAAATTGGTTACTTTAAAAACTGAAACTCATCCCACAAAATGCAGGGTGTCATACAGCTACAGCGACAAAAAAATAAAAAAAGTTATAACCGCTGAAACACAAAAGAGGAAATCAGTTACTGGCTCTTAAGGCTACAATTAGTTGTGGTTAATAATGTGCTCAAGGTGACTGTTCTGCGGCAATTATATTTACATGATATAATCTACATTAAAAAAGCGACTTTTAGGGGCGGGGGGGGGGGGGGGCGGCAATTTTTAAGTGACTGTTGGAGGGGGTTAATGTGCTTTAACTATAGGTGCTCCAAAGTGTGGCTGAAGAAGATCATAAAAGCCAGTAGTATAAGCTTTGACAGTATAGACTCAAATTCAATACACTATCAGTGTCTTTAAGCAGGAGTGCTTCCATGGGGGCTTCCTTTCCTTTCTGCAAAGTGTATCTTTGGACCGCCGGTGGAGTAACTGGTCGCAGCTTTATACTATATCATGTTATGTTTCGCCTTTGCATTTTGTTGTAATATTTGTGAACTCTTCTTTTGGCCTCATGCCCAAACTCACCTGTCCGGATCCGCGGCAAGAGCATCGACCGGTGAGCCGCTGCGCATGCACAGTGCAGCGCATAACGCGACGGCGCTGGGCTCTGACACGGAGTCTCGCTGTACTTCTGCTGATGCATCGTTGGACAGACGGCTTTGATTGACTGCAATGGAAGCCGTCTGTGCAATTTTCTGCACAAGATGAACATGCTGCGATTCTCCACTGCGAGCAGAAATTTGCAGTTGGTTTCCACTCATGGGCAGGGGAGAGTCATTTAACATTGCATGCCTATGGGCGGCTATTGCTGCGGAATTCATGGCCAGACGCCCAACGCAAATTCCGCAGCAATTGCCAACCATAGGCATGCGAATTCCGCAGCAAAAGCCATCCATAGTCTGCGGAATTCGTGGCGGGCATCTGGCCGAGCATTCCGCAGTGATAATCTGTCCGTGGGCATTAACCCTATGCCCGAGTAGATAAATAATCTTTATTTGTATAGCGCCAACTTATTTTGCAGCGCTTTTAAGCATGGGAGAAACACAGACAATACAACAATTACATGTGATATCCAATCAGTTTGAAACAAACGGGGTGGGGGTGATACAGGAGGTACAATGGGGGGGGGGGGGGAGGAGGAACACAGGCAGTACGGAATTACATGTGGAAACCAGTTATTAGGAAGCAAACGGGGTGGGGAGGTAAGGAGGTGCAGGGGTAGAGGTCGTCTGCGGTAGGCAAGGTGGAAGGTGTGGGGAACCATAGGGAGGGGCAGGGGACTAGGTCAAGAGATTTGGTATGCCTCCCTGAAGAGGTGCGTTTTTAAGGTGCGTCTGAAGTTCATCGGGAATTGTCCGGATGCCTTGGGGTAGAGCGTTCCAGAGGACGGGTGCTACTCTGGTGAAGTCCTATAGGCGAGCATGTGGGGTTCGTATTATAGGGGTGTTTAGTCTGAGTGTGCTAGCGGAACGGAGTGAGCGGGCTGGGTGGTGCACAGACAGGAGGGAAGTGATTACGGTGGCGCGGCGTCATGGAGAGCTTTGTGGGCAAGGGTGAGGAGTTTAAATTTAGGTCTGTAGTGGATGGGCAGCCAGTGCAGCGACTGGCACAGTGTAGTGGTGTCTGAGTAATGGCTGGATAGAAAAAGGAGCCTAGCTGCCGCATTTAGTATGGATTGGAGTGGGAAGAGGGGAAGGCCAATGAACAGCGAGTTGCAGTAATCAAGTCCGGAATGGATCAGGGCGACAAGTGTCTTTAGCGTGTCCATGGTTAGAAACGGACTGATTTTAGCAATATTTATGAGGTGCAGGTGGCATGTTCAGGCCAGATCAGTTACATTGTGATGGTATATTAAGGCCCTTTTACACTCATCTTTTAAAAGACTGCAGGATGCTCTCGCCATGGCATGTGTATACTAGCCACAAGGAGAACAAGGGAATGTGTTGGCAACTGCTTGCACAACTGGGCGTGTGTTTAAATACACACTGGGTTCTGCAAATAGCTTCTGGAGGTCTTTTACATGCAAATGAAGATGCTAAAGCGTTAATGGCCATTAAAGCCATTAACACTTTACGTAAATACATTGCTAAATCTTTCAATCTTTCGGCAGTTTGAAAGATTATCTTTTGCATGTAAAAGGACATTTATATAAGTACAGTATCAAACCTCATTTACTGGAACTGTGCTATTAAAGAGGTTTTGCGGAACTGAAAAAAATATATCTAAGGCCACTTTTACAATTGTTGGTCAGTCTAAATGCATGCACCAACTGGACGAAGAAAGAGAATTTTGTGTCTCGTTCATCGTTCTGTTTTTGCATGCATAAAACAGAACGATGGATCACGCCGTGTAAACAGGCAGTGATTATTTTAACCGCCACCATTAACGCAGTAGTGCTCATTCCTGTGTAAAAGCACAGTGAGGATTATCGCTGGGACGACCTGTTGGGCATCCATTGCCCGACAGAACATTCTGTGTAAAAGGGCCTTAAAGGGGTTGTCCCGCGGCAGCAAGTGCAGTTATACACTTCTGTATGGCCATATTAATGCACTTTGTAATGTACATCGTGCATTAAATATGAGCCATACAGAAGTTATTCACTTACCTGCTCCGTTGCTAGCGTCCCCGTCGCCATGGTGCCGTCTAATTTAGATGTCTTCTGGCGTTTTTAGACGCGCTTGCGCAGTACGGTCTTCTGGCTGGTGAATGGGGCCGCTCGTGCCGGAGAGCTGGTCACTGCATCATCATCGTAGCTCCGCCCCGTCACGTGTGCCGATTCCAGCCAATCAGGAGGCTGGAATCGGCAATGGAACGCAAGGAAGGAGAAGAAAATCCACGGTGCACCATGGAAGAAGACCCGCGGTGCACCGTGGGAGAAGACCAGCGGCACCATCTTTAAAAGAAGAAAAGAAGAAGCTGCAGAACGCTGATGCAGGTAAGCGCAATGCCATTTTTAAAAACTAACCTATGCTTTCTTTTTAACAGGGCAGAATGCCGCGGGACAACCCCTTTAAGGCAAAAAAAAAAAAATAGAACTTTAATGTGCATAAGTAGCTGCTCCCTGAATGTCTATACCTTAAGGACTACCCTTTTGTTGCAATTACAGATACTAGTCTCTTGGGACATCTCCTTAGCTTGGCACGTCTAGACACTGAGATTTTTGCACTTTCTTCCAGTTAAAGCTGCTCTAACTCCTTAGAATTAAAATGTTTGTGTTGATATACAGCATCTTCCAGTCATGCCATAGATTCTCAAATAGATGGAGGTCTGGGCTTAAATTAAGGCCCATCTACACGCAAATACAATCTTTCAAAAGGATTAAAAGATTGACAGTTTTAGCGATCATTTTATCATATAGCATTCCCTATTACTGGGACCACTGTGAGGTACCCCGTTACTACTTGGGCCACCGTGGGGGTCGTTATTTTTACTGGGGCCACCGTGCGGGTCACCATTTTTACTGGGGCCACCGTGCGGGTCACCATTTTTACTGGGGCCACCGTGCGGGTCACCATTTGTACTGGGGCCACCCTGCGGGTCACCATTTTTACTGGGGCCACCCTGCGGTTCACCATTTTTACTGGGGCCACCCTGCGGGTCACCATTTTTACTGGGGCCACCATTACTACTGAGACCACTATAGGGGTCACTATTAGGGTTTGTTCACACAGGTGTAATCATATTTCGGTCGCACAAATACGCTGCGTATTTGCGCAATTGAACATTGCTTATGCCTGCATATTTGAGAAAGCAAAAGAGAACGCAGATGGGCCCACTGAGATGGTGCGCAAATATGCAGTGAATACATAGGTTTCCTGCGCATTCACCACGTATTTGCGCGACCCATTCACTTCAATGGCCTATTGGGGTGCGTAGTACGTAACAATATAGGCCATGCTGTGTGACAATATACATCATGTGATTGAACTCATTGAAATCAATGGCCTCTACTCACTGCATATTATGTACGCAAATACGCTTGTGTGAACGAGCCCTTACTGTACTGTCTGACAATCGGCCCTTTGAAGGTCACCATAAGTCTGATGTGGCCCTCAGTAAAGAGGAGTTTGACACCCCTGAACTAGACGATTTCTTTTCACACGCAACGACGCACGAACAATTATTGTTATGCCAGTATAAAGCCTCCATAGCAGTTTGGGGGGAGGGGGGGGGGGGGGAAGGGAAAAAAAAAAAAACCACGAGGCAAGCTAGGTGCTGCCCTGCCTTTTCCGCACATAGTTAATTCTACGTACGTGAAATATGGGGCAAGTCCTATCTTTCTTCCACCCGCACAATTAACGAGCAACAATCCCGCTAGTGAAAAACGAAACCATTGAAATTGGGGGTTTTGTTTTGTCCCGTTATGTGGACCGTCATCACAGCCGCGTGACGGGAGAAAAGCATGTTCGTCTAAAACCGCCCTGAAGCCTAATGAGCTGTGTTCTTTTCTCTGCGTTTGGCGCAGTATCACACCATTCCTCTTGCGTATTTTCACAGCCATCATAAACTGCTATAGGACTTTTGCCGCATAAAACGCAGAAAAATAAGATCAGGTCCTACTTTTATTTTTACATGCGCACAAAATGCATTATTGAGGATGCTGTGGTTAGCGCGGGCAAATACGGTCGTGTGAAGAAACCCTAAAAGGGCTCTAATGCTGCGTTCAGACTGAACGACTATCATTGAAACGAGCGAAAGTGAATGCTAATGATTCGGTCTAAACGTAAGCCAACCTCCGAACGACGAATAAGAATGGCTCACTTCTCATTCGGTTTCAGTTGGCAAGAAAACCAGCGCCGACTCGTACAGCTTGTGAGACACTGAAGGAGAAGCCAATGATTCTCTGCGATGATCTGCCCCCGAGCGGACGAGGGCGTGAGGACGGCGCCAGCTTCTTCGCTTGGACAAGCGAGAAGGGTGAGGCTCCCGTGCCGTGTGAAGGAGGCCTTCCACTCGGTCACTGGCTTCTTCCTGTGAATCCCTTCCTCCCCCTGTTGTTCTGGAGCTGCTGAGGACTACGGGGCCGGCTCTCCTAGTTGTCCTGTAGCCCTCCTCTCCCAGCCACAGAGTAAACAGCAGCAGGACACAGTGAAGAAAAGCTCTTACCGTCTGTCTGCTGGATAGCGGCTTCACACCAGGAAGTGGGCGCAGCTGCAACTATCACCTCAGGAAATGGGATCGCAGGGCGGCTGCACACGCAGCATGTCGGTTTTCACACACGGCACAATTTTTATTTCCTTCCATTTTAGCCCAGAGATAGAAGTCGGAGAAAAGGAAACATAAAGGAAGAGCTTCGACTTCCCACATTCTGCTGGACGCACTTCTGGATTTAACTCCGAAAACTGCATTCAAAACTTAGTGTTTTTTTTGCCATTTTCCACAAAGAAAAAAATGTTAACTTATGCAATACATTATATGTATCTGAAGTTGCGCTATAGTTAAAGCCAGGCTCCCCCGACCGTATTACGCAGCATTTTATCGCTATGTGAGCCGGCCTGTCGCTGCGGATGGCAGCGATTGTGCACCTTGTATGACAGTATCTCACGCACGCTGTCAAGTGCAGTCTGCAGGGTTTGATTTTTTTTTTTAATTTCCCGTTCTGCCGCTTAGCACATATGAATAGGGTTTGTGTTCAGGCATTATCTCATGGGCTCCTGTGTCGCACATTAAAATTCGTAAAAATAAAACGCATACGAATCTGCATGTAAGAAACGCATTTAAAAAGCGCCTGACTATAAAAAAAAATAAATAGAGAAATACCAGGATATGTGGAATGTATGGTTGAAGCCCTACAGACTTTTAATTGTGCCTCTCACACACTGTGCGCAAAAAAAAAGGACGCAACATGCACTATCTTGGAGCGTATTACGCACACATACACGCCTAGATAATGTAGGGGATTGTCGGCACGCAGAAATACGCAATTCATTGCGTACGTGCTGTGTACTTCCGCACAAAAGATGCGCACGCTGAAGACGCTCATGTGTGAGATCCCTAAGGCCTCTTTCACAGAGGCGTCAGCGATACCGATGCTACAAAAAAAATAAAATAAATCGCTGTGATATCGCCGCTTTGTAGATGCAATTTGGCAGCATCGGTGATGGAAAACATTTTGCGTTGCGTTGCGGCTACCTGCAATTTTGTTAGGCACAGGTGCAAAAACACTCCTTTACCGTGCAAATACATTACACAGGAGCATTGTTTCTGCTTACGCGCTTCTGTGTGGCTGCCCTAAAAGCGCTTTCACATGAGCGTATGTTTTTGCACACACCTTAGTGCAAATACGTTGCGCTATGCATGAGGCTTTTTGTGGTTGTATTGGCGTGTTTTACTGTACATTTTGCGCACGTTCATTTGATCGCAGCAGACAAACCCGCCCCCTGATTTAAATGCCCAGTTAGCCTATTGAGTTTAAGATGTGTTCTTTTTTCCACTGAATTGCGCAGCAAATTGTGCACCTCCCATAGACTTCAATGGGCACCTTTAATGAGCAGAAGGATAGTGCAGGTCCCGCACTTGTGAGACTGGAGACAGAACGCTGCACAAGTGCAGCCAGCTTTCCATTCTTCAAGAACTCTCACATTCCAGAAGCTTACAGAGGAGGAATGTGGATGAAAAGGGTTCTAAAAGCAACTGCGATGTTTATCAACCAGAAGCATGTTCTGCATTTGAAAACTGCATTGCTGCGCCGTATGAACTGGTTCATAAATGTATTCCTTTCACCTAGATTTATACTATAAGAGTAATATCACAATCAAAACAAGCCGTTACACAACGGAGGGTTCACACCGAGGTTTCCATATCTTCCAAGTGCCTGAATACCATTTTCATATTCAGTAACACAGATATTAGATTACTGGAGTTACTTACTTTGTTGAAGTCGATGTAGCCAAGGACTTTCTTTTTTCTTTAGAAGGTACAGCTGCAGTATACAAGTATATATTACGTTGCAGAGTGTGTGTGGTCCAGTCTGCTATGAGCAGTGATGGTGGGAGGGTACAGCCTCCTAGACAAGAAAAAACTATTTGGAATCCATCAGGAGTAGAAGGAACTGTGCTAGGCTACTGTGAATGCTCACCCGTCTTTGTTTGTAGCTGGTAACAAACAGAAAGGCTCTTTTTGTGTGGCACTGCAGAGATATTGTTCCATCTTCCCTATGGACACTGCTTTTGTGAAGCTCTACAGCTGCAGTTGATAAAGGGACAATGGAAAGTGGGCATGTACACTATCATACCAAACGTAATTGGACACCTGAGCAAGAATGAACCCCTTAGTGACACAAGAATTAACCCCTTAAGTGACACAAGAATTAACCCCTTAGTGACACAAGAATTAACCCCTTATTTTGCACCTTAGTGACCAGGCCAAATTTTGGAAATCTGACATGTGTCACTTTAACATAGAATAACTCCATAAAAGTTTTGCATATCCAAGTGATTCTGACATTGCTTTATGAGCAAGCACGCTTGGATAAGTCAGTTACTCGAGCGTTCGCTCTACTCGAATAACTGCATTCTTGTCCGAGCGTGCTTGGAGGGGGGGGATCTGTTTTGTGATTGATGTACATCTTTCTCTCTCTCTCCCCAATTCCCGTTTTTATTTTCTGGATTCATTCCCATCCCTGCATTACTAAAGAAGGGGTCTATTTCCTCAAAACATGTTTTACTGCTGGACTATACAGTAAAAGAAGTTGGCTTTATCTTCTTATCTCATGCTTTCTTCATTGGAAGGTTGGGCCATACATTAGTTTTTATCCTATGTCTTTGACCACCCTTTACCTTCAAAACAGCATCACTTGTTCTAGGTGCATGGCACAATGTCAGAAAATTTGTAGGATTATAGTCAGGTGTTTGATTAACCAATTATACCAAAAAGATAATAATGATCATCATCATTTTCATATGTAGATTGAAACACAGTCATTAACAGAAACAGCTGTGTAGGAGGCTTAAAAGTATGAAGAACAGACCAACTCTGCTGCAAAGGTGAGGTTGTGGAAGACCGTTTCATGTCATAGTTCATACACCATGGCAAGACTGAGCACAAGAACACGCAAAGTAATTTTATTGCATCAGTAAAAGTCTCTCCCAGGCAAAGATTTCAAAGCAGGCTGGGTTTTCAAGATCTGATGATCAAGCTCCTTTGAAGAAGAGTAAGGCCTCATGTCCAGAGGTGGATTTGACTTGTGGAATCCATGCTGGAGATCCACAAATCAAGCCACCCATAGGGATGCATGGGAATCAGCAAATTAATTAAAGCGTGCAGGTTTGATTCAGATTTCTGGTTCAGAAAACAAATCACAGCATGCTCCATTTCTGTGCGGATCCTGCACTGATGGCTTTCATTGAAGTCAATGGAAGCCGTCTGATCCGCGGCACACCCACAGCTGACACTGCGGGAAAGCAGAAGTTAAAAAAAGAAAAACAGCGTTCTGCGCATGCGCCTGACGCGCCTGACTGTATCCGCAGTGCAGAAGAAAAAAGATCCGGACAAGAGTGAGAACACCTGGACAGGTCCACAGAAGACCCGGACAGGTAAAAATATGTCCTTGGCCACAGGCAGGGTTGGCTCCCACGGGCGGAATACAACCCGCCCGTAGACATGAGGCGTAAAGAAACAGGCAATGTTATTGTCCATAGATGCAGTGGTTGGCCAAGGAAACAGTGCAGCAGATGAAAGACACATCATACTTACTTCCTTTCGAAATGAGAAGATGTCCAGCAGTGCCATCAGCTCATTACTGGCAGAAACCAGTGGGAAACAGATATGTTATCTACAGTTTGGAGAAGTCTGGCTGAATGTGTTCTTCATGGAAAAATTGCAGCCAAGAAGCCATCCCTTCGACGTAGAAACAAGGCCAATGACTATGCATAACAACATAGGAACCTGAGTGCAGAAAAATGGCAGCAGATGTTTTAGACTGATGAGTCAAAAACTGAAATATTTGGCTGTAACAGAAAGCAGTTTGATAGCTAAAGGGCTGGAGAGCAGTACAATAATGAGTGTCTGCAGGTAACAGTGAAGCATGGTGGAGAGCGGTACAATAATGATTGTCTGCAGGTAACAATGAAGCATGGTGGAGAGCGGTACAATAATGAGTGTCTGCAGGTAACAATGAAGCATGGTGGAGAGCGGTACTATAATGAGTGTCTGCAGGTAACAGTGAAGCATGGTGGAGAGCGGTACAATAATGAGTGTATTCAGGTAGCAGTGAAGCATGGTGGAGAGCAGTACAATAACGAGTGTCTGCAGGTAACAGTGAAGCATGGTGGACGTTCCTTGCAAGTTTGGGGCTGCATTTCAGCACAATAAATGAAGTGAATTAATGGTGTAATCAAAGCTGAGAAATACAGGCATATACTTAGCAATTATGCAATACCATCTGGGAGTCGTCTTATTGGCTCCAAATTTATTCTGCACGAGGCCAACGGCCCCAAACATCCAGCCAATGTCATTAACAACCATCTTCAGTGTAAAGAAGAACAAGGAGTCCTGGAAGTGATGATATGACTCCCACAGACCCCTGATGTCATCATCAAGTCTCTCTGGGAAGGATTTGAATAAGGCCAGGCTCAAATGGTCGTATGCAGAATCCGCTGCATGCCTCCCGCATCGGATTCCAGCTGTAAGACCGGCAGTGACCCTGCATACGGCCGTGTAATTGTATTGCGTATGACCGCATACTCACGCAGGCGGTTATTCGCAGTACACTTTTTTTGTTTGCTCTTTCAAATTTCCTGCGCCGTTGCTTAGTGATGGTACACGTACCTGCAGCCCATACACATTGTATTTGCGTATGTTCTGCGGGTAAATCCACAACCATAGAGCACAATGGGCTCTATGCCGTGAATATCCACTATACAATAGAACATGCATTCTATTTTCCGAGAGATTACGCAATTCCACCAAGATCAAAACCTTTATATATGTTGCAGGATGAAAGAACGGAGAGGGAGGGCATGAAAGAAATCTTCATATATATTAAAGATATAAAACTAGAGATGAGCGAGTATACTCGCTAAGGCACATTACTCGAGCCAGTAGTGCCTTAGCTGAGTATCTCCCCGCTCGTCTCTAAAGATTCGGGGGCCGGCGGGGGAGAGTGGGGAGGAACGGAGGGACGATCTCTCTCTCCCTCTCCCCCCCCCCCCCCCCCGCACCTCGCCGCAACTCACCTGTCACCCGCGCCGACCCCCGAATCTTTAGAGACGAGCGGGGAGATTCTCAGCTAAGGCACTACTCTCTCGAGTAATGTGCCTTAGCGAGTATACTTGCTCATCTCTAATAAAGAAAGTTCAGGAAGGAAGTGTTTTCCTAAGAAATCTTAGAGTAGTAGATGCTTGGAACAAACTTCTAGCAGATGTGGCGGGAAAATCAACAATAAATGAATTCAAGCTGCCTGGCATAAGTATATATGTATCCTAAGAGAGAAGTAGGAGGGAAAGAGACTAGATGGACTATGTGGTCTTTTTATCTCAATTTTCTATGTTTCTAGAATTCACTGTGGAATTACAGGCAGTATTGTTTAAAGTTTATGATTTGGGCATTATTCCAAAGAAAGTGCCAGATAGATTGGAGTTTGAGCATAAAGAATTCCTATCTTTTACCTGCTTCCAAAGGTCCATAGAGATCCAGCTGATCGTCTGGGATGTCCATTCATGTCCAGAATAGGAGGATTATCTGTTCCGGTTTGTAGATTTATTTTTTTCTGGGACCAAATAAATGGGATAAATCTATATATTAATTGAGATTTTTGTATTGAAGAACAGGTTTTTCCTTCAGATATACAGTAGCGCCATGGGTGCTGCATGTGTCCTCTCATAGACAAACCTCTCTCTCGGTTTTGGAAAAGGGAAGTTTCGCACAGCAACGACGCACCTATCCCCAGGATAGGCAGTCAGCACTTGTTCAGCAAGGGTCAGCTACTCAGGATCCCAGCCAATCAGCTGATTGATTGGCGGGGATCTTCAGTCCATACTGTTGAAGAAATTATAATTTAGGTAGATCAATATCGGCTAGCCAGGCCTTTTCTGATTTCAATAAACGTTTGGTCTGACCCATCCTCAAAGTATATTTATATAAGAAACCATTTAGATCAAGCAAGCAAAATATATATAACTATATGATCTTCACATACGTAGTTCTGGAAAACAACAAAACTTGGCATATCACAATAACATTAGTCGAACGTTGTTCGTCGTCCAACCTAATTTTGGCGTACTCCTTACAGATGCAATTTTCCATCTGCTTAGGAGATAATAATCCAAGGACAAAACTTCCATTTTTTCTAGAACTATTTCCTAACTCCAACCACATGAATACACCAGAAAATAGTGTAAAGGTCACTATGAACTGAGCTCATACAATCTAGAAGGCTACATCATTTCTCCACCAATACCAAGCACAGCACCATATATCGTATAGCAGGCGTATTGCCTCAAAACTTCTATTCAGTTAAATGGAACTGAGCTGCTTTCAGGCCATGTGGCCGATGAGTGTGATGTCACAGGCTTGAGAAGAGGTCGCAGTGCTTACTTGAGGTCCGCGGCCTCTTAAATCAGCTGATCGGTAGAGATCCCGAGTGGCAGACCCTCACTGATCAAATATTGTTGACCCATCCTGAGAACAGGTTATCAATAGTTTAGTCCCGGAAAACCCCTTTAAGATGACTTATAGTAGATGGAAGGTGGAATTCTAGGATGTTCAGCTGCTAGTTGATTCTGATGTGTTGATACAAAGGGATGTTCATAGGAAAAGTACTTTGTTAATTCATTGTTGCGCGCATCATCCGAACACACTGCATCCACAGTGCAAGCCATATTAGTTGGCCAACTTTTGGGCATGAAACTCAATTGTTCAACTGAAATGACATTTGAACAGAAAGGGAATCTTGATCAGCAATTCCTTGATACGGGGTATAGTTGTTGGTTGCATTAAAAACACTTCTAAGAGGCCTAGAGTTACTCCACGTGAAAACTCACTATGACTGTCAAATACAAGGAATACGTGGAATAATCAAATTAATCACAGTATAGCCAAAGAGGGATGTCAAAATGTAGTACAAGTTCACTGGGGGCACCTCTAAAAAATAACTTTTAATAAGATAAAATTAAAACTAAGAGCTGATACCAAAAGAAGACAAACAATACACAAAATACACTACACAACTGAAGCCCCATTTACACGCAAAGATGATCACTCAAAATTCGTTCAAAAGATAGGATGATTGATAGTTTGAGGGATCATTTTGCATAAGTTGCTAATGAGCACTAATGCATATTAGTAGCTTATTAGCTTTATTTGCATGTAAATGAGCCTATGTGCGCTGTATGCAGATAACAGCAGTGTGATCTGTTCTCTGCATACAGCTCCTTTGTTCTACCTGGGGACTGCAGCTGAGTACAATGTAATCAGCTCTCCCGTGTAGAAACACAGCATGCAGTCCCTGCTATCAGCTCTCCGGCCGAAGGATGGATTTTAAGCTCACCTAAAAATCTTCATTTAGCCGAAAAACAAACGATGGTAGCATTTACACGTAACGATTATCGCTCAAAAGACATTGTTTAAGCGAATTTTGAGCAATAATCATTGCATGTAAATGGGGCTTAAGAAGTCAGGGATAATGGAGCAAATGATCCCTGAACAGTTAGTCATAAACCAAATTAAACTCATGGGAAACTGCATCAGGTAAAGCTCCATTTACATGGAATGATTATCATTCAAACAATGGCTTTTGAGCAATAATCACTGCGTGTAAATGCTACAATCGTTTGCTTTTCGGCCGAACGATGATTTTATGTTGAGTTTAAAATCCATCGTTCAGCCGGTCAGCTGATAGAAGGGACTGCACTCTGTGATTCTCCATGGGAGCGCTAATAACATAGTTTTTCCGCAGGACAGCAGCTGAAAACAATGGAACTGCATGCAGATAACAGACCGCCTGCTGTTATCTGTATACAGCTCGGGGAGGCTCATTTACAAATTTGCAAATGAAGCTAATAAGCTACTAATGGGCATTACTTGTTTCTAAGATGCTAATATTACACAGAACCCCTTAGGCCTCATGTCCACTAGGAAATTCGGGCCCGCGTGGATTCTCCATTCAGAATCCTGCAGCGGGTCCCACCTTTCCTGCAGACATGAGGCCTATAAATTGATATTAGTCACCTGTCCAGACGCTGCGGGTTCCCGTTCGTCGCTGCTGGATCTTCTTTCCTTCTGCCCGGCGGATGTGCTTGGCACGCTGGCAGCGTGCCACGCGCATGCGCCGTGCACTCTTCTTTTTTTTCTTAATCCCTGCTTTCCCGCGGCAGAGCAGAAATTCAGGTGCGGGTGTACCACGGATCCGGACGGCTTCCATAGGCTTCAATGGAAGCCTGCGGGAGCCGTCTGTGCGGGAAACCAGCAGAAAATGGAGCATGCTGCGGGTGATTTCCCGCACGTGTGATCCGCGCGGCAGGAAAAAAAGAGATCCGCAGGTATTTACTTATCTGCGGGTGTCCAATGCATCCCTATGGGTGTGAATCACGCATGCGGGACACCTGCACGGATTTCATAAATATAATTAGCCAGCGGACATGAGACCTTATCTAGTCACTTCCCTCTTTTCTCTGAAGATAAGCCAAGTAGACTTAAAGGGGTTGTCCCGCGCCGAAACAGTTTTTTTTCTTTTTTTAACCCCCCCCCCCCGTTCGGCGCGAGACAACCCCGATGCAGGGGTTAAAAAAACAACCCGCACAGCGCTTACCTGAATCCCGGCGGTCCGACGTCTTCATACTTACCTGCTGAAGATGGCCGCCAGGATCCTCTGTCTCCGTGGACCGCAGGGCTTCTGTGCGGTCCATTGCCGATTCCAGCCTCCTGATTGGCTGGAATCGGCACGTGACGGGGCGGAGCTACACGGAGCTACACGGAGCCCCATAGAGAACAGGAGAAGACCCGGACTGCGCAAGCGCGGCTAATTTGGCCATCGGAGGGCGAAAATTAGTCGGCACCATGGAGACGAGGACGCCAGCAACGGAGCAGGTAAGTATAAAACTTTTTATAACTTCTGTATGGCTCATAATTAATGCACAATGTACATTACAAAGTGCATTATTATGGCCATACAGAAGTGTATAGACCCACTTGCTGCCGCGGGACAACCCCTTTAATAACGTTAGTAGAAGAGAGCGTCATGTAATGCCCCATTTACACCGGGATGACTGTCATCTGAAGCGCACGAGCGGGTGACGCCGCCGCTAGTTGTTCGCGCTCCTGCAGAATCTTTAGACAGGCAGATCAACGCTGAGAATCGCTAACTTCTCGCTCGATCCTACGTGAAACACTGAGCGGGAAGCGTTTAGACGTAGCGAGAAGTGAGCAAACCAGTGATGAGCAACAAAGGAAAACCAAACGAATAGTGCACGATGGCTTGGCGTTTAGACATAACGATTATCGCGCGTTTTTGTTTGTTTAAATGAATTAAGCGCGACAATCGTTACGTGCAAATAGCCCTTAACACAATGTGATAGAAGTAAACCCAGTAGAAATAAACGTGGTGCCGGCAGCACTATCCCGAGCAGCAGCGGGGCAATGTGATGGAACCGGAATCCCAGGATGCAATCTTAGAACAAAATATAGAGGGAAGACGTGACGGCATATTTGGTGCAAAAAAGTCTTTATTTCCCATAAGTCAGAGGACAGCAATGTTCTGCCCAAACAGTCATGTAAAGCTGCCAGCAAGGGAGGGATGTTGATAAGAGCTCACATCCACTCCCAATTACTAAATCAGACTGCATGTATCAAAGTTATCAGTATAAAGCATGCAAAGCAGAGCCATCCCTGCGGCTAACAGACATAGATAACCATATGCCACTCAACAGTCACTATTGGTTATCTATGCAGACTAGCTGCTGGTTATCCTATCTATGGTCTGCGCTTGTTTGCATACTTTGTATTGTTAACATTGACGCCTGCAGTCTGTTTCAGTAAGAGCAGGCTCACAGGAGCGGACGCATGACGCGGTGAATGGAGTAATGGAAGGTACCTTATTTTAGGTGCATAAAAAACTATTGCTGGCTGCCAAAATTCCAACCCTACATGACTGACTATGTACTGACTATGTATATATAATGTCTCTTCCCCTTTAAAAGCTAGTATTTAAGGACAGGAAAGTTGAAGACAAATTCCCCCAAATTTGGGATTGCTGGATAAATTCCTCATATTCTCTATGCCCAGATACCATGTGTACAACTCTACCAGAGTTTATGGGATTAGAACACCCCCCATCATTGTGTGCTGTCTAACGCTCCCTAACTGGGGTAGCTGTACACACACAAATTTCTGACAAGCGGCTGAATTTGGCATTGTCCCAGTCATTTCTCCGTTTTCTGCTTGCACACAATACTATGCAGCTAGTATCTTTACATGTGCTGTAGTAGGGCTTTTACCCACTAGCCTTTTTTTAGCTGCGATTTCGCTGCGTTTTTTTCCCCCAAATGTCAATTCGCACAAAAATTGCAGAAGTGCAAACTTGCGTTTTTTGTACGACGCGATTTTAACATTAGAAAGTCCCATTGACATTTGGAAACAAAAAGCGAAATCGCAGCGAAAAAAAACCCGCTAGTGGGTTTGAGCCCTTATTGTATTGTTTTCTCTCACATTTAAGTGCTTTACAAACCTGGATCCAACACATTTTGTTTGTAGAATTCAATAAAACTTTATTGTCTATAAAAATATAAATTGCAAAAAAAGAAAGTCCTCATGTGGCCATGCTGATGGAAAAATATAAGGTATAGCTCTTGGAAGGCAAGAATGAAAAAAAAACAAAACATTGCCACTAGAAATGAGCGAGCATACTGCCTTGTGCGAGTATCTGCCCGCTCGTCTCAAAAGATTCAGGTGCCGGCGGGGGAGAGCGGTGAGTTGTGGGAGTGAGCAGGGGGGAGGAGGGTGGGGAGAAAGAGAGATCTCCCCCCCCCCTGTTCCTCCCCACTCTCTTCCGCCACTCCCCGCCCCCCAAATCTTTTGAGACTGGCGGGCAGGTACTCGCAAAAGGCAATGCTCGCTCGAGTATTTGCCTTTAGCGAGTACGCTCGCTCATCTCTAATTGCCACCAATACTGGTGACAAGGCTAAGGGGTTAAACAATTGCAGTTGGTAAGTCATATGCTTATTTGTGATATTATATATAGAGATGAGCAAACGTGCTCTTTTAGAGCAATTACACGATCGAGTAACTGCCTACTCGGGTGAAAAGATTCAGCGGGCGCCGGGGTGGAGCGGGGGGTAGCAAGCGGGAACGAGGGGGGGAGCTCTCTCTCTTCCCCCCCCCCCCAATCCCCACTGCAACCCCCCGCTCACCCCCGGCGCCCCCCGAATCTTTTCGCCCGATTAGGCAGTTACTCGAAAAAAGCAATGCTCGATCGAGTAATTGCTCTAAACGAGCACGTTCGCTCATCTCTAATTATAAACCATTTTTCCCAACATGCCTAGAACATTCTACATGTTTATAACAGTGGAGGCGGCTTCACACGGGCGTATTTGCACGCACAAAGTTTGCAGTGCAATACGCAGAGAATAGAACCCTATGGTTTTAATGGGTTAATTCTCATTTCCTTTTTTGCGCACGCATAAAGTAGGACCTGCTCTATGTTTGTGCAGATCTGTGCACCAAGGATCCCCATAGAAGTCTGTGGAAGGCACACTAGGGGATGGATGAAACCCTGCGCAATTCTGTGAAAAAAACCACACATCTGGAACTCGTGTTTGTCTGCCGTACGCAGATAGACATTCCAGGCGTGCTCCAAAAATACAATAAAACACACACAAAAAAGCCTTGTGAAGCTGCCCTAACAGATAAGAACATTGTGGAGGATTTTTAGAGGGGCGGGGGGCGTTACACTTTTTCAGTGATTGTGATTTTCATAAAGCGGACAATTTTCGCCATTTGTTCACACACCATGTCAGATGAGGCAGGAGTTAAAATATCTGTACTTGATACACACAGCGATGGTGGAATGTGTAATCCTTTACTTGACTTATCAAGAAACAGGGGTCCGGTGAAATGTAAAACAGGGCCAAATGGAGTTTTCAACTCCCAGTATGAGCGAAAAGTGTCCCAGAGCACAACATATTTTTCACCAGGGTTAATAAACCAGCTTTGACAGCCATATTCCCCTACTTGTAGCCCCCAGGCCTGTGGGGGAGAATCCGATGTATAGGCATGGGTAATTCTTTCCCATATAATCATCATTGGAAAACATGCCTCATGAAAATCCTTGGAGCACGTCAATTCCATCTCCTTATTGATTACCGATGTCTTCTTTCTAGAACGTCTTCAAAAGCACAAAATAAAAGTGCTAAATTGGTGCGGAGAGGAAATGTCTGGAATATAAAACAACATTCTTGGTTAATGAATCTCCACAAATGCATCGCTCAGTTTAGCGGTCATACATTCTCAAATGGGTTGTCTGGGACTTTTACTAATGATCAGCTATCCAGAGGACGGGTGATCAATAGTTAATCTGCAAGGGTCCACTGCACTGGATTCCAGGGCCCTCTGCCAATGCGGGCAGCGCTGGCAGCAGATAACTCTCCATATTGTAGTGGCCATAGCATTACATCATACTGCAATCTGACAGGCAGTTTGCTAAGGCAGCCCTGGGGCTTTTCAGAAGGGGGCCGTACAGGACCCCCGAATATCATTCATGGGATTTAAATGCCGCTGTCAGAATTGACAGCGGCATTTAAAGGGTTAATAGCCGTTATTGGCCATGCGGCTAATTGCAGCTATAGACCGCGGGTGTCAGCTGTAATAAACAGCAGACGCCTGTGCTTCATACATACCCAGACGCTGCAGAATGTAAATGTACGTCCTGGAGTGGAAAAGGGTTAAAAAGCAAAGAGTCGCTTACTTTTCGGCGGGTATAGCTAATTTTGAGTGATAATTATAGATGAGCGAGTATACTCGCTGAAGGCAATTGCTCGAGCGAGCATTGCCTTTAGCGAGTAACTCCCCCGCTCGAGACTGCAGGTTCGGGTGCCGGCAGCGGGCACGGAGCTGTGGGGGAGAGCGGGGCGGAACGGAGGGGAGATCTCTCTCTCCCTCTCACCCCCCGCTCCCTCCTGCTGGCAGCTGCTACTCACCGCTCCCCCGCCGCCGGCACCCGAACCTGCAGTCTCGAGCGGGGGAGATACTCGCTAAAGGCAATACTCGCTCTAGCAATTGCCTTTAGCGAGTATACTCGCTCATCTCTAGTGATAATCGTTGCATGTAAAAGGGATTTAGTTTTCTTCAATCTTGTGCCATGGGAAATAAATATCCCCGAGGACACACTTCAGCGCTCGTTCACGGCGCTGTGCAGCGCCACGATTTTCGAGTAGTGTCTGTTTAATTTTAGGACGTTTAGCACTCTTCATCAATGATGGGGAATGCTAAATACCGGCAGCCCAAAAATGAAAATAAAACCAATCACAGCCATCGCATTGCAGTGAATAGCTGTGACTGGTTCATTAGGCGCTGGCTCTGACTGGCTGAGCTGCGGCGCTCAGCCAATCAGAAGCAGCGCTTCCTGGAGTTTTTCAAACTTCTGGCCAGGAAGCTATGCCGGAGAAGCTTCAAACAAGTGCCAGGGAGCTTATGGAAACGTATGCCAGAGCGGACAGCGCCTCTTAGGTGATATATATATTTTTTTACCCTGCAGCTAGGGCTTATTTTAGGGCTTTTACAGTAGAATTTACTACTGTAACAGTTGCATCGCACAGACCGATAACTGTGTTTTCGTGCAATGTGCTGCAACAGCAAGGAAGGCTCCATAGGGAAACATGGGCAACAAAACATCGCAAGACACAAGCATCTCTAGCAACCCGCAGTTTGCTACAAAACATGGCTAATGTGAAGTAACCCACAGAAAAGCATGGGCTTCATATACATGCGATTTGTCGTATTGCGAGAAAATAGCGTGACTTTGTCACCTGTGTGAAACGGGCCTAACAAAAATAGGCTCATCACTAAGGGGTTAATTTTGTATTGTGAGTTCACTTAGGAAGAAAAGAGAAAATGACACACGGAAATGACTAAATAAATAAAAATACATAAATACATAAATGACTATAAAGGGTTAATGATGACGCTACTTGGATCACGTGTGACGGGATTTCCTGCAACAGTTTCAAATCTCTTCACTTCCATATCCATAAGGACATTTTGCTGCACAACATATATGTTTAATGGCTATTACAAAGACGGATGTTTGTTTTTCTCTACTGGATAGGTGAAAACTGATAGATGGTAAGGGTTTGAACCTTTCTGGGACCATGCCGATCCCAAGAGCAGGGGCAGCTAGGTCTACAGGGGAACGGAGCAGAAGTGAAGCAGGCGCGCATTTGCTGCATTCATTTCAATGACAGCGCCGAAGATTGTGAATATCTTCTGTTGTACGTAGCATTGACTCAGATTTAGGCCGGCTGCACAAGAGCGGATTTGTATTGCGGAATCCGGAGTGGCGCCCGCCTCAGAATTCCGCAGCAAATACCTTCCATTGCATGCGATGAAAAAATGCACTTTCCTCTACATGAGTGGAAATCAATCGAGATTTTCCGCTTGTGGATGAAAAATTACAGCATGCTCTATTTCTATGTGGATTCCATATGGTTGGCTTTCATTGAAGCTAATGGAAGCCATCCGACCCGCTGCCCTAACACAATGACAAAAACTGTACTGCACATGTCTGACGGCTCGCTGTGCGGACCATCCACAGTACAGCCGGCCAAGAAGAAGAGAAGGTACACGTGGATGCCGGCTGGGCACAGGGTCGGATTCCGCTGTGAGCTCCCGCATGCAGAACCCCACCTGGTCGTGTGCAGCCGGCCTTAGGAAATACATGTTTCCATATTGTGTTACACAAATGATAAAACAATGCCATACGTAAAGACAGACAAAGACTCCAAGGCTGCTGCTATAAAGACTGTTGGTCATTTCCTTCAAGCCACAGTATGGAGTTGATCTGCAACAAGGAAATTCCAAGCCCATTTTCGTACTCTTGACTGCAATGGTAACCCATCAGCACCCTGTGAACACATTACATCCCCACGCCTCCGCAGATTGAGTGCCCCCCTGAGAGTACCCGTCCTGGTCCTCAATGAGTTAAATAGCTGATGCATACCTTGTATTCCGCTTCTCCGGTTGTGGCTGCTGTTCTGCTCTTCTTCATAGGACATGGTTGTGGTTAGTGACTGCAGCACAGACGCATAGCAGTATAAGATGCAGGGGGAGTCTGAAGTAATCTACCCCCCACATCCGACTATATTAGCTGTGGCTAAGAAATCCGCTCTAACTACCTTACACTCAGAATACTTCTGTGAAAAAAACAGAAGAAGTCAGTTTCCCAAGAGAGGTCATTGGGCTATCAGCACCTACTGCAAGCGGCATACACCCCTGTGAGTCCTAAAGTTTAGCTTGTTCTCCTAAGTAAAGAATCCTTGCATCTTCTGGGACCTGGAACTGGAATTTCTTGTTAACTCTTGAGGCACAGAACTTCTGCATGGCAGGATTCCAGAAATGTGCTTAAAGGAGTCGTCCATGATAAAATATTTTTTTACAAAGGGGTCCCTCAGTGTGTAAACCTAAGGGCTCCTTTCCACTGGCGATAGCGATATCGCTGCGAGAAAATCGCAATGTGAAAATCGCATCGCAACGCTGCAAAATCGCAAGCTTTTGCGTTGCGATGCGAGAATCTGTTTAGCCATTGCGCTGTATGGCCGACAGAAAAATGCAAAATGCTGAAACAATCCTCCTGCTGCGATTTTTAATCCTCGCATCGCAGCTTGCCCTTAACCCCTTAATGACACGGCCTATTTTGGCGTTGAGGACCAAGCGATTTTTGGTATTTTTCCATCTCCATTTTTCAAAAGCCATAACTTTTTTATTTTTCCGTCGACACGGCCGTATAAGGGCTTGTTTTTTGCGTGGCAAGCTGTAGTTTTAATCGGTGCCACTTTTGGGTACATAGACTATATAGTAAAACTTTAATTATTTTTTTTTATCATAACAGGGAGAGAAAACACATCAATTCTGGCATAGATTTTTTTTTACAGCGTTAATCATGCAGCATACATGACACACTAAATTTTTTCTGTGGGTCGGTACGGTTACACCGATACCAAAATTCTTATATTTTTCAGGTTTTTACACTTTTTTGCAATAAAAACCCTTTTTTTTTGGATTTTTTTTTTTCTCTCTAGCCTCATTCAAAGTCCTGTAACTTTTTTATGTTTCTATGTATGGAGCTCTATAAGGGCTTATTTTTTGTGAGACGACCTGTAGTTTTTATTGGTACCATTTTGCGGAATGTATGGCTCTTTCGATTACTTTTATTGCATTTTTTGAGAGGCAAAATGCTAAAAATTAGCTTTTTGCCTCTGTTTTTTAGCGTGTTTTTTTACGCTTTTTGCCGTACAAAATAAAAAGCATGTTCAACTTTTTGTACACGTTGTTACGGACGCGTCAATACCCAATATGTGGGGGTTTAATTTTTTTTAACCTTTTTTTATGCTAATATTAGAAAAAGCACAAAAAAAAAGGTTTTTTTTTACATTTTTCTTTTTTTTACATATTTCTTTTCTTTTTTTCTTTTTAATACACAATTTGAGTCCCTCTGAGGGACTTGCAGCACTGTGCCTATGATAGCTGTGAAAAGGCATGGCAGAGCTACTGCTCTGCCATGCCTTATCGCTTATACAGGGAGCATAGGCATTGGCAATACAGGACGCCAGTGTCTGGCGTCCTGTTGCCATGGTGACAGGCCGAGCTCTTGCGATAACATCGTGGGAGCTGGCCGGAGACACAGAGGGAGCGCGCTCCCTCTGTGAACTCTTTCCCTGCCGCGATCTACTTAGATCGTGGCAGGGAACTGGTTAACAGCGGGGGGCGCATCTCCGATGCCCCCCCACTGTTGCAGCAGGACGCTGGCTGTGACTGACAGCCGGCTCCCACTGCGGGATAGCGCGAGGTCAGTCATGGAGCAGGAAGGGGTTAAACATCGCTAGTGGAAAGGTTGTCATAGAACAACGTGTGGGACTTTCCTGCGAGAGCTCGCACTCTCGCATCGCACTGAAAACGTGCGATTACCTTGCCAGTGGAAAGGAGCCCTAATAAAGAGATCACAGAGCTCATATTCACCGCTCTCTGATACCTGCAAGCCCCCCACTAACACTTCAGATCCCCCCTGTGACGCCCCGTAAACCTCCCGCTCTATCAGCGATGATCACTGGGCTTTATCATTGGCTGCCTGTTTACAAGACGACTCACGCAATCTCTTTAACCCTTTAATGATGCGGCCCCCTTTTTGTTTTTTCCTCCCTCCTTTAAAAAAATCGTAGCTCCTTTATTTATCCATCGACGTCGCTGTATGAGGACTTGTTTTTTTGCGGAACGAGTTGTTTTTTTTCAATGGTGCCATTTAATGTACTGAAATTTTTTTTTTAAATTCTAAGTAGAGTAAAATTGAAAAAAAACAAAACGACATTCCGCCATCTTTCAGTGCGTCTTGTCTCTACGGCGCACAAACGGCAACGAAAGCGACATGATAACTTTATTCTATGGGTCAGTACGATTACTACGATACCAAATTTGCATAGTTTTTTTTTCAAAGACATTTAATTTTTTTTCAATTATTTTCTGCTGCATCTTCTGCGCGCAATAACTTTATTTTTCTTTCGACGTAGTTGAGCAAGGGCTCATTTTTTGCGGGATGTCCTGTAATTTCCGTTAGCACCAATTCGGAATACATACGACTTTTTGATCGCTTTTTATTGCGTGTTTTTTCTGGGAGACAGGGTGACTAAAAAAGTGCATTTCTGGTGTTCTTTATTTTTTTTTTCGGACGACGTTCACCGTGTGTGGTAAATAATGTGCTACTTTGATAGATCGGACTTTTACGGACGCGGTGATACCAAATATGTATTTTTCTTTAGTGATTTTTATTATAGATATGGCAAAAGAGGGGTGATTTAAACTTTTAATACTTTTTTTTAATTTTTTTTTTACAATTGATAAAACTTTATTGATCTTTTTTTCAATTTTCTTTTAAGCCTCCCTGGGGGACTACAACATGCAATGCTTCAATCGCTTCTGCAGTATGACGTAATGCTATAGCATTACGTCATACTGCATTCTGACAGGCAGCCTATCAAGCCACCCCACGGGGATGGCTTGGTAGACAGACTCCCAAGGCCCCCGGCTGCCAAGACACCTGCATGGCTTCCCCAATCTCACTGCGGGAGGGGGGGGGGTGTATTTAAATGACGCTGTCAGAATTGACAGCGGCATTTAAAGGGTTGATAGCCGTGATTGGCCGCACGGCCGATTGCAGCTGTTGCCCGCGGGTGTCAACTGTAATAAACAGCTGATGCCCGCGCTGTATGAAGCGAGGTGGCCTCACAACCTCTCTTCATACATACCCCGATGCTCTAGGGCGTAAATGTACGTCCTGGAGCGGGAAGAGGTTAACCCCTTAAGGACACGGCCTATTTTGGCCATGGGAACACAACGATTTTTTTTTTAATTGATTTTTGCGTGACAAGCTGTAGTTTATATTTGTATTATTTTAGGCTACATACGGCTTTTTAAATCACTTTTATTGCGTTTTTTTGGGAGGCAAAACAACAAAATAAGCATTTTGCCTCTGTTTTTTGGGGGTATGTTTACGTTTTTTGGTGCGCAGGATAAATAGTGTGTTCAATTTATTGTACAGATCGTTACGAATTTTGATGATATGAAATATGTGGGGTTTTTTTATACAAATAGGAGAAAATGCGCAAAAAGGTATTTTTTTTTACACTGTTTTTCTCTCTTTTTTTTACACTTTTTATTTTATATCCCTGCAGGGGACTTGAACTATAACAGCTATTATAATCCGTTGCAGGACTTCAATACTGCAATACCTTATGGCTTACAATAGCGATCATAAACAATGGCAAGGCGGGACGCCAGTATCTTGCGTCCTGTTACCATGGCAACCCATTGGCCCTCCGCAATTATATCGCGGGGGTTTGATGATGTCACAGAGGGAGCCCGCTCCCTTTGTGGACCTTTTACATGCCATGATCTACATAGATTGTTGCATGCAGGGGGTTAACAGCAGGGCTCGCTGTTCTTGTGTACCCCGCTGTTGCATCGGGAGGCTGTCAGTAACAGCCGACTCCCGCTGCGGGATGGCACAGGCTCAGCCTGCCTCAGTTTATGCGCTATCCCTATGATGTAAGGGTACGTCATTTTGCGGGAAGTACACCACTCCCATGACGTACCCTTACGTCATGGGGCAGGAAGGGGTTAAACACTCCCCGCTCTGTGTTTCATATTGAATGCGAGCAAGAAGCTCAAATACAGACCAGATCCCCTTAAAGGGGCACTAACGTTTCAAACAACTTCTGCTCATCTACTAGATTATTAGTCTCATTATTTCTGTAATATACCTACAGTAAAACTTTTGTTGTTTTACCACTGTAAATCAGGCTTAAAGTGGCTGCCACTAGGGGTCGCCCTGCCAGATTCTCTGCAATCCACTGTCTGTCATTAAAGTATCATTTACATGCAAAGATAATCTTTCAAACGATTGAAAAATTGAAAGATTTAAAATCGTTTTGCATGAAGTACTAATGGGCACTAATGCCCATTGGTACTTTATCAGCTTCCTTTGCATGCAAATGAGCCTCCTGAAGCTGCTTGCAGAACTCAGAAGGTGATCTGAGCTCTGCAATTAGCTCCATTGTTCTGGCATGGTCTGCTAGGAGAAAACAATGTAATCTCTACCTCCCATGGAGATAACAGCCTGCAGTCTGTTTTCTGCAAGGGATGCTGAGAGAATACAATGTAATCTGCTGCTCCTGTGGAGAACACAGCATGTGGTCTGAATGATGCTTTTTAAGCTTACCTAAAAATCATTGTTCAGACAAAACTTGCAGGATGGTAACATTTACACACAACGATTATCACTCATGTGTTATCCTTTCAAAGAATTTTGAGCGATAATCATTACATGTAAATGGGCCTTAAGTACAGAACTTCTGTAGTAACAAGGATACAGAGTCGTTTCCTTGGCAATGGAGAGAGGCGTTATCTCAACAGGGGTGCATCCGTGCACTCAGAGGCTGCAGGAGGAAAGACCGTGTGATATGTACTTGCTGGAGGTGTTTTCTTTAAAACTCTTAGTCTTTTCTTGGACTTTATCTACTGGTTTCCGTCTCTGACTGCTGCCAACCCGCACTCTACCTAGCTGTCCTCCCACATATGGTATTTCGGATGCAGGCAAGAAATACGCAGTCTTAAAGAGACATACGCAAGGAATTGACACCTGCGGCTAACACTGTATGTCCTGGGTAAAAGCCGCTGGTGCCCTATCTAAGAAGACTGCTGCCATGGAGGACCTGGTGCGACAGCTGGTGCAGATTTGTCTACAGCAACAAAACGCCCAGGCAGAGGCAAGGCAGATGCAGCAAGATACCAATTGCCTCCTAATGGAACAAATGGCAACACTGCAAGAGGTGGTGGTGACACAACGGCCTGCGGTCACAGCAAGTCAGAGCACCCACCCACAGGGGGCCCAAGGAGGACAACCAACCACAAGGGCCTCGGTGCAAGCTTCGCTGCAGAAGATGACTGCCGCAGATGACGTGGAAGCCTACCTTAACGTCTTCGAGAGGATTGCGGAACGAGAAGGGCTGCCCACGGACCAATGGGCAGATGTTGTGGCCCCTTTTCTGTCAAGGGAGCCCCAAAAGGCCTATTATGACCTAAGTGAACTGGACTCCTGTAACTACGCCAAACTGAAGGCCGAAATCCTGGCACGACTGGGAGTGACCATACAGGTGCGTGCAGGCCGGGTACATGCCTGCAGGTACTCGGAGAGCCTACCACCACGGTCCCAAATGCATGACTTAATACACCTTGTCTCCAAGTGGCTTCAGCCAGAGGACTGCACTCCTGCGCAAATGGTGGAGAGAATTAAAGCAAGAAAAAAAATCCCCCCACCCCTCCCCCCCACTGATTTCAGTAAGTTTTCAAAAAACAAAAGGAAAGCCTTGTTTGCTTTTGTGCAGTTATGTTTCAGCTTTAACGGAGCGAATCGCAGAGTCTGCAGCGCTACTTGTTCTGGTAAAAAACAAACAAAAAAAAAAACAGGAACTAAAGCGCAGGGAGAAGCATTCAGTCTTTTTGAAAACCCATTGAAATCAAATGTTCTGCAAAATGCAAAGGGGACTTTATATATCCCCTCACACAGCTTGTAGTGTAAATACTGCATCCAGACCATACGCAGCACAGATAAGACCGGTACACGGGGTCACCCGTCAGATTCCATTGCCTATCCCGCTTCCGGAATCCGACCTGCTCATCTGCAGCCGGCCAGAGGCTTCACAAAAAAACTGCATCAAAATCTTAACCCTTTGCAATCCAATTTTGAATTCAGGGATTCCTAGGAGACTCTCTTTCTGCCATTATACAGTGGCGCCGTCTGCTGGCTAGAGCCAGTACTACAGTATGGGACATGCTGGAGAGGCCTCCCCGACAGAGCAACCAGTAATATACAGTATGAATACCCTGCCGGACGTGTTCCAACATCAGAGCTGTGCAGCCTTCAATCAGAATGTCTTCAGACGTCAGACAGTGGATTTGAAAGGGTTAAATTCCACAATTTAAAAATATTGCGCATATTAACATTCCCCTATTTTACTACAGAATTTCCACTGACATCAGGCTGCATTTTCTGAGCCAACCACTAGGCAGACAACAAGGCTGTGAAAAAACAAGTGCCGTATAATTAACCCTTTGCAATCCAATTTTGGATTCAGGGTTTTCTAGGGAGTTTTCTCTTCCTGCCATTATACAATGGCGCCATCTTCTGGCTAGAGCCAGTACTGTGGTATCGGACATGCTGGAGAAGCCCCCGACAACAGAGTGGCCAGTAATCTACAGTAAGAATACCCTGCCGGTCGTCTTCCGGCATTGGAGCTGTACAGCCTTCAATCAGATTGTCTTTAGATGTCAGACAGTGGATTGGAAAGGGTTAATGAGCAATGTTGCCTCCACAATGGCTTAAGACTTTTACAAACATAAAACAGATTATAATGAACAATCCTCATTGTAGGACAGTAATATATATATATATATATATATCACTCTTCACCGACTGATGTACCCTATACATGTGTGGGTTTGTCTATAGCAAAGAACTGGTAGCCTGGTACGTGTGCGGCTGGCTGTGGTCTATAGTTCCCTCTAGTGGTAGATGATAGAAGCGTCATACATCACATTGTGCCATATGTATATTATACAAATCACACTTCTTTGGATCTGTTCTATTAGGGAAGAGCCTTAAGCAGGTTTGAAAGCTTGCTGTTCCATCTATTTGTTAGCCACTATAAGGTCTTATATCTACAAGATTACTTTGTTTCTCTTACTGGAAACAATCACATCAAACGTCATAAACTGACAGACAACACATAAAAGGGGTTGTCTCGCGAAAGCAAGTGCAGTTATACACTTCTGTATGGCCATATTAATGCACTTTGTAATGTACATCGTGCATTAATTATAAGCCATACAGAAGTTATTCACTTACCTGCTCCGTTGCTAGCGTCCTCGTTTCCATGGCTCTGTCTAATTCCGCTGTCTTCTGGCGTTTTTAGACGCGCTTGCGCTGTGCGGTCTTCTGCCTGGTGAATGGGGCCGCGCACGCCGGAGAGCTGGTCTGCATGTCGTCATCGAAGCTCCGCCTCCGTCACGTGGTGCTGATCAGCCAATGAGGTGGCTGTATCGGCAGTGGAACGCGGAAGGCAGAAGAAGAAACTCCACGGTGCACCATGGGAGAAGACCAGTGGCGCCATCTTTAAAAGAAGAAATGAAGAAGCTGCAGAACGCTGATGCAGGTAAGCGCAATGTGCTTTTTAAAAACTAACAAATGCTTTCTTTTTCACAGGGCATAATGCAGGGGTCTATTGAAAAAAAAAAAATCCGCTTTCGCTGCGAGACAACCCCTTTAAGGGCGCCCACCCACTGGCGATTTTTTTCCCTGCGAAATTCGCAGCATTTTTTTCTCTGCAGGGGTCTATGGGACTTGTAATGTTAAAATCGCGATCGCGCAAAATCGCAATTTACCGCGAAATCGCGATTTTGCGCGATCGCGATTTTAACATTACAAGTCCCATAGACCCCTGCAGAGAAAAAAATGCTGCGAATTTCACAGGGGGAAAAAAAAAAAAAAAAAAAAAAAAAAAAAAAAAAAATCGCCAGTGGGTGGGCGCCCTTAGGGTTCATTCACACCTGTATATTTTAGCTCCATAGTCTGTATCAATCAAGTCCTGAATGACACATTTTTCTATGGAGCACTTCGCACATCTGAAGTCTTTAGGGAACGCCCACACGTAGCGTAAATACTGCAGATTTACCCGTGGAAAATCCACAGCATTCGACAGTGCGTGCCGTGTGGATCAGAAGAAGAAGCTACAAAAAGAAAAGTCTGCAGCCTAACTTGACCCGTAAGGCCGGCTGCACACGGGCATATTTGCATTACGGAATCCAGGGCGGAGGAAATAGACTGCGTTTTTTTTGCTCGCGGAGAATGCTTTTTATTGAAGTCAATGTAAGCCATCTAACCAGTGTCTGTCTGCAATTAACATCGCGGAAAGATCACAAGATCCACGTTATCGCCTAGCAACGCCGTGAGAAAATCTGTACTGCGCATGTCTGACAGAGTTGTTCCAGACCCTACGCAGCATAGAAAAGACGATAGGTATGTGGGGTCACCGGCCGGGCACAGGGTCAGATTCCGTTGCGGGATTCCACATCCGGAATGCAACCCGATCAGGTGTAGCCAGTCTAAGGGTGACTACCCAATACAGTTTTTTTCGCTGCGAAATTCGCAGCTTTTTTTTTTTCTGCAGGGGTCTATGGGACTTGTAATGTTAAAAAGAGCGGTCACGCAAAAAAAAAAAAAAAAAATCGCGATTTCACAGTAAATCACAATTTTGCACGATCGCAATTTTAACAGTATAAGTCCCTTAGACCCCTGCAGAAAAAAAACCGCTGCAAATTTCTCAGTGAAAAAAAAAAATAGTGGGTAGTCACCCTTATACAGGTTTTAACCCCTTAACGCACCAGGATGTGCAGTTGTATCATGGAGGTTTAGGGTTTGTAGGGAGGGGGGAGCTGGAGCTGATCCCACTCCATACAATGCAGGTGGAAGGCATTTCTTAGGCCTCCCTCACACAGGCGTTTGCAGAAACAGTGTTTTTTCAACACTGCGTTTACTGCAAATTCATCCCAGTTTCAGCCGAGCAGGCGTTCCTTATGCCAGCGTTTTCAGCAAATAAAACCCAACATATATTTGGTATTGCTGCTTCCATAAAAGTACAAAGTAATGCATTATCATTTACGATGAACGTGATAAAGAAAATATGTCATATGTACTTATAGATGGTACCAATAGAAGATACAGGACTTCCCACAAAAAATGAGCCACCACACAACTGTCACCGAAAAAAATAAAGTTTTTATTGCTTCAGTCTTCGAACTGCTATATATTGTAAGCAATCGGGATGCACTTGCCTGCGGATCGCCGACCTTTTGCACATGAAAATGGCACACCACACGTGTAGAAACTGCTCAGGAGATGTGGATTTCTTTATCTGGCTCCTGCCAGCCTTTATTTGTCGTCACCATAATCACAAAGCACAGCAATATCAGCCAACATCAATATACACACTCCATATGCACCCCACTGTGAGTCCAGGGTTGTCATCCCTGTCGGACTCTGGCCTTTGCTAGGCCACCAGCCTGCAGCACCTCAGCTCTGCTGCACTGGTCCTCTCTCTTCTAACTTGATTCTGGCAGGAACTGGCCCTTTTCTAGTTCCTGCTCCACCCCTCTGTGTTAACCCTAGCAGCAGAAGTCCTGTCTGCAGCCCTCTACAGGCCCTTCTGTGAACTGCACTACTACACCCCCCCCCCTTTGATAAAGGCCATAGGCCGTATTACTCTTTCATTTTTTTTTTTGCCTTCCGTGGTCAAAACTCCAGGCTTAGGGGGTCTTCCGCCCTTAGGGCGCATTCAGATGAACGTATATCGGCCAGCAATTCACGCAGGCCGATATACGGCATTTCTCTCTGCTGGGGGAGGAGGCTGGAAGAGCTGGGAGCAGTGCTCTGAGCTCCCGCCCCCTCTGCCTCCTCTCCACCCCCTCTCCGCCCCTCTGCACTATTTGCAATGAGAGGAGGCAGGATGGGGGTGGGGCTAAGTTCTGGGAATTAGCTCCGCCCCCGTCCTGCCTCTCCTTATTGAAAATAGTGCAGGGGGTGGAGAGGAGCCAGAGAGGGGGCGGGAACTCAGCACTGCTCCCGGCTCTTCCAGCCTCCTCCCCCTGCAGAGAGGGACGCCGTATATCGGCCGGCGTGAATATGCGGTTGATATACGGTCGTCTGAATGCGTCCTTACTGGCTCTTTCTGAAGCTCAACTTCCATATCGAATACTTCACATCGTGCATCACTCATCTGTTTAACTGTTGCAGGTGCCATTTCTTCAGTCTGCACTTCAGTAGCGGCATGTGCACTTATTTCCATCTGTGTGCCTTCTACCACAGAGATACTTCCATTCATTTGTACAACTTCCTTATCCAGGACTGGAGTAATTTCTGAGGCCTTTTCCCAAGTCTCTGCTACCTTCGTGGCCTTCTCTGCTTCAGCAGTTTCACCTTCTGCCTTCTTTGGTCACTTGAACATCAAAGGATTGCTCACCTCCCATCTGTGGCTCAGCTCTCACTTTCTCAATGACCTTCACAGTTTTTATCTCCTTTTTAGAATTCAACAGGGTCTTTTTCACTTGTCTGAACTACACCCTAGACCTCTCTAGTCTCTGAACCTTCTTTTCAGCAATATGACCCTTTGACCCCCAGAGCTTCACCTTTGCACCTAGCTTCTTAGCGGCCCTTTGCAATACCACTTTTTCTTCTGACACCACCTTCAGGAGGCGCTTCAAGGTTAGCGCTTCAGTCTCTTAATATTCTCCAACAAGGTCTCCATTCCTTCTACCAGTTGTTGGAACACACCTTTTAGTTTTTCCCGTATCAGGTTTCTCATTTCAGCATCTGTCTTGGCGCTAGTCCAGTCTTGAATTTTAGTGCGCACCCGCTTGTTAAGCCTTTCTTTGGCAACTTTAGGAAACACTGATTTCCCCTCAGTAGGCCACTGTTCACACATCTTTTGTTTCTTCTCCCAGTTGGACACCATCTGACATTGGTAACCAAGCTCCACACTAATGTCTTCTACTTCCTGCTGAAGACTCACTGTAAACTTCAAGATCATAGACATCAGTTTGAAGACAAAACAGCTGATTTATCACTTCCGCTTCTTCTAGGATTTAACTGTCTTGCTCTTCAACCATGACCCAGCATGCAAGGTTCTCATAGTTGCTCTTCCATCTCTGACACCTGCGCCTGAGGTTTTATAATCTGCTCTGACAGATTCCTTAGTTTCTGCATCTTCCTCTAACTGCTTGAGGAACACACCTTTCTCATCTTGCATTATCTTCAGGTGTGCACTAAGACCAAGCCTCTGCTGCGTCTCTTCTTGCACCAGCCTCTGAGACTCTTCAGTCTGAGCTTCCAGCTCCACCTGCAGCCTGCTCACCCAGCGCTGTCTGCCTTCTGTCACCTTCAGTGACTTTTACTTGTAGCTCTTGAAGCTGCATTTTCACTGCATCTCTCTTGCATTCAGATGTACACTTGTCTTCCAACAACCCCTTCACCTTTTAGGTCAGCTCAAGACACTCACTTTTCCATGTTTCTTTCACTTTTTCAATTTGCTTCAACTGCTTGGACAGTTTCCCCACAACTACAGCATGACTCTGTTCCAGCTCCTGAATCTGGGCTCCATGTACTTCAGCTTTCTCATCCAAGCTCATCTGTAGTTGGGACAACAGTCTCTCATGCAGCGCTTCCTGGTTTTCCTTGTAACCCAGTAAGTCTTTCAAGATCTCTGCTTGCTTCTCTGCCTGACTGCAAGCAGCTTTCTCTAGTTCCAGCTTTTCCTTAAGGTGACTTATCTGGCACTCCAATTCACCATTTTTCTTTGCTAACTGCATTTTCAACTCTGCAACCTGATTCTGCAAACCTGTAGTTTGATTGCGTGCATGTGTAGAAGCTCTTTCTAACTTGCAACACATCATCTCCAAGTCTTGGGGTTTCATTTGCAGTTTCTTACAGTCCTGTTCACACTGCACAGATTGTGCCTCCAGACATACTCTGCGATCAGCCTAATCTCTGGCTACATCTCTGAGGTCTTGTATCTCTTCATGGGCTGTTGAAAGATATCCCTCATACTTCTTTTTCTCACTTCTTCTAAGCTCTGTTCACACTGAACATTCTTCTGTTCCAGCAACACCCGGTGATCAGCTTCCTCCTTAGCCAATCTCTCAAGACGCTCATTCTCCGCTTTCAGCTGCTCAGCTTCCTGGAGAATGCCTCCCTTTTCTTTCAGGAATTTATCTGTCTGCTCCTCTGCTAGCAGCCTATGCCTCTTGGACTCTTCTCCAAGCAGACACAAGATAGTCCTTTCTTTCTGTAACTGAACTTCATAATTTCTATTAGCAGTTTGCAGTGCTTCCTTAAAGGGGTTGTCTCGCGAAAGCAAGTGGGGTTCAGCACTTCTGTATGGCCATATTAATGCACTTTGTAATATACATCGTGCATTAAATATGAGCCATACAGAAGTTATTCACTTACCTTCCCTGCGCTGGCGTCCCCGTCTCCATGGCTCCGTCTAATTTCAGCGTCTAATCGCCTGATTAGACGCGCTTGCGCAGAAGGGTCTTCTGCCTTTGGCTCGGTTCGGCAGCAGCGGTGTTCTGGCTCCGCCCCTTCTACGCGTCATTGCGTAGCTCCGCCCCGTCACGTGTGCTGATTCCAGCCAATCAGGAGGCTGGAATCGGCGCACGTGATGGGGCGGAGCTACACGATGCCGCGTAGAAGGGGGCGGAGCCAGAACGCTGCTGCTGCTGAACCGAGCCGAAGGCAGAAGACCCTTCTGCGCAAGCGCGTCTAATCGGACGATTAGATGCTGAAGTTAGACGGAGCCATGGAGACGGGCACGCCAGCGCAGGGAAGGTAAGTGAATAACTTCTGTATGGCTCATATTTAATGCACAATGTATATTACAAAGTGCATTAATATGGCCATACAGAAGTGTATAACCCCACTTGCTTTCGCGAGACAACCCCTTTAAGAAACTTTACATGAGCTTGCATTGGTGCAAATTCCTCCTGAATTTTAAACAAGCGTTCTCTTGCTGGCTCACCCTGAACCTCAGGATCTGCCCTGACAACCTCACTTGTCTCACTAGCAGCAGCCTTTTTCTTTTTTCTCTTCTTTGCATCTTTAGTACGATCTATCCTTTCTCTCTAAGGGCATAGTACTACTAACTCCAGCACTTCTAGTTCTACACACACTATCTTCATTATTTCTTCTCTCTTTCACTAGAGGTATATTTGCACTGGCTCCCGCATGGGTGTTGGCTGCACTCCTCATTGGACCCTGTTCACATCCTGACTTCATTTTGGAAACATATCTACACATATTAGGCCCAGAATACATCCCACATATGACATTTCAGGGTTAATGGACTTTTCTTGCACCACCCCGTCAGCAACACAGTTCTCAGACAACTCTTCCTTAAATGTCCGTGCACACTGTGCGGCTTTCATGGTATCATCATGCAACACATTATGTACCGGTCGTTTTTTGAACTTTTTTGCACCCAATGCAGACACTGCAGTTTTCTCAGTACTCTCCTGCAAGGAAAACATTCTGTTATGCATTTTAACCACATTAGCATCAATGTTTCCACTCTCAAGTCCATACTGCCGAGAACCCACAGTCTCTTTAGTGGCCTCACCACTCCATGGATTCTTCTCCAGATCTCGGTTACAGTCCTTTGGCGGGGACACCTCCTGCTGTGCCCTCAAAGCTTTGCAGTTAGCCTCCAACACAGACCAGTGGGGTTTTACTGGCCACTTTGCCACTGGTCATCCGAACATACATAAGTCCATTTGCAAACACCCCCAGCATGGCTCTTTCTGGTTGCCTCCTGCACCACCCACCATCTTGACTGCACAGTCCATAATAAACAAACAAGTTCACAAACTTGCCTCGCAGACTTCTTCTGCCTAGTCTTCTGTTGCTCCCCCAGCAACCGCAAACTTCAGCCTCCTGGCCCTTTGACCGCAGCACTGCTCCCAGCAGACATCTACGTGTTGCTCCTGCAGCTTTGTGTACCCCTCCAGATCATGCCCGCATCCTCCACCAGATGTAAGAAAGCGGAGTGCACTTGCCTTTGGATCGCCGACCTCTTGCACATGAAAATGGCACACCACACACCACACCAAACTGCTCAGGAGATATGGATTTCTTTATCTGGCTCCTGACAGTCGTTATTTGTCGTCACCATAAAACACAGCAATATCATCCATCGTCAATATACACAGTCCATATGCACCCCACTTGGGTGTGAGTCCAGGGTTGTCGTCCCTGTCAGACTCTGGCCTTTGCTAGGCCACCAGCCTGCCACACCGCAGCTCTGCTGCACTGGTCCTCTCTCTTCTAACTTGATTCTGGCAGGAACTGGCCCTTTTCTAGTTCCTGCTCCACCCCTTTGTGTTAACCCTAGCAGCAGAAGTCCTGTCTGCAGCCCTCTACAGGCCCTTCTGTGTACTGCACTACTACAATATATATATATATTTATTTTATTTTTTTTAAAGTAGTACAGCAAAAAAACTTTATAAATTTGGTATCATTGTATCAATTGGACATAGAATAAAGTTATCATGTATTTTGTGCTACAAGCTTAGAAATAAGGCCACACCCCCCCTAAAAGATGGTGACATTGTTCCCCCCGATACCACTCTTGTATTCATAGTAAAATGATGCGATTTTCCTACATTGCGATACTGCTATTTCCCTATGGAGACTCATTATTGTAATGTGCATTAGGGTGGATTCAGACGACCATATATCAGCTCATTTTTTACGCCGAGCCGATATACGGTGTCCTCATCTGCGGGGCGGGGGGGGATGGAAGAGCCAGGAGCAGGAACTGAGCTCCCGCCCCCTCTCTGCCTCCTCTCCACCCCTCTGCACTATTTGCAGTGAAAGGAGGCGGGACGGGGGTGGGGCTAAGTTACGATAATTAGCCCGATCTCCGTCCCGCCTCTCCCCATTGCAAATAGTGCAGAGGAGCAGAGAGGAGGCAGAGAGGGGGTGGAAGCTCAGAGCACTGCTCCCGGCTCTTCCAGGCTGCCCCCCCCCTGCAGAGAGAGACTACGTATATTGGCTGGGCATGAGAACCGAGCCGATATACAGTCGTCTGAATCCAGCCTAACTGTGTGTGTTTTAAATATATACTGTATGGAGAAAGTTGCACTGCAAATAAGTGTTCTTTCCCCATCATGTCACAGCTGGGCATACAGTAGACTTGGAGCAACTGGTTCCTCTGGTGCAGGAGCGCTCAAACCTCCGGGACACATGTCGTGAGGAGTATCACATCTGGGCCCTTCGGGACAAAGGATGGGAGGTGGTTGCAGAGGAGCCTTGCAATGAGTGGTGGCAGAGAGCTCGCTCTGCAGCACGCATCAAAATGGGTAAGCAAAAGCAAATGTTTTTTTTGGCTGCAATTTTTTGTGAGCTGCTTCTGGCCTCCCTCACATGTACCTGCTCCGTCGCCGTCTCTTCCGTACTGCAGGTGGACCAAGTGGCTCGCCGTCGCACATGCGCAATACAGATTTTTTTTTTTTCAAAATATTTTTTCTTTTCCCGTGTTGTTACTAGGCGATGGCATGGAATCCGCGACCTGTCCGAATGTTCATTGCGGATGGGCCGCAGGTCGTATGGCTTCCATTAACTTCAATAAAAGCTGTCTGTGTGGAGCCCACATGAAAATGGAGCATGCTACGACTTTTCCTCCGCGAGTGGAAATCGCAATTGATTTCCACGAGTGTGTAAGAAGCCACGTCTCCACAGGAAGTAACCAGCGGTATTTGCTGCAGATTCGTGGTGGGGATGCCAACCACGGATTCCACAGCAAATATACGCCTGTGTGCAGGAGCTCTAATGTGGGAAAGGAAATGGGCTGTTCATGATTTGTTTGCTGGACCGCAGAGGGTGAACATTTTACTACATTCACTTCTAAGGGCTCCTGTCCACAGACAGATTTGCATTGCGGAGTACGGAGTGGGATTTCACCTCTGGACTCCACAGCAAATCCAGCCCCATAGCATGCAATGTAAAAATGCAATTTCCTGCCCACAAGCGGAAATCAATTGCGATTTTTTTTATTTCCCACTCGCGGAGGAGGAGTCGCAGCATGCTGTGATTTTGTGCTGGCTAAGCACTGACTACTTCCATTGAAGTCAATGGAAGCTGTCCATCCCGTGGCCATTCTGTAATCATCATTGCAGAATCATCGCACAGTCCTCTGTACAGCGCATGCATGCCGAAGCACAGGCCGGCACATCCGCAGTAAAGAAATGGGTACTCAGGAGTCACCAGCTGGACACCAGGTTGAAGTCCGCTGCAGGATCCAACCTGCCCATGGACAGGCGGCCTAAAGCTAGGTCACAAGAATGACCATCAGGTTTTATGGTCCCTTACAGATTTTGATGTTTGGGGATTACCTTTGAGTATATTAGCCGTATAGCAATGCTGGTGTGAGACTTAATTTTTTTCCCCCTCTCCTCTCATCAGTTGAAAAGATCCAAAGAAGTGAAGGAGTTGCCGCGACCAGATGCGGAAAGAGCTGGCGTGGTGAGAAAGCAGCGGTGCACGGGCATCGTGAAGACGCCCGTATTGTTTGGCAGATAGTTTAATGTTTCTACGACCTTCCTTAGAGATTCAGCTGTAAGTGTGCTGTGTTTTTTTTTGTTTTTTTTTTATGCAGATGACGTTATTAAAGTGTGCACATACATTTAATTCCACACCGCATATGCACAAACACTGTGTATAGAAATTAAGCAAAAAACCAAGGTTAACTCTAACGACCACCTGGATGTGTTTTTGCGGCATCTCGCTAAAACTGGTAGCTCTGTAAATCGGTTTGCGTGTGCTTATCTTGTCAAAATATTTGCCAATCGAACCTGGCCCCACCAGGGCCTCCAACCTGTCTCGCGTGTTACTGCATCTGGCTATGTGTGTTCACCCCTTAAGGATTGGCCCCTTTTTTTCCATTTTTGTTTTTTCCTCCCTCCTTTTAAAAAAAAACTATTTATCTATCTTTTTCAAAGATACTTAATTTTTTAAAATAATTTTCTGCTGCCCTCTTCTGACAGCTCTAACTTTTTTTTATTTTTTCATCGACCTAGTTCTGCTACATCTTTAGTGCGGGACGTTCAGTAGTTTCCATTGGTACTAGAATACATACAACGTTTTGAACGTTTTTGATTCCATTTTTTTTCTTAGGGACAGGGCGGCTAAAAAAGCATAGTTCTGGTGTTCTTTTTTTTTTCCCCTGCCGATGTTCACCGTGTGAAGTACATAATGGGTTACCTTTTTATAGGTAAGACTTTTACGGACACAGCGATACCAAATATGTATTTTTGTTTTATTTAGATTCTTGCATTTTAAATATGGCAATTTTTTTTTCATTCCCTCTTTTTTTTCTTTTAATAATTAGTATAACTTTTTGCAAACTTAACTTAACTTTTTTTTTCTCTAAGGTCCCCAGAGGAAACCAGAATTTGCCATGCCTAGATCGCTCCTGCAGTATGATGTAATGCTCTAGCATTACATCATACTGCGATCGGGCAGGCATTCTATCAAGCTTGATAGGCATTTTCCTCTAACAGGCCTGGGGCCATTTAGAAGGCCCCCGGCTGCCATGGCACTCACACAGATCCCTGTGATCTCCTCACGGGGGGGGGGGGGGGGGGGGGCTATACGGGATCCCCACTTGTGTCACCACTCTGAACTGCAGCCTGGGCCTTCGCATCGCCCACCAACACCTGGTGTCCCTGAAAGCTCTTTTAAACCACCAGGTCCTACTTTTTAAAGTTTTTCTTGTCCTCTGTCAGTTTTCCTCGCAGAGTTGTGTTTTTGTTTTTTTTAATTCATTTTTTTAAAAATTAAATCAACAATTAGTGTCTTTTGTCACTTTTGCATTCCCCATGCTTGTCTGCGGTAACCAAGCCTATCCCCCACAAAACATTTTCATCTATGCCAGAGGACTGCCTTTTAGCAAGCTAAATATGCGCTACTGGTAAAGTCCTAGGGAGCTCTCCCCACCCCTTTCAAATGGATAAGACAGTGGCTTTTTCATAAGAAGGAACGGTGATAGACATTGATATCCCCGAAATGCCTGCGCTTGTGCTCTCTTGTGCAAACTCGATGAAAAGGCTACTACTTAGAAGACAGCCTTGGCACACTTGCTATAACCCTTTCCTACCTCCCCCTCTGCCCCCAAACTTACATAAGTTCTGACAGCCTATAGCTGACATGTAAGTTTGTCAACATGTTTGCGGTGGTTCACTTTTGACGCAGTTTGCTCCTTCTAAAAGCTAGCGGGAAAGGCAGCGTTTTTAAGGTCGCTTTTTTTTGCCTCAGGTTGCACATCTAAAAGTACATTCATGTGACATAGACATTGTGCCTCAGGGAACAAGGAGAAAAGTGATTAGAAAGCTCTGAGCATCGCCAGTAGGAGCGTCCTCAAACAACATTAAGCTTCTGGACACATGTCTAAAGTAGCCCTCACTAACAGGGAAATAAAAAGGCCATATGCACTTGAAAATGCAGTAAAATTTGCCGCCCGCCAAATGCTAACTGATACTCCTATGCATTTTGCCATACTAAAGTTGGGCCGATTTCTGTGTTCCAAAGTCAAACATACATATTAGGCTCGTCGCCAGTATAGAGCCTAGTGACCCAAAATACAGTCTCTGCATATTGAAAGGTTGGTCTGCTTGCAAGCAGTCTTGAATTGTGCCACGCTTGCTGGCTAGATGCACCAGCATATAGTATGAGACTTGTCACGTAAAAAGTGCAGGCCTGGATCAGGGCCCAAGGGAAGGCCCTACATGACAGGGTTGCTAGGGAGCAGGAAGAGGTGAAGGGGTTAATAGAGTGAAGAAGAAAAGGGGTGTGCGGTTAAAGAGGGGGCAGATGGGGATTAGGGGAGATAGAGTTATGGTAATGAGCTGGAGCAGGTTATAAAAGGGGGGAATTTTAAGTGGGAGCTCTGTTTTAGGAGAGAAAAGTGAGAAAAGTAGAAGGACTGAAGTACAGATCAAGAAAAGTGAGCAGAACAGAAAGCGACAGGAGTTGGAAGAGGTGTCAGAAGGTCTGAGGAACAGTCGCTGGCGGAATGTTGGAGCGGTGCAGGTGGAAAGGAAAAGAGGGGGAGCTTTACTTACAGATAGAGTCCGTGGAGGAGATATTGTAGCAGCTCCGGGCAGTGGCGGAGCTTCGCCCTCACAGGTGACCGGAGAGCTTGTGGATGCTCTGGTCGTGGCTGTTGGATGCAGCTGGTAGCACGGGATTTGGGGCATTTTTCAAAAGTCAGTGGTGCGCGGCTAACTGGCCCACCGAGTGGGTAGAAGCTGGGTTCGTACAAAATTTGGTGTTGGAGCTTTTTCTGATTGTGGTGGCGTTGACGATTTGAGGAGAGTGGTTTGGGAACAAGAAAGTAAAATGTTACTGTGACAACCTAGGCGTGGTGCAAGCCATTAATTCGGTGACCGCTCATTCTCCTCCAGTGGTAGATTATTTATTTTTTTGTGGCACTTGGTGTTGTCATTAAATGTGTGGGTGGTGGCGATGCATGTTCCTGGTGTTGATAATTCTATTGCTGACCCGCTTTCTTAGTTTCGGTTGGATTAATTTCGATTGCTGGTGCCGGAGGTGGAATTGGAAGGGAGACAATGCTCTCTGCAACTTTGGAGTCCAGTCAAGGAATGGCGGGTCACCTGATTCAAGCAATGCTGGCAACGGGCATGTGGACATCCTGTGAGGCGGCGTGGCATGAGTGGGAGCAATGGGTAGAACGCATAGGGGATGTAAGTTCGGATGAGGATAGGACTGAGGCGTTATTGTGGTTATTTGGAAAAGCTTCTAGTGGAGGTTGGTCTGTGGCAAAGGTTAACTGTGCATTGGCGGCGTTGGCTTTTGGTTTCAAATTACAGGGGCTATGGGATGTGATAAACCTTTATTGTTAGACAGGCTCTAAAGCGTTTTAGAAAGGGTAGAAAGTTGAAGGATAAACAGAAACCGATTTCTTCTGTGCTATTGGGCATTGGAGAAGGTTTGTCATAATGGTTCGGAAGTGGTTTCATTTCAGTTGGCTTTCTCATTGGCCTTTTTCAGGGCTTTCCAAATTGGTGAGTTGGTATCCCATTGTACAAATGTAAGGGCGGATTATTGTGATCTGACATGATGATGGCAGACGATTTGGTTACAAAGGTCAAAAACGGACCAGTGTGGAATGGGAACGAGAATCCTTTATGGAAGATCCCTGGGACGGAGATACGTCCGGTGCATCGTTTTAGAGTTTTTATTTCAGGGGTTTCAGTTAACTCAGATCCCTTATTGAATCATGTGGATGAATCTTTTCTATCCAGATTTCAATTTGGGGCAGTGCCTAATAAAGTTCTGGGAGTTTGGGGGTTGGGAAAATTTGGGGTATTTTTCCCATTCCTTTAGAATTGGAGTGGCAACGGAGGCCACTGAGTGGGATTTGACTCCTGCAGTAGTTTAAATAATTGGTCGGTGGGAATCTAGTCATTTTCAGTTATATGCAGCCGGACGGTTGGTTCAGGGGTTTGAATTAAGAACATTTTGTGACTTGATATAAAGGGAGTTGTGGAATAGAAGAATGTTTGGGTTATACTTATGGGTGAGGATCGTTCTTTCATGGTCTTGTCTTTAACAGGTCATGGTCCAGCGTTCGTGTGGATTCTTGGACATTCGTTTTGTCTTCTGTGCTGCCGAGCGAGCAAAGCTTTGACTGGAAGGGCATCAACTTGGCATTTCCAGGAGGGATGCGATTATGCGCTGGCTGGGGTTCAGAGGTGTGATGTGGGGGAGGGTTCTACCGGAGGTAAAACACTTTGCAGAGCTGAACAGGGCCACTAACATTTTGGTGGTGCATGTTGGGGGTAATGACCTGGGTGGTCGTCCAGCAAGGGAGTTGCGTAGGGACGATCTTGGGTTGAGGTTCACATCAGAGATTAACTCCCAATCAATCACGTTCTTGGACCTCCAAATTTCCAAAACCTCGACTGGCACCTTGGCAACTACTATCTATAGGAAGCCCACAGCTACCAACAATCTCCTCCATTATCAAAGTCACCATCCATGGGCCCTTAAAAAGGGCATTCCAAAAGGGCAGATTTTGAGGACGAAAAGAAATTGCTCTGAACCCCAGGAATTCGAAGTAAAAGCTAGAGAAATGGCGGATAGATTCACAAGACGAGGTTATCCAGAGAACGTGATTAGAGAGGCGCAAACGGCAGCGGCAGTAAGAACAAGAACTGAGCTCCTATCAAGAAAAGTGAAAGAACAGGGTGAAGGTTTAATACGGATGATAGCAACATACGATGAAAAATCCGCCAAAGTTAGGGGAATTTTCCAAAAATATTGGAACATTCTAAGAAGGGACACTGACCTCACAAGATGTTTATCTGAGCAACCCTCTATTACATACCGGAGGGGGAGGAGCGTGAGGGACAGATTGGTGCACAGCCACTATATTCCCAAAGTGGACCCACAAAACTGGCTGGATCAACACCCAATTTCAGGCTCTTTCAGATGTTCGGGCTGCAAAGCCTGTCCTTTTATGGAGAGGACCAAAACCTTCACTGGTGCAGCAACGGGTAAAACCTACTCTATTAGGAGCTTCATAAACTGCAGAACCACAGCCGTTATATATGTCGCAACATGTCCTTGTCCAAAGGACTATGTAGGTAAGACGATACAAGAACTGCGAAGAAGAGTGCTCTCACATATAGGAAACATAAACAGGAATGAGAGCACTAGTTTAGCAAACCACATCCGAGACGTACATGGGAATGATCCCCATAAGGTGGTATTTAGAGGAATTGAGACCCTGCGTTTGACGGCACGTAGAGGCAATGTAGATCGTGATCTACTTCAGAAGGAATCAAGATGGATCCATCGCTTGAATTCAGTGGCTCCAAATGGCTTGAATGAATGTTTGTCGTTTGCTCCTTTCATTTAAGTGTTAATAGATACCATGAATATAATGTGAGGACCTCAAAAATACATCTGTAAAATAAATATGGTTGTAATAACACACAGGTTATAGTAGCAACATTTTGAGATGAATGGATCAAATAAAAATAAAAAACCTTAATTAAGACAATGGTGTAGTCTTTTTATGGAAACACTTATCTTGTTCAGCAAGAAAAATCAGTTCATTTGCTGTTAGCTTGAGCTACAATTAAAATATACCACTCCAAATAAATATCACTGCACAAATCATAGAAATGACACGACAGCCCTGTTCTATTGTTTATTGCTCATACTGGTTTGCTAGGTAGTGTGATCATAAAACAATAGGATCGCCTATTTAATACATCATTCATATGATAAAACAGTTGGAGATAGTTTCTCCGTTAAAAGTGAGCGATTTCAAACTAATAAGGGGACAGTGAGTATGGGCGTTGAACAAGCAGACAGCTAGTGAGACATAAACAACAAACTGTCAAGCAAGACAGCGGTACTCAGGATATAATGCTGAATTTCTGCAATAGTTAAGGACCTGTGTGGCGCCTCGTGAGTTAATAGGTCACATGACATCCGCAGCCACATGATTTGAGTCATGGGACACTAGTGGTCACATGATTGCAGCAGATAGGAACGCCCACTTCAGGGCCGGATATCTTGTGATAGGTGCAAACAGAGACGAGCCCCCAATGAGAGGGGAGGAGTTTGGTATACTTAAACCCTGGCAAACCAGAGGATACCAGGTCTGTCAGTTTATTGTGGGACATTGATCCCAGCGGTTGCACATGCTGTGCTGTGTGGGAAAGGTTGAAGGGTGCTATCAGATATCACATCCGATTCCAGTACTATGTTACAGCTCTCTTTAGTGATCTGGGCAGCAAACTAAGTCAGCTTTAGTGTTCAGTCACTGCAATTGAGCCAAAGTATCTAGCTCTTTTGACTTAGACTAACCTAAAGCTGCACTAAGGACACTAATGATAACACAGTTTATCAATGGGCTCATAATATTGAGGCCCAACTGTGTTTATGACCGCCTATATAAAAACATTTCAAGTAGCTGTGTAACATCTGTTAGCTACTTACTGATGGTTTATAAACAAACATCAGGGACAGCTATACAGAAGTACCCCAGTAAGTTACTAGAATAATTTATGGAATAAGATCACACTGATGACCATTAGTCTAACAGAGTCACAGTGAAGATACATACATCAGTTGGATACCAGTCCGTGTATTATCGTAACCACATGATTCCTGAATGATATCATTAATGTGGTTAGAGAGCTAGCTCGGATGGCATCCGTTAACCATGATTAAACCTAAATCAATCTGGGCTGGATACTTCAAGTACTGAGCTGAAACCAATTAATATCATAATTCAGACCATTTGCAACACAAGTATCATCAAATTTTGGGGAAAAGAAAACTCCCGTACTATATAAAAATCCACAGGAAAAGGAAAAAAAAGGGAGTTTTTGATAAGTGATTAATACATCCTCACTATCCATCATCAAAGTGGACCTATTTCTGTAATATACTGTCTCCCCATCCTGATGAATCAGTCACAGGTTGGAGGTGACTGAAGAAACGCGTCGACTGTGGGAGAATAAATTAATTTCTGCACGATACACAAAAACAAGTTGATCGTGCATAATTTATATACTTTTTGTCCACCAACAGAATCTATTGATATTGGAACTACAGTGTTGATACTTTACTGATCGTAAATTGATCATTTAGATTGATATATATCTGTGTATGTTTGTCAGTGAGCTCAATTTTTAACAGAGTGAATAAAAGTTATATTTTATGTTTAAAATTAGTTAGTGGGCTCTTCCCAGTGTAAATAATTAAGTTTAAAAAGAACCCTACTGTCACAGTGATTAGTTTATTGTTAGACAGGCTCTAAAGCGTTTTAGAAAGGGTAGAAAGTTGAAGGATAAACAGAAACCGATTTCTTCTGTGCTATTGGGCATTGGAGAAGGTTTGTCATAATGGTTCGGAAGTGGTTTCATTTCAGTTGGCTTTCTCATTGGCCTTTTTCAGGGCTTTCCAAATTGGTGAGTTGGTATCCCATTGTACAAATGTAAGGGCGGATTATTGTGATCTGACATGATGATGGCAGACGATTTGGTTACAAAGGTCAAAAACGGACCAGTGTGGAATGGGAACGAGAATCCTTTATGGAAGATCCCTGGGACGGAGATACGTCCGGTGCATCGTTTTAGAGTTTTTATTTCAGGGGTTTCAGTTAACTCAGATCCCTTATTGAATCATGTGGATGAATCTTTTCTATCCAGATTTCAATTTGGGGCAGTGCCTAATAAAGTTCTGGGAGTTTGGGGGTTGGGAAAATTTGGGGTATTCTTCCCATTCCTTTAGAATTGGAGTGGCAACGGAGGCCACTGAGTGGGATTTGACTCCTGCAGTAGTTTAAATAATTGGTCGGTGGGAATCTAGTCATTTTCAGTTATATGCAGCCGGACGGTTGGTTCAGGGGTTTGAATTAAGAACATTTTGTGACTTGATATAAAGGGAGTTGTGGAATAGAAGAATGTTTGGGTTATACTTATGGGTGAGGATCGTTCTTTCATGGTCTTGTCTTTAACAGGTCATGGTCCAGCGTTCGTGTGGATTCTTGGACATTCGTTTTGTCTTCTGTGCTGCCGAGCGAGCAAAGCTTTGACTGGAAGGGCATCAACTTGGCATTTCCAGGAGGGATGCGATTATGCGCTGGCTGGGGTTCAGAGGTGTGATGTGGGGGAGGGTTCTACCGGAGGTAAAACACTTTGCAGAGCTGAACAGGGCCACTAACATTTTGGTGGTGCATGTTGGGGGTAATGACCTGGGTGGTCGTCCAGCAAGGGAGTTGCGTAGGGACATCCAAAATGCCTTTCTGAAGTTGCGCAGGTTATTTTCAAGTATGGTGGTAATGTGGTTGGACATGCTTCCTAGAAAGTCGTGGAGAATGGCTAAGTCTGTGGAAAAGATTAATAAGGCTAGGATAAAGATAAATGGGCACATATCTGCATTTGTTAGACAAAATGGAAGTGGGGGTATAGAGTTAGGCATGCTAACTTGGAAGGGGGGATAGTGGTTTTTGGTTAAGAGATGGTGTCCATTTAAACGATGTGAGACTGATATGTGGACACTGGCACTATATAAAGGAGAGGATCGAGAGGGCGCTGCTTCTGTGGGGTGCTGTGCAGACTTAGGGTAAGTTGTGCTGGCTGTGGCGGGCGTTTGGAGGCAGATTTTTTAAATATTGGGTGAAGGGAGTTTGGTGGGTATGGCCTCACCTTTACTACTTCACCCCCTCCTTTGTGTTCATCATGATTGGGTCTGGTGTGTTGGGTAAGGTCAGGGAAGGCAACCTGGGTGGTCTGGATTATTTTTTGCTATTCTAGCCCCCTATTAGGGGGAGCAAGAAGTGTCTCTGAGCCAGGTGTACGGTTGGATGCAAGGTTTGGTTTTATGTTGAAGCACCAGATCCTTTTGGTTGTGGCTCCAAGTACCTCCTCTCCGTATCTAAAATAAATAAATATGCATTATTTTGTTAAATAAAATGTCTGCTATGGCCAAAATATCCCAAAATACTACTATGGTATTAGTGTATTATTGGGGGGGGTTAAGTAGTAGGGGTGTGTGGGTCACAGTGGATGTCCGGGTCAGGTGCTTTCCTGGGAAATACTACTGATGTCCCCTCCTCAGGAAAGGTCAGCAATAGGTGATCAGCCGCGGTTTGTTGCTCGGGACGCTGACAGATAAGCTGAACCGTTGCATGCTGTCAGTCCCGCAAATACACAGATGTAGCGTAAGCCTCAGCGCTGACCTTCGTATAGTGGCCGGCACTTGTAACTGCAGGCATGGCTCTCACTGATTTAAATGAAAGTTGTCCCTACAATTTAAAGTGACGGCCATTACACAGAGGTCTGCTCTGAGGCTTCCGTAACGACCTCTGTGTATTTGTGGTGCTAACAGCATGCGCCCTCTCAGATGATTGGCTGTGGTCCGTAGTTCGGGATCCCAACCAATCAACTATTGACACCCCTCCCCTGAAAATCCTCGCATGTGATGCTACAAAATCGTGGTATTGCGGCAAGAAAACGCAGCGATATTGCACAGACCAGCAATGATGCGATATCGTGGCGATGCCGTGTCGCCCGTGTGAAGGAGGCCTTATGTAGCCAGACAGACTCCAGTGACAGGTGCTCATTTATTGTGACAGACAGCAGAAAGCGAAAAGTATATCAAGCGCTTTAACATGTTTTGGCTTATACTGCCCACCTTATGCCTAAAGCATTTACTTGGGGTAATGTGAACATTATTTTATTTTTCTGTAAAAACAATACATTCAGTTTTTTTGTTTTTTTTCCCCAAACAGCCTAACCTTTGGAACACACCTTTAGGCCCGCCTCTCTATATCTGATGACTACAATGGGCCCGGAAAGTCATGAAATAATTGGTTAAAGTGTCCTGTACTCGTAACTCTGACAGGCTGGGTGACCCATGGATGGTAAAGCTCCTTGTGGGACTAGGCCACTCTGCTTCACAAGGACCTCTCCATAATCTGGTCAGTCCTGAGTGCGACAGAAGTTGTGTAATATCACACATGCCTTTACTACCCCGACTGCGCCGTCCAATGTCTAACAGAACAAACCGTGACTGACTGTCTGCTAAGGCCAGTAGTACAACAGAGCAATAGTTCTTATAGTTAAAGTAACGGGACCTGGAGTACGTCAATTTGCGTACGTGAATGGGTTTGCATTGTAGCTTGCCAATGCGTATAGGGAATTGAGCTGTTTCCCAACATTTTGCAGCAATTTGCAGCCAATAGTAGGCTAGGGCATTACTTAATTTTGCTCTCAGACCCATATTGACTCGCAGGTCTCATGTACTATCCCCTATATGGTCGACAGACCGAGTCGGAATACGAAATGTAGAGATGAGAGAGAATTTCCTGATGCAAGGAATCTGGAGGGAAAACAACCAAAAAAACCCCCCATCATTGTATGTAAATTAGTGCATACTGAAGTCAGAATAGTTAGCAAATTATCAAAACTTCCCCATGACCAGAGATGTTGTCAGCAACATACACTCGCACACATGAAAAGTTTAAGGAACAGTGCGGTCCGGGGTTACATTGGCCTTATGAGACAAGCGTAAGATGCTGAAACCAAAAGCATTGCTTGGAGCTAGGCGATAATCAGGGTTACACAGCCAACCGCTGTCATCTACCCACCCCCTCCGTTCCACTGTCTGCCGATATACGCTGTGATCTGGTGCACTGGATTCCAATGAATCAGATCACATAGTCGTATTCCCGCAACGTAAAAGTGTCTGGCCGGCCAATATAGCACTGGGCGGAGGGAAGGGGCAACAGTATGGTGGCCTCAGCGTATATGAGCCGGGGACCATGCCATCTTCTTGTGCACACTAACGTTAGATTTGTGCACCCGTTCACATGTTTTTACTGCTCAGATCGTAACATATATCAGCCGGCAGTGAATGGCGGACGATATACGCTGGTGGGAACGAAGCCTCAAATTATAGTTGTACTCAACCTGAGACATTTTGCAGAGAATAATACAAGACCCACTGCTTCTCTCAGTTGTGTGATATCCATGCCAGTATCAGCTCTGACAGTATCAGCCATCGTGTCCTTTGGCGGCCAGGTCTTCTTTTGCCACTGATCTGTCCAAGCATTATAGATTTTTCTAGCAACTGTGCTCGCATTACATGGACAAAATACATGAGTCTGAGTCTAATCTTCCCCTCCAGTGATATATCGGGTCTCATACGATTCAGGACTTCTCTGTTTGTTACTCTCATCATCCAGGGCATACGCAGCAGCTTTCGCCAGCACCACAGCCCCAATGCATCAATCTGCAGCTCTTCTGCACACCTCCTCTCTTGTCCATCTCCCGATGACAACTCTCTAACTCCTCCTCACTCCTCTTTCACTTCCGGCTCCTTTTCCCGCTCTTACTCTCCCAAACACGCCTCACATCCTGTCTCGCCCGGCTCTCTTTCCCAGGCTTGTTTCTTCTCCCCACCCTCTACCAATCGGGGATTTCTATAGCAAGCAGCAAATAAGGAGCAAGCTGTTGCCGGGCAGAATAGTTTAAGCCCATGAAGAAGGGGAAAGACAGGGTCTCCCGCCCGTTTGATACTTCTATGTCTCTGCAGAAGCACATAGCCAGGTATTTCAGGACTTTTGATTATGTGACTATCCTGTAGGACCTTCGGGGCCACTACAGAAACATATATAAATATACAGATATGGCTGATACCATAAATTTCCTATGATGCTTGGAGTTTGAGTTAGGAGACTGATGGTCAGTCAGGGGCACATGTCCTTATTACGCCTGCAAAAAACATGGCAAAAATACGCTGGTGTGTCATCGGCCATAGCAAGACTTATTCATATGTCATGTACAAACATACAGGCAAACTTTAACACAGACACATACTGCATATATAAATAATATACCTTTACGGGTGTTGCAGGACCATCCAGTAGACAATGTCAATTGCAACCCCTGTAGCTACGCCACTGGTCTAACATATAAACATCTGTCACATTAGCTGTGCAAGTTGTGCCCAAGAGACCAAGGCGCAGCTTGCATTGGATAGCATATGGACACAAGTTTGAGTGTTGTCCGACTTACAAGGATGATGCATTTTGACATGCGTTGGCATGTCCTGTTTCTCGTTCATAAAATGGATGGGAATAGGAGATGCCGTGAGCTGCTTTGAAAAATATGTATTTCCTCATAGGCCTATAATGTGGGCCGTGTGCTGTCCATGGATTAACATGGACAGCACATGGTCCCAAGTACGGTAGTGTACACCTAGCCATAGAGCAGCAAAATGGTCACAAACACATTTTAAGTTGTTTGGATGAAATCAATAATGACTTATTCTTAAGTGTTCATAGACTTTATTTAATACATTCTAGTCCTTTTTTGTGATCTGTTATAGGTTTTTTTTTCAATTCTTTTTTTACCTTTTTGAAGCGAAAACCAGGAGTAGGTTAAACACATTGGAGAGCCTTTTTACTGACCTCTTTAATGGACTTTCAACCTGCACATACATCTTTTGGTAGCTTGACTGACTACGGGCAGCCAGGCTTCTGCTCTAACAGCCAGGAAAGCCCTGACTGATTGGCTGACTCGCCACTAATTCTCTAACTTCCCAATGTCGTACAAACATGAAATTTGGCAGGAGCATTCTTTATGTCCTAAATAGGAAAAGTAAAGGAGTCACAACTTGATTATTCAATGCTAATTGCAAAAGTGCACTGCCATGTAATGTAACCTCCCGGTGTCGTACAAACGTGAAATTTGGCACAAGGATCTAACTGACCTCTGTGTGCACATACTGAGGAGAATCTAACTCACCTTAATGTATATATACTAAGAACAATCTAACTGACCTCTGTGTGCACATACTGAGGAGAATCTACCTCACCTTAATGTATATATACTAAGAACAATCTAACTGACCTCTGTGTGTGTACATACTGAAAGGCTGTAAAGAAAACGACCATGGACTGCAGGAATGGAGCATGCCTTTAAGGCTAAGAAGGGGCTGCAACCTCCATTCTTGGGGTAAATTGGAATAAAAGGGGTGTAACCTTTTAAGGGTAAAAAGTGAGGAGAGTGGGAGGGGTGGCACATTCTGCAGAGGGACATTGGTACCTGCAGTCTGAGGAGAATCTAACGCTCCTCTGTGTGTAAACATATTTTATTCCTCGGTTCCTCTGAAGTAACCATGACTTCATGGAAATTTTCTGTGTGAACAACAGGTAAATTAGCTAGTTAAAATATACAACTCATCCCACTGAAAAACAAGTCCTTATACGGCTATAACAACAAGTTATGTGTCTTGCAATGTGATAACGAAAATCACTTGGTTCTTAAGGCACAAAATAGGCTGGTCTCTAAAGGGTTAATAAGAGTAGTGTTCCTCATGTATACTTTTTTTCCTCTCATGATCCACACCTTATTTTTAGCTTCAAAAAGCTGCACAAATCTACATGTGAGGTGGCGCTGTATAAGGCCATCGCAGACCTGTCACCTGACGGTGAACACGCGCACTCAAATCAGTGCAAATAAATGTTGGAACAGCAACACTCAAAGAGCAGCTGGATGAAGAAATCTGCTGCAGGGTAGCGATAAGTTGTACAGTACACTCTGCTGTCCAAGGTCACAAACATGTAAAGGCTCACGCTCATTCTTTTTAGTAACTCAATGGAATCAAAGTTCATTTTTTGCTTGCACTGCTTACTGTAGGCCATGGGTTATTTATACAGTACAATGGCTAAATTGTTCATATTACACTATTTTCCTGTAAAAGTGAATGCATTTTGCTACTCGTACATGGGCAGCAAACTTTAACTTGACAAATGGTGGCACAGAACTTTCTCTTAAGGCCAGTCTCACATGGATGGGTTGGATTCCACTTGCGGGAGCCCGCAGCGGAATCTGACTCTGACACCGTCTGGCAACCCTGCGTACCTGAATTATCTTTGCTGCGGAAAATATTTGTATTTCCCGCGCCTTCGCTAGGTGATGATGCTGGTACCCGCGGTATATCCGCAATCTCAACTGCGGATGAGCTGTGGGTCGGAAGGCTTTCGTTGACTTCAATGGAAGCCGAGCAATAATGGCACATGCTGTGATTTTATTTGTGCTTGCAAAAATCGCAATTGTTATCCGCTCACCTGAGCAGATATGTGAATTTTCTATCTTTGCAATGTGTGCGTCATACCGCGGATTGTCCACACGGGTGACGATCGCAGATTCTGCAATAGAAATCTGGTTGCGTGAGACAGGACTTAACGCAGTATTTGCCTTTTCAATGGCCTTTGTTGTGATAACTGTAATAACTTGTTAAAACAAGTGAAGTTAAACTTTGCTACATCAGTACACTAAGGTGCTTGCACACAGCCGTGTCGGATCCCACTGTGAGAATTCTTGCAGCGGGATGCGACCCGTGCCCTGGTATTGGGCTTATTCTCATCCGTCTGGCGTCTTCTCCCTCTGCACTGCGATGTGCTGGCTAGCACACAGCCGCACATGCGTAGTGCAAAGCCGGCACATTAGCGGTGATGTTTCTGTGCGGGCCTCTGTCTGCATAGGATTGCATTATCTAATGCAATCCGATAGTAGCGTGCATGGGCGGAAATTCTGCGGCTGAATTTCTGCCCGTGTGCAGGAGGCCTAAAGGAACACTCGCCCATGCCAAGTATTTTGGACAGTTTATAGCTTATGCACATGACCATTTTACGGTTCTGTACAAAGTAGTAGGACACCAATAGACTCCAATTGAGCCCTATTATGCCTCCAATATATTATATGGAAGGAAATGAGGGCAATAATGCACTCAATGCATGACAGAGAAATCGGGCAGGAGCAGACCTCATGGGCAACACGTTTCAGTGCCAAACCAGCGGCTTCATCTGGCCTTTAGGGACAAATCACAGAGGTGAAAATGAGTCTATAAGTCAATTAAGCCCTTCACACAATAGACCCCAATAACTAAAACTTATATTCTTTATTATAATTACCTAAAAGCTAGGGCACGGAAGAAAACTATTGCCTCCACCATGTCAAAAAAGGGAAAATGACAAGGTATCAGCTGTGTAAGACACACACATATATTTGATGTTTATGGCACAAATATTATGCCTATATCTATCACTAGCTGATATACCCGGCTTCGCCCGAGTTAATTTGGTACTGGTGTTTATCTGGTGTTCACACGGAAAATCTTATGAAGTCATGGTTACTTTAGAGATACCGAGGAAAAACATATGTTCACCATTTTGCATAATTCTCTGCGTTACCCAGGAAACACCACGTGGAGGTAACCATGCGACGTTTCCTTTATATAAAATTACATCAGGAAGTGACAGAATTAGATTCTGTACGTAAAATGTGGATGCCAATTCTTTGGCACTTAGAATTGAATAATCGAGTTGGGACACATTAGCTTTTCCTATTTATGACACAATCAATGCCCGTGCCAAATTTCAAGTTTCTATGACATCAGGAAGTGAGAGAATTAGATTACGTACGTAAAATTTGGATGCTAATTCTTTTGCGCTTAGAATTGAATAATTGAGTTAGGACCCATTAGCTTTTCCTATTTATGACATAATCAATGCTCGTGCCAAATTTCAAGTTTCTATGACATCGTGAGTGAGAGAATTAGATTCCGTATGTAAAATTTGGACACTAATTCTTTTGCGCTAGAATTGAATAATCGAGTTGGGACTCCTTTACTTTCCTTATTTTGGAGATAATCTATGCTTGTGCCAAATTTCAAGTTTCTACGACATCTGGAAGTTGGAGAATTAGTGGCGAGTCAGTGAGGGCTTTCGTCTTTCGTCTATATATAGATAGATAGATTACTTATACAAGTGGCATGATACAGTATCTCTAGGCGTGACCATGATAACTTTGCACATGCCCAAAAAGAGAAACTGTATCACCGCTAATAGGTCTCCGGAATCCCAAAGGAAGTTGTTTGGAGTAACATAGCCCCGCTCCCTTTTCATGTATTCAAGAGTTTGTGTCAAGTAGAGAAAAACCTGGTTCTAAGTTACTTGATACAGTTCACAAAATATACTTTGATTTATACTTGAGAGAGAGGATAATTTTCAGTTCTAGTTCGTAATTCACAATATCCCAATTTCACCATTCAATGTGTTTCCCCCACCACTATAGTGGTTCATCGGGAATACGGGAATCAGTAATGAATCGTGTGTTATGCCTCTTTATGCCATTAGACACCGGTTATGTATGAGGTCGTGTCTGAATATGTAACTCCCCCCAAAGAGTTTGCCGTATATAATGGAGATTGTTCCTATTAAATAGATATTCATGGAATTATCATCCGAACCTCTGATCAAGTGAGCAAAAAATGATGAAAGAGGTATGAGGGGATAGATGAAAAGCGTTCATTGCATTACCTGCGTGTGGATTATCGTCACGGATAACGCAATGATATATCGCCTGTGGACAGGAGGCCTTAATCCAATACAGGTGTCTTAAAGCCTGCCCAAGAGTTAACAGTATCAAATCAAATGAAGAAAATCCTATGGCAGCGGGCACGGGTGGAAATTCGACGTGGAATTTCCGCCCGTGTGCAGGAGGCCTATGTTAGAGAAAATGTTTTAGTGAGTTCATTCTTATATAACAGAATCCTAAATGAGCAAATAAAGCATTTTGTAATAAAATGTGTGGCCAATAACTTCAAACATAAAGCGAAAAGCAAATGTTCTGTAGGAGCAGTAAATATAACCGCTTCTAGTGGAGAGGACAAGTTATGTAAATAGATAAAGTAGTAAAAATAACTAAGGCCTCATGTCCACGGGCAAAAGAAGAATTAAAATCCGCAGTGGATTTTAACTCTTCTCCTGCCCGCAGATCCGCATCCCAGGGATGCATTGACCACCCGCGGGTAGATAAATACCCGCGGATGGTCAATAAAAGTGATTTAAAAAAAAATGGAGCATGAAAAAATCTGGACCATGCTCCATTTTCGTGCGGGTCTCCCGCGGGGATGGCTCTCGCGGGCTTCTATTGAAGCCTATGGAAGCCGTCCGGATCCGCGGGAGACAAAAATCGGAATTTACTCACCCGCTCCGGATCTTCCCTTCGCCGCAGCTTCATCTTCTCTCCGTCGCGGCCAGATCTTTTTTCTTCGGGACGGAGCATGCGCGGGGCACGTAACCGACGTGCCCTGTGCATCCGCCAAGCCGAAGAAAGAAGATCCGGCCGCGACGGAGAGAAGATGAAGCCGCAGCGAAGGGAAGATCCGGAGCGGGCGAGAGGTAAGTTTATTCTTATTTTTATGCCTCATGTCCGCGGGGCAGGAGGAACCCGCTACGGATTCCCCATGGAGAATCCATAGCGGGCCTGATTTTCCCCGTGGACATGAGGTCTAAATGTAAAGCATAAAGAATACCATTAGAAACCGAGAAACAACGGTCCTAAAAGACTGAGTACAAGAGGTCTGTAGTCTAGGCCCTCTACTGTTGATGACCTATTCTCAGGATCAGTTGTCAATAGTTCATTAGGGAACCTTGGGGTTCCAACTGATCACCAGGCTGGCTGTCACTGTGGATAGCATTGGATGCAGTTAAAGACCCTTTTACACGGGACAGGTGTCAGACAAACAATGCCTGTCCCCATGTATACTCACTCCCATGCTATTACACAGGAGTGAGTATCGCTAGCTCGCTCACAGCGCAGCCAGCAGGGAGGCATGATGGCTGGAGGAGAGTTCTCTGCCCGCTCTACCCCGCCTAGGGTTGCCACCTTTGTCATGAAAAAATACCGGCCATGGTAAAAAAGGCGCGTGGCTTATCACTGCAATTTTTTCCTCCTTTTATCTTCTGGATCCCATCCAGCAGGTGTGCGCATGTGCAGGATCCAGGCCAGCGTGTTCTCCTGAGTAGGTGATGTTTAGTGTAAATCAGTATCAGTATGCAGATGCTCACATCGCCTACAATCTACACACTGGTGCGTGTGACTTCCCCCAGAGCAGCCCCAGCATTAATAGTGAGACCCCACAGAGTGGCCACAGCATTAATAGTGAGACCCCACAGAGCGGCCCCAGCATTAATAGTGAGACCCCACAGAGTGGCCCCAGCATTAATGGTGACATTCCACAGCGGGCCCCTCTGTAGTAATGGTGGCATGCCACAGCGGGCCCCCTGTAGTAATGATGACATCCAACAGCGGGCCCCCTGTAGTAATGGTGGCATCCCACAGCAGGCCCCCTGTAGTAATGTCCCTCGCCGGTATGAAGAACACATCTGCCGCATGCGGCAAATGTTTTCTTCATCCCCGGGGGAATGAAGAATTCCCTAGCGCAGCTGTCATAGATGACAGCTGCGCTAGGGGATCCAGCTGCCGGCACCCCTTAATTGTTTTTCAGGGAAGGGCTTTAAATATAAACCCTTGCCTGAAAAACAACCCAAAGTGGTGTAAAAAATAAAAAAAATCATACTCCCCTTCAACTGCCAGGGCTCAGCCACGTCCACTCTGCGCTGTCCCCGACTCTGCACTGAAGTTCTTTTAGCAGCCGGGGAATTAAAATCCTTGCCTGCTGAAAGAGCTGCTTCTGATTGACTGAGCGCCTCAGCCAATCACAGGCAGCTCTCGCCTGTCATTCATTCAGCAAGAGCTGCCTGTAATTGGCTGAGCACTTCAGCTGTGGCAGATGTGTTCTTCATCCCCGTGGGGGACACAGCAGTCCGACCAAAATACTGCCTTGTAATAGGGCCAGTAAAAAAAAAAATAAAAATAACAACACCGGCCTGGCCAGTGAATTACCGGCCGGGTGGCAACCCTACTCCCGCCCCTCTCCATACACTGTAAGCAGCGACTGTTCAGTACTGAACAGCTGCTGTTTACACTGAGCGATCGTCATTCTGGATTTTAAGTATGCTTAAAACTGAACAACTGGACGATTCTCCTCCATTGATTCAGTTTCTGCATGCTTTTACATGGGAGGATTATTGTTCAAAACCCCGCAGATGCGTGTTTTGAACGACCAGACTGATATTAGTCCCATGTAAAAGGGCCTTAACACTGTTTACGTTGCAGCGGCCCGGGTTCATATTGCAAGCAAAGTACCGATTGAATTCAATGGGAGCAGTGACTACTACCTACCCAGGCTCCTGCAATATTGGCAACTGCTTCCAGCGCTGTCTGCATGGACAGTGGGCCAGGCAATCATCAGGCATCCTGAGTGCCAGACTCCTGCTGATCAATTACTGATTATGCAGCGTCCGAGGAGCGGGCCCAGAGCTGAGGAGATGGCGGGGAAGGTAGGGATTATTTTGGTCCTGGTGGCTCTATCTCCTCCCCTGGGGGAGGCCTGGGACCCGTCCAAGTCACTGCTGGGAGTAGGGAAGCCTCACAGGGGAATAGTAACGAGGAGTTACCTTAATGTCCTTTGTCACTCGTGACGCCACCATACCATCCTCTACGGTGAAGCTTGTCATTGGTAATAACTTAGTCCACACACAGTGATACTTTCTAAAGAAAACCAGGAACGATCTGTAATGTCTACTGTAATGTTACTGTAACTTTGATAACCGTTCAACAATAGATTGGCACACATACAGCAAGAGAAGGTGGTGTGACAGGCAGGATAATCGGGGCAATCCGGACAATCCACAGCCGAGTTATCTGTGTGATCCTGCTCCCGGCGACTCTTTCCCTCTCTCTCCAACTCTCTACCAGTACACACTCACGCTTCTTGTGCCTGAATACACCAAGCAGCGATGCCTCTCACAGGGTACTTAGGGGTAGCATCAGCATATCCTAGGTAGACTGGTCCCAGGCTAAGCTTAAGGATGTCCCTCAGCCTCCTCCATTCTCTCCTCACACAGAATGATCAGTGTCTGTGTGGCCCACTCACTGACTTGTAAGCAGAACTTCTCTCACTTTCCAACTTGTCAGAGGAACTCCTTGCACTCTCACTGACTTGCATAGCCTACTCTGCATAGCATCCTTTCAAACACATATACATAGCATGATTACATGACAGACAATATGATACATTTCTCAGACATAACCCAGACATTAACCCATTCAGTGCTGCAGTGGTGCAATACACATCACAAAAGCACAACACATTGTAAGACGCTGATAATACAAAGGCATGAGACAACCAATTAGCACTATGGAGGGGTCCCACTAACTCTGGGTCACTACACCTATACTGTGGACAGGTCATCAGTAGTTAAAGTCCTGGACATAACCTCTAAGGGCTCATGTCCACGGGCAAAATAAGAATTAAAATCCGCAGCGGATTTTAACTCTTCTCCCGCCCGCGGATCCGCATCCCATAGAGATGCATTGACCACCCGCGGGGTAGATAAATACCCGCGGATGGTCAATAAAAGGGATTTTTAAAAAAATGGAGCATGAAAAAATCTGGACCATGCTCCATTTTCATGCGGGTCTCCCGCGGGGACGGCTCCCGCGGGCTTCTATTGAAGCCTATGGAAGCCGTCCGGATCCGCGGGACACAAAAATCAGATTTTACTCACACGCTCCGGTTCTTCTTTTCGCCGCGGCGCCATCTTCTCTCAGTCGCGGCCGGATCATTTTGCTTCGTCCCGGCGCATGCGCAGGGCACGTCACCGACGTCATCATGCACATCCGCCGAGCCGAAGAAAGAAGATCCGGCCGCGACGAGAGAAGATGAAGGAAGTATCCGGAGCGTGTGAGAGGTAAGTTAATTCTGATTTATTCCTATTTTAAGCGCTCATGTCCACGGGGCAGGAGGGACCTGCTGCAGATTCTACATGGAGAATCCGTAGCGGGCCTGATTTTCCCCGTGGACATGAGGCCTAAATGACGTGTATGAAGTTGTGTTAATTAATGTACTCCTAACACAACTGCTATGACTAGAAACTACAAAACTAGAATAGAGTAATAAAATATGGAGTGTGGCAGGTCTGCAGCGGAAGTGGACTGGAGCAATCCATTCCAAACTCTTTTTCGGGTGGTTCCCGTCTTGAGAAACCTGTGTGGTGTTTTTTTTTCTTAAGTGTGGGAGCATGGTCCGAATGGCTGGGTATAATACATAAGTGGTCTTGAGCAAAGGAACTCCCTTAAGGACATGCATACGAACCAGAGTTGTCTAATAATACAAAACTCTAAATGGAATCCATATAAAATGAAAATCTCATGAGTTCATAGTAATATCACAGGTCAATAAACAAGTGCATCTTCAAGACAATAAAGCCCTATTTACATCTAAAGAAACTGCCATTTCTGTTTCCCAGCTCCATCCTCAGGTCGGCCTAACAACAATACCGGAACAGCCCAAACCAGCACATGCTGGACCCCAATGGCACTAGCCGACCCCTTGACTATAATGGGGTCTGTCCAACTTCTGCCATGTCAGCTGAAATTTCCCTGGATGAAAAAGCACAGCACTCTGTGTTATTTTTGCCTTGAGTCTGCACCAGAGCTTCTGGCGCTGATGTGAATGTGGCCTAAGATCATGTTTATTTTGCAATAGGCTCCACAGTATAGCAAAGTAATAAAAGTGAGTTTGTGTATATGTGTATATATAATGTGCAAAAGGGTGGTTTCACATCTGTGGCAGGGATTCTGCTTTCCTGCTCTATCTCTGGACATAATCGAACAGTGCTGGATGGACCCTATTGATTGTTAAATATCTAGCATTTGGCTACTTAGAGTCCTTTTGGAAATAATATGATAAAATCCTTTCATTCTATTTCTAAAAAGGTATAATAGAAAGTGAATAAAGTATTTGTGAAAAAGTTGTGTTCTCAGCAGTGTTGCAATAAATTGAACATGTGCCTATCCATGAAAATCTGCAAGAGCTATTAGGTTTGGACTTTGACTTAGAAAACAAAAAACAACCAATGAATAAGCAGCAAGTCAGCATCCGAAGCCACATCACATGGTGCATTTGGCTTGGTGCTAGTAAATTTCCAGATTTTCAGTAACCAATTAGATTGGAATTCCTTTTGAAGTTTAGGTTTCCGCCTCACTCAAACAGCAAATGCTGGCAGACAAGGTCCAACGTCAATGTACCTATGAGATCTAACTCTAAAAATGTTGGTGAGCAATCATTGAGATATTAGCATGAGATACAATCAAGAGACAGTTTTAATGACAACCATTCAGTCCTGCTAGAAGCCTAAAGGGCTGCGGAATATGTTGGCGCTATACAAATAAAGATTATTATTATTATTAAAGGTAACGATGGCTAAAGGCACCAAAGAAAACCTCCTTTAACTCATTGTACATTGCCTGGACAGCCCTACAACCAAGTTATTGGATAAATGCCAAATGTGGCATGTTTGGCCATCGTGAAAAAGGCAGTTAACCCAGGGGCTGTAGAATCCTCAACTGTGGAGGGACTTAATATAACAGCAAACGCTAACCCTCATTAGCTATCAGCCATCATCTGTCTGCACTGTAATAGTAAGAATTCTGGGAATTTAAAAATGAGTATTATAAAAAATGGGATGATGATATTTTAGCCTTTACAATGTAAATACAATGGTCATCCAATCACTGATGAGATGTATATGCTTGATGCTCAGTTAATGACTAAACTACATTAAAAATGTACTTCTAGTTTCTGAAAGAATTGCTGATGGATCAACATTTTACTCCCTTCCTTCAAACCTGCAAAACTGCAGTCGGTTGCAGAACTTTTGGTCATGTGGTGTAAAAGTCACGAGTTTTGTGCCAGCTGTCGTCACGTTAGAGATGGGTCATGGCTGAATATTGCGGAATTCAATTGAATGGCTTGGAAGACCTGCCCCTACAATGACAGTTTGAAAGTAATTTGCCCTTCAGTCATACTCTATGTCAAACATTTGTGGGAAATTATCCGAAAACACACCCCATGACTTGGCTCTGATAGTCTGATCAGTTATAGTAGAGCTTTCAGATTTTTATGTTCTGGTTCTTTTATTTCCAACTCAGCATTTCTTAACATTTGACATGTTTCTTTTGAAAGATCTCTAAAAAATTCTTTTGTCTTAGTCCCAATTTCCTTTGTCATAAGCATTACATGGAAATACATTTTTCCTTTCTGTAGTAATATATGTACAGTCCTAGGTTAGATTCTGCAGCTAGCCAGTGTATATCTTATTTGCAAATTATCACAATCGTGTGAACATTTTCATATAGGTTCCATGGATGGGTCAATTTTTAGCATATATCAAATAGGGTAAGAGTGTCTTTCCAGAGGACTGGACAATTCGCGGAATGGTCCAAGTATTGCCAACATATTGCCCCACCCACAACATGTTCTATGAATTCCAGCAGAGTACAACGCCAGCTGTAACTCAGTCGCCACTTGTTACTGGGGGTTCCTACTGAGTTACTCTTCCTTGAGTAACTTTTTAGTCCTTATTGATGCTATGACCAGAGTTTATGACGGAATTAAAAGTGAACAAGCATTGGGTAGCTGGAAGGTGGATTCTCTGGTGAACTCAACTTATCTCATGTTATCAGTGTCCCAAACGTTAGCTACATTAATAGTAACTGACATATTGCAAAGTCTTGACCAGTGAGATCCCCATTGATCACTAAAATGAAGGGTCTGCAGTGCAAACCCAAGTGCTGAGCCCCTTCGGTTGTCAGCCTTGCCTGTCAGCTCCATTTGGCAGCAGAAGATGGATGCATAACGTCTATGGAAATCTATGCATCTGTCTTCAGCTGTTGAGGGAGCCAAAAAGTAAAAATAAGAGCTGAAAGAGCACAGTGCTTGGGTGAGTGCAACAGCTCCTTCGTTTCAGCGATCAGCTGCGGACCCCCACTGATCAAATCTCTTCACATGTCGCTCTGACATGTCAGAAGTTTGTACAAAGTGCAGTTACTATTAACTGTAGTATACATTATGTCTGATGGGTTAGCTCCTTAATAGAGATGAGCGAACGTACTCGTCCGAGCTTGATATTCGTGCGAATATTAGGGTGTTCGGGATGCTCGTTACTCGTAACGAGCACCACGCGGTGTTCTGGTTACTTTCAGTTTCCTCTCTGAGACGTTAGCACGCTTTTCTGGCCAATTGAAAGACAGGGAAGGCATTACAACTTCCCCCTGTGACGTTCAAGCCCTATACCACCCCCCTGCTGTGAGTGGCTGGGGCGATCAGATGTCACCCGAGTATAAAAGTCGGCCCCTCCCGCGGCTCGCCACACATGCCTTGTGAGTTAGCTGAGGGAAAGTACTATCGTGCTGGTGCTGCTGTAGGGAGAGCGTTAGGAGTCAGTGTAGGCTTCAAGAACCCCAACGGTCCTTCTCAGAGCCACATCTACCTGTGTGCAGGCTGCTGCTAGCAGTGTTTTTTTTTTTCTCAAAATCGGCAGTGCAGAGCATTGCACCCGGCATTAGGGACAGAAGTCGTGTATAGGCAGGGAGAGTGTTAGGAGTGAGTGTAGCCTTCAAGAACCTCAACGGTCCTTTCTAGGGCCAAATTGAAGCGTGTGCAGTACTGTGCTGGCTGCTGTTAGCAGTGTTGCATTTTTTTTTTTTTTCTAAAAATCGTCTGTGCAGAGCATTGCACCCTCCATTGATACTACAGGGACAGAATTGTGTAGGCAGGGCCACAACACAGTTATTGTTCATTGAATATACGCAGTGGGTCCTTCCCTTTGCAAAAAAGGAAAAGAAATTATATTTGGCCTGCCTGTGTCAGTCCTAAGGTCTCCGTGTACGTGTGTGCTGCGTGGACAACGTACAAAAATCAGACGCAACCAGCTACGGTTTACTGCAGGCTTGCGCCATTGTCTTTCCTGACTGGCAAATACCTGCTCTGCTAGAGTTAATAACTCTGCTACACTATAGTTGTGTGACACTTTTTGAGGGCCACACCACAGATATTAAACTTCTTGTTCATTGAATATACGCAGTGGGTGCTTCCCTTTGCAAAAAAGGAAAATAAATTATATTTGGCCTGCCTGTGTCAGTCCTAAGGTCTCCGTGTACGTGTGTGCTGCGTGGACAACGTACAAAAATCAGACGCAACCAGCTACGGTTTACTGCAGGCTTGCGCCATTGTCTTTCCTGACTGGCAAATACCTGCTCTGCTAGAGTTAATAACTCTGCTACACTATAGTTGTGTGACACTTTTTGAGGGCCACACCACAGATATTAAACTTCTTGTTCATTGAATATACGCAGTGGGTGCTTCCCTTTGCAAAAAAGGAAAATAAATTATATTTGGCCTGCCTGTGTCAGTCCTAAGGTCGCCGTGTACGTGTGTGCTGCGTGGACAACGTACAAAAATCAGACGCAACCAGCTACGGTTTACTGCAGGCTTGCGCCATTGTCTTTCCTGACTGGCAAATACCTGCTCTGCTAGAGTTAATAACTCTGCTACACTATAGTTGTGTGACACTTTTTGAGGGCCACACCACAGATATTAAACTTCTTGTTCATTGAATATACGCAGTGGGTGCTTCCCTTTGCAAAAAAGGAAAAGAAATTATATTTGGCCAGCCTGTGTCAGTCCTAAGGTCTCCGTGTACGTGTGTGCTGCGTGGACAACGTACAAAAATCAGACGCAACCAGCTACGGTTTACTGCAGCCTAGCGCCATTGTCTTTCCTGACTGGCAAATATCTGCTCTGCTAGAGTTAATAACTCTGCTACACTATAGTTGTGTGACACTTTTTGAGGGCCACACCACAGATATTAAACTTCTTGTTCATTGAATATACGCAGTGGGTGCTTCCCTTTGCAAAAAAGGAAAAGAAATTATATTTGGCCTGCAGGCTTGCGCCAATTTATTTCCTGCCTGGGAAATCAAATCACTGGTAATACAGCATGCTGAGGGGTAGGGGTAAGCCTAGAGGACGTGGACGTGGACGTGGCCGAGGACGCGTAGGCCCAAGTGAGGGTGTGGGCACAGGCCGAGCTCCTGATCCAGGTGTGTCGCAGCCGACTGCTGCGCGATTAGGAGAGAGGCACGTTTCTGGCGTCCCCACATTCATCGCCCAATTAATGGGTCCACGCGGGAGACCTTTATTAGAAAATGAGCAGTGTGAGCAGGTCCTGTCCTGGATGGCAGAAAGTGCTTCGAGCAAGCTATCATCCACCCACAGTTCTGCGCCGTCCAGTGCTGCAAATCCGAATCCTCTGTCTGCTGCTCCTCCTTCCTCCCAGCCTCCTCACTCCACTACAATGACACCTGCTCAGGAGCGGGAACACTCCCAGGAACTGTTCTCGGGCCCCTGCTTAGATTGGGCAGCAGTGGTTCCTCTCCCACCAGAGGAGTTTATCGTCACTGATGCCCAACCATTCGAAAGTTCCCGGGGTCCGGGGGAAGAGGCTGGGGACTTCCGCCAACTGTCTCAAGAACTTTCTGTGGGTGAGGAGGACGATGACGATGAGACACAGTTGTCTTGCAGTGAGGTAGTAGTAAGGGCAGTAAGTCCAAGGGAGCAGCGCACAGAGGATTCGGAGGAAGAGCAGCAGGACGATGAGGTGACTGACCCCACCTGGTGTGCAACGCCTACTCAGGACAGGTCTTCAGAGGGGGAGGCAAGGGCATCAGCAGGGCAGGTTGCAAGAGGCAGTGCGGTGGCCAGGGGTAGAGGCAGGGCCAGACCGAATAATCCACCAAGTGTTTCCCAGAGCACACCCTCGCGCCATGCCACCCTGCAGAGGCCGAGGTGCTCTAAGGTCTGGCAGTTTTTCACAGAGACGCCTGACGACCGACGAACAGTGGTGTGCAACCTTTGTCGCGCCAAGATCAGCCGGGGAGCCACCACCAACAGCCTCACCACCACCAGCATGCGCAGACATATGATGGCCAAGCACCCCACAAGGTGGGACGAAGGCCGTTCACCGCCTCCGGTTTGCACCGCTGCCTCTCCCCCTGTGCCCCAACCTGCCACTGAGATCCAACCTCCCTCTCAGGACACAGGCACAACCGTCTCATGGCCTGCACCCACAGCCTCACCTCCGCTGTCCTCGGCCCCATCCACCAATGTCTCGCACCGCACAGTCCAGCCGTCGCTAGCGCAAGTGTTGGAGCGCAAGCGCAAGTACGCCACCACGCACCCGCACGCTCAATCGTTAACCGTCCACATAGCCAAATTTATCAGCCTTGAGATGCTGCCGTATAGGGTTGTGGAAACGGAGTCCTTCAAAGCTATGATGGCGGCGGCGGCCCCGCGCTACTCAGTTCCCAGTCGCCACTACTTTTCCCGATGTGCCGTCCCAGCCCTGCACGACCACGTCTCCCGCAACATTGTACGCGCCCTCACCAATGCGGTTAGTGGCAAGGTCCACTTAACTACGGACACGTGGACAAGCACAGGCGGGCAGGGCCACTACATCTCCCTGACGGTACATTGGGTGAATTTAGTGGAGGCTGGGACAGAGTCAGAGCCTGGGACCGCTCACGTCCTACCCACCCCCAGAATTGCGGGCCCCAGCTCGGTGGTGGTATCTGCGGCTGTGTATGCTTCTTCCACTAAAGCACCCTCCTCCTCCTCCTCCTCCTCCTCCTCAACCTCTGTCTCGCAATCTAGATGTGTCAGCAGCAGCAGGACGTCGCCAGCAGTCGGTGTCGCGCGGCGTGGCAGCACAGCGGTGGGCAAGCGTCAGCAGGCCGTGCTGAAACTACTCAGCTTAGGAGATAGGAGGCACACGGCCCACGAATTGCTGCAGGGTCTGACAGAGCAGACGGACCGTTGGCTTGCTCTGCTGAGCCTCCAACCGGGCATGGTCGTGTGTGACAACGGCCGTAACCTGGTGGCGGCTCTGCAGCTCGGCAGCCTCACGCACGTGCCATGCCTGGCCCACGTCTTTAATTTGGTGGTTCAGCGCTTTCTGAAAAGCTACCCACGCTTGTCAGACCTGCTCGTAAAGGTGCGCCGGCTCTGCGCACATTTCCGCAAGTCCCACACGGACGCTGCCACCCTGCGCACCCTGCAACATCGCTTTAATCTGCCAGTGCACCGACTGCTGTGCGACGTGCCCACACGGTGGAACTCTACGCTCCACATGTTGGCTAGGCTCTATGAGCAGCGTAGAGCTATAGTGGAATACCAACTCCAACATGGGCGGCGCAGTGGGAGTCAGCCTCCTCAATTCTTTTCAGAAGAGTGGGCCTGGTTGGCAGACATCTGCCAGGTCCTTCGAAACTTTGATCAGTCTACCCAGGTGGTGAGCGGCGATGCTACAATCATTAGCGTCAGCATTCCTCTGCTATGCATCTTGAGAAGTTCCCTGCAAACCATAAAGGCAGCCGCTTTGTGCTCGGAAACAGAGCCGGGGGAAGACAGTATGTCGCTGGATAGTCAGAGCACCCTCCTGTCTATATCTCAGCGCGTTCAGGAGGAGGAGGATGAGGAGGATGAGGAGGAGGGGGAAGAGACAGCTTGGCCCACTGCTGACGGTACCCATGCTGCTTGCCTGTCATCATTTCAGCGTGTATGGCCTGAGGAGGAGGAGGAGGAGCAGGAGGAGGAGGAGGATCCTGAAAGTGATCTTCCTAGTGCGGACAGCCATGTGTTGCGTACAGGTACCCTGGCACACATGGCTGACTTCATGTTAGGATGCCTTTCTCGTGACCCTCGCATTCAACGCATTCTGGCCACTACGGATTACTGGGTGTACACACTGCTCGACCCACGCTATAAGGAGAACCTTCCCAGTCTCATTCCCGAAGAGGAAAGGGGTTCGAGAGTGTTGCTATACCACAGGACTCTGGCGGACAAGCTGATGGTAAAATTCCCATCCGACAGCGCTAGTGGCAGAAGGCGCAGTTCCGAGGGCCAGGTAGCAAGGGAGGTGCGTAGATCGAGCAGCATGTACAGCCCAGACAGTGCAACAGTCTTTAAGGGCCTGGCCAGCTTTATGGCTCCCCAGCAAGACTGTGTCACCGCTCCCCAGTCAAGGCTGAGTCGGCGGGAGCACTGTAAAAGGATGGTGAGGGAGTACGTAGCCGATCGCACGACCATCCTCGGTGACGCCTCT